>NC_092340.1:257770000-258502500 GCF_046630445.1 Rutidosis leptorrhynchoides | reverse complement strand
CTGTATAGCTAACTCCATCATCACTGCATATAGAGTGTCTATGGTTATTCCAAATAATATATATATTGCGTCGATATGATATGTCAAAACCTTGTATACGTGTCCCGATATTTAAAGTGCTTAAAATAAATAACAGAAATTAAATGAAATAAATAAAATTACGAGAATTAAAATTGCGATAAATAAAATGCGATAAATAAATTGTAATACGGAATTAACAGTTAGCTAGGAACAGTTAGCGTGGATTCTTAACAAAATTTCTCATAGTTAAATTGTTTGTTTCTAACAAATTTTATTTTGTCCAATGTTTTCTTCATTATGCCACTTGTTAGATTCTGATAGGACAAAATCCAAATATGAAATTGAATGATAATGGTTATTCTGCGGTGAACGTATACGTGTATCTGTGAATGTAAGTAGGATAGTAAATGACTGTTGAATCAGATTCGAAGAATGTACAGTGTACTTATTAATGTGAAATCTGAATATTCCTCGGGTATTACCTACCCGTTAAAATATTTTCACCATTAATAGTTTGTACAAAAGAATTTTTAATTACAATCTTTATGAAAATATAGTTACATATATATTTTCTTCAGACGTAATCATGGATTTAATGAGTTAATATGATATTAATCTCATTTGATTTACCGTCAAAACTAGAATACATAATCTCTAAAACATTAGAGATTACATAATCGTCATGAAGAACGAAGATAATTGATGTAGAACGATACGTAGAGCGATGATTATACTCGAGGTACAGAATGAGATGTTGAGGTATGGATTGTTGATGGTACTGGTGCTGTTGCAGATGGTACTGTTGGTGCCGGTGATGTTGTTGAAGCTGGTAAATTTTGCACCATATTCTCCAAATTGATTACTCGAGCGCGAAGTTCGTTGACTTATTCTATTATTCCGAGATGATTGTCGGTCAGAACGAGCGGATGAATAAGGTTTAGAATTTTGAATAGAATATAATCGTGACTAGTTATCCTGGAAATGAAAGAGAAAATGGTATTTCGGACAGGTTCGCCGGTAAACGCTTCAGGTTCATTGCTGAGAGGTGAATTCGGTTGATGGAAAGGTTCACCTTCTTCTTGTCTCCACTGATTAAATCGACTACGAACCCATCAGATGAATTGGGAATGGCTGATTCATTCTGGTGACGTTGCTTCTGGAGGTTAGGTGAACATCCATGTCGGAATAGCTGTCGAAATCCGAGGAATTTGAACTGGTTGAGGGATCCATCTCGTACGATCAGATGAAGGATTTTCGATAAGAAATAGATTATAGGATGTAGATTAGTACCCTGCAATACATAAATTACATATGCATATATAATACTAAAATTCCATAAGTTACGGAGGAATCTACGGAAACTGTCAGGCAAAGGTAACAATAACAGATACGCTAAGATATGAATTTATCTATACACTGTCTATGCAATGGAGGCAGTAAGACGTGTCTAGACTTTAAGATGATAAGCAAGGGATTACCTAAGAATGATAGGCAGGCAATTTTCGACACGAACTGATAAGCAAAACTTTTGACATGCAGACACGGTCGAAGTCCAGACTCACTAATGCATCTAAACAACTATCAGTTAGACATACTAATGCAAGACCTGTATATATTAATTGGTCATTTTTCTAAAATGGTCATCTAGACGTCATTCTTAATAACTTATTAAGAGCTTCCGATGTCGCATACTTAAATAAGGATGAGATTTGGAGTCCATGCTTGTATGATATTGTGTAAAAACTGCATTCAAGAAACTTATTTTGTTGTAACATATTTGTATTGTAAACCATTATGTAATGGTCGTGTGTAAACATGATATTTTAGATTATCATTATTTGATAATCTACGTAAAGCTTTTTAAACCTTTATTGATGAAATAAAGGTTATGGTTTGTTTTAAAATGAATGCAGTCTTTGAAAAACGTCTCATATAGAGGTCAAAACCTCGCAACGAAATCAATTAATATGGAACGTTTTTAATCAATAAGAACGGAACGTTTTTAATCAATTAATATGTCCCGTTCTTATTGATTAAAAACGTTCCATATTAATTGATTTCGTTGCGAGGTTTTGACCTCTATATGAGACGTTTTTCAAAGAATGCATTCATTTTAAAACAAACCATAACCTTTATTTCATCAATAAAGGTTTAAAAAGCTTTACGTAGATTATCAAATAATGATAATCTAAAATATCCTGTTTACACACGGCCATTACATAATGGTTTACAATACAAATATGTTACAACAAAATAAGTTTCTTGAATGCAGTTTTTACACAATATCATACAAGCATGGACTCCAAATCTCATCCTTATTTAAGTATGCGACAGCGGAAGCTCTTAATAATCACCTGAAAATAAACATGCTTAAAACGTCAACAAAAATGTTGGTGAGTTATAGGTTTAACCTATATATATCAAATCATAATAATAGACCACAAGATTTCATATTTCAATACACATCCCATACATAGAGATAAAAATCATTCATATGGTGAACACCTGGTAATCGACATTAACAAGATGCATATATAAGAATATCCCCATCATTCCGGGACACCCTTCGGATATGATATAAATTTCGAAGTACTAAAGCATCCGGTACTTTGGATGGGGTTTGTTAGGCCCAATAGATCTATCTTTAGGATTCGCGTCAATTAGGGTGTCTGTTCCCTAATTCTTAGATTACCAGACTTAATAAAAAGGGGCATATTCGATTTCGATAATTCAACCATAGAATGTAGTTTCACGTACTTGTGTCTATTTTGTAAATCATTTATAAAACCTGCATGTATTCTCATCCCAAAAATATTAGATTTTAAAAGTGGGACTATAACTCACTTTCACAGATTTTTACTTCGTCGGGAAGTAAGACTTGGCCACTGGTTGATTCACGAACCTATAACAATATATACATATATATCAAAGTATGTTCAAAATATATTTACAACACTTTTAATATATTTTGATGTTTTAAGTTTATTAAGTCAGCTGTCCTCGTTAGTAACCTACAACTAGTTGTCCACAGTTAGATGTACAGAAATAAATCGATAAATATTATCTTGAATCAATCCACGACCCAGTGTATACGTATCTCAGTATTGATCATAACTCAAACTATATATATTTTGGAATCAACCTCAACCCTGTATAGCTAACTCCAACATTCACATATAGAGTGTCTATGGTTGTTCCGAAATATATATAGATGTGTCGACATGATAGGTCGAAACATTGTATACGTGTCTATGGTATCTCAAGATTACATAATATACAATACAAGTTGATTAAGTTATGGTTGGAATAGATTTGTTACCAATTTTCACGTAGCTAAAATGAGAAAAACTATCCAATCTTGTTTTACCCATAACTTCTTCATTTTAAATCCGTTTTGAGTGAATCAAATTGCTATGGTTTCATATTGAACTCTATTTTATGAATATAAACAGAAAAAGTATAGGTTTATAGTCGGAAAAATAAGTTACAAGTCTTTTTTGTAAAGGTAGTCATTTCAGTCGAAAGAACGATGTCTAGATGACCATTTTAGAAAACATACTTCCACTTTGAGTTTAACCATAATTTTTGGATATAGTTTCATGTTCATAATAAAAATCATTTTCTCAGAATAACAACTTTTAAATCAAAGTTTATTATAGTTTTTAATTAACTAACCCAAAACAGCCCGCGGTGTTACTACGACGGCGTAAATCCGGTTTTACGGTGTTTTTCGTGTTTCCAGATTTTAAATCATTAAGTTAGAATATCATATAGATATAGAACATGTGTTTAGTTGATTTTAAAAGTCAAGTTAGAAGGATTAACTTTTGTTTGCGAACAAGTTTAGAATTAACTAAACTATGTTCTAGTGATTACAAGTTTAAACCTTCGAATAAGATGGCTTTATATGTATGAATCGAATGATGTTATGAACATCATTACTACCTTAAGTTCCTTGGATAAACCTACTAGAAAAGAGAAAAATGGATCTAGCTTCAACGGATCCTTGGATGGCTCGAAGTTCTTGAAGCAGAATCATGACACGAAAACAAGTTCAAGTAAGATCATCACTTGAAATAAGATTGTTATAGTTATAGAAATTGAACCAAAGTTTGAATATGATTATTACCTTGTATTAGAATTATAACCTACTGTAAGAAACAAAGATTTCTTGAGGTTGGATGATCACCTTACAAGATTGGAAATGAGCTAGCAAACTTGAAAGTATTCTTGATTTTATGTAACTAGAACTTGTAGAATATATGAAGAACACTTAGAACTTGAAGATAGAACTTGAGAGAAATCAATTAGATGAAGAAAATTGAAGAATGAAAGTGTTTGTAGGTGTTTTTGGTCGTTGGTGTATGGATTAGATATAAAGGATATGTAATTTTGTTTTCATGTAAATAAGTCATGAATGATTACTCATATTTTTGTAATTTTATGAGATATTTCATGCTAGTTGCCAAATGATGGTTCCCACATGTGTTAGGTGACTCACATGGGCTGCTAAGAGATGATCATTGGAGTGTATATAATTGTAAATAGATTTGTGTGTATTTAAATATATATGTATATATATAAATATAATAATTTAGAAATTAACTTTAAATATTATATGTTGTTGTATTAGAATTGAATATGTAAAATAAAATAAAATATGATATTATGATAATTATTATTTGAAACATATCTGTATATATATATATATAAATAAAGTATATTAAAAATACATTTTGTGATTTTCAAATTTATTTAGTAAACGACGGTAACGCTCAATTGTCAATCGATTGATGGTACACGAGTTACAAAGGAACTTATGTGATTGTTTTTTTTTTTAAATAAACGGTGATCCAAAAATAAGTTATATCAATTTTAGTTTATTAAAAGTATATTTAGAATTTATTTAATTAATTTTAAAAATATATAAGTTCGAGTTGGGATCGAGCTCGAATTACAGGGTAATTTTTAGGATTGATATTAAACAAGTAAAGTCTAACTTATGAGAAATTGAAAATAAACATTGATCAATAATTAAGTTTTATAAAATATTAAGTTGCTAAAAATATATTTAAATACCCCGAGTTAAGTTTTAATACTCCAAAATATTTAACAACGGAACACGATATATTGACCCGTAAGTTAGGATTTCTTGTCGACGGATGTAATTCCAAAACTAATGGCTGCTAATATTTTTTTTATATATTAATTTGTTTCATCTTGATCATTGTGACAACCTTTCCACCTTACCACTAATACCACTTTAATTTTTGTCTAAGTCACGTACACTTATTGAGAGAGTATTGGCCAAAAAGTTGTAAGCTTGATTGAGACAAGAAGATTGAATTCTTCCACCTTACTATTCTTGATAGACAATCACAAACAAACCACATTCATATATTTTATATGTACATTTACATATGTAAGACTTACTCATGCACACACTATCTTAATTAATTTCTTTTGCTTCGATTTTCAACAAACGTCACCACTTCAAACCGTGAGCTACAACCACCTCCCTTTGATCATTACTAAACCAATAACTACAAGTAACAACCACAACATCACCACCTACAACCACTATTTGCAGCTATTATGGCTCCTGTTTCTGTGTTCTCTGTCGAGGAAAATCAACCACCAAACCACCTTTGTCAATCACCACAGTCGGCCACCATCAAGCACCAACTCGCCATCTCCTTCAATCACCACTAAATAACCACTTACATCACCACCTTGGCACCATCATAATCAACTCACCTTTGACCCACATCTTGCTGCTACACCTTTGCTGTCTGTTTATTGTTTTTGGTCGAGCAAACCAAAGCCAAACACCACATATCTGCTATGTTACTGTTCCCCTAGAATGTTGCTACTACAATAATTACTTCTGCTGCTGAATACCAGGTTTCATGTCAGTTTCAATTGAAGGAACTGCTACTGCAGCTATACTATTTAATACTTTTATTTCGAGCTCAAGCACAAACCAAGCACCATCGTTGTGCTACTAACTTGCTGATACTACACCTGCAAATCATCAAGCTAGTACACTTTCGATTTCTAATGTTAAATCATGAATCGAACCTATTTACAATATGATACTCAATCCTTCATATACAAATCAAGCAGATGTTAATGAAGTGATTAATAATTTATGATGAATGATGATAGGTTAGAAAAATATATAATTGTATGAATAGGTAACTAAATAATTGAACATCATTTATTGTTCTGCTTTCTGATTCAAAACAAGACCCCATTCAATATCCTTATCGAACCTATAGCCTCTTCGACTAGTGTTACTCAGATTCCATAGTACTACTACTTCATTTTTTTTCTATTTTGAATCACTATTCGAACAATCATTAATCCGATTTTATGTAACTAGAACCTGTAGAATATATGAAGAACACATAGAACTTGAAGATAGAACTTGAGAGAGATCAATTAGATGAAGAAAATTGAAGAATGAAAGTGTTTGTAGGTGTTTTTGGTCGTTGGTGTATGGATTAGATATAAAGGATATGTAATTTTGTTTTCATGTAAATAAGTCATGAATGATTACTCATATTTTTGTAATTTTATGAGATATTTCATGCTAGTTGCCAAATGATGGTTCCCACATGTGTTAGGTGACTCACATGGACTGCTAAGAGATGATCATTGGAGTGTATATACCAATAGTACATACATCTAAAAGCTGTGTATTGTACGAGTACGAATACGGGTGCATACGAGTAGAATTATTGATGAAACTGAACGAGGATGTAATTGTAAGCATTTTTGTTAAGTAGAAGTATTTTGATAAGTGTATTGAAGTCTTTCAAAAGTGTATAAATACATATTAAAACACTACATGTATATACATTTTAACTGAGTCGTTAAGTCATCGTTAGTCGTTACATGTAAGTGTTGTTTTGAAACCTTTAGGTTAACGATCTTGTTAAATGTTGTTAACCCAATGTTTATAATATCAAATGATATTTTAAATTATTATATTATCATGATATTATGATGTATGAATATCTCTTAATATGATATATATACATTAAATGTCTTTACAACGATAATCGTTACATATATGTCTCGTTTAAAAATCATTAAGTTAGTAGTCTTGTTTTTACATATGTAGTTCATTGTTAATATACTTAATGATATGTTTACTTATCATAGTATCATGTTAACTATATATATATCCATATATATGTCATCATATAGTTTTTACAAGTTTTAACGTTCGTGAATCACCGGTCAACTTGGGTGGTCAATTGTCTATATAAAACATATTTCAATTAATCAAGTCTTAACAAGTTTGATTGCTTAACATGTTGGAAACATTTAATCATGTAAATATCAATCTCAATTAATATATATAAACATGGAAAAGTTCGGGTCACTACAGTACCTACCCGTTAAATAAATTTCGTCCCGAAATTTTAAGCTGTTGAAGGTGTTGACGAATCTTCTGGAAATAGATGCGGGTATTTCTTCTTCATCTAATCTTCACGCTCCCAGGTGAACTCGGGTCCTCTACGAGCATTGCATCGAACCTTAACAATTGGTAACTTGTTTTGCTTAAGTGTTTTAACCTCACAATCCATTATTTCGACGGGTTCTTCAATGAATTGGAGTTTTTCGTTGATTTGGATTTCATCTAACGGAATAGTGAGATCTTCTTTAGCAAAATATTTATTCAAATTCGAGACGTGGAAAGTGTTATGTACAGCCGCGATTTGTTGAGGTAACTCAAGTCGGTAAGCTACTGGTCCGACACGATCAATAATCTTGACTGGTCCAATATACCTTGGATTTAATTTCCCTCGTTTACCAAATCGAACAACGCCTTTATAAGGTGCAACTTTAAGCATGACCATCTCTCCAATTTCAAATTCTATATCTTTTCTTTTAATGTCAGCGTAGCTCTTTTATCGACTTTGGGCGGTTTTCAACCGTTGTTGAATTTGGATGATCTTCTCGGTAGTTTCTTGTATAATCTCCGGACCCGTAATCTGTCTATCCCCCACTTCACTCCAACAAATCAGAGACCTACACTTTCTACCATAAAGTGCTTCAAACGGCGCCATCTCAATGCTTGAATGGTAGCTGTTGTTGTAGGAAAATTCTGCTAACGGTAGATGTCGATCCCAACTGTTTCCGAAATCAATAACACATGCTCGTAGCATGTCTTCAAGCTTTTGTATCGTCCTTTCGCTCTGCCCATCAGTTTGTGGATGATAGGCAGTACTCATGTCTAGACGAGTTCCTAATGCTTGCTGTAATGTCTGCCAGAATCTTGAAATAAATCTGCCATCCCTATCACAGATAATAGAGATTGGTATTCCATGTCTGGAGACGACTTCCTTCAAATACAGTCGTGCTAACTTCTCTATCTTGTCATCTTCTCTTATTGGCAGGAAGTGTGCTGATTTGGTGAGACGATCAACTATTACCCAAATAGTATCAAAACCACTTGCAGTCCTTGGCAATTTAGTGATGAAATCCATGGTAATGTTTTCCCATTTCCATTCTGGGATTTCGGGTTATTGAAGTAGACCTGATGGTTTCTGATGCTCAGCTTTGACCTTAGAACACGTCAAATATTCTCCTATGTATTTAGCAACATCGGCTTTCATACTCGGCCACCAAAAATATTTCTTGAGATCCTTGTACATCTTCCCCGTTCCAGGATGTATTAAGTATCTGGTTTTATGAGCTTCTCTAAGTACCATTTCTCTCATATCTCCAAATTTTGGTACCCAAATCCTTTCAGCCCTATACCGGGTTCCGTCTTCCCGAATATTAAGATGCTTCTCCGATCCTTTGGGTATTTCATCCTTTAAATTTCCCTCTTTTAAAACTCCTTGTTGCGCCTCCTTTATTTGAGTAGTAAGGTTATTATGAATCATTATATTCATAGATTTTACTCGAATGGGTTCTCTGTCCTTCCTGCTCAAGGCATCGCCTACCACATTTGCCTTCCCCGGGTGGTAACGAATCTCAAAGTCGTAATCATTCAATAATTCAATCCACCTACGCTGCCTCATATTCAGTTGTTTCTGATTAAATATGTGTTGAAGACTTTTGTGGTCGGTATATATAATACTTTTGACCCCATATAAGTAGTGCCTCCAAGTCTTTAATGCAAAAACAACCGCGCCTAATTCCAAATCATGCGTCGTATAATTTTGTTCGTGAATCTTCAATTGTCTAGACGCATAAGCAATCACCTTCGGTCGTTGCATTAATACACAACCGAGACCTTGCTTTGATGCGTCACAATAAATCACAAAATCATCATTTCCTTCAGGCAATGACAATATAGGTGCCGTAGTTAGCTTTTTCTTCAATAACTGAAACGCTTTCTCTTGTTCATCATTCCATTCAAATTTCTTCCCTTTATGCGTTAATGCAGTCAAGGGTTTTGCTATTCTGGAAAAGTCTTGGATGAACCTTCTGTAGTAACCAGCTAGTCCTAAAAACTGACGTATGTGTTTCGGAGTTTTCGGGGTTTCCCACTTTTCAACAGTTTCTATCTTTGCCGGATCCACCTTAATACCTTCTTTGTTCACTATGTAATGACCGTAACGTGTTCTGAAAGCAGTCTTTGGAATATCATCTTCTTTCACCCGCATTTGATGATACCCGGAACGTAAGTCAATCTTTGAATAAACAGACGAGCCTTGTAGTTGATCAAATAAGTCGTCGATTCTCGGTAGTGGGTAGCGGTTCTTGATGGTAAGTTTGTTCAACTCTCGGTAGTCGATACACAACCTGAATGTACCATCTTTCTTCTTGACAAACAAAACAGGAGCTCCCCACGGTGATGTGCTTGGTCGAATGAAACCACGCTCTAAAAGTTCTTGTAATTGGCTTTGTAGTTCTTTCATCTCGCTAGGTGCGAGTCTGTAAGGAGCACGAGCTATTGGTGCAGCTCCTGGTACAAGATCTATTTGAAATTCAACGGATCGATGTGGGGGTAATCCCGGTAATTCTTTCGGAAATACATCGGGAAATTCTTTTGCAATGGGAACATCATTGATGCTCTTTTCTTCAGTTTGTACTTTCTCGACGTGTGCTAGAACAGCATAGCAACCTTTTCTTATTAGTTTTTGTGCCTTCAAATTACTAATAAGATGTAGCTTCGTGTTGCCCTTTTATCCATACACCATTAAAGGTTTTCCTTTTTCTCGTATAATGCGAATTGCATTTTTGTAACAAACGATCTCTGCTTTCACTTCTTTCAACCAGTCCATACCGATTATCACATCAAAACTCCCTAACTCTACTGGTATCAAATCAATCTTAAATATTTCGCTAACCAGTTTAATTTCTCGATTCCTACATATATTATCTGCTGAAATTAATTTACCATTTGCTAATTCGAGTAAAAATCTACTATCCAAAGGCGTCAATGGACAACTTAATTTAGCACAAAAATCTCTACTCATATAGCTTCTATCCGCACCCGAATCAAATAAAACGTAAGTAGATTTATAGTCAATAAGAAACGTACCCGTAACAAGCTCCGGGTCTTCCTGTGCCTCTGCCGCATTAATATTGAAAACTCTTCCGCGGCCTTGTCCATTCGTGTTCTCCTGGTTCGGGCAATTTCTAATAATGTGGCCCGGTTTTCCTCATTTATAACAAACTACATTGGCATAACTTGCTCCGACAATACTTGCTCCGCCATTACTCGTTCTGACACCATTTGTTCCTTTCGTTCTATTAACCCCTGGTCCGTAGACCTCACACTTCGCCGAGCTATGACAATTTCTTTTACACTTGTTGCAAAATTTGGTGCAGAACCCCGAGTGATACTTTTCACACCTTTGGCATAGCTGCTTCTGATTGTTGTTGTTGTTGCGGTTATTAGTGTTGTTGGGATGATTGTTGTAGTTGCTGTTGTTGTTGTTGTTGTTGTTGTTGTTGTTGTTGTTGTTGTTGGGCCGTTTGTTGTAGTTGCGATTGTTGTTGCGATTGTTGGGATAATTGTTGCGATTATTGTTGTAATTGTTGTTGTTGTTGTATTGGTGATTCTTATCACCGTTTTCCTCCCACTTTCTTTTGACTTGCTTCACATTGGCCTCTTCAGCAGTCTGTTCTTTAATTCTTTCTTCAATCTGGTTCACTAGTTTGTGAGCCATTCTACATGCCTGTTGTATGGAGGCGGGCTCGTGTGAACTTATATCTTCTTGGATTCTTTTCGGTAATCCTTTCACAAATGCGTCGATCTTCTCTTCCTCATCTTCGAATGCTCCCGGACACAATAGGCACAATTCTGTGAATCGTCTTTCGTATGTGGTAATATCAAATCCTTGGGTTCGTAACCCTCTAAGTTCTGTCTTGAGCTTATTGACCTCGGTTCTGGGACGGTACTTCTCGTTCATCAAGTGCTTGAATGCTGACCACGGTAGTGCGTACGCATCGTCTTGTCCCACTTGCTCTAGATAGGTATTCCACCATGTTAACGCAGAACCTGTGAAGGTATGCGTAGCGTACTTCACTTTGTCCTCTTCAGTACACTTACTTATGGCAAACACCGATTCGACCTTCTCGGTCCACCGTTTCAATCCGATCGGTCCTTCGGTTCCATCAAATTCCAAAGGTTTGCAGGCAGTGAATTCTTTGTAGGTGCATCCTACACGATTTCCTGTACTGCTAGATCTAAGGTTATTGTTGGTATGTAGCGCAGCCTGTACTGCGGCTATGTTTGAAGCTAGAAAAGTACGGAATTCCTCTTCATTCATATTCACGGTGTGTCGAGTAGTCGGTACCATTTCCTTCAAAATAGTCAAATGGAACAAGTTAATCATACAGAATATTAAGAGTAGTTAATAGTATTTCGTAGCATAATATGAACTCATTTATAAAAGCTTTTTCTTCATATTAGCGTTTTATAAGTTTAAATTCGGGTAGTACCTACCCGTTAAGTTCATACTTAGTAGCTAATATACAATTCAACTACTACAATTCTATATGAAAAACTGATTATAATAATATTTCGCGTTCAAACTTTTATACAATATTTTACAAACTTACAATACCGCTTATTTTACATAAAGCATGAAATATAACACACAATAACTTTGATACAAGATAGTTGTGAAGATAATTCTAGCTAGTACACAAGTCGTTCAGCAAAGGTAATAAAGACACGTAATTCATACGTCCAGAAACAAGTCATGCATTCTGGTTTTACTAGGACTACTTCCCATCCTTGGTCTTGTGGAACATAACCGTTATGGCCGATGATAAGACAGCGTGTTGTAACGTCGTCAAAGGGACGAGGGTTACGTAATGTCCAACAGTCCCGTAACAATCTAAAAACCTCATTTCTTACCCCAATTACCGACTCCGTCACTTGTGGGAACGTTTTGTTTAATAGTTGTAGCCCGATGTTCTTGTTCTCACTTTGGTGAGAAGCGAACATTACTAATCCGTAAGCATAACATGCTTCTTTATGTTGCATGTTAGCCGCTTTTTCTAAATCACGAAGTCCAATATTCGGATATATTGAGTCAAAATAATTTCTTAACCCATTGCGTAAAATAGCATTTGGGTTCCCCGCAATATATGCATCAAAGTAAACACATCGTAACTTATGGATTTCCCAATGTGATATCCCCCATCTTTCGAACGAAAGCCTTTTATAAACCAAGGCATTCTTGGAACGTTCTTCGAATGTCTTACAAACTGATCTCGCCTTAAATAGTTGTGCCGAAGAATTCTGACCGACTCTAGACAAGATTTCATCAATCATGTCTCCGGGTAGGTCTCTTAAAATATTGGGTTGTCTATCCATTTTGTGTTTTTATACTGTAAAATAGACAAAAGTTAGATTCATAAAAAAAAAATACTTATTAATACAAGCAATTTTTACATATATCATAAAGCATAAGCACACTATATTACATATATTACACCACACGAATACAATTATCTTATTCCGACTCGCTTGATTAAAATGGACTTAGTTTACAAAAATACATATAAAATGTATTAAGTATATTTTTGATATTTGTATACACTGGGTCGTGGATTGATTCAAGATAATATTTATCGATTTATTTCTGTACATCTAACTGTGGACAACTAGTTGTAGGTTACTAACGAGGACAGCTGACTTAATAAACTTAAAACATCAAAATATATTAAAAGTGTTGTAAATATATTTTGAACATACTTTGATATATATGTATATATTGTTATAGGTTCGTGAATCAACCAGTGGCCAAGTCTTACTTCCCGACGAAGTAAAAATCTGTGAAAGTGAGTTATAGTCCCACTTTTAAAATCTAATATTTTTGGGATGAGAATACATGCAGGTTTTATAAATGATTTACAAAATAGACACAAGTACGTGAAACTACATTCTATGGTTGAATTATCGAAATCGAATATGCCCCTTTTTATTAAGTCTGGTAATCTAAGAATTAGGGAACAGACACCCTAATTGACGTGAATCCTAAAGATAGATCTATTGGGCCTAACAAACCCCATCCAAAGTACCGGATGCTTTAGTACTTCGAAATTTATATCATATCCGAAGGGTGTCCCGGAATGATGGGGATATTCTTATATATGCATCTTGTTAATGTCGATTACCAGGTGTTCACCATATGAATGATTTTTATCTGCTTTAAAGTGTCAACCAAAAGGTTGGTAAGTTCATTAGTTTAACATAAACATTCATTTCCATCATTTTAATAGACCACAAGATTTCATTTTCAGTATACGTCCCATGCATAGAGACAAAAATATCATTCACATGGATTGAACACCTGGTAACCGACATTCACAATATGCATATAAGAATATCCCCATCATTCCGGGATCCTCCTTCGGACATGATATAAATTTCGAAGTACTAAAGCATCCGGTACTTTGGATGGGGCTTGTTGGGCCCGATAGATCTATCTTTAGGATTCGCATCAATTAGGGTGTCTGTTCCCTAATTCTTAGATTACCAGACTTAATAAAAAGGGGCATATTCGACTTCGATAATTCAACCATAGAATGTAGTTTCGATTACTTGTGTCTATATCGTAAGACATTTATAAAAGCAGCGCATGTATTCTCAGTCCTAAAAATATATATAAAAAGGGAGTAATGAAACTCACAATAATGTATTTTGTAGTAAAAATACATATGATGGCATTGAACAAGTGCAAGGTTGGCCTCGGATTCGCGAATCTATATCATTTATATGTTTATTAATACACATAATTGTATGCGAATAAATTTATATATATATAATAATTTATTAGTTGTATCATTTTTATATTAATGATATATATATGTCTCATATATTGTTTTTGTATATGAAAATATTGATTTTGCTATGTTATATGTATTAAATATATTTTTATATATATCAGTTGTTTGGAAAGATAGTTATTATAATACCACTAAATATGATAATCATTATAATACTGATAATATTAATAAAAATACTTATATTTACAATAATAATGATCTCAATAATTATAACTATGATAATAATACTATTATTAGTGATAAATCTAATAAATTGTGTTATGGTAGTAATAATAAAACTAATAATACTTAATGTTAATATTTAGTGATAACAATAATAATAATCCTAATTATTCTAATAATCATATTCTAATGTTAGTTATAATAACAATAATTTTATTAATCATTTTGATACTAATGCTAATAATAATAATAATAATGATAATATTAATGATAATATCTATAACAATAATAATGATAATCCTAATACTCATTTTAATGATAATAATAATGATAATAAGTGTAATATTTATATTAGTATAGTAATAATAATAATGATAATAATAATAATAATAATCATAATAATAATAATAATAATAATAATAATAATAATAATAATAATAATAATAATAATAATAATAATAATAATAATAATAATAATAATGAGAATAATAATAATAATAATAATAATAATAATAATAATAATAATAATAATAATAATAATAATAATAATAATAATAATAGTAATAGTATTTATACCATGTATCATCATCATTATCTCATGTGTATCATCATGTTCATGTAGTCATCATATACCATCATCTAATATCACCATCGTCATTTATGTAATCAAAGTTCACCATCGTGATAACTTCATATCATCATTGTCATAAATAACATAACATTATCGTTTATCCTCTTCATTCTATAAACCGTTCATCATTTTATCATTCTAATTACTTTCCTTATTTTATACTTATCATTACTCTTAACCTCATAATCATCGTCATCATCACCTATATCATTATTATAAGTATTCGTCCATTTTATCATAAACTCACAGATTCCTTTCATCGTCACCCTCTCATCATTTCTAACCTATTTCGCCCCTATTATCATCATTATCATGGCCACCCTCAACATTTATCATTACATCATCGTGTCCTCGTTACCTAGCATCTTGGCCCAAAAAAAAAAAAAACGGAAATTTAAACTAATTGTGACAAGTTGTTGTTGTAGGTCACTTTCTCCAAAAGTTGAATTATTTTACGCATGGAAAGAAGAAAAAAAAAATCCTCTTGCAACCCACTAAGGACTATCATGGCAAGTGGGATTATTTTTGTCTAAAGGTTGTCGAGAAAAAAAAAATACATAAAGTATCATCCTTTCATGGATCTCGCTGCAAGAGTAATTGTTTCCATTTTTATTTTTTATTTTTTCGAACAAGTAGGTGTAGAGAGAAAAAAAATAGTAGTACAACGACTTACAATTGGGTTGCAGCAGTAGTAGGAGTTAAATGGATCAAAAAGGTGGCAGTTTGGTTTGTTAATTGATCACAAAAACAAAATAGTAGCAGCAAGAATATTTGCAGGTTATGAGGATGGTTATCTCGGTTATCAAAACTAGGCGTGTTAGGATGGTAATGGTTGATCGATGGAAGAAACAGAATCCGAATAAAAGCTTCAAAAAGTAATCGTATATGCATGTGTTTTGTATGACGTTTGAGTTGATTTAACAAAAGGAAACGGAAGTAATTACTTGCAGTTAATCATAATAGGTTTAGTGTTGAAGGTTGATGTTTAAGGAAAACATAAGTAGAAGGCTAAATGTTAATGGTCTAAATAAAGATATGGGTGGTGATCGAGCTTATATTTTTATGACTTGTATGCATGTTTTTTTTATATGTATTTAGTTTACGTACGAAAGACGATTCACAGAATTGTGCCTATTGTGTCCGGGAGCATTCGAAGATGAGGAAGAGAAGATCGACGCGTTTGTGAAAGGATTACCGGAAAGAATCCAAGAAGATATAAGTTCACACGAGCCCGCCTCCATACAACAGGCATGTAGAATGGCTCACAAACTAGTGAACCAGATTGAAGAAAGAATTAAAGAACAGACTGCTGAAGAGGCCAATGTGAAGCAAGTCAAAAGAAAGTGGGAGGAAAACGGTGATAAGAATCACCAATACAACAACAACAGCAATTACAACAATAATCGCAACAATTATCCCAACAATCTCAATATCAATCGCAACTACAACAAACGGCCCAACAACAACAACAACAACAACAACTACAACAATCATCCCAACAACAATAATAACCGCAACAACAACAACAATCAGAAGCAACTATGCCAAAGGTGTGAAAAGTATCACTCGGGGTTCTGCACCAAATTTTGCAACAAGTGTAAAAGAAATGGTCATAGCGCGGCGAAGTGTGAGGTCTACGGACCAGGGGTTAATAGAACGAAAGGAACAAATGGTGTCAGAATGAGTAATGGCAGAGCAAGTAGTGTCGGAGCAAGTTATGCCAATGTAGTTTGTTATAAATGTGGAAAACCGGGCCACATTATTAGAAATTGCCCGAACCAGGAGAACACGAATGGACAAGGCCGCGAAAGAGTTTTCAATATTAATGCGGCAGAGGCACAGGAAGACCCGGAGCTTGTTACGGGTACGTTTCTTATTGACAATAAATCTGCTTACGTTTTATTTGATTCGGGTGCGGATAGAAGCTATATGAGTAGAGATTTTTGTGCTAAATTAAGTTGTCCATTGACGCCTTTGGATAGTAAATTTTTACTCGAATTAGCAAATGGTAAATTAATTTCAGCAGATAATATATGTCGGAATCGAGAAATTAAACTGGTTAGCGAAACATTTAAGATTGATTTGATACCAGTAGAGTTAGGGAGTTTTGATGTGATAATCGGTATGGACTGGTTTAAAGAAGTGAAAGCAGAGATCGTTTGTTACAAAAATGCAATTCGCATTATACGAGAAAAAGGAAAACCCTTAATGGTGTACGGAGAAAAGGGCAACACGAAGCTACATCTTATTAGTAATTTGAAGGCACAAAAACTAATAAGAAAAGGTTGCTATGCTGTTCTAGCACACGTCGAGAAAGTATAAACTGAAGAAAAGAGCATCAATGATGTTCCCATTGCAAAAGAATTTCCCGGTGTATTTCCGAAAGAATTACCGGGATTACCCCCACATCGATCCGTTGAATTTCAAATAGATCTTGTACCAGGAGCTGCACCAATAGCTCGTGCTCCTTACAGACTCGCACCCAGCGAGATGAAAGAACTACAAAGCCAATTACAAGAACTTTTAGAGCGTGGTTTCATTCGACCAAGCACATCACCGTGGGGAGCTCCTGTTTTGTTTGTCAAGAAGAAAGATGGTACATTCAGGTTGTGTATCGACTACCGAGAGTTGAACAAACTTACCATCAAGAACCGCTACCTACTACCGAGAATCAACGACTTATTTGATCAACTACAAGGCTCGTCTGTTTATTCAAAGATTGACTTACGTTCCGGGTATCATCAAATGCGGGTGAAAGAAGATGATATTCCAAAGACTGCTTTCAGAACACGTTACGGTCATTACGAGTTTATGGTCATGCCGTTTGGTTTAACTAATGCACCAGCTATGTTCATGGACCTTATGAATCGAGTGTGTGGACCATACCTTGACAAGTTTGTCATTATTTTCATTGATGACATACTTATTTACTCAAAGAATGACCAAGAACACGGTGAACATTTGAGAAAGGTGTTAGAAGTATTGAGGAAGGAAGAATTGTATGCTAAGTTTTCAAAGTGTGCATTTTGGTTGGAAGAAGTTCAATTCCTCGGTCACATAGTGAACAAAGAAGGTATTAAGGTGGATCCGGCAAAGATAGAAACTGTTGAAAAGTGGGAAACCCCGAAAACTCCGAAACACATACGCCAGTTTTTAGGACTAGCTGGTTACTACAGAAGGTTCATCCAAGACTTTTCCAGAATAGCAAAACCCTTGACTGCATTAACGCATAAAGGGAAGAAATTTGAATGGAATGATGAACAAGAGAAAGCGTTTCAGTTATTGAAGAAAAAGCTAACTACGGCACCTATATTGTCATTGCCTGAAGGGAATGATGATTTTGTGATTTATTGTGACGCATCAAAGCAAGGTCTCGGTTGTGTATTAATGCAATGAACGAAGGTGATTGCTTATGCGTCTAGACAATTGAAGATTCACGAACAAAATTATACGACGCATGATTTGGAATTAGGCGCGGTTGTTTTTGCATTAAAGACTTGGAGGCACTACTTATATGGGGTCAAAAGTATTATATATACTGACCACAAAAGTCTTCAACACATATTTAATCAGAAACAACTGAATATGAGGCAGCGTAGGTGGATTGAATTATTGAATGATTACGACTTTGAGATTCGTTACCACCTGGGGAAGGCAAATGTGGTAGCCGATGCCTTGAGCAGGAAGGACAGAGAACCCATTCGAGTAAAATCTATGAATATAATGATTCATAATACGTATCTCAGTATTGATCACAACTCAAACTATATATATTTTGGAATCAACCTCAACCCTGTATAGCTAACTCCAACATTCACATATAGAGTGTCTATGGTTGTTCCGAAATATATATAGATGTGTCGACATGATAGTTCGAAACATTGTATACGTTTCTATGGTATCTCAAGATTACATAATATACAATACAAGTTGATTAAGTTATGGTTGGAATAGATTTGTTACCAATTTTCACGTAGCTAAAATGAGAAAAATTATCCAATCTTGTTTTACCCATAACTTCTTCATTTTAAATCCGTTTTGAGTGAATCAAATTGCTATGGTTTCATATTGAACTCTATTTTATGAATCTAAACAGAAAAAATATAGGTTTATAGTCGGAAAAATAAGTTACAAGTCATTTTTGTAAAGGTAGTCATTTCAGTCGAAAGAACGACGTCTAGATGACCATTTTAGAAAACATACTTCCACTTTGAGTTTAACCATAATTTTTGGATATAGTTTCATGTTCATAATAAAAATCATTTTCTCAGAATAACAACTTTTAAATCAAAGGTTATCATAGTTTTTAATTAACTAACCCAAAACAGCCCGCGGTGTTACTACGACGGCGTAAATCCGGTTTTACGGTGTTTTTCGTGTTTCCAGGTTTTAAATCATTAAGTTAGCATATCATATAGATATAGAACATGTGTTTAGTTGATTTTAAAAGTCAAGTTAGAAGGATTAACTTTTGTTTGCGAACAAGTTTAGAATTAACTAAACTATGTTCTAGTGATTACAAGTTTAAACCTTCGAATAAGATAGCTTTATATGTATGAATCAAATGATGTTATGAACATCATTACTACCTTAAGTTCCTTGGATAAACCTACTGGAAAAGAGAAAAATGGATCTAGCTTCAACGGATCCTTGGATGGCTTGAAGTTCTTGAAGCAGAATCATGACACGAAAACAAGTTCAAGTAAGATCATCACTTGAAATAAGATTGTTATAGTTACAGAAATTGAACCAAAGTTTGAATATGATTATTACCTTGTATTAGAATGATAACCTACTGTAAGAAACAAAGATTTCTTGAGGTTGGATGATCACCTTACAAGATTGGAAGTGAGCTAGCAAACTTGAAAGTATTCTTGATTTTATGTAACTAGAACTTGTAGAATATATGAAGAACACTTAGAACTTGAAGATAGAACTTGAGAGAGATCAATTAGATGAAGAAAATTGAAGAATGAAAGTGTTTGTAGGTGTTTTTGGTCGTTGGTGTATGGATTAGATATAAAGGATATGTAATTTTGTTTTCATGTAAATAAGTCATGAATGATTACTCATATTTTTGTAATTTTATGAGATATTTCATGCTAGTTGCCAAATGATGGTTCCCACATGTGTTAGGTGACTCACATGGGCTGCTAAGAGATGATCATTGGAGTGTATATACCAATAGTACATACATCTAAAAGCTGTGTATTGTACGAGTACGAATACGGGTGCATACGAGTAGAATTGTTGATGAAACTGAACGAGGATGTAATTGTAAGCATTTTTGTTAAGTATAAGTATTTTGATAAGTGTATTGAAGTCTTTCAAAAGTGTATAAATACATATTAAAACATTACATGTATATACATTTTAACTGAGTCGTTAAGTCATCGTTAGTCGTTACATGTAAGTGTTGTTTTGAAGCCTTTAGGTTAACGATCTTGTTAAATGTTGTTAACCCAATATTTATAATATCAAATGAGATTTTAAATTATTATATTATCATGATATTATCATGTATGAATATCTCTTAATATGATATATATACATTAAATGTCTTTACAACGATAATCGTTACATATATGTCTCGTTTAAAAATCATTAAGTTAGTAGTCTTGTTTTTACATATGTAGTTCATTGTTAATATACTTAATGATATGTTTACTTATCATAGTATCATGTTAACTATATATATATCCATATATATGTCATCATATAGTTTTTACAAGTTTTAACGTTCGTGAATCACCGGTCAACTTGGGTGGTCAATTGTCTATATAAAACATATTTCAATTAATCAAGTCTTAACAAGTTTGATTGCTTAACATGTTGGAAACATTTAATCATGTAAATATCAATCTCAATTAATATATATAAACATGGAAAAGTTCGGGTCACTACAGTACCTACCCGTTAAATAAATTTCGTCCCGAAATTTTAAGCTGTTGAAGGTGTTGACGAATCTTCTGGAAATAGATGCGGGTATTTCTTCTTCATCTAATCTTCATGCTCCTAGGTGAACTCGGGTCCTCTACGAGCATTCCATCGAACCTTAACAATTGGTATCTTGTTTTGAATAAGTCTTTTAACCTCACGATTCATTATTTCGACGGGTTCTTCAATGAATTGGAGTTTTTCGTTGATTTGGATTTCATCTAACGGAATAGTGAGATCTTCTTTAGCAAAACATTTCTTCAAATTCGAGACGTGGAAAGTGTTATGTACAGCCGCGAGTTGTTGAGGTAACTCAAGTCGGTAAGCTACTGGTCCGACACGATCAATAATCTTGAATGGTCCAATATACCTTGGATTTAATTTCCCTCGTTTACCAAATCGAACAACGCCTTTCCAAGGTGAAACTTTAAGCATGACCATCTCTCTAATTTCAAATTCTATATCTTTTCTTTTAATGTCAGCGTAGCTCTTTTGTCAACTTTGGGCGGTTTTCAACCGTTGTTGAATTTGGATGATCTTCTCGGTAGTTTCTTGTATAATCTCCGGACCCATAATATGTCTATCCCCCACTTCACTCCAACAAATCAGAGACCTACACTTTCTACCATAAAGTGCTTCAAACGGCGCCATCTCAATGCTTGAATGGTAGCTGTTGTTGTAGGAAAATTCTGCTAACGGTAGATGTCGATCCCAACTGTCTCCGAAATCAATAACACATGCTCGTAGCATGTCTTCAAGCGTTTGTATCATTCTTTCACTCTGCCCATCAGTTTGTGGATGATAGGCAGTACTCATGTCTAGACGAGTTCCTAATGCTTGCTGTAATGTCTGCCAGAATCTTGAAATAAATCTGCCATCCCTATCAGAGATAATAGAGATTGGTATTCCATGTCTGGAGACGACTTCCTTCAAATACAGTCGTGCTAACTTCTCCATCTTGTCATCTTCTCTTATTGGCAGGAAGTGTGCTGATTTGGTGAGATGATCAACTATTACCCAAATAGTATCAAAACCACTTGCAGTCCTTGGCAATTTAGTGATGAAATCCATGGTAATGTTTTCCCATTTCCATTCCGGGATTTCGGGTTGTTGAAGTTTATATTTAATACCAATTTTAAATCAAAGTTTATCATAGTTTTTAATTAACTAACCCAAAACAGCCCGCGGTGTTACTACGACGGCGTAAATCCGGTTTTACGGTGTTTTTCGTGTTTCCAGGTTTTAAATCATTAAATTAGCATATCATATAGATATAGAACATGTGTTTAGTTGATTTTAAAAGTCAAGTTAGAAGGATTAACTTTTGTTTGCGAACAAGTTTAGAATTAACTAAACTATGTTCTAGTGATTACAAGTTTAAACCTTCAAATAAGATAGCTTTATATGTATGAATCGAATGATGTTATGAACATCATTACTACCTTAAGTTCCTTGAATAAACCTACTGGAAAAGAGAAAAATGGATCTAGCTTCAACGGATCCTTGGATGGCTCGAAGTTCTTGAAGCAGAATCATGACACGAAAACAAGTTCAAGTAAGATCATCACTTGAAATAAGATTGTTATAGTTATAGAAATTGAACCAAAGTTTGAATATAATTATTACCTTGTATTAGAATGATAACCTACTGTAAGAAACAAAGATTTCTTGAGGTTGGATGATCACCTTACAAGATTGGAAGTGAGCTAGCAAACTTGAAAGTATTCTTGATTTTATGTAACTAGAACTTGTAGAATATATGAAGAACACTTAGAACTTGAAGATAGAACTTGAGAGAGATCAATTAGATGAAGAAAATTGAAGAATGAAAGTGTTTGTAGGTGTTTTTGGTCGTTGGTGTATGGATTAGATATAAAGGATATGTAATTTTGTTTTCATGTAAATAAGTCATGAATGATTACTCATATTTTTGTAATTTTATGAGATATTTCATGCTAGTTGCCAAATGATGGTTCCCACATGTGTTAGGTGACTCACATGGGCTGCTAAGAGCTGATCATTGGAGTGTATATACTAATGGTACATACATCTAAAAGCTGTGTATTGTACGAGTACGAATACGGGTGCATACGAGTAGAATTGTTGATGAAACTGAACGAGGATGTAATTGTAAGCATTTTTGTTAAGTAGAAGTATTTTGATAAGTTTATTGAAGTCTTTCAAAAGTGTATAAATACATATTAAAACACTACATGTATATACATTTTAACTGAGTCGTTAAGTCATCGTTAGTCGTTACATGTAAGTGTTGTTTTGAAACCTTTAGGTTAACGATCTTGTTAAATGTTGTTAACCCAATGTTTATAATATCAAATGAGATTTTAAATTATTATATTATCATGATATTATCATGTATGAATATCTCTTAATATGATATATATACATTAAATGTCTTTACAACGATAATCGTTACATATATGTCTCGTTTAAAAATCATTGAGTTAGTAGTCTTGTTTTTACATATGTAGTTCATTGTTAATATACCTAATGATATGTTTACTTATCATAGTATCATGTTAACTATATATATATATATCCATATATATGTCATCATATAGTTTTTACAAGTTTTAACGTTCGTGAATCACCGGTCAACTTGGGTGGTCAATTGTCTATATGAAACATATTTCAATTAATCAAGTCTTAACAAGTTTGATTGCTTAACATGTTGGAAACATTTAATCATGTAAATATCAATCTCAATTAATATATATAAACATGGAAAAATTCGGGTCACTACAGTACCTACCCGTTAAATAAATTTCGTCCCGAAATTTTAAGCTGTTGAAGGTGTTGACGAATCTTCTGGAAATAGATGCGGGTATTTCTTCTTCATCTGATCTTCACGCTCCCAGGTGAACTCGGGTCCTCTACGAGCATTCCATCGAACCTTAACAATTGGTATCTTGTTTTGCTTAAGTCTTTTAACCTCACGATCCATTATTTCGACGGGTTCTTCGATGAATTGAAGTTTTTCGTTGATTTGGATTTCATCTAATGGAATAGTGAGATCTTCTTTAGCAAAACATTTCTTCAAATTCGAGACGTGGAAAGTGTTATGTACAGCCGCGAGTTGTTGAGGTAACTCAAGTCAGTAAGCTACTGGTCCGACACGATCAATAATCTTGAATGGTCCAATATACCTTGGATTTAATTTCCCTCGTTTACCAAATCGAACAACGCCTTTCCAAGGTGCAACTTTAAGCATGACCATCTCTCCAATTTCAAATTCTATATCTTTTCTTTTAATGTCAGCGTAGCTCTTTTGTCGACTTTGGGCGGTTTTCAATCGTTGTTGAATTTGGATGATCTTCTTGGTAGTTTCTTGTATAATCTCCGGACCCGTAATCTGTCTATCCCCCACTTCACTCCAACAAATCGGAGACCTGCACTTTCTACCATAAAGTGCTTCAAACGGCGCCATCTCAATGCTTGAATGGTAGCTGTTGTTGTAGGAAAATTCTGCTAACGGTAGATGTCGATCCCAACTGTTTCCTAAATCAATAACACATGCTCGTAGCATGTCTTCAAGCGTTTGTATCGTCCTTTCACTCTGCCCATCAGTTTGTGGATGATAGGCAGTACTCATGTCTAGACGAGTTCCTAATGCTTGCTGTAATGTCTGCCAGAATCTTGAAATAAATCTGCCATCCCTATCAGAGATAATAGAGATTGGTATTCCATGTCTGGAGACGACTTCCTTCAAATACAGTCGTGCTAACTTCTCCATCTTGTCATCTTCTCTTATTGGCAGGAAGTGTGCTGATTTGGTGAGATGATCAACTATTACCCAAATAGTATCAAAACCACTTGCAGTCCTTGGCAATTTAGTGATGAAATCCATGGTAATGTTTTCCCATTTCCATTCCGGGATTTCGGGTTGTTGAAGTAGACCTGATGGTTTCTGATGCTCAGCTTTGACCTTAGAACACGTCAAACATTCTCCTACGTATTTAGCAATATCGGCTTTCATACCCGGCCACCAAAAATGTTTCTTGAGATCCTTGTACATCTTCCCCGTTCCAGGATGTATTGAGTATCTGGTTTTATGAGCTTCTCTAAGTACCATTTCTCTCATATCTCCAAATTTTGGTACCCAAATCCTTTTAGCCCTATACCGGGTTCCGTCTTCCCGAATATTAAGATGCTTCTCCGATCCTTTGGGTATTTCATCCTTTAAATTTCCCTCTTTTAAAACTCCTTGTTGCGCCTCCTTTATTTGAGTAGTAAGGTTATTATGAATCATTATATTCATAGATTTTACTCGAATAGGTTCTCTGTCCTTCCTGCTCAAGGCATCGGCTACCACATTTGCCTTCCCCGGGTGGTAACGAATCTCAAAGTCGTAATCATTCAATAATTCAATCCACCTACGCTGCCTCATATTCAGTTGTTTCTGATTAAATATGTGTTGAAGACTTTTGTGGTCGGTATATATAATACTTTTGACCCCATATAAGTAGTGCCTCCAAGTCTTTAATGTAAAAACAACCGCGCCTAATTCCAAATCATGAGTCGTATAATTTTGTTCGTGAATCTTCAATTGTCTAGATGCATAAGCAATCACCTTCGTTCGTTGCATTAATACACAACCGAGACCTTGCTTTGATGCGTCACAATAAATCACAAAATCATCATTCCCTTCAGGCAATGACAATATAGGTACCGTAGTTAGCTTTTTCTTCAATAACTGAAACGCTTTCTCTTGTTCATCATTCCATTCAAATTTCTTCCCTTTATGCGTTAATGCAGTCAAGGGTTTTGCTATTCTGGAAAAGTCTTGGATGAACCTTCTGTAGTAACCAGCTAGTCCTAAAAACTGGCGTATGTGTTTCGGAGTTTTTGGGGTTTCCTACTTTTCAACAGTTTCTATCTTTGCCGGATCCACCTTAATACCTTCTTTGTTCACTATGTGACCGAGGAATTGAACTTCTTCCAACCAAAATGCACACTTTGAAAACTTAGCGTACAATTCTTCCTTCCTCAATACTTCTAACACCTTTCTCAAATGTTCACCGTGTTCTTGGTCATTCTTTGAGTAAATAAGTATGTCATCAATGAAAACAGTGACAAACTTGTCAAGGTATGGTCCACACACTCGGTTCATAAGGTCCATGAACACAGCTGGTGCATTAGTTAAACCAAACGGCATGACCATAAACTCGTAATGACCGTAACGTGTTCTGAAAGCAGTCTTTGGAATATCATCTTCTTTCACCCGCATTTGATGATACCCGGAACGTAAGTCAATATTTGAATAAACAGACGAGCCTTGTAGTTGATCAAATAAGTCGTCGATTCTCGGTAGTGGGTAACAGTTCTTGATGGTAAGTTTGTTCAACTCTCGGTAGTCGATACACAACTTGAATGTACCATCTTTCTTCTTGACAAACAAAACATGAGCTCCCCACGGTGATGTGCTTGGTCGAATGAAACCACGCTCTAAAAGTTCTTGTAATTGGCTTTGTAGTTCTTTCATCTCGCTGGGTGCGAGTCTGTAAGGAGCACGAGCTATTGGTGCAGCTCCTGGTACAAGATCTATTTGAAATTCAACGGATCGATGTGGGGGTAATCCCGGTAATTCTTTCGGAAATACATCGGGAAATTCTTTTGCAATGGGAACATCATTGATGCTCTTTTCTTCAGTTTGTACTTTCTCGACGTGTGCTAGAACAGCATAGCAACCTTTTCTTATTAGTTTTTGTGCCTTCAAATTACTAATAAGATGTAGCTTCGTGTTGCCCTTTTCTCCGTACACCATTAAGGGTTTTCCTTTTTCTCGTATAATGCGAATTGCATTTTTGTAACAAACGATCTCTGCTTTCACTTCTTTCAACCAGTCCATACCGATTACCACATCAAAACTCCCTAACTCTACTGGTATCAAATCAATCTTAAATGTTTCGCTAACCAGTTTAATTTCTCGATTCCGACATATATTATCTGCTGAAATTAATTTACCATTTGCTAATTCGAGTAAAAATTTACTATCCAAAGGCGTCAATGGACAACTTAATTTAGCACAAAAATCTCTACTCATATAGCTTCTATCCGCACCCGAATCAAATAAAACGTAAGCAGATTTATTGTCAATAAGAAACGTACCCGTAATAAGCTCCGGGTCTTTCTGTGCCTCTGCTGCATTAATATTGAAAACTCTTCCGCGGCCTTGTCCATTCGTGTTCTCCTGGTTCGGGCAATTTCTAATAATGTGGCCCGGTTTTCCACATTTATAACAAACTACATTGGCATAACTTGCTCCGACACTACTTGCTCCACCATTACTCATTCCGACACCATTTGTTCCTTTCGTTCTATTAACCCCTGGTCCGTAGACCTCACACTTCGCCGCGCTATGACCATTTCTTTTACACTTGTTGCAAAATTTGGTGCAGAACCCCGAGTGATACTTTTCACACCTTTGGCATAGCTGCTTCTGATTGCTGTTGTTGTTGCGGTTATTATTGTTGTTGGGATGATTGTTGTAGTTGCTGTTGTTGTTGTTGTTGTTGTTGTTGTTGTTGTTGTTGGGCCGTTTGTTGTAGTTGCGATTGATGTTGCGATTGTTGGGATAATTGTTGCGATTATTGTTGTAATTGCTGTTGTTGTTGTATTGGTGATTCTTATCACCGTTTTCCTCCCACTTTCTTTTGACTTGCTTCACATTGGCCTCTTCAGCAGTCTGTTCTTTAATTCTTTCTTCAATCTGGTTCACTAGTTTGTGAGCCATTCTACATGCCTGTTGTATGGAGGCGGGCTCGTGTGAACTTATATCTTCTTAGATTCTTTCCGGTAATCCTTTCACAAACGCGTCGATCTTCTCTTCCTCATCTTCGAATGCTCCCGGACACAATAGGCACAATTTTGTGAATCGTCTTTCGTACGTGGTAATATCAAATCCTTGGGTTCGTAACCCTCTAAGTTCTGTCTTGAGCTTATTGACCTCGGTTCTGGGACGGTACTTCTCGTTCATCAAGTGCTTGAATGCTGACCATGGTAGTGCGTACGCATCGTCTTGTCCCACTTGCTCTAGATAGGTATTCCACCATGTTAACGCAGAACCTGTGAAGGTATACGTAGCGTACTTCACTTTGTCCTCTTCAGTACACTTACTTATGGCAAACACCGATTCGACCTTCTCGGTCCACCGTTTCAATCCGATTGGTCCTTCGGTTCCATCAAATTCCAAAGGTTTGCAGGCAGTGAACTCTTTGTAGGTGTATCTTACACGATTTCCTGTACTGCTAGATCCAAGGTTATTGTTGGTATGTAGCGCAGCCTGTACTGCGGCTATGTTTGAAGCTAGAAAAGTACGGAATTCCTCTTCATTCATATTCACGGTGTGTCGAGTAGTCGGTGCCATTTCTTTCAAAATAGTCAAATGGAACAAGTTAATCATACAGAATATTAAGAGTAGTTAATAGTATTTCGTAGCATAATATGAACTCATTTATAAAAGCTTTTTCTTCATATTAGCGTTTTATAAGTTTAAATTCGGGTAGTACCTACTCGTTAAGTTCATACTTAGTAGCTAATATACAATTCAACTACTACAATTCTATATGAAAAACTGATTATAATAATATTTCGCGTTCAAACTTTTACACAATATTTTACAAACTTACAATACCGCTTATTTTACATATAGCATGAAATATAGCACACAATAAATTTGATACAAGATGGTTGTGAAGATAATTCTAGCTAGTACACAAGTCGTTCAGCAAAGGCAATAAAGACACGTAATTCATACGTCCAGAAATAAGTCATGCATTCTGGTTTTACTAGGATTACTTCCCATCCTTGGTTTTGTGGAACATAACCGTTATGGCCGTTGATAAGACAGCGTGTTGTAACGTCGACAAAGGGACGAGGGTTACATAATGTCCAACAGTCCCGTAACAATCTAAAAACCTCATTTCTTACCCCAATTACCGACTCCGTCACTTGTGGGAACGTTTTGTTTAATAGTTGTAGCCCGATGTTCTTGTTCTCACTTTGGTGAGAAGCGAACATTACTAATCCGTAAGCATAACATGCTTCTTTATGTTGCATGTTAGCCGCTTTTTCTAAATCACGAAGTCCAATATTAGGATATATTGAGTCAAAATAATTTCTTAACCCATTGCGTAAAATAGCATTTGGGTTCCCCGTAATATATGCGTCAAAGTAAACACATCGTAACTTATGGATTTCCCAATGTGATATCCCCCATCTTTTGAACGAAACCCTTTTATAAACCAAGGCATTCTTGGAACGTTCTTCGAATGTCTTACAAACTGATCTCGCCTTAAATAGTTGTGCCGAAGAATTCTGACCGACTCTAGACAAGATTTCATCAATCATGTCTCCGGGTAGGTCTCTTAAAATATTGGGTTGTCTATCCATTTTGTGTTTTTATACTGTAAAATAGACAAGAGTTAGATTCATAAAAAAAAATACTTATTAATACAAGCAATTTTTACATATATCATAAAGCATAAGCACACTATATTACATATATTACACCACACGAATACAACTATCTTATTCTGACTCGCTTGTTTCTTGTTCTTCGGTTTTGGTTCGTTTTGCCAAGTTTCTAGGGATATATGATGTTCCCCTAATACGAGCCGTCGTTTTCCACATTGGTTTAGAAAAACCTGGTGGTTTAGAGGTTCCCGGGTCATTGTTACAACTTAAGGACTTCGGGGGTTGACGATACATATAAAGTTCATCGGGGTTGGAATTAGATATCTCTATTTTTATGCCCTTTCCCTTATTATTTTCTTTTGCCTTTTTAAATTCAGTTGGGGTAATTTCTATAACATCATCGGAATTCTCGTCGGAATCCGATTCATCGGAGAATTGGTAATCCTCCCAATATTTTGCTTCCTTGGCAGAAACACCATTGACCATAATTAACCTTGGTCGGTTGGTTGAGGATTTTCTTTTACTTAACCGTTTTATTATTTCCCCCACCGGTTCTATTTCTTCATCCAGTTCCGATTCTTCTTCCGGTTCCGATTCTTCTTCCGGTTCTGACACTTCTTCCGGTTCCTCTTCGGGAACTTGTGAATCAGTCCACGAATCATTCTAATTTACATTTGAGTCTTCATTATTATTAGGTGAGTCAATGGGACTTGTTCTAGAGGTAGACATCTATCACATAATATCAAACGCGTTAAGAGATTAATATATCACATAATATTCACATGTTAAAAATATATAGTTTCCAACAAAATTTGTTAAGCAATCATTTTTGAAGTAAACACGGTCGAAGTCCAGACTCACTAATGCATCCTAACAAACTCGATAAGACACACTAATGCAAAATTTTGGTTCTCTAAGACCAACGCTCGGATACCAACTGAAATGTCCCGTTCTTATTGATTAAAAACGTTCCATATTAATTGATTTCGTTGCGAGGTTTTGACCTCTATATGAGACGTTTTTCAAAGACTGCATTCATTATAAAACAAACCATAACCTTTATTTCATCAATAAAGGTTTAAAAAGCTTTACGTAGATTATCAAATAATGATAATCTAAAATATCCTGTTTACACACGACCATTACATAATGGTTTACAATACCAATATGTTACAACAAAATAAGTTTCTTGAATGCAGTTTTTACACAATATCATACAAGCATGGACTCCAAATCTCGTCCTTATTTAAGTATGCGACAGCGGAAGCTCTTAATAATCACCTGAGAATAAACATGCTTAAAACGTCAACAAAAATGTTGGTGAGTTATAGGTTTAACCTATATATATATCAAATCATAATAATAGACCACAAGATTTCATATTTCAATACACATCCCATACATAGAGATAAAAATCATTCATATGGTGAACACCTGGTAACCGACATTAACAAGATGCATATATAAGAATATCCCCATCATTCCGGGACACCCTTCGGATATGATATAAATTTCGAAGTACTAAAGCATCCGGTACTTTGGATGGGGTTTGTTAGGTCCAATAGATCTATCTTTAGGATTCGCGTCAATTAGGGTGTCTGTTCCCTAATTCTTAGATTACCAGACTTAATAAAAAGGGGCATATTCGATTTCGATAATTCAACCATAGAATGTAGTTTCACGTACTTGTGTCTATTTTGTAAATCATTTATAAAACCTGCATGTATTCTCATCCCAAAAATATTAGATTTTAAAAGTGGGACTATAACTCACTTTCACAGATTTTTACTTCGTCGGGAAGTAAGACTTGGCCACTGGTTGATTCACGAACCTATAACAATATATACATATATATCAAAGTATGTTCAAAATGTATTTACAACACTTTTAATATATTTTGATGTTTTAAGTTTATTAAGTCAGCTGTCCTCGTTAGTAACCTACAACTAGTTGTCCACAGTTAGATGTACAGAAATAAATCGATAAATATTATCTTGAATCAATCCACGACCCAGTGTATACGTATCTCAGTATTGATCACAACTCAAACTATATATATTTTGGAATCAACCTCAACCCTGTATAGCTAACTCCAACATTCACATATAGAGTGTCTATGGTTGTTCCGAAATATATATAGATGTGTCGACATGATAGGTCGAAACATTGTATACGTGTCTATGGTATTTCAAGATTACATAATATACAATACAAGTTGATTAAGTTATGGTTGGAATAGATTTGTTACCAATTTTCACGTAGCTAAAATGAGAAAAATTATCCAATCTTGTTTTACCCATAACTTCTTCATTTTAAATCCGTTTTGAGTGAATCAAATTGCTATGATTTCATATTGAACTCTATTTTATGAATCTAAATAGAAAAAGTATAGGTTTATAGTCAGAAAAATAAGTTACAAGTCATTTTTGTAAAGGTAGTCATTTCAGTCGAAAGAACGACGTCTAGATGACCATTTTAGAAAACATACTTCCACTTTGAGTTTAACCATAATTTTTGGATATAGTTTCATGTTCATAATAAAAATCATTTTCTCAGAATAAAAACTTTTAAATCAAAGTTTATCATAGTTTTTAATTAACTAACCCAAAACAGCCCGCGGTGTTACTACGACGGCGTAAATCCGGTTTTACGGTGTTTTTCGTGTTTCCAGGTTTTAAATCATTAAGTTAGCATATCATATAGATATAGAACATGTGTTTAGTTGATTTTAAAATTCAAGTTAGAAGGATTAACTTTTGTTTGCGAACAAGTTTAGAATTAACTAAACTATGTTCTAGTGATTACAAGTTTAAACCTTCGAATAAGATAGCTTTATATGTATGAATCGAATGATGTTATGAACATCATTACTACCTTAAGTTCCTTGGATAAACCTACTGGAAAAGAAAAAAATGGATCTAGCTTCAACGGATCCTTGGATGGCTCGAAGTTCTTGAAGCAGAATCATGACACGAAAACAAGTTCAAGTAAGATCATCACTTGAAATAAGATTATTATAGTTATAGAAATTGAACCAAAGTTTGAATATGATTATTACCTTGTATTAGAATGATAACCTACTGTAAGAAACAAAGATTTCTTGAGGTTGGATGATCACCTTACAAGATTGGAAGTGAGCTAGCAAACTTGAAAGTATTCTTGATTTTATGTAACTAGAACTTGTAGAATATATGAAGAATACTTAGAACTTGAAGATAGAACTTGAGAGAGATCAATTAGATGAAGAAAATTGAAGAATGAAAGTGTTTGTAGGTGTTTTTGGTCGTTGGTGTATGGATTAGATATAAAGGATATGTAATTTTGTTTTCATGTAAATAAGTCATGAATGATTACTAAAATTGATGAATCATATTGACGCTTATTAGTAGGTTATGATGAGAAAGATGATGGTGACGCTACTCGTTTCTCCTGCTTCATATATCTTTGTTTTCTTTTCTGATCGAACAACAATTGAAGAGTAACTGCTACAGCTTCCTGTTTCACTGCTTAAACTGATGCCATACACTTCTGTTTCTGTTTAACGAATAATGTTAATGGTTCCTATAATTGATGTACGATGGGATGTACATGATGTATGATGATGCCAGATGGGTCTGTAGATGAAGAAGATTGAAAACCTGCGGGATTATATCCTAATAACCGAAACCCTTCTTGGTTATTAGCGGACTTGGTGAATTCATTTAACATAAGACAAACGGGCCGTATATTTATTTAACGTGTTGGGCTTCTATTTTCCCTGTTGGGCCGTGAGCCAATTTTTGTTATGTTGGGCCCTTAATTTCTTTTGGGCTTGAATAGATAAACGAGTTAAATATTAATGGGTCTGAGATTTAATCAGAAAAACTGAAATGGCTCAATGGTTAGGGTGTTGTTGTGTAAGGGTAAGGTCGCGAGTTCGAGCCAGGTCTATGGCATTCTTTTTAGAAAACTTGTTCTTCAAAGGTTGTACCCTCTTTTTATTTTTATTATTATTATTATTATTATTATTATTATTATTATTATTATTATTATTATTATTATTATTATTATTATTATTATTATTATTATTATTATTATTTTATTATTAGTATTATTATTAGTATTATTATTATTATTATTATTGCAAATAAATATTAGTTATGTAACTATATTACAATTATATTAATATTAAGTTTTAATGCATGATATAATATTTTAAACATTAATATATGATATATATAATAAATACATATACATTTTAATTAAAGTACTTTAATAAAAACTGATATATGAATATTAATTATTTAATTAAAAGATATAAAATAGTTATGATTAATTTAAGTATTAATGTAACATATAAATTATTAATATAACAAGTATATCAATAATATTACCTAAACTTGTTTAAACATTATCATATGTGTTAATATATATAATTGATATAGGTTCGTGAATCCGAGGCCAACCCTATACTTGTTCAATGTCGTTATATGTATTTTTACTACAAAATACAGTATGGTGAGTTCATTTAATTCTCTTTTACTCTTTACATTTTTGGGACTGAGAATACATGCGCTGTTTTTACAACTGCTTTATTAAATGCCTTTGAAATATATTTTGAACTGCGAATACATGAAATGCTTTTATAAATGTTTGACGAGATAGACACAAGCAAAACATTCCTCGAATGAATTATAATGCAGACAGAAGTTCTGCGGATTCTTGTTGAATTATGTGGACATGATAATTTCCACCGTTGAATTATGTGGACATGATAAATGCCACCATTGAATTATGTGGACATGATAATTGCCACCAATTGATATGAATGTTATGTATCGAGAGAATGATTTTATACACAGGTTATGTGTATGTTATTTTTGTGCACCAGATAAGTGTACGGTTACTAAGATTTATGAAAGAAGATTTTGTACACGAGAAAGGTGTACTGTATTTAAAAGATATCGCATGTACATTACAGGGTTTGTTAGGCCCAATAGATCTATCTTTAGGATTCACGTCAATTAGGGTGTCTGTTCCCTAATTCTTAGATTACCAGACTTAATAAAAAGGGGCATATTCGATTTCGATAATTCAACCATAGAATGTAGTTTCACGTACTTGTGTCTATTTTGTAAATCATTTATAAAACCTGCATGTATTCTCATCCCAAAAATATTAGATTTTAAAAGTGGGACTATAACTCACTTTCACAGATTTTTACTTCGTCGGGAAGTAAGACTTGGCCACTGGTTGATTCACGAACCTATAACAATATATACATATATATCAAAGTATGTTCAAAATATATTTACAACACTTTTAATATATTTTGATGTTTTAAGTTTATTAAGTCAGCTGTCCTCGTTAGTAACCTACAACTAGTTGTCCACAGTTAGATGTACAGAAATAAATCGATAAATATTATCTTGAATCAATCCACGACCCAGTGTATACGTATCTCAGTATTGATCACAACTCAAACTATATATATTTTGGAATCAACCTCAACCCTGTATAGCTAACTCCAACATTCACATATAGAGTGTCTATGGTTGTTCCAAAATATATATAGATGTGTCGACATGATAGGTCAAAACATATATACGTGTCTATGGTATCTCAAGATTACATAATATACAATACAAGTTGATTAAGTTATGGTTGGAATAGATTTGTTACCAATTTTCACGTAGCTAAAATGAGAAAAATTATCCAATCTTGTTTTACCCATAACTTCTTCATTTTAAATCCATTTTGAGTGAATCAAATTGCTATGGTTTCATATTGAATTCTATTTTATGAATATAAACAGAAAAAGTATAGGTTTATAGTCGGAAAAATAAGTTACAAGTCGTTTTTGTAAAGGTAGTCATTTCAGTCGAAAGAACGACGTCTAGATGACCATTTTAGAAAACATACTTCCACTTTGAGTTTAACCATAATTTTTGGATATAGTTTCATGTTCATAATAAAAATCATTTTCTCAGAATAACAACTTTTAAATCAAAGTTTATCATAGTTTTTAATTAACTAACCCAAAACAGCCCGCGGTGTTACTACGACGGCGTAAATCCGGTTTTACGGTGTTTTTCGTGTTTCCAGGTTTTAAATTATTAAGTTAGCATATCATATAGATATAGAACATGTGTTTAGTTGATTTTAAAAGTCAAGTTAGAAGGATTAACTTTTGTTTGCGAACAAGTTTAGAATTAACTAAACTATGTTCTAGTGATTACAAGTTTAAACCTTCGAATAAGATGGCTTTATATGTATGAATCGAATGATGTTATGAACATCATTACTACCTTAAGTTCCTTGGATAAACCTACTGGAAAAGAGAAAAATGGATCTAGCTTCAACGGATCCTTGGATGGCTCGAAGTTCTTGAAGCAGAATCATGACACGAAAACAAGTTCAAGTAAGATCATCACTTGAAATAAGATTGTTATAGTTATAGAAATTGAACCAAAGTTTGAATATGATTATTACCTTGTATTAGAATGATAACCTACTGTAAGAAACAAAGATTTCTTGAGGTTGGATGATCACCTTACAAGATTGGAAGTGAGCTAGCAAACTTGAAAGTATTCTTGATTTTATGTAACTAAAACTTGTAGAATATATGAAGAACACTTAGAACTTGAAGATAGAACTTGAGAGAGATCAATTAGATGAAGAAAATTGAAGAATGAAAGTGTTTGTAGGTGTTTTTGGTCGTTGGTGTATGGATTAGATATAAAGGATATGTAATTATGTTTTCATGTAAATAAGTCATGAATGATTACTCATATTTTTGTAATTTTATGAGATATTTCATGCTAGTTATCAAATGATGGTTCCCACATGTGTTAGGTGACTCATATGGGCTGCTAAGAGATGATCATTGGAGTGTATATACTAATAGTACATACATCTAAAAGCTGTGTATTGTACGAGTACGAATACGGGTGCATACGAGTAGAATTGTTGATGAAACTGAACGAGGATGTAATTGTAAGCATTTTTGTTAAGTAGAAGTATTTTGATAAGTGTATTGAAGTCTTTCAAAAGTGTATAAATACATATTAAAACACTACATGTATATACATTTTAACTGAGTCGTTAAGTCATCGTTAGTCGTTACATGTAAGTGTTGTTTTGAAAGCTTTAGGTTAACGATCTTGTTAAATGTTGTTAACCCAATGTTTATAATATCAAATGAGATTTTAAATTATTATATTATCATGATATTATCATGTATGAATATCTCTTAATATGATATATATACATTAAATGTCTTTACAACGATAATCGTTACATATATGTCTCGTTTAAAAATCATTAAGTTAGTAGTCTTGTTTTTACATATGTAGTTCATTGTTAATATACTTAATGATATGTTTACTTATCATAGTATCATGTTAACTATATATATATATATCCATATATATGTCATCATATAGTTTTTACAAGTTTTAACGTTCGTGAATCACCGGTCAACTTGGGTGGTCAATTGTCTATATAAAACATATTTCAATTAATCAAGTCTTAACAAGTTTGATTGCTTAACATGTTAGAAACATTTAATCATGTAAATATTAATCTCAATTAATATATATAAACATGGAAAAGTTCGGGTCACTACAGTACCTACCCGTTAAATAAATTTCGTCCCGAAATTTTAAGCTGTTGAAGGTGTTGACGAATCTTCTGGAAATAGATGCGGGTATTTCTTCTTCATCTAATCTTCATGCTCCCAGGTGAACTCGGGTCCTCTACGAGCATTCCATCGAACCTTAACAATTGGTATCTTGTTTTGTTTAAGTCTTTTAAACTCACGATCCATTATTTCGACGGGTTCTTCAATGAATTGGAGTTTTTCGTTGATTTGGATTTCATCTAACGGAATAGTGAGATCTTCTTTAGCAAAACATTTCTTCAAATTCGAGATGTGGAAAGTGTTATGTACAGCCGCGAGTTGTTGAGGTCAAGTCGGTAAGCTACTGGTCCGACACGATCAATAATCTTGAATGGTCCAATATACCTTGGATTTAATTTCCCTCGTTTACCAAATCGAACAACGCCTTTCCAAGGTGCAACTTTAAGCATGACCATCTCTCCAATTTCAAATTCTATATCTTTTTTTTAATGTTAGCGTAGCTCTTTTGTCGACTTTGGGCGGTTTTCAACCGTTGTTGAATTTGGATGATCTTCTCGGTAGTTTCTTGTATAATCTCCGGACCCGTAATCTGTCTATCCCCCACTTCACTCCAACAAATCAGAGACCTACACTTTCTACCATAAAGTGCTTCAAACGGCGCCATCTCAATGCTTGAATGGTAGTTGTTGTTGTAGGAAAATTCTGCTAACGGTAGATGTCGATCCCAACTGTTTCCGAAATCAATAACACATGCTCGTAGCATGTCTTCAAGCGTTTGTATCGTCCTTTCGCTCTGCCCATCAGTTTGTGGATGATAGGCAGTACTCATGTCTAGACGAGTTCCTAATGCTTGCTGTAATGTCTGCCAGAATCTTGAAATAAATCTGCCATCCCTATCAGAGATAATAGAGATTGGTATTCCATGTCTGGAGACGACTTCCTTCAAATACAGTCGTGCTAACTTCTCCATCTTGTCATCTTCTCTTATTGGCAGGAAGTGTGCTGATTTGGTGAGACGATCAACTATTACCCAAATAGTATCAAAACCACTTGCAGTCCTTGGCAATTTAGTGATGAAATCCATGGTAATGTTTTCCCATTTCCATTCTGGGATTTCGGGTTGTTGAAGTAGACCTGATGGTTTCTGATGCTCAGCTTTGACCTTAGAACACGTCAAACATTCTCCTATGTATTTAGCAACATCGGCTTTCATACCCGGCCACCAAAAATGTTTCTTGAGATCCTTGTACATCTTCCCCGTTCCAGGATGTATTGAGTATCTGGTTTTATGAGCTTCTCTAAGTACCATTTCTCTCATATCTCCAAATTTTGGTACCCAAATCCTTTCAGCCCTATACCGGGTTCCGTCTTCCCGAATATTAAGATGCTTCTCCGATCCTTTGGGTATTTCATCCTTTAAATTTCCCTCTTTTAAAACTCCTTGTTGCGCCTCCTTTATTTGAGTAGTAAGGTTATTATGAATCATTATATTCATAGATTTTACTCGAATGGGTTCTCTGTCCTTCCTGCTCAAGGCATCGGCTACCACATTTGCCTTCCCCGGGTGGTAACGAATCTCAAAGTCGTAATCATTCAATAATTCAATCCACCTACGCTGCCTCATATTCAGTTGTTTCTGATTAAATATGTGTTGAAGACTTTTGTGGTCGGTATATATAATAATTTTGACCCCATATAAGTAGTGCCTCCAAGTCTTTAATGCAAAAATAACCGCGCCTAATTCCAAATCATGCGTCGTATAATTTTGTTCGTGAATCTTCAATTGTCTAGACGCATAAGCAATCACCTTCGTTCGTTGCATTAATACACAACCGAGACCTTGCTTTGATGCGTCACAATAAATCACAAAATCATCATTCCCTTTAGGCAATGACAATATAGGTGCTGTAGTTAGCTTTTTCTTCAATAATTGAAACGCTTTCTCTTGTTCATCATTCCATTCAAATTTCTTCCCTTTATGCGTTAATGCAGTCAAGGGTTTTGCTATTCTGGAAAAGTCTTGGATGAACCTTCTGTAGTAACCAGCTAGTCCTAAAAACTGGCGTATGTGTTTCGGAGTTTTCGGGGTTTCTCACTTTTCAACAGTTTCTATCTTTGCCGGATCCACCTTAATACCTTCTTTGTTCACTATGTGACCGAGGAATTGAACTTCTTCCAACCAAAATGCACACTTTGAAAACTTAGCGTACAATTCTTCCTTCCTCAATACTTCTAACACCTTTCTCAAATGTTCACCGTGTTCTTGGTCATTCTTTGAGTAAATAAGTATGTCATCAATGAAAACAATGACAAACTTGTCAAGGTATGGTCCACACACTCGGTTCATAAGGTCCATGAACACAGCTGGTGCATTAGTTAAACCAAACGGCATGACCATAAACTCGTAATGACCGTAACGTGTTCTGAAAGCAGTCTTTGGAATATCATCTTCTTTCACCCGCATTTGATGATACCCGGAACGTAAGTCAATATTTGAATAAACAGACGAGCCTTGTAGTTGATCAAATAAGTCGTCGATTCTCGGTAGTGGGTAGCGGTTCTTGATGGTAAGTTTGTTCAACTCTCGGTAGTCGATACACAACCTGAATGTACCATCTTTCTTCTTGACAAACAAAACAGGAGCTCCCCACGGTGATGTGCTTGGTCGAATGAAACCACGCTCTAAAAGTTCTTGTAATTGGCTTTGCAGTTCTTTCATATCACTAGGTGCGAGTCTGTAAGGAGCACGAGCTATTGGTGCAGCTCCTGGTACAAGATCTATTTGAAATTCAACGGATCGATGTGGGGGTAATCCCGGTAATTCTTTCGGAAATACATCGGGAAATTCTTTTGCAATGGGAACATCATTGATGCTCTTTTCTTCAGTTTGTACTTTCTCGACGTGTGCTAGAACAGCATAGCAACCTTTTCTTATTAGTTTTTGTGCCTTCAAATTACTAATAAGATGTAGCTTCGTGTTACCCTTTTCTCCGTACACCATTAAGGGTTTTCCTTTTTCTCGTATAATGTGAATTGCATTTTTGTAACAAACGATCTCTGCTTTCACTTCTTTCAACCAGTCCATACCGATTATCACATCAAAACTCCCTAACTCTACTGGTATCAAATCAATCTTAAATATTTCGCTAACCAGTATTTCTCGATTCCGACATATATTATCTGCTGAAATTAATTTACCATTTGCTAATTCGAGTAAAAATTTACAATCCAAAGGCATCAATGGACAACTTAATTTAGCACAAAAATCTCTACTCATATAGCTTCTATCCGCACCCGAATCAAATAAAACATAAGCAGATTTATTGTCAATAATAAACGTACCCGTAACAAGCTCCGGGTCTTCCTGTGCCTCTGCCGCATTAATATTGAAAACTCTTCCGCGGCCTTGTCCATTCGTGTTCTCCTGGTTCGGGAAATTTCTAATAATGTGGCCCGGCTTTCCACATTTATAACAAACTACATTGGCATAACTTGCTCTGACACTACTTGCTCCGCCATTACTCGTTCCGACACCATTTGTTCCTTTCGTTCTATTAACCCCTGGTCCGTAGACCTCACACTTCGCCGCGCTATGACCATTTCTTTTACACTTGTTGCAAAATTTGGTGCAGAATCCCGAGTGATACTTTTCACACCTTTGGCATAGCTACTTCTGATTGTTGTTGTTGTTGTTGTTGTTGTTGCGGTTATTAGTGTTGTTGGGATGATTGTTGTAGTTGCTGTTGTTGTTGTTGTTGTTGTTGGGCCGTTTGTTGTAGTTGCGATTGATGTTGCGATTGTTAGGATAATTGTTGCGATTATTGTTGAAATTGCTGTTGTTGTTGTATTGGTGATTCTTATCACCGTTTTCCTCCCACTTTCTTTTGACTTGCTTCACATTGGCCTCTTCAGAAGTCTGTTCTTTAATTCTTTCTTCAATCTGGTTCACTAGTTTTTGAGCCATTCTACCTGCTTGTTGTATGGAGGCGGGCTCGTGTGAACTTATATCTTCTTGGATTCTGTCCGGTAATCCTTTCACAAACGCGTCGATCTTCTCTTCCTCATCTTCGAATGCTCCTAGACACAATAGGCACAATTCTGTGAATCGTCTTTCGTACGTGGTAATATCAAATCCTTGGGTTCGTAACCCTCTAAGTTCTGTCTTGAGCTTATTGACCTCGGTTCTGGGACGGTACTTCTCGTTCATCAAGTGCTTGAATGCTGACCACGGTAGTGCGTACGCATCGTCTTGTCCCACTTGCTCTAGATAGGTATTCCACCATGTTAACGCAGAACCTGTGAAGGTATGCGTAACGTACTTCACTTTGTCCTCTTCAGTACACTTACTTATGGCAAACACCGATTCGACCTTCTCGGTCCACCATTTCAATCCGATCGGTCCTTCGGTTTCATCAAATTCCAAAGGTTTGCAGGCAGTGAATTCTTTTTAGGTGCATCCTACACGATTTACTGTACTGCTAGATCCAAGGTTATTGTTGGTATGTAGCGCAGCCTGTACTGCGGCTATGTTTGAAACTAGAAAAGTACGGAATTCCTCTTCATTCTTATTCACGCCGTGTCGAGTAGTCGGTGCCATTTCCTTCAAAATAGTCAAATGGAACAAGTTAATCATACAGAATATTAAGAGTAGTTAATAGTATTTTGTAGCATAATATGAACTCATTTATAAAAGCTTTTTCTTCATATTAGCGTTTTATAAGTTTAAATTCGGGTAGTACCTACCCGTTAAGTTCATACTTAGTAGCTAATATACAATTCAACTACTACAATTCTATATGAAAAACTGATTATAATAATATTTCGCGTTCAAACTTTTATACAATATTTTACAAACTTACAATACCGCTTATTTTACATAAAGCATGAAATATAGCACACAATAACTTTGATACAAGATAGTTGTGAAGATAATTCTAGCTAGTACACAAGTCGTTCAGCAAAGGCAATAAAGACACGTAATTCATACGTCCAGAAACAAGTCATGCATTCTGGTTTTACTAGGACTACTTCCCATCCTTGGTCTTGTGGAACATAACTGTTATGGCCGTTGATAAGACAGCGTGTTGTAACGTCGTCAAAGGGACGAGGGTTACGTAATGTCCAACAGTCCCGTAACAATCTAAAAACCTCATTTCTTACCCCAATTACCGACTCCGTCACTTGTGGGAACGTTTTGTTTAATAGTTGTAGCCCGATGTTCTTGTTCTCACTTTGGTGAGAAGCGAACATTACTAATCCGTAAGCATAACATGCTTCTTTATGTTGCATGTTAGCCGCTTTTTCTAAATCACGAAGTCCAATATTCGGATATATTGAGTCAAAATAATTTCTTAACCCATTGCGTAAAATAGCATTTGGGTTCCCCGCAATATATGCGTCAAAGTAAACACATCGTAACTTATGGATTTCCCAATGTGATATCCCTCATCTTTCGAACGAAAGCCTTTTATAAACCAAGGCATTCTTGGAACGTTCTTCGAATGTCTTACAAACTGATCTCGCCTTAAATAGTTGTGCCGAAGAATTCTAACCGACTCTAGACAAGATTTCATCAATCATGTCTCCGGGTAGGTCTCTTAAAATATTGGGTTGTCTATCCATTTTGTGTTTTTATACTGTAAAATAGACAAGAGTTAGATTCATAAAAAAAAATACTTATTAATACAAACAATTTTTACATATATCATAAAGCATAAGCACACTATATTACATATATTACACCACACGAATACAACTATCTTATTCTGACTCTCTTGTTTCTTCTTCTTCGGTTTTGGTTCGTTTTGCCAAGTTTCTAGGGATATATGATGTTCCCCTAATACGACCCATCGTTTTCCACATTGGTTTAGAAAAACCTGGTGGTTTAGAGGTTCCCGGGTCATTGTTACAACTTAAGGACTTCGGGGGTTGACGATACATATAAAGTTCATCGGGATTGGAATTAGATTTCTCTATTTTTATGCCCTTTCCCTTATTATTTTCTTTTGCATTTTTAAATTCAGTTGGGGTAATTTCTATAACATCATCGGAATTCTCGTCGGAATCCGATTCATCGGAGAATTGGTAATCCTCCCAATATTTTGCTTCCTTGGCGGAAACACCATTGACCATAATTAACCTTGGTCGGTTGGTTGAGGATTTTATTTTACTTAACCATTTTATTATTTCCCCCCACCGGTTCTATTTCTTCATCCGGTTCCGATTCTTCTTCCAGTTCCGATTCTTCTTCCGGTTCCGACTCTTCTTCCAGTTCCTCTTCGGGAACTTGTGAATCAGTCCACGAATCATTCCAATTTACATTTGACTCTTCATTATTATTAGGTGAGTCAATGATACTTGTTCTAGAGGTAGACATCTATCACATAATATCACATAAGAGATTAATATATCACATAATATTCACATGTTAAAAATATATAGTTTCCAACAAAATTTGTTAAGCAATCATTTTTCAAGTAAACACGGTCGAAGTCCAGACTCACTAATGCATCCTAACAAACTCGATAAGACACACTAATGCAAAATTCTGGTTCTCTAAGACCAACGCTCGGATACCAACTGAAATGTCCCGTTCTTATTGATTAAAAACATTCCATATTAATTGATTTCGTTGCGAGGTTTTGACCTCTATATGAGACGTTTTTCAAAGACTGCATTCATTTTAAAACAAACCATAACCTTTATTTCATCAATAAAGGTTTAAAAAGCTTTACGTAGATTATCAAATAATGATAATCTAAAATATCCTGTTTACACACGACCATTACATAATGGTTTACAATACAAATATGTTACAACAAAATAAGTTTCTTGAATGCAGTTTTTACACAATATCATACAAGCATGGACTCCAAATCTCGTCCTTATTTAAGTATGCGACAGCGGAAGCTCTTAATAATCACCTGAGAATAAACATGCTTAAAACGTCAACAAAAATGTTGGTGAGTTATAGGTTTAACCTATATATATCAAATCATAATAATAGACCACAAGATTTCATATTTCAATACACATCCCATACATAGAGATAAAAATCATTCATATGGTGAACACCTGGTAACCGACATTAACAAGATGCATATATAAGAATATCCCCATCATTCCGGGACACCCTTCGGATATGATATAAATTTCGAAGTACTAAAGCATCCGGTATTTTGGATGGGGTTTGTTAGGCCCAATAGATCTATCTTTAGGATTCGCGTCAATTAGGGTGTCTGTTCCCTAATTCTTAGATTACCAGACTTAATAAAAAGGGACATATTCGATTTCGATAATTCAACCATAGAATGTAGTTTCACGTATTTGTGTCTATTTTGTAAATCATTTATAAAACCTGCATGTATTCTCATCCCAAAAATACTAGATTTTAAAAGTGGGACTATAACTCACTTTCACAGATTTTTACTTCGTCGGGAAGTAAGACTTGGGCACTGGTAGATTCACGAACCTATAACAATATATACATATATATCAAAGTATGTTCAAAATATATTTACAACACTTTTAATATATTTTGATGTTTTAAGTTTATCAAGTCAGCTGTCCTCGTTAGTAACCTACAACTAGTTGTCCACAGTTAGATGTACAGAAATAAATCGATAAATATTATCTTGAATCAATCCACGACCCAGTGTATACGTATCTCAGTATTGATCACAACTCAAACTATATATATTTTGGAATCAACCTCAACCCTGTATAGCTAACTCCAACATTCACATATAGAGTGTCTATGGTTATTCTGAAATATATATAGATGTGTCGACATGATAGGTCGAAACATTGTATACGTGTCTATGATATCTCAAGATTACATAATATACAATACAAGTTGATTAAGTTATGGTTGGAATAGATTTGTTACCAATTTTCACGTAGCTAAAATGAGAAAAATTATCCAATCTTGTTTTACCCATAACTTCTTCATTTTAAATCCGTTTTGAGTGAATCAAATTGCTATGGTTTCATATTGAACTAAATTTTCTGAATCTAAACAGAAAAAGTATAGGTTTATAGTCAGAAAAATAAGTTACAAGTTGTTTTTGTAAAGGTAGTCATTTCAGTCGAAAGAACGACGTCTCGATGACCATTTTAGAAAACATACTTCCACTTTGAGTTTAACCATAATTTTTGGATATAGTTTCATGTTCATAATAAAAATCATTTTCTTAGAATAACAACTTTTAAATCAAAGTTTATCATAGTTTTTAATTAACTAACCCAAAACAGCCCGCGGTGTTACTACGACGGCGTAAATCCGGTTTTACGGTGTTTTTCGTGTTTCCAGGTTTTAAATCATTAAGTTAGCATATCATATAGATATAGAACATGTGTTTAGTTGATTTTAAAAGTCAAGTTAGAAGGATTAACTTTTGTTTGCGAACAAGTTTAGAATTAACTAAACTATGTTCAAGTGATTACAAGTTTAAACCTTCGAATAAGATGGCTTTATATGTATGAATCGAATGATGTTATGAACATAATTACTACCTTAAGTTCCTTGGATAAACCTACTGGAAAATAGAAAAATGGATCTAGCTTCAATGGATCCTTGGATGGCTTGAAGTTCTTGAAGCAGAATCATGACACGAAAATAAGTTCAAGTAAGATCATCACTTGAAATAAGATTGTTATAGTTATAGAAATTGAACCAAAGTTTGAATATGATTATTACCTTGTATTAGAATGATAACCTACTGTAAGAAACAAAGATTTCTTGAGGTTGGATGATCACCTTACAAGATTGGAAGTGAGCTAGCAAACTTGAAAGTATTCTTGATTTTATGTAACTAGAACTTGTAGAATATATGAAGAACACTTAGAACTTGAAGATAGAACTTGAGAGAGATCAATTAGATGAAGAAAATTGAAGAATGAAAGTGTTTGTAGGTGTTTTTGGTCATTGGTATATGGATTAGATATAAAGGATATGTAATTTTGTTTTCATGTAAATAAGTCATGAATGATTACTCATATTTTTGTAATTTTATGAGATATTTCATGCTAGTTGTCAAATGATGATTCCCACATGTGTTAGGTGACTCACGTTGGCTGCTAATAGATGATCATTGGAGTGTATATACCAATAGTACATACATCTAAAAGCTGTGTATTGTACGCGTACGAATACGGGTGCATACGAGTAGAATTGTTGATGAAACTGAACGAGGATGTAATTGTAAGCATTTTTGTTAAGTAGAAGTATTTGGATAAGTGTATTGAAGTCTTTCAAAAGTGTATAAATACATATTAAAACACTACATGTATATACATTTTAACTGAGTCGTTAAGTCATCGTTAGTCGTTACATGTAAGTGTTGTTTTGAAACCTTTAGGTTAACGATCTTGTTAAATGTTGTTAAACCAATGTTTATAATATCAAATGAGATTTTAAATTATTATATTATCATGATATTATCATGTATGAATATCTCTTAATATGATATATATACATTAAATGTCTTTACAACGATAATCGTTACATATATGTCTCGTTTAAAAATCATTAAGTTAGTAGTCTTGTTTTTACATATGTAGTTCATTGTTAATATACTTAATGATATGTTTACTTATCATAGTATCATGTTAACTATATATATATATCCATATATATGTCATCATATAGTTTTTACAAGTTTTAACGTTCGTGAATCACCGGTCAACTTGGGTGGTCAATTGTCTATATAAAACATATTTCAATTAATCAAGTCTTAACAAGTTTGATTGCTTAACATGTTGGAAACATTTAATCATGTAAATATCAATCTCAATTAATATATATAAACATGGAAAAGTTCGGGTCACTACAGTGTGTTTCAAATGATCCATAAAAACGTTTTCAACCATCAAATTCAACAGAAACATCACGAAATTTCTCAATTTGATCTTAGAACAAAAGTTGACTTTTTTTTTATCAAAAACTTTGACTCAAGAATTAACTCTTGATTTATCGAATTAGAATTTGAGAATTTTCAGAAAGATTACGTGAAGGATTCCTAACAACTCTACATTTTTGGATTTTGAAGTTTCTTTCGAATTCGGATTTTGGTTTAAAAAAAATTGAAGAACAGGGGACGGTTCATAAAACTCTCCTTTCTATTTTTTTTTTTAACCTGCGATGAACAGCAGGTACTTTTTTTTTATTTTTTATTTTATAAATATAAACCTTTGAGATTGTTATTGTTTTGTTTTGAAGTATTTAAATTGTGTTTGATTGATTTTGTGTTTTGATTGAATTAATTAAATTGGGGAGATGAAGAAGATGATAAGTCACGAGTTAGTGGTTAAATAAATTTGGTTTGTGTATAAATCAGAAAAATAAGATTGGTGTAATGGTTAGAGTATTGGTGGGGAACGAGAGGTCCTGAGTTCGAACCCAGGCCACTACAATATTTTTTTTATTATCAGGAGAATCTGTTGGGTTGGTGCTATCTGTTGGGCTTGTGCTATCTGTTGGGCCGAAATCTATCCGAAACTCTATTGGGCTGCAGCCTAAATTAGGATTCAAGATAATTTAATGTAGGCCCGATTAGATTATAGAAGATTGATGATAATGGTAACAGAAAATCGAATTTTAATATATAAAGTGTAATAATAAAACAGAAAAACAAATGGACGAGTGGTTAAGGGGTATTATGGGTTAGCGAGAGGTCTTGGGTTCGAGTCCCGTCTCGAGCAGTTAATTTTTTTTAATGCTACAAAGGTATAAATTGATATCACTATTATTTCTATTATTATTATTATTATTATTATTATTATTATTATTATTATTATTATTATTATTATTATTATTATTATTATTATTAATATTATTATTATTAATAATATTATTATTATTATTATTATTATTATTATTATTATTATTATTATTATTATTATTATTATTATCATTATTATTATTATTATTTGCTAGTATTAAGTATTATTGTTATAATTGTTAGTATTACTATTATTATTATCATTATTATGAACATAATGCAAATTATCACTAAAAATATTATTATTAGTATCATCTTACAAATTGTTAGTAATATTATAGTATTATCAACAAAGGTATTAGTAATAATATCATTATTGTTGTTAATATGATTATTAGAATAGTTATAATTAAACTTATAATCATAATTAACAAAATAGATATCTCTATAATTATTATTATTATCACTATTAACATAAGTACTACTATTATTAATATTATCATTATCATTATTAGTATTATTATTAAAAATTTTATTTTTACAATTATATTATTATTAAGAGGATCATTATTAGTAAAACTATCATGTTTATCATAGGTATTAATATCTTTACCTTAATAGTATTACAAATATTAATTTTACAAATAAAAGAGACTTATATGTAAAAGGTATATTACATACTATATTTTTATATGAAATATTAATAACTGTAATAATAACTAAATTATATATAGTGTATAAAAATATTTTAAGATATTATGAGTAATAATAAACACATATATAAATATTGAATTCAACACATTATATATATATATATATACATATATATATATATATATATATATATATATATATATATATATATATAACAATAAATTACAATTTAATAATATATTATAATAAATATATATATACAACATTGTTCAATTACAATTATATGTGTTAATATATATATATACATGATATAGGTTCGTGAATCCGAGACCAACCCTGCATTGTTCAGTTGTTCAATATTGTCATATGTATTTTTTACTACAAAATACATTAGGTGAGTTTCATTTACTCCCCTTTTTTACTCTTTACATTTTTGGGGCTGAGAATATATGCAAATGTTTTATTAACTATTTTACAATAATTATATGCGTGAGTTTCATTTGCTCCCTTTTTAAATGCTTTTGCAATATATATTTTTGGGACTGAGAATACATGCGTTGCTTTTATAAATGCTTTACGAAATAGACACAAGTGATTGAAACTACATTCTATGGTTGGATTATTAAATCGAATATGCCCCTTTTTATTAAGTCTGGTAATCTAAGAATTAGGGAACAGACACCCTAATTGACGCGAACTCTAAAGATAGATCTATCGGGCCCAACAAGCCCCATCCAAAGTACCGGATGCTTTAGTACTTCGAAATTTATATCATGTCCGAAGGAGGATCCCGGAATGATGGGGATATTCTTATATGCATATTGTGAATGTCGGTTCCCAGGTGTTCAATCCATATGAATGATTATTTTGTCTCTATGTATGGGACGTATATTTATGAGAAATGAAAATCTTGTGGTCTATTAAAATGATGAAAATAATTATTTATGTTAAACTAATCCATCCGGACGAAGTCCATATTGATTACAAATGATTCACAATAGTTAGTTACATCGCGAGGTACTTGACCTCTATATGATACATTTTACAAACATTGCATTCGTTTTTTAAAAGACAAACTTTCATTACTTCGAAAGTTGACGACATGCATACCATTTTCTAATACATCCAACTAAAACTGACTTAACCATAATCTTGATGAATTCAACGACTCAAATGCAACGTCTTTTGAAATATGCCATGAATGACTCCAAGTGATATCTTTAAAATGAGTAAATGCACAGCGGAAGATTTCTTTCGCACCCGAGAATAAACATGCTTTCAAGTGTCAACCAAAAGGTTGGTGAGTTCATTAGTTTATCATAAACAATAATTTTATAATTTTAATAGACCACAAGATTTCATATTTCCAATTCTCATAAACATACGTCCCATACAGAGAGACAAAAATATCATTCATATGGATTGAACACCTGGTAACCGACATTCACAATATGTATATAAGAATATCCCCATCATTCCAGGATCCTCCTTCGGACATGATATAAATTTCGAAGTACTAAAGCATCCGGTACTTTGGATGGGGCTTGTTGGGCCCGATAGATCTATCTTTAGGATTCGCTTCAATTAGGGTGTCTGTTCCCTAATTCATAGATTACCAGACTAAATAAAAAGGGGCATATTCGATTTAATAATTCAACCATAGAATGTAGTTTCGATTACTTGTGTCTATTTTGTAAAACAGTTATAAAAGCAGCGCATGTATTATCAGTCCCAAAAATATAAAGAGTAAAAGGGAGTAAATGAAACTCACACATATAAATATTGTAAAACAATTGATAAAGCATTTTGCATGTATTCTCAGCCCAAAAATGTATATAAAAAGGGAATAATAAAACTCACGCGTATAAATATTGTAAAACAGTTAATAAAGCATTTGCATGTATTCTCAGCCCAAAAATGTAAAGAGTAAAAAGGCAAATGAAAACTCACGCATATAAATATTGTAAAACAGTTAATAAAGCATTTGCATGTATTCTCAGCCCAAAAATGTATAGAGTAAAAGGGATCAAATGAAAACTCACGCATATAAATATTGTATAACAGTTAATAAAGCATTTGCATGTATTCTCAGCCCAAAAATGTAAAGAGTAAAAGGGATCAAATGAAACTCACCTAATGTATTTTGTAGTAAAAATACATATGACTATATTGAACAATGCAGGGTTGGCCTCGGATTCACGAACCTATAACATTTGTATATTCATTAATACATATTCTTGTAATCGAAGTTATATATCTTTAGTTTTGTATTAAGATTAATATTTATATATATGTATATAATTTTATTAATATTTATCATATATTATAATGTTCATTTGACATATAATTTAATTAACGTTATATTAATGTAGATGACATTATATTAGTTAAAACGTAATATTATTTAATATTAGTATACTTATATAATAAATATATTCTTATATAATTTTCTTTGGTTTGAAAAGTATTTATGATAAAAGTACTAGAATAAGGATATTAACAGTTATAATACTGATGATAATAATAATAATAATAACTTTAGTAAAGATGACAATTTTGACAATAATAATAGGATAAAATGATAGTTTTCATAAAGATAATATTTTTAACAATAATAGTACTTTTAATAACCATGATACTTTTTAATAAAACTTTAACTAATCATATTACTACTAATACTAATATTAATGTTAAATGATAATCCTAATACTAACTATTAATAATAACAGTACTTAGTACTAGGACTAATTTTAATAATAACCAGTGGATAATTTTTAGTAAAAATGACAATAGTAATAATAATTTTTAATAATAACAATACTAATAACAATCATATTACTAGCAATAATACAATAATAATAATACTAATAATAATAATAATAATATCGTAATTTACATTAATGAAGTTAATGATATCAATAATAATAACTATTAAAATGATCATAATTAATAATATAACAGCAATAATAACAATTAATAATAATAATAGCAAAAAATAATAATAATAATGATAATAATAATAATAATAATAATAATAATAATAATAATAATAATAATAATAATAATAATAATAATAACAAAAAATAAAAATGGTAATAAAAACTACCTTCCAAGACTTTTAGTAAAAAGAATTCCACAAACCGGTTTCAAACCCATGACCTCCCGCTTCAACACCAACACTGCAAACCACTACTCTAACGGATGCTTTTCTATTTTAATACGTTCCTAAATCTATATAACCAGACCAACCAGAAGCCCATTTATTAGCCCAACGTTGCAAGTCCACTTAGATATAATTGACCCAATATAAACTCTAGTACTATTACGGCCCAACAGCAAATACTAGCATTCTTTTGCCCGCGTAAAAATTCATTGGCTTTTATTGATCTGGTAATACGAATTTCAATTGGCAGAACATAAAAAAAATAAAAAAATAAAAACGCAGGTCCTCTCCATCATGAATTTCATCATTCCTCTTAATCATCTTCATCATACCCATCTTACATGTCATCGATCATAATCATCATTTATATCGTCACCTTCATCACATGATTCTCCAATCTTCATCATCCTTACTGTGATCATATATTCATATCCCCACTTCTATTTTCATCATCGTATGCATCATCCATATCATCACAGCTCATCATCATAGTTACTTCGCGTGTAAAATTAAACGAAATTAAGGACTGCAGCTCGTGATTACTGTATCATCATCAACAGCGAATATCCTTATCAATATATCGAATTCATGATTTTGTGCATCACTATTCATCACTGTTCATCGTCACTACCAACATCATTTCGTTAAACTGCACTAGTAATCACGAAGAAGATTTGCAGGTTGGTTCGTAATGATTGAGCTGCTTTGTTCGAGTAGGAATAACAACAGCCCTTTTTGGACTTTAGTTCGTGTGAAACAGAAAAAGAAATGCAGCAGTAGCTGCAGTAGATGGTGGCTCGTGGGTGATGGTTTTGGGGTTACGACGACAGCAGCTGTAGCAGTATGTTTTCGATGGTTGCAGGTGATCGTTAAACTGTTTTGGTGGCGGACAAACAGCAGATAGTTGTTGTTTGCAGGTGGCGGTTGTTGGGTGTTTGTGGAGGTGAGTGGCAGTGTTAGAAGGTGGTACAAGGTGGTGGTGAAAGAGGGTGGTTCATGGGCTGTAAACACAGAGTAATCGAGCATCAATAGTTGTTGGTTGGTTGTTCGAAACAGATACGTGAAAAATATATATATCTAAATATATGGAAGGGATGTTCGGATGGTTGGGTCGTGGTTGATTAATGGTTAAAACGGAAATATGCAGGTGGGTTTGGTTTGAGGGTTTGTAACCGAAGATGATGATAGTTCTTGGTGTGTAGGTTATTAAACACGAGGTATATGTATATATATTTATAACCATATGTATTATGTATATTTATATACATATATATAAGATAGAGATAGAAAAGATAAAGAGAAGAGAAGAGAGTTTGAGATGGGTTTTAGATGGTCTGTTGTATGCATGTATATATATATAATTAATGTGTAAGTGGGTTATGATGGTTAGTGTTTTCAACATAATTATATATTATATCATATAGATATAAGTCACTACTTGCAATTAATCATGAAATCACGGAAGTAAAAGTCACTTTAATAATACACATAATATAATAATATTTAATAATTTAAACGTGTAGTAAATAATAAGCAGCCTTAAATTTTAAACTTATCTGCCACAGTTTTTAAGAAATATTATATCGTGCCCCGTTGTTCACTCAGTGGCGAAATAAAAGTCTTCAGAAAAATCCCATATTTTTAAATTAACTATGTTATTTTATTTTTGTCATTATAATATAAAATTCGAGCATTAACAATTAAATAAAAATTACATTAATTATTCACTCCCAACCTCAAGTAAAATATGAAAAGTTTTAAAATTCAATAAATAGTTTCTAAATACATTTTTAATAAGCCTAAAATTTATAGAACTCATTTTTGTGTCACCGTTTATTTTAAAATTACATAAGCTTGAATTTTACTTGTTCAATATCAATCGAAACATCAAGCGAGTATTACAATCATTTAATATTTATTTTTAATATACTTTATATATATATAGAGATATATTTTAAATAATAATTATTATAATATACCATTTTTATTTTATTAATATTTAATAACAACAACATATTATACTTCAGATTATATTTCAATTTATTATTTATATATACATACACACATATCTATTTACAATTAATTGTTCGTGAATCATCGGGCACAGTCGAAGGGTATCTGTTTACTTGAATATAAATTCCAAAATTTTCGAGACTCAACATTACATACTTTGTTTATCGTGTCGAGTTCATATAAAGATTTAGTTTAAATTTGGTCGAAAATTTCCGGGTCGTCACAGTACCTACCCGTTACAGAAATTTCGTCCCGAAATTTGAGTAAGGTGGTCATGGCTAACAATAAACATGTTTTCATGACGAATATGAGTTGATAAATTGAGTTTTATCATCATTGAGTAATATGGATAAAACAATTCGATTATTAGAAGGGCATGAATGAAGCGATCACAAAATAGTGAAATGAAAAAAATAAGTTTCATCATACTTTTGACTAGTCATTGTTGAATAAAGTTCGTCTTAACTTTTAACGTCGTCTTGGTTGAGTTTCGGAATTCAAGGGATTTTAAGAAAATTTTCGAAATCGAAAATATTTGATTCTTCGGCTAATAAGGGAATTAAGACCTCTATAATTAAATACGGTGATCTGCCTCGATTACTCTGTCTGATATTTCCATTATAAATTTACCTTTTCCGTTCCATTCATTTCTACCACTTCTATACCTTCTTTCTCCATTCATATATCCAAAAGATTATAATAATGCTTAATCCGGTTCTAATCCTTGTTCTTGTTCTGACTATCGTAATTATCGTTCTTCTTTTCCAACTCCCACCGGAAGAATCTGTTTATTTCTACTATGCTCTAGGGATTATTGTATTTATAATCCTCCCGTGTCTTTATATTGCTATACGCACTGATATCCACAGTTTGTAACTTCGGTGTTGTCATTGGGCTTTATATCTTCCCTTATACCTTGAAGTCCTTGCTTCTGTTTTCTATAATCATTGTCATCCCCAGTTAATACTTCCCCCTATTTGCTGCAATTTATACTCAAATTTCTATTTCGGAGCTTTGTCCCTTCGTTTCTTCTTCTTGCGATTGGGCATCTCTTGTAATGGTCCAGAATTTTTGCAGATATAAGTTTTGGAATGAACATTGTTAATGTTCTAAGAAGAAATCGTAATGGCACGATTTGATTTGTCAAATTACCAGAATCACTGAGAACAGAACTATCAAGAATATATTTTCTTGATATGTTCGGAGGTGAAGTAGAATGAATGAGTCGTGTAACATGGCACATGATGATGTTATGATCTGTGAATCATCACGTTCCATTAGAAACTCAGCATGACCTACTGTAATATAATCACGTTGATCAAGTGTCATTATATTATACTAACTCATGCATCAATTCTCAACACTACTTCAAAAACATTCATAATTTAAGCTCGAAAGTTTACAGAATATAGAAACTAACAGTTTCTATATGATGTAACACTGATAACACGAAGAGATTAATGATTTCAGATAAGAATAATAAAAATATCTTCTGAAATATGGAGGATATTTATAATGAAAGATACGATGATATCTCGGAATATCTAAGATCAGAGGATGATAGAAACTATTGTCTGCAAGGGTTTAGAGTAAGGAGCAAGATATTCACTAAAGACTTTAACAGACATTGAATCATTTGTATTCTTTGAAGTCAAACTTATTCTTTATGATTTGTCCACGGCTTTCTTCATAATTTCGCATAATCTGCTTTTCAGTACTAAATTTTCTATTGAATGTTTCCAATATAATGATACACAGGAAGCACTAAGAGGTATATAATTTCGGACGAGAATATTTATGAAAATATCCTCGAAAATATCGAAGATATTGATGATGATATTTTGGAATTTCTAAGTTCGATGGTTGATGGAGAAAGATTTTTCGCAAGATTTTAACATGAGTTTGGAGTAGGATATTCTCTAAAGATTTCATCGGATACAAAATCATCTGGATTCTTTGAATATAGGGTATGGTCCTTGTATTTGTCCTTGATCTCCTTCGTGGTTAGCTCAATCCATTTTTCAGTTCCAATTTTTCTGAGCTTTTCCAACGTACTATTCTTTATCATTAAACTGCCGACGATTAAGGTCGTTTACAGTTGTCTACAGTTTCTGCTGCTTCAATCAGCTTTTTCAAAGTTCAATGTATTGATTCGTAGGCTGGGTGCTTTTCAAAATTAAAAATCATATTTCTAAGAGGTGAATGTTATATGTATACATATAACTGTTGTTGTAGATATGTTGTGAGTTTTCAAAGTACTGATTGCTGATTCCCGATAATTGGTATGGCAGTTCTCGTTACAAGATGCGGATGAGTATATGATAAGAGTTCAATAGATAAATATAGTGATTTGTCGGAGATATTTAAGCCAATGAGCAGCGAGGTTGCTGGTACGTCTACTGATAATATGGTGGGATATAAAAGGTTTCTCTGGTAACAATAAAAGAGCATGCATATAAATCAAGGTGATAATAAGGTTGTTTCGAACGAAAAGTCGAAGTTGACTTGCTGGAGCTGTGACAAAATTTGCTACTTTAAAATGAATTACCAAGTTAATTTTTTTTTTTTTGTAATAATAATACTAAAGGAATTAGCACAGATACGTGTTAAACGTTTACTCAGGTTCCAAGAGTTTTCAAGTGCATAACTATAAGCATCAATCTCTTCTTACATAGATGAAGTGCGGTTGGTTCATCCTCTTGATTGAGGTGTTTTCAAGAATTACGAAAGGTTTGAACGCAGATTGTAATCGTCAAGATACAAATGAGGTTTACGATGAAATCAAGTGGCAAACTTGAAGAAATGTTTAGTTTCATATGTTATAATTAATATTTTAATTCATTTTAATTATCCAATGTTATTAGTCCACAGTCGATAGTCCACAGTTGGCAGTCCAATAATTCATATATAGTTTAATATATAATATTCGAATTAATTAATACATATCGTGACCCGTGTACATGTCTCAGACTCGATCACAACTCAAATTATATATATTATTATAGAATCAACCTCAACCCTGTATAGAGAACTCGATCATTACTGCATATAGAGTGTCTATGGTTATTCCAAATAATATATATAGATGCGTCGATATGATATGTCAAAACCTTGTATACGTGTCCCGATATTTAAAGTGCGTAAAATAAATAACAGAAATTAAATGACGATAAATAAAGTGCGTAAAATAAATAATAGAATGTAAATGACAATAAATAAAATTGCGAGAATTAAATTGTGATAAAATAAATTGCGATAATTAAATGTACAATAAGGAATTAACAGTTAGCTAGGAACAGTTAGCTAAGATTTTGTTAGCGTGGAACCTTAACAAAATTTCTCATAATTAAATTGTTTGTTTCTAACAAATTTTATTTTGTCCAATGTTTACTATTTGTCTTATTAACTATTAAAAGTGTATTCCTGTTAATTTGTCAATTAGGTTCAATCTTATATGAATTAACTCTATTTTAATTCTATTTTTAATAATAAAATACGAATGTCTTGGTATATGAATTAATATTTTTTTTTTATATATCATATAAGATTTAAGCAGAGCTCGGATACTCAGTAATATCGAAAACTCTATTTTGTCACAGCTCCAACAAGACAACTTTGACTTTTCGTACGAAACAACCTTATTATAACGTTGATATATACGCGTGATCTTTTATTGTCAACAGAGAACCTTTCATATTCCACCATGTTACCATCAGCGTTTAATCATCTAAAAACACAATCCTCCTGAAACCACCTTGGATTAATAACTGATAATTCAGATATCATAGCATTAAATGCAGAGGAAACAGAAAATGATAGGTGGTCTAAACGGCCAAAAGTTTGATGATAAAGAAAGGAGTGTTAGGAACGCTCGATAGAAAATTTGGGTATTGAAAAACAGATTGAGCTACCCATGAAGGAGACCAAGGACAAATACAAGGACCAAACCCTATATTCAAAGGATTCGGGTAATTCTGGATCCGTTGAAATCTTTAGAGAATATCTTGCTCATTACTCTAAACCCTTACAGACAATAGTTTCTATCATCCTTTGATCTTAGATATTCCGAGATATTATCATATCTTTCATTATAAATATCCTCCATGTTTCTGAAGATATTTTTATAACTATTCTTATCTGAAATCATTAATCTCTTCGTACTATCAGTGTTACATCATATAGAAACTGTTAGTTTCTATATTCTGTAAACTTTCGAGCTTAACATATGAAAGCTATTGAAGTAATGTTGGGAAATTGATGCATGAGTTAGTATAATATAATGACACTTGATCAACGTGATTATATTACAGTAAGTCATGTTGAGTTTCTAAATGGAACAGGATGATTCACAGATTATAACGTCATCATGTGCCATGTTACACAACTCTTTCATTCTGCTTAACTTCTGAACATATCAAGAAAATATATTCTTGATAGTTCTATTCTCAGTGATTCAGGAAATTTGACAAAACAAATCGTGCTACTACCTTTCCTTTCTATCTTGTATATTATGATAATTCGAAACTCCATACCTATGAATTCTGGACCGTTACTTGCGAAAAGTAAACAAAAGCATGAAGCTCCGAAATAGAAAGGGGGTATAAATCGCAGCAAATAAAAGAGCGCATTAACTGTGGATGACAAAAATTATAGGAGACAGAAGCATGGACATTGAAATATAAAGGAAGATATAAAATCCAATAACAACACAGAAGTTACAAACCGTGGATATTAATACGAATAGCAATATAAAGATACGGTATAATTAAGAATAGTATCCCCTCAAGGCAATAGTAGAAGTAAACAAATTTTCTGGTGGAAGATTGAAAAGAAGGATGACAGATACATAGATAGGAAAATATCAAGAATCAGAACTGGATGGAGCATTTCCACAATATTTTAGAAGTAGGAATAGAGGAAGAAAGTATAGGAATGGTGCAAGTAATGGAACGGAAGAAGTTCATCTATAGTGAAAATAACAGACAAAAAAATCAAAGCAGATTTCTGCATTAATTATAGAGATCTTAATTTCCTTACACGCCGAAGAATCAAATCATTTAGATTTCGAAAATTTTCTTTAAATCCCTTGAATTTCGGAATTCAACCCTGACTCTGTCAAAAGTTAAGATGAATCTTTATTTTCCTATTTCACTCTTGGGTGATAGCTTCATTCGTACCCTTCGAATAATTGAGTTATTTTTATCCATATTAATCAATGATGATGATAAAACTCTATTTATCAACTCATATTTGTCATGAAAACATCCTTATTGTATTCCATGACGACCTCTATCAAATTTCGGGGACGAAATTTCTTTAACGGGTAGGTACTGTGATGACCCGGGAATTTCCGACCAAATTTAAACTCCAATCTTTATATGGTATCCACACGATGAGCAAAATCTGTAATGTTAAGTCTCGAAAGTTTTGAAATCTACATTCATATAATCAATTACCCTTGACTGTGCTCGATGATTCACGAACATTTGTGTGTATAGATATGTATATATAAGATCTAGTTATATTAATTGAAAACGTTAACAAAGTATTAGATGTATATTACTTTACATGAACGTATTTGTTCCAATATATATTTAATATAATTATAGACGGAATTAAATGATAATATCAAATGATTGAATTATCAGATACAATGTGATTATGATTACGAGTCTCTGTTATGAGGTCCACATTGATTTAAGAAATCTTTCCATTTTAACAATATTCGGAATAAATGGTACAGTGATCTTCTAATTAGATCAAGGAGTCAATTAACAAAAATCAGACAAAAGTTAATGGAGATTCCTGTTGATTTCCAATATATGTTTTACAATAAATTACTCGTGACTTATAATAAATTAACTATTAAGTAAAAATACTAATTGAAATAATAAGATATAACCGAAACTTTGTTAAAAATAATAACCAGACTATATTGATTTTTTGTTCTTCTTAACTGTGATTTTGTTGAAATAATCCGCATAGATACAATTGTGTCACTATCCCCTTTATTTTTCCTCTGTCTTCTACTTCGTCCGAATAAACATGTCTACCCATATTTTTATATAAGTTAATTCAATCATGAATCAATCAACTTTTTCTATTATCAAATATCAATTATAATCATACGTGCCCTTCATGACAACTATCATCACTACTTTAAATCATCACTTGAGTTTTAAAGAATCAAACTTAACAACTAAATTCATGTATCTTTCTTTTATCTTGCTGAGATCACATCTTTAACCACTATCTATATCAATTATCCATTCTCTATATATCTATATCTATAACATACATATATACATACGGGATATCTAAGATAAAAACCCATTTCACTTATGATTTTCTTTTCCTTCTTGCCTTCAAAAGTTTTCTATTTCTCCTTGCTTGTCACCACTTCACACATTGATCGATCACCACCACTCTTTCACTCTTTATCTCTCATCCTCTCTCTCACTGATTCATTTATATTAACTGCCATCATCACCATCATGTACAACCATCGAGCTCCTTTAGCACCCACAACAACCGGTAAACACCCTCTTGCTCTCTTTCTATATATCTTCACTCTTTCTATTCTCTTGAACGTAAACCCAACCCAAACACCCATGATTTAGCTACTACTATAATCCGTATTTGTGTTTATAGATTGTGAACTCTAACACCTTCCAACGCCACTCCAACAATCATGACCTCCACCACCATGTCTCCTTCAACCGTGAGCACACCACCATTTTTTTTATTTCTCTCCTGTTTCGGTAAACTAACTTAACACCCATCCCTGCTACCGCATACAATTTTTACCCAAAAATCAACATAACGGCTACAACATGTATATCTTTGATGTTTATATTTCGATCACCACAAACCCACTAGACAATCACCTTCCTTCTACTACTCCTGTTCTCTATTTATTTTCGGTGAACACCCAAAAACCACCTGCTGCAACCTTATTCTATTTCTAATTGTTTGTAAGCAACCCAAAACCACTCCACTGTTATTTGTTGTTGTTCACGTTGCCACTGCGTCTTTTATTTCCGTTTTAATCACCTTCACTCCACCACTTAAACCCATCGAAAGGTTTCAACTACTATGTATCACTATTTCTGCAGCGGCTATAGCATCGGCCCCCTATCCAAACACCACTCTTAAACCACCACCATAGACCATCGATCATCACCAATAACACGCTGTAAATTACTACTATTTTCCATTTAAAAACCACCATTTAACTATCTTTGTTGCTACTGTTTCTGTGTAAAAGATGAACGAAATAATGATGAGTGAAGAGGTCGACATGATAATGATAAAAACAAGATGATGACCCTATAATGATGATGGCCACGATATATTTTGTTTTCCTGCTACATGTCAGTTTCTATTTCTATTGATAACCGAACCAGAAAGTCTTTTTAAATACCCACTTGCAAATAAACCAACTCTCCTTTTATATTATACTGACATCGACTTCTATTTATAATGGGCCGATCATGTTTTAACAAAATTACGTTATGAATTACATATAGTTGGGCTGCTATGAATTCTTTGGGCCGAAGTAAAAATGGGCCAGGTTATAAGTGATATCCATTACCATGGTTACTGCGGCTGCCACTTTGTGTTTTCCTTCGTATTTCTTTTTGCTAATCATGAACCGCCACATTCGAAAACCATCATCACAAACCACGCTTATGTTGCTGCTTTCTTTTCTTTCTGTATTCGGTTACAGTGATGGGAGGAAGAGGGTATCAGATGATGAAACAGGAAAATAAAAACGATACACGAAATGATAATAATTTTACGTTTATGATGATGATGACACGTGAAGATGACGATGGAAGGTTACGATGTACAGTAATAAATTGATGAAGGAAAGTGAAGAGGAATAGTGATGATAGATTAGATGATGAAAATGATGTTAATGTGTTGAAGAAGATAGAACAGAAAATATAATCGGGATAAATAAATAATTTGGGGATTTAAATCAGAAAGAAACGAGTGGTCCAATGGTTAAGGTGTGTGCCGGGTGTGCGAGAGGTCGTGGGTTCGAGTCCTACCCGAGGCGTTTTATTTTTAGGACAAGCTAATAAGGTAGTTCTCAATTTTTATTATTATTATTATTATTATTATTATTATTATTATTATTATTATTATTATTATTATTATTATTATTATTATTATTATTATTATTATTATTATTATTATTATTATTATTATTATGATTGATATTGTTATTACTAGTATTAATTAGTATTGTTAAAATTGCTATTATTACTAATATTATTATCATTACAAATACAAGTATTAGGATAAAAATTATCATTTATTATTATTAGTATTATCATTACAATTATCATTTTTAAAATTTATATTATTAACAAAAGTATTTTTTTACTAAAATTATCATTTGCATTATTATTACAAGTATTATAATTCTTATTATCATTAAGTATTATTATTATTCTTAATAATATTATTAGTATTAGTATTACTATGGTTATTATTTTAGTTATTACAATTGTAGGTATTATCATTATAAAGACATGACAACTATTGGATATTATTATTATCATTATTAATTCCATAACAACAAAATTTACTATAACAAATAAATATCTTCTATATAAAAGTATAATTTTTACAACTATCATAATATCTCCTATAATTATAAACATTAGGATTATTTATATAGATATTTACATATAACAAATTATTTATTTTTAATATAAAATTTAACATATGTCTACGTATATATGAATCTAAATAAATATTAACTATTTTAAATATATATAAGATAGATAATTTAAGACCATAATATATAAATCTGTTTGACAACGTTGATACGTGTTAATAGATATACAATTGTTATAGGTTCGTGAATCCGAGACCAACCTTACACTTGTTCAATGATGTTATATGTATTTTTACTACGAAATACAGTATGGTAAGTTTCATTTGCTCCCTTTTTAAATGCTTTTGCAATATATATTCTTGGGACTGAGAATAAATGCGCTGCTTTTATAAATGCTTTACGAAATAGACACAAGTACTGAAAACTACATCCTATGGCTGGATTATTAAACCGAATATGCCCCTTTAGAGTCTGGTAATCTAAGAATTAGGGAACAGACACCCTAATTGACACGAATCCTAAAGATAGATCTATCGGGCCCAACAAGCCCCATCCAAAGTACCGGATGCTTTAGTACTTCGAAATTTATATCATGTCCGAAGGAGGATCCCGGAATGATGGGGATATTCTTATATGCATATTGTGAATGTCGGTTACCAGGTGTTCAATCCATATGAATGATATTTTTGTCTCTATGTATGGGACGTATATTTATGAGAACTAAAAATGGAAATCTTGTGGTCTATTAAAATGATGGAAATGTTTATTTATGTTAAACTAATGAACTCACCAACCTTTTGGTTGACACTTTAAAGCATGTTTATTCTCAGGTATGAAAGAAATCTTCCGCTGTGCATTTGCTCATCTTAGAGATATTATTTGGAGTCATTCATGGCATATTTCAAAAGACGTTGCATTCGAGTCGTTGAGTTCATCAAGATTATTATTAAGTTAATTATAGTAAGATATATTATAAAATGGTATGCATGTCGTCAACTTTTGATGTAATGAAAGATTGTCATTTCAAAAACGAATGCAATGTTTGTAAAATGTATCATATAGAGGTCAAGTACCTCGCGATGTAATAAAATAAACCATAACCTTTATTTCATCAATAAAGGTTTAAAAGCTTTACGTAGATTATCAAATAATGATAATCTAAAATATCCTGTTTACACACGACCATTACATAATGGTTTACAATACAAATATGTTACAACAAAATAAGTTTCTTGAATGCAGTTTTTACACAATATCATACAAGCATGGACTCCAAATCTCGTCCTTATTTAAGTATGCGACAGCGGAAGCTCTTAATAATCACCTGAGAATAAACATACTTAAAACGTCAATAAAAATGTTGGTGAGTTATAGGTTTAACCTATATATATCAAATCATAATAATAGACCACAAGATTTCATATTTCAATACACATCCCATACATAGAGATAAAAATCATTCATATGGTGAACACCTGGTAATCGACATTAACAAGATGCATATATAAGAATATCGCCATCATTCCGGGACACCCTTCGGATATGATATAAATTTCGAAGTACTAAAGCATCCGGTACTTTGGATGGGGTTTGTTAGGCCCAATAGATCTATCTTTAGGATTCGCGTCAATTAGGGTGTCTGTTCCCTAATTCTTAGATTACCAGACTTAATAAAAAGGGGCATATTCGATTTCGATAATTCAACCATAGAATGTAGTTTCACGTACTTGTGTCTATTTTGTAAATCATTTATAAAACCTGCATGTATTCTCATCCTAAAAATATTAGATTTTAAAAGTGGGACTATAACTCACTTTCACAGATTTTTACTTCGTCGGGAAGTAAGATTTGGCCACTGGTTGATTCACGAACCTATAACAATGTATACATATATATCAAAGTATGTTCAAAATATATTTACAACACTTTTAATATATTTTGATGTTTTAAGTTTATTAAGTCAGCTGTCCTCGTTAGTAACCTACAACTAGTTGTCCACAGTTAGATGTACAGAAATAAATTGATAAATATTATTTTAACTTTATATTTTATAAGCTACCATACACCAACCAGTTAATATATTATATGTATATATTGTTATAGGTTCGATGAAATTAAATATATTAACTATTTACAATGTGAAGTCCAATATATTTGTTAAGAGAATTATTAATAAGAGTTTCATTACTATAGAAAAAGGAGGCGCAACAAGGAGTTTTAAAAGAGGGAAATTTAAAGGATGAAATACCCAAAGGATCGGAGAAGCATCTTAATATTCGGGAAGACGGAACCCGGTATAGGGCTGAAAGGATTTGGGTACCAAAATTTGGAGATATGAGAGAAATGGTACTTAGAGAAGCTCATAAAACCAGATACTCAATACATCCTGGAACGGGGAAGATGTACAAGGATCTCAAGAAACATTTTTGGTGGCCGGGTATGAAAGCCGATGTTGCTAAATACATCGGAGAATGTTTGATGTGTTCTAAGGTCAAAGCTGAGCATCAGAAACCATCAGGTCTACTTCAACAACCCGAAATCCCAGAATGGAAATGGGAAAACATTACCATGGATTTCATCACTAAATTGCCAAGGACTGCAAGTGGTTTTGATACTATTTGGGTAATAGTTGATCGTCTCACCAAATCAGCACACTTCCTGCTAATAAGAGAAGATGACAAGATGGAGAAGTTAGCACGACTGTATTTGAAGGAAGTCGTCTCCAGACATGGAATACCAATCTCTATTATCTCTGATAGGGATGGCAGATTTATTTCAAGATTTTGGCAGACATTACAGCAAGCATTAGGAACTCGTCTAGACATGAGTACTGCCTATCATCCACAAACTGATGGGCAGAGCGAAAGGACGATACAAACGCTTGAAGACATGCTACGAGCATGTGTTATTGATTTCGGAAATAGTTGGGATCGACATCTACCGTTAGCAGAATTTTCCTACAACAACAGCTACGATTCAAGCATTGAGATGGCGCCGTTTGAAGCACTTTATGGTAGAAAGTGTAGGTCTCTGATTTGTTGGAGTGAAGTGGGGGATAGACAGATTACGAGTCCAGAGATTATACAAGAAACTACCAAGAAGATCATCCAAATTCAACAACGGTTGAAAACCGCCCAAAGTCGACAAAAGAGCTACGCTGACATTAAAAGAAAATATATAGAATTTGAAATTGGAGAGATGGTCATGCTTAAAGTTGCACCTTGGAAAGGCGTTGTTCGATTTGGTAAACGAGGGAAATTAAATCTAAGGTATATTGGACCATTCAAGATTATTGATCGTGTCGGACCAGTAGCTTACCGACTTGAGTTACCTCAACAACTCGCGGCTGTACATAACACTTTCCACGTCTCGAATTTGAAGAAATGTTTTGTTAAAGAAGATCTCACTATTCCGTTAGATGAAATCCAAATCAACGAAAAAATCCAATTCATTGAAGAACCCGTCGAAATAATGAATCGTGAGGTTAAAAGACTTAAGCAAAACAAGATACCAATTGTTAAGGTTCGATGGAATGCTCGTTGAGGACCCGAGTTCACCTGGGAGCATGAAGATTAGATGAAGAAGAAATACCCGCATCTATTTCCAGAAGATTCGTCAACACCTTCAACAGCTTAAAATTTCGGGACGAAATTTATTTAACGGGTAGGTACTGTAGTGACCCGAACTTTTCCATGTTTATATATATTAATTTAGATTGATATTTACATGATTAAATGTTTCCAACATGTTAAGCAATCAAACTTGTTAAGACTTGATTAATTGAAATATGTTTTATATAGACAATTGACCACCCAAGTTGACCGGTGATTCACGAACGTTAAAACTTGTAAAAACTATATGATGACATATATATGGATATATATATAGTTAACATGATACTATGATAAGTAAACATATCATTAAGTATATTAACAATGAACTACATATGTAAAAACAAGACTACTAACTTAATGATTTTTAAACGAGACATATATGTAACGATTATCGTTGTAAAGACATTTAATGTATATATATCATATTAAGAGATATTCATACATGATAATATCATGATAATATAATAATTTAAAATCTCATTTGATATTATAAACATTAGGTTAACAACATTTAACAAGATCGTTAACCTAAAGGTTTCAAAACAACACTTACATGTAACGACTAACGATGACTTAACGACTCAGTTAAAATGTATATACATGTAGTGTTTTAATATGTATTGATACACTTTTGAAAGACTTCAATACACTTATCAAAATACTTCTACTTAATAAAAATGCTTACAATTACATCCTCGTTCAGTTTCATCAACAATTCTACTCGTATGCACCCGTATTCGTACTCGTACAATACACAGCTTTTAGATGTATGTACTATTGGTATATACACTCCAATGATCAGCTCTTAGCAGTAGGTTTATCCAAGGAACTTAAGGTTCGTGAATCAACCAGTGGCCAAGTCTTACTTCCCGACGAAGTAAAAATATGTGAAAGTGAGTTATAGTCCCACTTTTAAAATCTAATATTTTTGGGATGAGAATACATGCAGGTTTTATAAATGATTTACAAAATAGAGACAAGTACGTGAAACTACATTCTATGGTTGAATTATCGAAATCAAATATGCCCCTTTTTATTAAGTCTGGTAATCTAAGAATTAGGGAACAGACACCCTAATTGACGCGAATCCTAAAGATAGATCTATTGGGCCTAACAAATCCCATCCAAAGTACCGGATGCTTTTGGTACTTCGAAATTTATATCATATCCGAAGGGTGTCCCGGAATGATGGGGATATTCTTATATATGCATCTTGTTAATGTCGGTTACCAGGTGTTCACCATATGAATGATTTTTATCTCTATGTATGGGATGTGTATTGAAATATGAAATCTTGTGGTCTATTATTATGATTTGATATATATAGGTTAAACCGATAACTCACCAACATTTTTGTTGACGTTTTAAGCATGTTTATTCTCTGGTGATTATTAAGAGCTTCCGCTGTCGCATACTTAAATAAGGACGAGATTTGGATTCCATGCTTGTATGATATTGTGTAAAAACTGCATTCAAGAAACTTATTTTGTTGTAACATATTTGTATTGTAAACCATTATGTAATGGTCGTGTGTAAACTGGATATTTTAGATTATCATTATTTGATTTTACAAACATTGCATTCGTTTTTAAAAGACAAACTTTCTTTACATTGAAAATTGACAGGCATGCATACCATTTCATAATATCCACTATCCAACTATAAATTGATTTAATAATAATCTTTGATGAACTCAATGACTCGAATGCAACGTTCTTCGAAATATGCTATGAAAGACTCCAAGTAATATCTTTAAAATGAGCAAATGCACAGCGGAAGATTTCTTTAACACCTGAGAATAAACATGCTTTAAAGTGTCAACCAAAAGGTTGGTGAGTTCATTAGTTTATCATAATCATTTATTTTCATCATTTTAATAGACCACAAGAATTTCATTTCCAGTTCTCATAAATATACGTCCCATGCATAGAGACAAAAATAATCATTCATATGGTGAACACCTGGTAACTGACATTAACTAGATACATATAAGAATATCCCCTATCATTCCGGGATCCTCCTTCGGACATGATATAAATTTCGAAGTACTAAAGCATCTGGTACTTTGGATGGGGTTTGTTAGGCCCAATAGATCTATCTTTAGAGTTCGCGTCAATTAGGGTTTCTGTTCCCTAATTCTTAGATTACCAGACTATATAGGGTGATATTCGATTTGATAATCCAACCATAGAATGTAGTTTCGATCACTTGTGTCTATTTCGTAAAGCATTTATAAAAGCAGCGCATGTATTCTCAGTCCCAAAAATATATATTGCAAAAGTAATTAAAAAGGGAATAATGAAACTCACCATACTGTATTTCGTAGTAAAAATACATATAACGTCATTGAACAAGTGCAAGGTTGGCCTCGAATTCACGAACCTAAATTAATTATATATAATTATGTGTTGGTCAATATTTGTCTAACAAATTAGGTCAAGTCATAGTGTACCACAATCCTAATGCTCGAGACTAATATGCAAAAGTCAACAAAAGTAAATTTGACTCAAAATAATTTCCAAAAATCTATACATGATTAATATATAGTTTAAATATCGTCGTTTTATATTTTTAAATATTTTTAAAAGATTTATTAGAGTAATAATATAATTTATTTATTAATAAATAAAATTTTATATTAAATTTATGTAATAAAATATACTTTTATATATATTAAGTAATAAAATTTATAGGGTTTATTTAGTATCATAAAGATAATATGATAGGTATTATTAAAGTAAGTTATTACACGTAGTAAAATATGTTTGTATCACATATTTATTTGATAAAATAATATCTATAATGATAGTAAGTAAAAGTTGTATTATTTTGTAATAATAATTATTATTATAAAAAATATATTATTATAAAAATATCAATATTTATAATTACTAAGATGACATTATGATAAAACGATAATTCTAATTATGATAACTTTAATATTTACGATAATTTTTAATATTATCTTTAAAATAATAATTCTATTTAAAATAATAATAATAATGATATTTTATAGTAACAATGACATTTCTATTAAAATGATAATTTTTGTTAAAATGATAGTTTTAATACTAACGATACTTTTAATAATAATAGTAATGATAAAAATAATAAGAACGATAATTTTATCTAAATCAATATCTTATAATATTTTAATTTCATCATGATACTCTTACTCATTATTTCCTAATCGTTTCGTTTAATAGCTTTTAATCGTCTTTTATATCGTGTTCATAATAATGATAATAATAGTAATCAAAATAATTAGGTGTTACCAATATTTGTTTTAATTACACTTATATTAATAATGATAGTTACTATAACATTATTAACGATAATACTAATAATTATTTTAATGATAATATAGTAATAATAATAATAACAATAACAATAACCATTTTTAAATAATGATATATATATTAATAATGATAATAATAATAATAATAATAATAATAATAATAATAATAATAATAATAATAATAATAATAATAATAATAATAATAATAATAATTGGATAATAATAATAATACTAGTTATAACTTTAACGATAATAACGATAGTAATAATAAAAAAAATAACAAATTTTAATGATAAATCCCTTTTATTGATAAAGATAATAATAATGATAATAATAAGATAAAACTAGAACGACGATAAAAAATGACGATAATAATAATCATTTTTAATAAAAATATCGAAAATTCAATTGATTATAACTTCTAATCCGTTCATCGAAACCATTCGATATCTAAAGGAAAAGTTCTTAATTTTTCGCTAGCTTTCCAAGGACATGCATATCTTATACCTTATCTCAACCGCAAGTGTAACTAATTCAATATTCAACCTAACCTGTCTAAGGGAAATATCAAAAGTACAAGCATGCATAATCCTAAATACTCGAGCACTAGTCAGGGATACACTATTAGTATGTAAAAGTTAAATTATGAGTACTCACGTATCAATATTGAGATTCAATATTGCAGGAAAGGTACGTAGACGCAACGGAAATGATAAACACTATATTGACCTCACGAGCATACCCATGAACCATACTCAATCACCTCCATAGCTATAACCCATAATTTCCTTAATCCTATCCTACTCGAAAAACAATTTCGAAATCACTCGGACAGCACTCCGTCGTAATATTTTATGTATACTAATAATATCTTGAAATAATACGGAGTAAATATATATGTACATCGATTGAGAGAGTTTAGAGAAAAATATTTTCAAGTTTCTATGAAATAATGAAACCTATTGAATTCTATTTATAATAGATTTTTGAATTATTAAAGTGAATTATTAAAGTATGAATTATTAAAGTGAATTATTAAAGTATGAATTATTAAAGTGAATTATTAAAGTATGAATTATTAAAGTGAATTATTAAAGTGAATTATTAAAGTTAAAGTAAAGTAAAAATAAAGTAAAAGTAAAGTTTAAGTATAGTAAAAGTATAAAATTATGTACGTATAATACGCGTATAAATATATATAATATTAATTTAAATCGTTATATATATTTAATAAAATAAAATATAAATATCGTTATCTTTATCATACTAGTTAAGTAATGAGTTGTCAAAAGTGATTCTAGATATTTATAAAAGTTATATACGTTTTAATAATAAAGTTCTTTTTAAATTGAAAACGTTTTTGTACGTTTGAAACTAAATAGATCAATCGAGTCTTTATGAGATTCAATCTTCCACTATCCTTTGTCTAGTTCTCAATGATTGACAATTTATTCTTATTTATAAATCACTTTACCATTTTTCGAATATTGTTAAAATGGAAAGATTTCTCAAATCAACGTGGGCCTTTCAACAGAGACTTGTAATCATAATTCAATATATCTGATAATTCAATCATTTGATCTTATCTTCTAATTCCATTGATAAACATTTTGAAACAGATACAATCATATACAGTATTTAATCTAATATTTTGTTTACGTTTCAAGTTATAATATATATACACATATACATATATAATCATATTCGTTTAATGGTTCGTGAATCGTTGGAACTTGGTCGAGGTTGAATGAATGTATGAATATAGTTTAAAATTCTTGCAATTTAACTTAACAAATATTGCTTATCGTGAAATTTGAATTATATAATATTGCAATGAACGTAATCATTTATGTATTAAGATATGCATTAATATTTATGTAATTCACAATATATTAAAACATTGAAATATAATTATCCTTTGTAAAATCATATACCATTTGTTAGAATAGTTAATAAAAAACCAGTTAACCAGCTAAATGTTTTTGGTCGTTGGTATATGAATTAAAAATACGAAATAATAATAATTTTATTTTGACCAATCTACAGTAGGTTATAATTCTAATACAAGGTAATAATCATATTCAAACTTTGGTTCAATTTCTATAACTATAACAATCTTATTTCAAGTGATGATCTTACTTGAACTTGTTTTCGTGTCATGATTCTGCTTCAAGAACTTCGAGCCATCCAAGGATCCGTTGAAGCTAGATCCATTTTTCTCTTTTCTAGTAGGTTTATCCAAGGAACTTAAGGTAGTAATGATGTTCATAACATCATTCGATTCATACATATAAAGCCATCTTATTCGAAGGTTTAAACTTGTAATCACTAGAACATAGTTTAGTTAATTCTAAACTTGTTCGCAAACAAAAGTTAATACTTCTAACTTGACTTTTAAAATCAACTAAACACATGTTCTATATCTATATGATATGCTAACTTAATGATTTAAAACCTGGAAATACGAAAAACACCGTAAAACCGGATTTACGCCGTCGTAGTAACACCGCGGGCTGTTTTGGGTTAGTTAATTAAAACTATGATAAACTTTGATTTAAAATTTGTTATTCTGAGAAAATGATTTTTATTATGAACATGAAACTATATCCAAAAATTATGGTTAAACTCAAAGTGGAAGTATGTTTTCTAAAATGGTCATCTAGACGTCGTTCTTTCGACTGAAATGACTACCTTTACAAAAACGACTTGTAACTTATTTTTCTGATTATAAACCTATACTTTTTCTGTTTAGATTCATAAAATAGAGTTCAATATGTAACCATAGCAATTTGATTCACTCAAAACGGATTTAAAATGAAGAAGTTATGGGTAAAACAAGATTGGATAATTTTTCTCATTTTAGCTACGTGAAAATTGGTAACAAATCTATTCCAACCATAACTTAATCAACTTGTATTGTATATTATGTAATCTTGAGATACCATAGACACGTATACAATGTTTCGACCTATCATGTCGACACATCTATAAATATTTCGGAACAACCATAGACACTCTATATGTGAATGTTGGAGTTAGCTATACAGGGTTGAGGTTGATTCCAAAATATATATAGTTTGAGTTGTGATCAATACTGAGATACGTATACACTGGGTCGTAGATTGATTCAAGATAATATTTATCGATTTATTTATGTACATCTAACTGTGGACAACTAGTTGTAGGTTACTAACGAGGACAGCTGACTTAATAAACTTAAAACATCAAAATATATTAAAAGTGTTGTAAATATATTTTGAACATACTTTGATATGTATGTATATATTGTTATAGGTTCGTGAATCAACCCGTGGCCAAGTCTTACTTCCCGACGAAGTAAAAATCTGTGAAAGTGAGTTATAGTCCCACTTTTAAAATCTAATATTTTTGGGATGAGAATACATGCAGGTTTTATAAATGATTTACAAAATAGACACAAGTACGTGAAACTACATTCTATGGTTGAATTATCGAAATCGAATATGCCCCTTTTTATTAAGTCTGGTAATCTAAGAATTAGGGAACAAATACCCTAATTGACACGAATCCTAAAGATAGATCTATTGGGCCTAAAAAAACCCCATCCAAAGTACCGGATGCTTTAGTACTTCGAAATTTATATCATATCCGAAGGGTGTCCCGGAATGATGGGGATATTCTTATATATGCATCTTGTTAATGTCGGTTACCAGGTGTTCACCATATGAATGATTTTTATCTCTATGTATGGGATGTGTATTGAAATATGAAATCTTGTGGTCTATTATTATGATTTGATATATATAGGTTAAACCTATAACTCACCAACATTTTTGTTGACGTTTTAAGCATGTTTATTCTCAGGTGATTATTAAGAGCTTCCGCTGTCGCATGGACTCCAAATCTCGTCCTTATTTAAGTATGCGACAGCGGAAGCTCTTAATAATCACCTGAGAATAAACATGCTTAAAACATCAACAAAAATGTTGGTGAGTTATAGGTTTAACCTATATATATATCAAATCATAATAATAGACCACAAGATTTCATATTTCAATACACATCCCATACATAGAGATAAAAATCATTCATATGGTGAACACCTGGTAACCGACATTAACAAGATGCATATATAAGAATATCCCCATCATTCCGGGACACCCTTCGGATATGATATAAATTTCGAAGTACTAAAGCATCCGGTATTTGGATGGGGTTTGTTAGGCCCAATAGATCTATCTTTAGGATTCGCGTCAATTAGGGTGTCTGTTCCCTAATTCTTAGATTACCAGACTTAATAAAAAGGGCATATTCGATTTCGATAATTCAACCATAGAATGTAGTTTCACGTACTTGTATCTATTTTGTAAATCATTTATAAAACCCGCATGTATTCTCATCCCAAAAATATTAGATTTTAAAAGTGGGACTATAACTCACTTTCACAGATTTTTACTTCGTCGGGAAGTAAGACTTGGCCACTGGTTGATTCACGAACCTATAACAATATATACATATAAATCAAAGTATGTTCAAAATATATTTACAACACTTTTAATATATTTTGATGTTTTAAGTTTATTAAGTCAGCTGTCTTCGTTAGTAACCTACAACTAGTTGTCCACAGTTAGATGTACAGAAATAAATCGATAAATATTATCTTGAATCAATCCACGACCCAGTGTATACGTATCTCAGTATTGATCACAACTCAAACTATATATATTTTGGAATCAACCTCAACCCTGTATAGCTAACTCCAACATTCACATATAGAGTGTCTATGGTTGTTCCGAAATATATATAGATGTGTCGACATGATAGGTCGAAACATTGTATACGTGTCTATGGTATCTCAAGATTACATAATATACAATACAAGTTGATTAAGTTATGGTTGGAATAGATTTGTTACCAATTTTCACGTAGCTAAAATGAGAAAAATTATCCAATCTTGTTTTACCCATAACTTCTTCATTTTAAATCCGTTTTGAGTGAATCAAATTGCTATGGTTTCATATTGAACTCTATTTTATGAATCTAAATATAAAAAGTATAGGTTTATAGTCGGAAAAATAAGTTACAAGTCGTTTTTGTAAAGGTAGTCATTTCAGTCGAAAGAACGACGTCTAGATGACCATTTTAGAAAACATACTTCCACTTTGAGTTTAACCATAATTTTTGGATATAGTTTCATGTTCATAATAAAAATCATTTTCTCAGAATAACAACTTTTAAATCAAAGTTTATCATAGTTTTTAATTAACTAACCCAAAATAGCTCGCGGTGTTACTACGACGTCGTAAATCCGGTTTTACGGTGTTTTTCGTGTCTCCAGGTTTTAAATCATTAAGTTAGCATATCATATATATATAGAACATGTGTTTAGTTGATTTTAAAGGTCAAGTTAGAAGGATTAACTTTTGTTTGCGAACAAGTTTAGAATTAACTAAACTATGTTCTAGTGATTACAAGTTTAAACCTTCGAATAAGATAGCTTTATATATATGAATCGAATGATGTTATGAACATCATTACTACCTTAATTTCCATGGATAAACCTACTGGAAAAGTGAAAAATGGATCTAGCTTCAACGGATCCTTGGATGGCTCGAAGTTCTTGAAGCAGAATCATGACACGAAAACAAGTTCAAGTAAGATCATCACTTGAAATAAGATTGTTATAGTTATAGAAATTGAACCAAAGTTTGAATATGATTATTACCTTGTATTAGAAAGATAACCTACTGTAAGAAACAAAGATTTCTTGAGGTTGGATGATCACCTTACAAGATTGGAAGTGAGCTAGCAAACTTGAAAGTATTCTTGATTTTATGTAACTAGAACTTGTAGAATATATGAAGAACACTTAGAACTTGAAGATAGAACTTGAGAGAGATCAATTAGATGAAGAAAATTGAAGAATGAAAGTGTTTGTAGGTGTTTTTGGTCGTTGGTGTATGGATTAGATATAAAGGATATGTAATTTTATTTTCATGTAAATAAGTCATGAATGATTACTCATATTTTTGTAAATTTATGAGATATTTCATGCTAGTTGCCAAATAATGGTTCCCACATGTGTTAGGTAACTTACATGGGCTGCTAAGAGCTGATCATTGGAGTGTATATACCAATAGTACATACATCTAAAAGCTGTGTATTGTACGAGTACGAATACGGGTGCATACGAGTAGAATTGTTGATGAAACTGAACGAGGATGTAATTGTAAGCATTTTTGTTAAGTAGAAGTATTTTGATAAGTGTATTGAAGTCTTTCAAAAGTGTATAAATACATATTAAAACACTACATGTATATACATTTTAACTGAGTCTTTAAGTCATCGTTAGTCGTTACATGTAAGTGTTGTTTTGAAACCTTTAGGTTAACGATCTTGTTAAATGTTGTTAACCCAATGTTTATAATATCAAATGAGATTTTAAATTATTATATTATCATGATATTATCATGTATGAATATCTCTTAATATGATATATATACATTAAATGTCTTTACAACGATAATCGTTACATATATGTCTCGTTTAAAAATCATTAAGTTAGTAGTCTTGTTTTTACATATGTAGTTCATTGTTAATATACTTAATGATATGTTTACTTATCATATTATCATGTTAACTATATATATATATCCATATATATATCATCATATAGTTTTTACAAGTTTTAACGTTCGTGAATCACCGGTCAACTTGGGTGGTCAATTGTCTATATGAAACATATTTCAATTAATCAAGTCTTAACAAGTTTGATTGCTTAACATGTTGGAAACATTTAATCATGTAAATATCAATCTCAATTAATATATATAAACATGGAAAAGTTCGGGTCACTACAGTACCTACCCGTTAAATAAATTTCGTCCCGAAATTTTAAGCTGTTGAAGGTGTTGACGAATCTTCTGGAAATAGATGCGGGTATTTCTTCTTCATCTGATCTTCACACTCCCAGGTGAACTCGGGTCCTCTACGAGCATTCCATCGAACCTTAACAATTGGTATCTTGTTTTGCTTAAGTCTTTTAACCTCACGATCCATTATTTCGACGGGTTCTTCGATGAATTGAAGTTTTTCGTTGATTTGATTTCATCTAACGGAATAGTGAGATCTTCTTTAGCAAAACATTTCTTCAAATTCGAGACGTGGAAAGTGTTATGTACAGCCGCGAATTGTTGTGTTAACTCAAGTCGGTAAGCTACTGGTCCGACACGATCAATAATCTTGAATGGTCCAATATACCTTGGATTTAATTTCCCTCGTTTACCAAATCGAACAACGGCTTTCCAAGGTGCAACTTTAAGCATGACCATCTCTCCAATTTCAAATTCTATATCTTTTCTTTTAATGTCAGCGTAGCTCTTTTGTCGACTTTGGGCGGTTTTCAACCGTTGTTGAATTTGGATGATCTTCTCGGTAGTTTCTTGTATAATCTCCGGACCCGTAATCTGTCTATCCCCCACTTCACTCCAACAAATCGGAGACCTGCACTTTCTACCATAAAGTGCTTCAAACGGCGCCATCTCAATGCTTGAATGGTAGCTGTTGTTGTAGGAAAATTATGCTAACGGTAGATGTCGATCCCAACTGTTTCCGAAATCAATAACACATGCTCATAGAATGTCTTCAAGTGTTTGTATCGTCCTTTCGCTCTGCCCATCAGTTTGTGGATGATAGGCAGTACTCATGTCTAGACGAGTTCCTAATGCTTGCTGTAATGTCTGCCAGAATCTTGAAATAAATCTGCCATCCCTATCACAGATAATAGAGATTGGTATTCCATGTCTGGAGATGACTTCCTTCAAATACAGTCGTGCTAACTTCTCCATCTTGTCATCTTCTCTTATTGGCAGGAAGTGTGTTGATTTGGTGAGACGATCAACTATTACCCAAATAGTATCAAAACCACTTGCAGTCCTTGGCAATTTAGTGATGAAATCCATGGTAATGTTTTCCCATTTCCATTCCGGGATTTCGGGTTGTTGAAGTAGACCTGATGGTTTCTGATGCTCAGTTTTGACCTTAGAACACGTCAAACATTCTCCTACGTATTTAGCAACATCGACTTTCATACCCGGCCACCAAAAATGTTTCTTGAGATCCTTGTACATCTTCCCCGTTCCAGGATGTATTGAGTATCTGGTTTTATGAGCTTCTCTAAGTACCATTTCTCTCATATCTCCAAATTTTGGTACCCAAATCCTTTCAGCCCTATACCGGGTTCCGTCTTCCCAAATATTAAGATGCTTCTCCGATCCTTTGGGTATTTCATCCTTTAAATTTCCCTCTTTTAAAACTCCTTGTTGCGCCTCCTTTATTTGAGTAGTAAGGTTAGTGTGAATCATTATATTTATAGATTTTACTCGAATGGGTTCTCTGTCCTTTCTGCTCAAGGCGTCGGCTACCACATTTGCCTTTCCCAGGTGGTAATGAATCTCAAAGTCGTAATCATTCAACAATTCAATCCACCTACGCTGCCTCATATTCAGTTGTTTCTGATTAAATATGTGTTGAAGACTTTTGTGGTCGGTATATATAATACTTTTGACCCCATATAAGTAGTGCCTCCAAGTCTTTAATGCAAAAACAACCGCGCCTAATTCCAAATCATGCGTCGTATAATTTTGTTCGTGAATCTTCAATTGTCTAGACGCATAAGCAATCACCTTCGTTCGTTGCATTAATACATAACCGAGACCTTGCTTTGATGCGTCACAATAAATCACAAAATCATCATTCCCTTCAGGCAATGACAATATAGGTGCCGTAGTTAGCTTTTTCTTCAATAACTGGAATGCTTTCTCTTGTTCATCCTTCCATTCAAATTTCTTCCCTTTATGCGTTAATGCAGTCAAGGGTTTTGCTATTCTGGAAAAGTCTTGGATGAACCTTCTGTAGTAACCAGCTAGTCCTAAAAACTGGCGTATGTGTTTCGGAGTTTTCGGGGTTTCCCACTTTTCAACAGTTTCTATCTTTGCCGAATCCACCTTAATACCTTCTTTGTTCACTATGTGACCGAGGAATTGAACTTCTTCCAACCAAAATGCACACTTTGAAAACTTAGCGTACAATTCTTCCTTCCTCAATACTTCTAGCACTTTTCTCAAATTTCTTCGTGCTCTTGATCATTCTTTGAGTAAATAAGTATGTCATCGATGAAAACAATGACAAACTTGTCAAGATATGGCTCACACACTCGGTTCATAAGGTCCATGAACACAGCTGGTGTGTTAGTCAATCCAAACGGCATAACCATAAACTCGTAATGACCGTAACATGTTCTGAAAGCAGTCTTTGGAATATCATCTTCTTTCACCCGCATTTGATGATACCCGGAACGTAAGTCAATCTTTGAATAAACAGACGAGCCTTGTAGTTGATCAAATAAGTCGTCGATTCTCGGTAGTGGGTAGTGGTTCTTGATGGTAAGTTTGTTCAACTCTCGGTAGTCGATACACAACCTGAATGTACCATCTTTCTTCTTGACAAACAAAACAGGAGCTCCCCACGGTGATGTGCTTGGTCGAATGAAACCACGCTCTAAAAGTTCTTGTAATTGGCTTTGTAGTTCTTTCATCTCGCTGGGTGCGAGTCTGTAAGGAGCACGAGCTATTGGTGCAGCTCCTGGTACAAGATCTATTTGAAATTCAACGGATCGATGTGGGGGTAATCCCGGTAATTCTTTCGAAAATACATCGGGAAATTCTTTTGCAATGGGAACATCATTGATGCTCTTTTCTTTAGTTTGTACTTTCTCGACGTGTGCTAGAACAGCATAGCAACCTTTTTTTATTAGTTTTTGTGCCTTCAAATTACTAATAAGATGTAGCTTCGTGTTGCCCTTTTCTCCGTACACCATTAAGGGTTTTCCTTTTTCTCGTATAATGCGAATTGCATTTTTGTAACAAACGATCTCTGCTTTCACTTCTTTCAACCAGTTCATACCGATTATCACATCAAAACTCCCTAACTCTACTGGTATCAAGTCAATCTTAAATGTTTCGCTAACCAGTTTAATTTCTCAATTTCGACATATATTATCTGCTAAAATTAATTTACCATTTGCTAATTCGAGTAAAAATTTACTATCCAAAGGCTTCAATGGACAACTTAATTTGGCACAAAAATCTCTACTCATATAGCTTCTATCCGCACCCGAATCAAATAAAACGTAAGCAGATTTATTGTCAATAAGAAACGTACCCATAACAAGCTCCGGGTCTTCCTGTGCCTCTGCCGCACTAATATTGAAAACTCTTCCGCGACCTTGTCCATTCGTATTCTCCTGGTTCGGGCAATTTCTAATAATGTGGCCCGGTTTTCCACATTTATAACAAACTACATTGGCATAACTTGCTCCGACACTACTTGCTCTGCCATTACTCGTTCCGACACCATTTGTTCCTTTCGTTCTGTTAACCCCTGGTCCGTAGACCTCACACTTCGCCGCGCTATGACCATTTCTTTTACACTTGTTGCAAAATTTGGTGCAGAACCCCGAGTGATACTTTTCACACCTTTGGCATAGCTGCTTCTGATTGTTGTTGTTGTTGCGGTTGTTATTGTTGTTGGGATGATTGTTGTAGTTGCTGTTGTTGTTGTTGTTGTTGTTGTTGTTGTTGTTGTTGTTGTTGTTGTTGTTGTTGTTGTTGTTGTTGTTGTTGTTGTTGTTGTTGTTGTTGTTGTTGTTGTTGTTGTTGTTGTTGTTGTTGTTGTTGTTGTTGTTGTTGGGCCGTTTGTTGTAGTTGCGATTGATGTTGCGATTGTTGGGATAATTGTTGCGATTATTATTGTAATTGCTATTGTTGTATTGGTGATTCTTATCACCGTTTTCCTCCCACTTTCTTTTGACTTGCTTCACATTGGCCTCTTCAGCCATATGTTCTTTAATTCTTTCCTCAATCTGGTTCACTAGTTTGTGAGCCATTCTACATGCCTGTTGTATGGAGGCGGGCTCGTGTGAACTTATATCTTCTTGGATTCTTTCTGGTAATCCTTTCACAAATGCGTCGATCTTCTCTTCCTCATCTTCGAACGCTCCCGGACACAATAGGCACAATTCTGTGAATCGTCTTTCGTACGTGGTAATATCAAATCCTTGGGTTCGTAACCCTCTAAGTTCTGTCTTGAGCTTATTGACCTCGGTTCTGGGACGGTACTTCTCGTTCATCAAGTGCTTGAATGCTGACCACGGTAGTGCGTAAGCATCCATCTTGTCCCACTTGCTCTAGATAGGTATTCTACCATGTTAACGCGGAACCTGTGAAGGTATGCGTAGCGTACTTCACTTTGTCCTCTTCAGTACACTTACTTATGGCAAACACCGATTCGACCTTCTCGGTCCACCATTTCAATCCGATCGGTCCTTCAGTTCCATCAAATTCCAAAGGTTTGCAGGCAGTGAATTCTTTGTAGGTGCATCCTACACGATTTCCTGTACTGCTAGATCCAAGGTTATTATTGGTATGTAGTGCAGTCTGTACTACGGCTATGTTTGAAGCTAGAAAAGTACGGAATTCCTCTTCATTCATATTTACGGTTTGTCGAGTAGTCGGTGCCATTTCCTTCAAAATAGTCAAATGGAACAAGTTAATCATACAGAATATTAAGAGTAGTTAATAGTATTTCGTAGCATTATATGAACTCATTTATAAAAGCTTTTTCTTCATATTAGCGTTTTATAAGTTTAAATTCGGGTAGTACCTACCCGTTAAGTTCATACTTAGTAGCTAATATACAATTCAACTACTACAATTCTATATGAAAAACTGATTATAATAATATTTCGTGTTCAAACTTTTACACAATATTTTACAAACTTACAATACCGCTTATTTTACATATAGCATGAAATATAGCACAAAATAACTTTGATACAAGATAGTTGTGAAGATAATTCTAGCTAGTACACAAGTCGTTCAGTAAAGGCAATAAAGACACGTAATTCATACGTCCAGAAACAAGTCATGCATTCTGGTTTTACTAGGACTACTTCCCATCCTTGGTCTTGTGGAACATAACCGTTATGGCCGTTGATAAGACAGCGTGTTGTAACGTCGTCAAAGGGACGAAGGTTACGTAATATCCAACAGTCCCGTAACAATCTAAAAACCTCATTTCTTACCCCAATTACCGACTCCGTCACTTGTGGGAACGTTTTGTTTAATAGTTGTAGCCCGATGTTCTTGTTCTCACTTTGGTGAGAAGCGAACATTACTAACCCGTAAGCATAACATGCTTCTTTATGTTGCATGTTAGCCACTTTTTCTAAATCACGAAGTCCTATATTCGGATATATTGAGTCAAAATAATTTCTTAACCCGTTACGTAAAATAGCATTTGGGTTCCCCGCAATATATGCGTCAAAGTAAACACATCGTAACTTATGGATTTCCCAATGTGATATCCCCCATCTTTCGAACGAAAGCCTTTTATAAACCAAGGCATTCTTGGAACGTTCTTCGAATATCTTACAAACTGATCTCGCCTTAAATAGTTGTGCCGAAGAATTCTGACCGACTCTAGACAAGATTTCATCAATCATGTCTCCGGGTAGGTCTCTTAAAATATTGGGTTGTCTATCCATTTTGTGTTTTTATACTGTAAAATAGACAAGAGTTAGATTCATAAAAAAAATACTTATTAATACAAGCAATTTTTACATATATCATAAAGCATAAGCACACTATATTACATATATTACACCACACGAATACAACTATCTTATTCCAACTCGCTTGTTTCTTCTTCTTCTGTTTTGGTTCGCTTTGCCAAGTTTCTAGGGATATATGATGTTCCCCTAATACGAGCCGTCGTTTTCCACATTGGTTTAGAAAAACCTGGTGGTTTAGAGGTTCCCGGGTCATTGTTACAACTTAAGTTCATCGGGGTGGGAATTAGATTTCTCTATTTTTATGCCCTTTCCCTTATTATTTTCTTTTGCCTTTTTAAATTCAGTTGGGGTAATTTCTATAACATCATCGGAATTCTCGTCGGAATCCGATTCATCGGAGAATTGGTAATCCTCCCAATATTTTGCTTCCTTGGCGGAAACACCATTGACCATAATTAACCTTGGTCGGTTGGTTGAGGATTTTCTTTTACATAACCGTTTTATTATTTCCCCCACCGGTTCTATTTCTTCATCCAGTTCCGATTCTTCTTCCGGTTCCGATTCTTCTTCCGGTTCCGACTCTTCTTCCGGTTCCTCTTCCGGAACTTGTGAATCAGTCCACGAATCATTCCAATTTACATTTGACTCTTCATTATTATTAGGTGAGTCAATGGGACTTGTTCTAGAGGTAGACATCTATCACATAATATCAAACGCGTTAAGAGATTAATATATCACATAATATTCACATGTTAAAAATATATAGTTTCCAACAAAATTTGTTAAGCAATCATTTTTCAAGTAAACACGGTCGAAGTCCAGACTCACTAATGCATCCTAACAAACTCGATAAGACACACTAATGCAAAATTCTGGTTCTCTAAGACCAACGCTCGGATACCAACTGAAATGTCCCGTTCTTATTGATTAAAAACGTTCCATATTAATTGATCTCGTTGCGAGGTTTTGACCTCTATATGAGACATTTTTCAAAGACTACATTCATTTTAAAACAAACCATAACCTTTATTTCATCAATAAAGGTTTAAAAAGCTTTACGTAGATTATCAAATAATGATAATCTAAAATATCCTGTTTACACACGACCATTTCATAATGGTTTACAATACAAATATGTTACAACAAAATAAGTTTCTTGAATGCAGTTTTTACACAATATCATACAAGCATGGACTCCAAATCTCATCCTTATTTAAGTATGCGACAGCGGAAGCTCTTAATAATCACCTGAGAATAAACATGCTTAAAACGTCAACAAAAATGTTGGTGAGTTATAGGTTTAACCTATATATATCAAATCATAATAATAGACCACAAGATTTCATATTTCAATACACATCCCATACATAGAGATAAAAATCATTCATATGGTGAACACCTGGTAACCGACATTAACAAGATGCATATATAAGAATATCCCCATCATTCCGGGACACCCTTCGGATATGATATAAATTTCGAAGTACTAAAGCATCTGGTACTTTGGATGGGGTTTGTTAGGCCCAATAGATCTATCTTTAGGATTCGCGTCAATTAGGGTGTCTGTTCCCTAATTCTTAGATTACCAGACTTAATAAAAAGGGCATATTCGATTTCGATAATTCAACCATAGAATGTAGTTTCACGTACTTGTGTCTATTTTGTAAATCATTTATAAAACCTGCATGTATTCTCATCCCAAAAATATTAGATTTTAAAAGTGGGACTATAACTCACTTTCACAGATTTTTACTTCGTCGGGAAGTAAGACTTGGCCACTGGTTGATTCACGAACCTATAACAATATATACATATATATCAAAGTATGTTCAAAATATATTTACAACACTTTTAATTTATTTTGATGTTTTAAGTTTATTAAGTCAGCTGTCTTCGTTAGTAACCTACAACTAGTTGTCCACAGTTAGATGTACAGAAATAAATCGATAAATATTATCTTGAATCAATCCACGACCCAGTGTATACGTATCTCAGTATTGATCACAACTCAAACTATATATATTTTGGAATCAACCTCAACCCTGTATAGCTAACTCCAACATTCACATATAGAGTGTCTATGGTTGTTCCGAAATATATATAGATGTGTCAACATGATAGGTCGAAACATTGTATACGTGTCTATGGTATCTCAAGATTACATAATATACAATACAAGTTGATTAAGTTATGGCTGGAATAGATTTGTTACCAATTTTTACGTAGCTAAAATGAGAAAAATTATCCAATCTTGTTTTACCCATAACTTCTTCATTTTAAATCCGTTTTGAGTGAATCAAATTGCTATGGTTTCATATTGAACTATATTTTATGAATATAAATAGAAAAATTATAGGTTTATAGTCGAAAAAATAAGTTACAAGTCATTTTTGTAAAGGTAGTCATTTCAGTCGAAAGAACGACGTCTAGATGACCATTTTAGAAAACATATTTCCACTTTGAGTTTAACCATAATTTTTGGATATAGTTTCATGTTCATAATAAAAATCATTTTCTCAGAATAACAACTTTTAAATCAAACTTTATCATAGTTTTTAATTAACTAACCCAAAACAGCTCGCGGTGTTACTACGACGGCGTAAATCCGGTTTTACGGTGTTTTTCGTGTCTCCAGGTTTTAAATCATTAAGTTAGCATATAATATAGATATAGAATAGGTGTTTAGTTGATTTTAAAAGTCAAGTTAGAAGGATTAACTTTTGTTTGCGAACAAGTTTAGAATTAACTAAACTATGTTCTAGTGATTACAATTTTAAACCTTCGAATAAGATAGCTTTATATGTATGAATCGAATAATGTTATGAACATCATTACAACCTTAATTTCCTTGGATAAACCTACTGGAAAAGAGAAAAATGGATCTAGCTTCAACGGATCCTTGGATGGCTCGAAGTTCTTGAAGCAGAATCATGACACGAAAACAAGTTCAAGTAAGATCATCACTTGAAATAAGATTGTTATAGTTATAGAAATTGAACCAAAGTTTGAATATTATTATTACCTTGTATTATAATGATAACCTACTATAAGAAACAAAGATTTCTTGAGGTTGGATGATCACCTTACAAGATTGGAAGTGAGCTAGCAAACTTGAAAGTATTCTTGATTTTATGTAACTAGAACTTGTAGAATATATGAAGAACACTTAGAACTTGAAGATAGAACTTGAGAGAGATCAATTAGATGAAGAAAATTGAAGAATGAAAGTGTTTGTAGGTGTTTTTGGTCGTTGGTGAATGGATTAGATATAAAGGATATGCAATTTTGTTTTCATGTAAATAAGTCATGAATGATTACTCATATTTTTGTAATTTTATGAGATATTTCATGCTAGTTGCCAAATAATGGTTCCCACATGTGTTAGGTAACTCACATGGGCTGCTAAGAGCTGATCATTGGAGTGTATATACCAACAGTACATACATCTAAAAGCTGTGTATTGTACGAGTACGAATACGGGTGCATACGAGTAGAATTGTTGATGAAACTGAACGAGGATGTAATTGTAAGCATTTTTGTTAAGTAGAAGTATTTGGATAAGTGTATTGAAGTCTTTAAAAAGTGTATAAATACATATTAAAACACTACATGTATATACATTTTAACTGAGTCGTTAAGTCATCGTTAGTCGTTACATGTAAGTGTTGTTTTGAAACCTTTAGATTAACGATCTTGTTAAATGTTGTTAACCCAATGTTTATAATATCAAATGAGATTTTAAATTATTATATTATCATGATATTATTATGTATGAATATCTCTTAATATGATATATATACATTAAATGTCTTTACAACGATAATCGTTACATATATGTCTCGTTTAAAAATTATTAAGTTAGTAGTCTTGTTTTTACATATGTAGTTCATTGTTAATATACTTAATGATATGTTTACTTATCATAGTATCATGTTAACTATATATATATCCATATATATGTCATCATATAGTTTTTACAAGTTTTAACGTTCGTGAATCACCGGTCAACTTGGGTGGTCAATTGTCTATATGAAACATATTTCAATTAATCAAGTCTTAACAAGTTTGATTGCTTAACATATTGGAAACATTTAATCATGTAAATATCAATCTCAATTAATATATATAAACATGGAAAAGTTCGGGTCACTACAACATGATAGGTCGAAACATTGTATACGTGTCTATGGTATCTCAAGATTACATAATATACAATACAAGTTGATTAAGTTATGGTTGGAATAGATTTGTTACCAATTTTCACGTAGCTAAAATGAGAAAAATTATCCAATCTTGTTTTACCCATAACTTCTTCATTTTAAATCCGTTTTGAGTGAATCAAATTGCTATGGTTTCATATTGAACTCTATTTTATGAATCTAAACAGAAAATGTATAGGTTTATAGTCGGAAAAATAAGTTACAAGTCGTTTTTGTAAAGGTAGTCATTTCAGTCGAAAGAACGACGTCTAGATGACCATTTTAGAAAACATACTTCCACTTTGAGTTTAACCATTATTTTTGGATATAGTTTCATGTTCATAATAAAAATCATTTTCTCAGAATAACAACTTTTAAATCAAAGTTTATCATAGTTTTTAATTAACTAACCCAAAACAGCCCGCGGTGTTACTACGACGGCGTAAATCCGGTTTTACGGTGTTTTTCGTGTTTCCAGGTTTTAAATCATTAAGTTAGCATATCATATAGATATAGAACATGTGTTTAGTTGATTTTAAAAGTTAAATTAGAAGGATTAACTTTTGTTTGCGAACAAGTTTAGAATTAACTAAACTATGTTCTAGTGATTACAAGTTTAAACCTTCGAATAAGATAGCTTTATATGTGTGAATTGAATGATGTTATGAACATCATCACTACCTTAAGTTCCTTGGATAAACCTACTGGAAAAGAGAAAAATGGATCTAGCTTCAACGGATCCTTGGATGGCTCGAAGTTCTTGAAGCAGAATCATGACACGAAAACAAGTTCAAGTAAGATCATCACTTGAAATAAGATTGTTATAGTTATAGAAATTGAACCAAAGTTTGAATATGATTATTACCTTGTATTAGAATGATAACCTACTGTAAGAAACAAAGATTTCTTGAGGTTGGATGATCACCTTACAAGATTGGAAGTGAGCTAGCAAACTTGAAAGTATTCTTGATTTTATGTAACTAGAACTTGTAGAATATATGAAGAACACTTAGAACTTGAAGATAGAACTTGAGAGAGATCAATTAGATGAAGAAAATTGAAGAATGAAAGTGTTTGTAGGTGTTTTTGGTCGTTGGTGTATGGATTAGATATAAAGGATATGTAATTTTGTTTTCATGTAAATAAGTCATGAATGATTACTCATATTTTTGTAATTTTATGAGATATTTCATGGGAGTTGCCAAATGATGGTTCCCACATGTGTTAGGTGACTCAAATGGGCTGCTAAGAGCTGATCATTGGAGTGTATATACCAATAGTACATACATCTAAAATCTGTGTATTGTACGAGTACGAATACGGGTGCATACGAGTAGAATTGTTGATGAAACTGAACGAGGATGTAATTGTAAGAATTTTTGTTAAGTAGAAGTATTTTGATAAGTTTATTGAAGTCTTTCAAAAGTGTATAAATACATATTAAAACACTACATGTATATACATTTTAACTGAGTCGTTAAGTCATCGTTAGTCGTTACATGTAAGTGTTGTTTTGAAACCTTTAGGTTAACGATCTTGTTAAATGTTGTTAACCCAATGTTTATAATATCAAATGAGATTTTAAATTATTATATTATCATAATATTATCATGTATGAATATCTCTTAATATGATATATATACATTAAATGTCTTTACAACGATAATCGTTACATATATGTCTCGTTTAAAAATCATTAAGTTAGTAGTCTTGTTTTTACATATGTAGTTCATTGTTAATATACTTAATGATATGTTTACTTATCATAGTATCATGTTAACTATATATATATCCATATATATGTCATCATATAGTTTTTACAAGTTTTAACGTTCGTGAATCACCGGTCAACTTGGGTGGACAATTGTCTATATGAAACATATTTCAATTAATCAAGTCTTAACAAGTTTGATTGCTTAACATATTGGAAACATTTAATCATGTAAATATCAATCTCAATTAATATATATAAACATGGAAAAGTTCGGGTCACTACAGTACCTACCCGTTAAATAAATTTCGTCCCGAAATTTTAAGCTGTTGAAGGTGTTGACGAATCTTCTGGAAATAGATGCGGGTATTTCTTCTTCATCTGATCTTCATGCTCCCAGGTGAACTCGGGTCCTCTACGAGCATTCCATCAAACCTTAACAATTGGTATCTTGTTTTGCTTAAGTCTTTTAACCTCACGATCCATTATTTCGACGGGTTCTTCGATGAATTGAAGTTTTTCGTTGATTTGGATTTCATCTAACGGAATAGTGAGATCTTCTTTAGCAAAACATTTCTTCAAATTCGAGACGTGGAAAGTGTTATGTACAGCCGCGAGTTGTTGAGGTAACTCAAGTCGGTAAGCTACTGGTCCGACACGATCAATAATCTTGAATGGTCCAATATACCTTGGATTTAATTTCCCTCGTTTACCAAATCGAACAACGCCTTTCCAAGGTGCAACTTTAAGCATGACCATCTCTCCAATTTCAAATTCTATATCTTTTCTTTTAATGTCAGCGTAGCTCTTTTGTCGACTTTAGGCAGTTTTCAATCGTTGTTGAATTTGGATGATCTTCTCGGTAGTTTCTTGTATAATCTCCGGACCCGTAATCTGTCTATCCCCCACTTCACTCCAACAAATCGGAGACCTGCACTTTCTATCATAAAGTGCTTCAAACGGCGCCATCTCAATGCTTGAATGGTAGCTGTTGTTGTAGGAAAATTCTGCTAACGGTAGATGTCGATCCCAACAGTTTCCAAAATCAATAACACATGCTCGTAGCATGTATTCAAGCGTTTGTATCGTCCTTTCACTCTGCCCATCAGTTTGTGGATGATAGGCAGTACTCATGTTCAGACGAGTTCCTAATGCTTGCTGTAATGTCTGCCAGAATCTTGAAATAAATCTGCCATCCCTATCAGAGATAATAGAGATTGGTATTCCATGTCTGGAGACGACTTCTTTCAAATACAGTCGTGCTAACTTCTCCATCTTGTCATCTTCTCTTATTGGCAGGAAGTGTGCTGATTTGGTGAGATGATCAACTATTACCCAAATAGTATCAAAACCACTTGCAGTCCTTGGCAATTTAGTGATGAAATCCATGGTAATGTTTTCCCATTTCCATTCCGGGATTTCGGGTTGTTGAAGTAGACCTGATGGTTTCTGATGCTCAGCTTTGACCTTAAAACACGTCAAACATTCTCCTACGTATTTAGCAACATCGGCTTTCATACCTGGCCACCAAAAATGTTTCTTGAGATCCTTGTACATCTTCCCCGTTCCAGGATGTATTGAGTATCTGGTTTTATGAGCTTCTCTAAGTACCATTTCTCTCATATCTCCAAATTTTGGTACCCAAATCCTTTCAGCCCTATACCGGGTTCCGTCTTCCCGAATATTAAGATGCTTCTCCGATCCTTTGGGTATTTCATCCTTTAAATTTCCCTCTTTTAAAACTCCTTGTTGCGCCTCCTTTATTTGAGTAGTAAGGTTATTATGAATCATTATATTCATAGATTTTACTCGAATGGGTTCTCTGTCCTTCCTGCTCAAGGCATCGGCTACCACATTTGCCTTCCCCGGGTGGTAACGAATCTCAAAGTCGTAATCATTCAATAATTCAATCCACCTACGCTGCCTCATATTCAGTTGTTTCTGATTAAATATGTGTTGAAGACTTTTGTGGTCGGTATATATAATACTTTTGACCCCATATAAGTAGTGCCTCCAAGTCTTTAATGCAAAAACAACCGGGCCTAATTCCAAATCATGCGTCGTATAATTTTGTTCGTGAATCTTCAATTGTCTAGACGCATAAGCAATCACCTTCGTTCATTGCATTAATACACAACCGAGACCTTGTTTTGATGCGTCACAATAAATCACAAAATCATCATTCCCTTCAGGCAATGACAATATAGGTGCCGTAGTTAGCTTTTTCTTCAATAACTGAAATGCTTTCTCTTGTTCATCATTCCATTCAAATTTCTTCCCTTTATGCGTTAATGCAGTCAAGGGTTTTGCTATTCTGGAAAAGTCTTGGATGAACCTTCTGTAGTAACCAGCTAGTCCTAAAAACTGGCGTATGTGTTTCAGAGTTTTCGGGGTTTCCCACTTTTCAACAGTTTCTATCTTTGCCGGATCCACCTTAATACCTTCTTTGTTCACTATGTGACCGAGGAATTGAACTTCTTCCAACCAAAATGCACACTTTGAAAACTTAGCGTACAATTCTTCCTTCCTCAATACTTCTAACACCTTTTTCAAATGTTCACCGTGTTCTTGGTCATTCTTTGAGTAAATAAGTATGTCATCAATGAAAACAATGACAAACTTGTCAAGGTATGGTCCACACACTCGGTTCATAAGGTCCATGAACACAGCTGGTGCATTAGTTAAACCAAACGGCATGACCATAAACTCGTAATGACCGTAACATGTTCTGAAAGCAGTCTTTGGAATATCATCTTCTTTCACCCGCATTTGATGATACCCGGAACGTAAGTCAATCTTTGAATAAACAGACGAGCCTTGTAGTTGATCAAATAAGTCGTCGATTCTCGGTAGTGGGTAGCGGTTCTTGATGGTAAGTTTGTTCAACTCTCGGTAGTCGATACACAACCTGAATGTACCATCTTTCTTCTTGACAAACAAAACAGGAGCTCCCCACGGTGATGTGCTTGGTCGAATGAAACCACGCTCTAAAAGTTCTTGTAATTGGCTTTGTAGTTCTTTCATCTCGCTGGGTGCGAGTCTGTAAGGAGCACGAGCTATTGGTGCAGCTCCTGGTACAAGATCTATTTGAAATTCAACGGATCGATGTGGGGGTAATACCGGTAATTCTTTCGGAAATACATCGGGAAATTCTTTTGCAATGGGAACATCATTGATGCTCTTTTCTTCAGTTTGTACTTTCTCGACGTGTGCTAGAATAGCATAGCAACCTTTTCTTATTAGTTTTTGTGCCTTCAAATTACTAATAAGATGTAGCTTCATGTTGCCCTTTTCTCCGTACACCATTAAGGGTTTTCCTTTTTCTCGTATAATGCGAATTGCATTTTTGTAACAAACGATCTCTACTTTCACTTCTTTCAACCAGTCCATACCGATTATCACATCAAAACTCCCTAACTCTACTGGTATCAAATCAATCTTAAATGTTTCGCTAACCAGTTTAATTTCTCGATTCCGACATATATTATCTGCTGAAATTAATTTACCATTTGCTAATTCGAGTAAAAATTTACTATCCAAAGGCGTCAATGGACAACTTAATTTAGCACAAAAATCTCTACTCATATAGCTTCTATCCGCACCCGAATCAAATAAAACGTAAGCAAATTTATTGTCAATAAGAAACGTACCCGTAACAAGCTCCGGGTCTTCCTGTGCCTCTGCCGCATTAATATTGAAAACTCTTCCGCGGCCTTGTCCATTCGTGTTCTCCTGGTTCGGGCAATTTCTAATAATGTGGCCCGGTTTTCCACATTTATAACAAACTACATTGGCATAACTTGCTCCGACACTACTTGCTCCGCCATTACTCGTTCTGACACCATTTGTTCCTTTCGTTCTATTAACCCCTGGTCCGTAGACCTCACACTTCGCCGCGCTATGACCATTTCTTTTACACTTGTTGCAAAATTTGGTGCAGAACCCCGAGTGATACTTTTCACACCTTTAGCATAGCTGCTTCTGATTGTTGTTGTTGTTGCGGTTATTATTGTTGTTGGGATGATTGTTGTAGTTGCTGTTGTTGTTGTTGTCGTTGGGCCGTTTGTTGTAGTTGCGATTGATGTTGCGATTGTTGGGATAATTGTTTCGATTATTGTTGTAATTGCTGTTGTTGTTGTATTGGTGATTCTTATCACCGTTTTCCTCCCACTTTCTTTTAACTTGCTTCACATTGGCCTCTTCAGCAGTCTGTTCTTTAATTCTTTCTTCAATCTGGTTCACTAGTTTGTGAGCCATTCTACATGCCTGTTGTATGGAGGCGGGCTCGTGTGAACTTATATCTTCTTGGATTCTTTCCGGTAATCCTTTCACAAACGCGTCGATCTTCTCTTCCTCATCTTCGAATGCTCCCGGACACAATAGGCACAATTCTGTGAATCGTCTTTCGTACGTGTTAATATCAAATCCTTGGGTTCGTAACCCTCTAAATTCTGTCTTGAGCTTATTGACCTCGGTTCTGGGACGGTACTTCTCGTTCATCAAGTGCTTGAATGCTGACCTTGGTAGTGCGTACGCATCGTCTTGTCCCACTTGCTCTAGATAGGTATTCCACCATGTTAACGCAGAACCTGTGAAGGTATGCGTAGCGTACTTCACTTTGTCCTCTTCAGTACACTTACTTATGGCAAACACCGATTCGACCTTCTCGGTCCACCGTTTCAATCCGATCGGTCCTTCGGTTCCATCAAATTCCAAAGGTTTGCAGGCAGTGAATTATTTGTAGGTGCATCCGACACGATTTCCTGTACTGCTAGATCCAAGGTTATTGTTGGTATGTAGCGCAGCCTGTACTGCGGCTATGTTTGAAGCTAGAAAAGTACAGAATTCCTCTTCATTCATATTCACGGTGTGTCGAGTAGTCGGTGCCATTTCCTTCAAAATAGTCAAATGGAACAAGTTAATCATACAGAATATTAAGAGTAGTTAATAGTATTTCGTAGCATAATATGAACTCATTTATAAAAGCTTTTTCTTCATATTAGCGTTTTATAAGTTTAAATTCGGGTAGTACCTACCCGTTAAGTTCATACTTAGTAGCTAATATACAATTCAACTACTACAATTCTATATGAAAAACTGATTATAATAATATTTCGCGTTCAAACTTTTACACAATATTTTACAAACTTACAATACCGCTTATTTTACATATAGCATGAAATATAGCACACAATAAATTTGATACAAGATGGTTGTGAAGATAATTCTAGCTAGTACACAAGTCGTTCAGCAAAGGCAATAAAGACACGTAATTCATACGTCCAGAAATAAGTCATGCATTCTGTTTTTACTAGGATTACTTCCCATCCTTGGTTTTGTGGAACATAACCGTTATGGCCGTTGATAAGACAGCGTGTTGTAACGTCGACAAAGGGACGAGGGTTACGTAATGTCCAACAGTCCCGTAACAATCTAAAAACCTCATTTCTTACCCCAATTACCGACTCCGTCACTTGTGGGAACGTTTTGTTTAATAGTTGTAGCCCGATGTTCTTGTTCTCACTTTGGTGAGAAGCGAACATTACTAATCCGTAAGCATAACATGCTTCTTTATGTTGCATGTTAGCCGCTTTTTCTAAATCACGAAGTCCAATATTAGGATATATTGAGTCAAAATAATTTCTTAACCCATTGCGTAAAATAGCATTTGGGTTCCCCGCAATATATGCGTCAAAGTAAACACATCGTAACTTATGGATTTCCCAATGTGATATCCCCCATCTTTCGAAGGAAAGCCTTTTATAAACCAAGGCATTCTTGGAACGTTCTTCGAATGTCTTACAAACCGATCTCGCCTTAAATAGTTGTGCCGAAGAATTCTGACTGACTCTAGACAACATTTCATCAATCATGTCTCCGGGTAGGTCTCTTAAAATATTGGGTTGTCTATCCATTTTGTGTTTTTATACTGTAAAATAGACAAGAGTTAGATTCATAAAAAAAATTACTTATTAATACAAGCAATTTTTACATATATCATAAAGCATAAGCACACTCTATTACATATATTACACCACACGAATACAACTATCTTATTCCGACTCGCTTATTTCTTCTTCTTCGGTTTTGGTTCGTTTTGCCAAGTTTCTAGGGATATATGATGTTCCCCTAATACGAGCCGTCGTTTTCCACATTGATTTAGAAAAACCTGGTGGTTTAGAGGTTCCCGGGTCATTGTTACAACTTAAGGACTTCGGGGGTTGACGATACATATAAAGTTCATCGGGGTTGGAATTAGATTTCTCTATTTTTATGCCCTTTCCCTTATTATTTTCTTTTGCCTTTTTAAATTCAGTTGGGGTAATTTCTATAACATCATCGGAATTCTCGTCGGAATCCGATTCATCGGCGAATTGGTAATCCTCCCAATATTTTGCTTCCTTGGCGGAAACACCATTGACCATAATTAACCTTGGTCGGTTGGTTGAGGATTTTCTTTTACTTAACCGTTTTATTATTTCCCCCACCGGTTCTATTTCTTCATCCGGTTTCGATTCTTCTTCCGGTTCCGATTCTTCTTCCGGTTCCGACTCTTCTTCCGGTTCCTCTTCGGGAACTTGTGAATCAGTCCACGAATCATTCCAATTTACATTTGACTCTTCATTATTATTAGGTGAGTCAATGGGACTTGTTCTAGAGGTAGACATCTATCACATAATATCAAACGCGTTAAGAGATTAATATATCACATAATATTCACATGTTAAAAATATATAGTTTCCAACAAAATTTGTTAAGCAATCATTTTTCAAGTAAACACGGTCGAAGTCCAGACTCACTAATGCATCCTAACAAACTCGATAAGACACACTAATGCAAAATTCTGGTTCTCTAAGACCAACGCTCGGATACCAACTGAAATATTGAAATAATAGTTAAAAGACATTCATGCTATATAATAAATAAGGGAAAGGGCATATATAAATATTGCTTATCGGTAGGTGAGTTTCATTCTGATTAACTCTACTGAAATTTTATTAATTGACATTTGTAAAAGATAATTCTGATTATAATTCAATGGTTGAACCTATGATGTTTCTAACAATTTCGTTGATTTTTAATGACAGTTGGTATCAGAGCGGTGGTCTTAGCGAACCAGGTCTTGCATTAGTGTGTCTAACTGATAATCGTTAAGATACATTAGTGAGTCTGGACTTCGACCGTGTCTGCATGTCAAAAGTTTTGCTTATCATTATTAGTCGAAAATCATCTACTTATCATCCTTAGAAAATTATCTGCTTACCATTCTTAGTCTAGACACATCTTACTGCATTGATTGCATGAAAAGTGTATAGACAAAATTCATATCTTAGCGTATCTGCCAATTCATATCTTAGCGTATCTGCTACTGTAGACTTTATCTGACACGTTTCCTTAATTCCCTTCGTAATCTACGGGATCTTCTGTACTATGTATAGGTATTCTATGTTATTAGAATATCATCCGATATATGAAAATTACTTCATATCGAAAAATCCTTTATTCAATCGTACGCAATGGAACTCAAAACTAGTTCAAGTCCCTCGGATTCCGATATGGAGTCCCACTCCAGCTCCGAAAGCAGTGTCACAAGAATGAATCAATCAATCAGCCATCTCCAATTCAGCTGATGGATTCGTAGTTGACTTAATCAATGGAGACGAGAAGAAGGCGATCCTTTTCACCAACCAAATTTCCCTCTTGGTGATGAACTTGAAGCACTCACCGGCGAACCAATCTGAAACACCATTTTCAGTCTCATTACCCGAATATCTCGCCATGATTATATTCTATCCACAATTTTAAACCTTATTCATTTCCTTGTTCAAACCGCCAATCAACTTGGAGTAATGGAATAAATCAACGAGCTTCGCACCCGAGTTCTAGTCTTGAAAAATATGGTGCAAAATGTACCAGCTTCAGCAACCTTACCGGCATCAACAGTACCACCAATAGCAACCTCTGCATCCCACACCTCAACATCACAATCTGTCCCACGAACATCAACATCATACGCACCATAGATACCAAGGAGTACCAATAGCAATGAGCGATGAAGTATTGATCCATAACTTCATTAATATTCTGCGAAGAATATGTGGTTCCTAATAGTTTTAGAGATTACTTATTCTAGCTCAAATCGAAAATCAAATGAGTCTAATATTATATTGACTCATTAAACCCATGATTACATCTGAAGAAAATATATATGTATACATATTTTCATAAAAATTGTGAAAAAAAAAAAATTTGTACAAACTGTTAATGGTGAAAATATTTTAACGGGTAGGTAATACCCGAGGAATATTTAGATTTCACATTAATAATTTATACTGTACATTCTTCGAATTTGATTCAACGGTCATTTACTATCCTACTTACATCCACAGATATACGAATCCATTTACCACAGAACAATCGATCTCATCCACAATCGATTACATATTCTGATTTTAATAGATCAGAATTCAAGTCAAGAAATAACCGATACCAGCATTTGTAAATTCCTACGTCTTTCAAAGTTATACTTTGACTTCAAAACTGTGCTAGAACATCACTTCTATTCACAAAACTCAGAAAAATATTCATGTCGATCTGCGTTCAAACCTTTCATGATTCTTGGCAACACCTCAATCGAGAAGATGAATCAACCGCACTTCATCTACGGAAGAAAAGATTGATGCATATAGATATGCACCTAAAAAACGCTCGGAACCTGAGTAAACATTTAACACATATCTGTGCTAGTTCCTTTGGCATTGTTATTACCGAAAATAACTTTACAATCCCTCTCCAAATTAGCCAATTTTGTCACAGCTCCATCAAGTCAACTTCGACTTTTCGTTCGAAACAACCTTATTATAATCTTGATATAACTGCGTGCTCTTTTATTGATACCGGGGAACCTTTTATATGTCACCATATTACCATCAGCGTTTAATCATCTAAAAACACAAATTTTCATGAAACCACCTCGAATTGACACCGACGATTCAGTTATGGCTGCATTAAATGCAGAGGAAACAGAAAATTGTAAGGTGACCTAAATGACCAAGAGATTGATGATAAAGAATGGAATGTTGGGAACGTTCGATAGAAAATTTGGTACTGAAAAACGAATTGAGCAAACTATGAAGGAAGCCGTGGGCAAATCACAATGACTGAACTTGTACATAAAGAATCTTGATGTATCTGATGAAATCTTAGAGAACACCTTATTCCTTATTCTAAACCTTTACAGACAAATCTTCATCATCATCCATCTATATTAGAAATTCTAAGATATTATTGTATCTTTCATTATAAATATCCTCAATATTTCTGAAGATATCTTCATAAATATTCTCGTTCGATATTAATTATCTCTATGCGCTATCCATATTATGTCATAAAAAAGAAACTGTTTTAGTTTCTATATTCTGCGAACCTTCAAATTTAAAATATGAATGTTTTTGAAGTAGTGTTGGGAACTGATGCATGAGTTAGTATAATATAATGACACTTGATCAACGTCATTATATTACAGTAATTCATGCTGAGTTTCTAATGGAACGTGATGATTCACAGAACATACCGTCATCATGTGCCATTTACACGACTCTTACATTCTAACCAATCTCCAAACATATTAAGAACATATCTTCTTAATAGTTCTATTTTTTCGGATATTCTGGTAATGTACCAAATCAAGATCGTGCCATTACGATTTTCTTCTTAGAACATTAACTATGTTCATCCAAAACTTCATACATATGAATTCTGGACCATTATTCGCTTGACTTAAAGACGGGAAGAGAAAACGAAAGTACGAAACTCCAAAATATAAAGGAAATGAAGGGAGTGGATTTATAGTAAAATATTCGACAGAGCAATCAAAACAGATGATCGCATTTAAAGCGGATCCTAATTTCCTTGATTACCGATGAATCAAATCTTATTACGAAGATCTCCTCTAAATCCCTTAAATTCCGGAAATCAACCGTGACTACGTCACCGATTAAAACGATTCTACAATTACTCATTTCGCTCTTTTACGATAGCTTCACTCATACGCTTCGAGAAATCGAATTATTTTATCCGTATTTCTTAATCATGATAAAACTCTATGTATCAGCTTATATTCGTCATAATAACATTCTTACTGTTAGCCATGACGACCTCTATCAAATTTCGGGACGAAATTTCTTTTAACGGGTAGGTAATGTGATGACCCGGAAATTTCTGATCAAATTTAAACTTTAATCTTTATATGTTTCCGACACGATAAGCAAAATTTGTAATGTTGAGTCTCGAAAGTTTTGAAACCTATACTCATGACATCAATTGACCTTCGACTATTCCCGACGATTCACGAACAATTAAATTGTAAATAGTTATGTGTGTATGTATATATAAATAATAATTCGAAATATAATTTGATGTATTATATGTTGTTGTTATTAAAAATTAATAAAATAAAAATAGGATATTATAATAAAATATATCTCTATATATAATTAAAGCATATTAAAAATAATTATTAACTGATTGGAATACTCGTTTGATGTTCCGATTAAAATTAAGGAAGTCTAAAATGAACTTATATGATTTTAAAATAAACGGTGATCCGAAAATGAGTTCTATAAATTTTAGGCTTAATACAAATGTATTTAGGATCTAGTTATTCAATTTTAACAATTTTTATATTTTACCCAAAATTGAGAGGGAGAATTGATGTAATTTTTACTTAATAATTTTGGATCGAATTTTATACCATAATGACCGAAATAAATAAAGATACTTAATTTAAAATTTTAGAATTTATCTGAATACTTTTTATTTGCCACTGAGTGAATAATGGGGCACGATATAGTAGTCCGTGAAAACTGTCGGTAGAAAAATCTAAAATAGAGACTGCTTCACTGTTCGTTCTGTTTCATTTTCTTTTCATCTGCGTACGAATTTAAAGTTATTAGATTAGTATTATTAATTATTATAATTATTATTATAATTATTATTATATTATTGATTTATAGAATATATATATATATATATATATATATATATATATATATATATATATATATATATATATATATATATATATATATATATATATATATATATATATATATATATATATATATTATATACAAGGTGCATGCATTTCCAGTACACATCACCATCTTTCACTATCTTCAAAAGACAATGACAAAACTATAGAAAGTGATAGGCTAGCTTTTACGTTTTAAAATTTATTTGATCTATTCATGATTAAACGAATTGAATTATTTAACCTTATGTTCATATGCTGTAAAGGATACCCACTTGTAAGTATACCATTATCATCTCACTGCATATACTTAAATGAATTAATACACCACACTAAATTCATTGTCCTACTACTCATCACTTATTTCCATTACATACTATCATCAAACCCACACACACGACTTATCTCCGTTTTCCTTGATAAACCATCACCACCTTTCTACCATCCTTCTATTATTTTATTCTTTTTGTCAAGCCAACAACAAGAAACACAAAACATAAACTATCAACACAACACCATCTTTTGATCACTAGACAACTATTCTCAACGTTATCACTCTTATAGATTCGATATTCGGTGATAGATATTCAATGCGAAACTTAAATGTATCATGGGTGAATGATAGGATAGGTTCAAAGATCGGTTGGTTATTAGTCTATAGTAACGTCCTTATATCCCATTTGATATTCTTTAACCCTTCATAAATGAAACCCATGAGGTTCCACGACTACTACCATGTGAGCATCACCGGCCACCAAACCGTTCTAAACCGTCACCACCTTGTTTCAATCTCTGTCCTCGATCACCTCTAACCTCCACATCAAACCCATCGTTGAACTAACTGCGACTTATATTATTTATCTTTCTGTTTCTTTGACAACTACATGAAACCATCTTCCATATATCCTTTCTCTCTATCCTCCTTCTCTCTCTCCTAAATTATGTTCCTATTTCAAATCACTATACATCACCACCGTAAACCATTAATACCGCTGATATATCTTCTGTTTCTGTTTAGCTGCAAAACACCACCCTCTAGTTTTTGTTTTTCTGTTTCAATCAGACCCACATGATTCACAGTGAAAAGAAGAGGATATAAGAAAGAAGGAAGTAATGAAGAATGATAATAATGAGAATCGATAACCGATAACCGATGAATGTTTTATTTTATTAAACATAATCGAAAACCCCCAAACCCAGAAACCTTCTTGTTGTGAGAACGAAGATGATAATGAACGATCTGATCAATTTTACACTGCTATTTTTTTCTGTTGTTGTATGAAGAAAGAGAGAAGATAATCGATACCTGGTGGCGGCTGCTATTTTTGTTGTTGTTGTGATGAGGCAGACGAAACCCTTCTATATTATTGTATCTATCGATTTCTGCTGTTTCATGAATACCTGGACACCCACAACATAAATACATCGTGGACCAACTGCTATTGTTCGGTTGGACTTCTTTTCATTTTGGGCCGCCATACTTTTTCCTGGTGGGCCGAATTCTATGGTATTAATGGGCTGAGACAAGTAGAACACAATATATATATATATATATATATATATATATATATATATATATATATATATATATATATATATATATATATAAATGGGTTATAATTTAAGTCAGAAAACAGAAATGGTGTGATGGTTTGGGTGTTAGGATGTGAACGGGAGGTTGCGGGTTCAAGTCCCGTCTCGGGCAGTTTCACTCTTTTTAATTCTATAAAGGTATAATTTGATATTATTATTATTATTATTTTTATTATCATGATTATTATTATTATTATGTTATAATTATTATTTACTAGGATTATTGTATTACAAATTATTATCATTATTATTACTAAAATGGTTATTAAAAGTATTATCATTTATATAGGTTAAATTATTATCATTGTTAATATTATTAGTATTAACATTATTGTTGTTAGTAGTATTATTATTATTACTAATTATTATGGTTTCGAACATGTTAATAACAACTATAATATGAAGTTAATAATAAAAGTTGTTAAGATAAAATTTGGAAACTGGTTATGAATTATATGAATATAATTATGAGTATTAAGTTTATAGCAACTGTGGTTATAGGTCTAGATATTTAACACGAGGTTTGTAATAAAAACTGGTTATTAACAAAGTTATTATGATCATCATTTTTTTTTAAAATGAAGTACCATTATAATTAAAAATTTATCAAAGTTATTATTATTTTTATTTATTTATTAAAGCTATCATTTTTATCAAAATTAGTAAAGTTATTATTATTAAAAATTAACACTAATATTGTTATTACTATCATTAGTATTATCACCCTTATCATTTTAGTATTACTACAAATAAATATTTTTTTTATATAAAATTCGTTATAATAATATTAATATTACATATCACTATATTCTTGTTATTGAAGTGATATTAACTTAGCTATATATAAATATATCAACTAATAAATAAATATTTTTTATATATAAACCTTAATATAAATGAGTATTATTAATATATTATAATGAATATTAGTTATATGAAATATATAAATTAAATATATTAAACTTATCTATATAACACATAATATAATTAGTATGATCATTAATATATATATAACTTATTCAAATACGATTATATGTTTTAATATATATATGAATAATATAGGTTCGTGAATCTGAGGCCAACCCTACATTTGTTCAGTGTCGTCATATGTATTTTTACTACAAAATACAGTAGGTGAGTTTCATTTGCTCCCTTTTTACTCATTACATTTTTGGGCTGAGAATACATGCAAATGTTTTATTAACTGTTTTACAATATTTATATGCGTGAGTTTCATTTGCTCCCTTTTACTCATTACATTTTTGGACTGAGAATACATGCAATGTTTTAATAACTATTTTACAATATTTATATGCGTGAGTTTCATTTGCTCCCTTTTACTCATTACATTTTTGGACTGAGAATACATGCAATGTTTTAATAACTATTTTACAATATTTATATGCGTGAGTTTCATTTGATTCCCTTTTACTCTTTACATTTTTGGGACTGAGAATACATGCAAATGCTTTATTAACTGTTTTACAATATTTATATGCGTGAGTTTCATTTTCTCCCCTTTTAAATGCTTTTGCAATATATATTTTTGGGACTGAGAATACATGCGTTGTTTTTATAACTGTTTTACGAAATAGACACGAGTAAATGAAACTACATTCTATGGTTGAATTATCGAAATCGAATATGCCCCTTTTTATTAAGTGTGGTAATCTAATAATTAGGGAACAGACACCCTAATTGACGCGAACTCTAAAGATAGATCTATCGGGCCCAACAAGCCCCATCCAATGTACCGGATGCTTTAGTACTTCGAAATTTATATCATGTCCGAAGGAGGATCCCGAAATGATGGGGATATTCTTATATGCATATTGTGAATGTCGGTTACCAGGTGTTCAATCCATATGAATGATATTTTTGTCTCTATGCATGGGGCGTATGTTTATGAGAAATGGAAATATGAAATCTTGTGGTCTATTAAAAATTATGAAATGATTGTTTATGTTAAACTAATGAACTCACCAACCTTTTGGTTGACACTTGACAGCATGTTTATTCTCAGGTATGAAAAAAACCTTCCGCTGTGCATTTGCTCATATTACATGGAGTCGTTCATGGCATATAGATGTCCGTTCATCGCAATGATGTCAGATGTTATTGTATTCGTTCAAGAAAATTTGGACGGGGTATGACAACTGAAATGTCCCGTTCTTATTGATTAAAAACGTTCCATATTAATTGATTTCGTTGCGAGGTTTTGACCTCTATATGAGGCGTTTTTCAAAGACTGCATTCATTTTAAAACAAACCATAACCTTTATTTCATCAATAAAGGTTTAAAAAGCTTTACGTAGATTATCAAATAATGATAATCTAAAATATCCTGTTTACACACGACCATTACATAATGGTTTTCAATACAAATACGTTACAACAAAATAAGTTTCTTGAATGCAGTTTTTACACAATATCATACAAGCATGGACTCCAAATCTCGTCCTTATTTAAGTATGCGACAGCGGAAGCTCTTAATAATCACCTGAGAATAAATATGCTTAAAACGTCAACAAAAATGTTGGTGAGTTATAGGTTTAACCTATATATATCAAATCATAATAATAGACCACAAGATTTCATATTTCAATACACATCCCATACATAGAGATAAAAATCATTCATATGGTGAACACCTGGTAACCAACATTAACAAGATGCATATATAAGAATATCCCCATCATTCCGGGACACCCTTCGGATATGATATAAATTTCGAAGTACTAAAGCATCCGGTACTTTGGATGGGGTTTGTTAGGCCCAATAGATCTATCTTTAGGATTCACGTCAATTAGGGTGTCTGTTCCCTAATTCTTAGATTACCAGACTTAATAAAAAGGGGCATATTCGATTTCGATAATTCAACCATAGAATGTAGTTTCACGTACTTGTGTCTATTTTGTAAATCATTTATAAAACCTGCATGTATTCTCATCCCAAAAATATTAGATTTTAAAAATGGGACAATAACTCACTTTCACGGATTTTTACTTCGTCGGGAAGTAAGACTTGGCCACTGGTTGATTCACGAACCTATAACAATATATACATATATATCAAAGTATGTTCAAAATATATTTACAACACTTTTAATATATTTTGATGTTTTAAGTTTATTAAGTCAGCTGTCCTCGTTAGTAACCTACAACTAGTTGTCCACAGTTAGATGTACAGAAATAAATCGATAAATATTATCTTGAATCAATCCACGACCCAGTGTATACGTATCTCAGTATTGATCACAACTCAAACTATATATATTTTGGAATCAACCTCAACCCTGTATAGCTAACTCCAACATTCACATATAGAGTGTCTATGGTTGTTCCGAAATATATATAGATGTGTCGACATGATAGGTCGAAACATTGTATACGTGTCTATGGTATCTCAAGATTACATAATATACAATACAAGTTGATTAAGTTATGGTTGGAATAGATTTGTTACCAATTTTCACGTAGCTAAAATGAGAAAAATTATCCAATCTTGTTTTACCCATAACTTCTTCATTTTAAATTCGTTTTGAGTGAATCAAATTGCTATGGTTTCATATTGAACTCTATTTTATGAATCTAAACAGAAAAAGTATAGGTTTATAGTCGGAAAAATAAGTTACAAGTCGTTTTTGTAAAGGTAGTCATTTCAGTCGAAAAAACGACGTCTAGATGACCATTTTAGAAAACATACTTCCACTTTGAGTTTAACCATAATTTTTGGATATAGTTTCATGTTCATAATAAAAATCATTTTCTCAGAATAACAACTTTTAAATCAAAGTTTATCATAGTTTTTAATTAACTAACCCAAAACAGCCCGCGGTGTTACTACGACGGCGTAAATCCGGTTTTACGGTGTTTTTCGTGTTTCCAGGATTTAAATCTTTAAGTTAGCATATCATATAGATATAGAACATGTGTTTAGTTGATTTTAAAAGTCAAGTTAGAAGGATTAACTTTTGTTTGTGAACAAGTTTAGAATTAACTAAACTATGTTCTAGTGATTACAAGTTTAAACCTTCGAATAAGATAGCTTTATATGTATGAATCGAATGATGTTATGAACATCATTACTACCTTAAGTTCCTTAGATAAACCTACTGGAAAAGGGAAAAATGGATCTAGCTTCAACGGATCCTTGGATGGCTCGAAGTTCTTGAAGCAGAATCATGACACGAAAACAAGTTCAAGTAAGATCATCACTTCAAATAAGATTGTTATAGTTATAGAAATTGAACAAAAGTTTGAATATGATTATTACCTTGTATTAGAATGATAACCTACTGTAAGAAATAAAGATTTCTTGAGGTTGGATGATCACCTTACAAGATTGGAAGTGAGCTAGCAAACTTGAAAGTATTCTTGATTTTATGTAACTAGAACTTGTAGAATATATGAAGAACACTTAGAACTTGAAGATAGAACTTGAGAGAGATCAATTAGATGAAAAAAATTTAAGAATAAAAGTGTTTGTAGGTGTTTTTGGTCGTTGGTGTATGGATTAGATATAAAGGATATGTAATTTTGTTTTCATGTAAATAAGTCATGAATGATTACTCATATTTTTGTAATTTTATGAGATATTTCATGCTAGTTGCCAAATGATGGTTCCCACATGTGTTAGGTGACTCACATGGGCTGCTAAGAGCTGATCATTGGAGTGTATATACCAATAGTACATACATCTAAAAGCTGTGTATTGTACGAGTACGAATACGGGTGCATACGAGTAGAATTATTGATGAAACTGAACGAGGATGTAATTGTAAGCATTTTTGTTAAGTAGAAGTATTTTGATAAGTTTATTGAAGTCTTTCAAAAGTGTATAAATACATATTAAAACACTACATGTATATACATTTTAACTGAGTCGTTAAGTCATCGTTAGTCGTTACATGTAAGTGTTGTTTTGAAACCTTTAGGTTAACGATCTTGTTAAATGTTGTTAACCCAATGTTTATAATATCAAATGAGATTTTAAATTATTATATTATCATGATATTATCATGTATGAATATCTCTTAATATGATATATATACATTAAATGTCTTTACAACGATAATCATTACATATATGTCTCGTTTAAAAATCATTAAGTTAGTAGTATTGTTTTTACATATGTAGTTCATTGTTAATATACTTAATGATATGTTTACTTATCATAGTATCATGTTAACTATATATATATCCATATATATGTCATCATATAGTTTTTACAAGTTTTAACGTTCGTGAATCACCGGTCAACTTGGGTGGTCAATTGTCTATATGAAACATATTTCAATTAATCAAGTCTTAACAAGTTTGATTGCTTAACATGTTGGAAACATTTAATCATGTAAATATCAATCTCAATTAATATATATAAACATGGAAAAATTCGGGTCACTACAGTACCTACCCGTTAAATAAATTTCGTCCCGAAATTTTAAGCTGTTGAAGGTGTTGACGAATCTTTTGGAAATAGATGCGGGTATTTCTTCTTCATCTGATCTTTACTCTCCCAGGTGAACTCGGGTCCTCTACAAGCATTCCATCGAACCTTAACAATTGGTATCTTGTTTTGCTTAAGTCTTTTAACCTCACGATCTATTATTTTGACGGGTTCTTCGATGAATTGAAGTTTTTCGTTGATTTGGATTTCATCTAATGGAATAGTGAGATCTTCTTTAGCAAAACATTTCTTCAAATTCGAGACATGGAAAGTGTTATGTAAATCCGCGAGTTGTTGAGGTAACTCAAGTCGGTAAGCTACTGGTCCGACACGATCAATAATCTTGAATGGTCCAATATACCTTGGATTTAATTTCCCTCGTTTACCAAATCGAACAACGCCTTTCCAAGGTGCAACTTTAAGCATGACCATCTCTCCAATTTCAAATTATATATCTTTTCTTTTAATGTCAGCGTAGCTCTTTTGTCGAATTTGGGCGGTTTTCAATCGTTGTTGAATTTGGATGATCTTCTCGGTAGTTTCTTGTATAATCTCCGGACCCGTAATCTGTCTATCCCCCACTTCACTCCAACAAATCGGAGACCTGCACTTTCTACCATAAAGTGCTTCAAACGGCGCCATCTCAATGTTTGAATGGTAGCTGTTGTTGTAGGAAAATTCTGCTAACGGTAGATGTCGATCCCAACAGTTTCCGAAATCAATAACATATGCTCGTAGCATGTCTTCAAGCGTTTGTATCGTCCTTTCACTCTGCCCATCAGTTTGTGGATGATAGGCAGTACTCATGTCTAGACGAGTTCCTAATGCTTGCTGTATTGCCTGCCAGAATCTTGAAATAAATCTGCCTTCCCTATCAGAGATAATAGAGATTGGTATTCTATGTCTGGAGACGACTTCCTTTAAATACAGTCGTGCTAACTTCTCCATCTTGTCATCTTCTCTTATTGGCAGGAAGTGTGCTGATTTGGTGAGATGATCAACTATTACCCAAATAGTATCAAAACCACTTGCAGTCCTTGGCAATTTAGTGATGAAATCCATGTTAATGTTTTCCCATTTCCATTCCGGGATTTCGGGTTGTTGAAGTAGACCTGAAAGTTTCTGATGCTCAGCTTTGACCTTAGAACACGTCAAACATTCTCCTACGTATTTAGCAACATCGACTTTCATACCCGGCCACCAAAAATGTTTCTTGAGATCCTTGTACATCTTCCCCGTTCCAGGATGTATTGAGTATCTGGTTTTATGAGCTTCTCTAAGTACCATTTCTCTCATATCTCCAAATTTTGGTACCCAAATCCTTTCAGCCCTATACCGGGTTCCGTCTTCCCGAATATTAAGATGCTTCTCCGATCCTTTGGGTATTTCATCCTTTAAATTTCCCTCTTTTAAAACTCCTTGTTGCGCCTCCTTTATTTGAGTAGTAAGGTTATTATGAATCATTATATTCATAGATTTTACTCGAATGGGTTCTCTGTCCTTCCTGCTCAAGGCATCGGCTACCACATTTGCCTTCCCTAGGTGGTAACGAATCTCAAAGTCGTAATCATTCAATAATTCAATCCACCTACGCTGCCTCATATTCAGTTGTTTCTGATTAAATATGTGTTGAAGACTTTTGTGGTCGGTATATATAATACTTTTGACCCCATATAAGTAGTGCCTCCAAGTCTTTAATGCAAAAACAACCGCGCCTAATTCCAAATCATGCGTCGTATAATTTTGTTCGTGAATCTTCAATTGTCTAGACGCATAAGCAATCACCTTCGTTCGTTGCATTAATACACAACCGAGACCTTGCTTTGATGAGTCACAATAAATCACAAAATCATCATTCCCTTCAGGCAATGACAATATAGGTGCCGTAGTTAGCTTTTTCTTCAATAACTGAAACGCTTTCTCTTGTTCATCATTCCATTCAAATTTCTTCCCTTTATGCGTTAATGCAGTCAAGGGTTTTGCTATTCTGGAAAAGTCTTGGATGAACCTTCTGTAGTAACCAGCTAGTCCTAAAAACTGGCGTATGTGTTTCGGAGTTTTCGGGGTTTCCCACTTTTCAACAGTTTCTATCTTTGCCGGATCCACCTTAATACCTTCTTTGGTCACTATGTGACCGAGGAATTGAACTTCTTCCAACCAAAATGCACACTTTGAAAACTTAGCGTACAATTCTTCCTTCCTCAATACTTCTAACACCTTTCTCAAATGTTCACCGTGTTCTTGGTCATTCTTTGAGTAAATAAGTATGTCATCAATGAAAACAATGACAAACTTGTCAAGGTATGGTTCACACACTCGGTTCATAAGGTCCATGAACACAGCTGGTGCATTAGTTAAACCAAATGGCATGACCATAAACTTGTAATGACCGTAACGTGTTCTGAAAGCAGTCTTTGGAATATCATCTTCTTTCACCCGCATTTGATGATACCCGGAACGTAAGTCAATCTTTGAATAAACAGACGAGCCTTGTAGTTGATCAAATAAGTCGTCGATTCTCGGTAGTGGGTAGCGGTTCTTGATGGTAAGTTTGTTCAACTCTCGGTAGTCGATACACAACCTGAATGTACCATCTTTCTTCTTGACAAACAAAACAGGAGCTCCCCACGGTGATGTGCTTGGTCGAATGAAACCACGCTCTAAAAGTTCTTGTAATTGGCTTTGTAGTTCTTTCATCTCGCTGGGTGTGAGTCTGTAAGGAGCACGAGCTATTGGTGCAGCTCCTGGTACAAGATCTATTTGAAATTCAACGGATCGATGTGGGGGTAATCCCGGTAATTCTTTCGAAAATACATCGGGAAATTCTTTTGCAATGGGAACATCATTGATGCTCTTTTCTTCAGTTTGTACTTTCTCGACGTGTGCTAGAACAGCATAGCAACCTTTTCTTATTAGTTTTTGTGCCTTCAAATTACTAATAAGATGTAGCTTCGTGTTGCCCTTTTCTCCGTACACCATGAAGGGTTTTCCTTTTTCTCGTATAATACGAATTGCATTTTTGTAACAAACGATCTCTACTTTCACTTCTTTCAACCAGTCTATACCGATTATCACATCAAAACTCCCTAACTCTACTGGTATCAAATCAATCTTAAATGTTTCGCTAACCAGTTTAATTTCTCGATTCTGACATATATTATCTGCTGAAATTAATTTACCATTTGCTAATTCGAGAAAAAATTTACTATCCAAAGGCGTCAATGGACAACTTAATTTAGCACAAAAATCTCTACTCATATAGCTTCTATCCGCACCCGAATCAAATAAAACGTAAGCAGATTTATTGTCAATAAGAAACGTACCCGTAACAAGCTCCGGGTCTTCCTGTGCCTCTGCCGCATTAATATTGAAAACTCTTCCGCGGCCTTGTTCATTCGTGTTCTCCTGGTTCGGGCAATTTCTAATAATGTGGCCCGGTTTTCCACATTTATAACAAACTACATTGGCATAACTTGCTCCGACACTACTTGCTCCGCCATTACTCGTTCCGACACCATTTGTTCCTTTCGTTCTATTAACCCCTGGTCCGTAGACCTCACACTTCGCCGCGCTATGACCATTTCTTTTACACTTGTTGCAAAATTTGGTGCAGAACCCCGAGTGATACTTTTCACACCTTTGGCATAGCTGCTTCTGATTGTTGTTGTTGTTGCGGTTATTATTGTTGTTGGGATGATTGTTGTAGTTGATGTTGTTGTTGTTGTTGTTGTTGTTGTTGGGCCGTTTGTTGTAGTTGCGATTGATGTTGCGATTGTTGGGATAATTGTTGCGATTATTGTTGTAATTGCTGTTGTTGTTGTATTGGTGATTCTTATCACCGTTTTCCTCCCACTTTCTTTTGACTTGCTTCACATTGGCCTCTTCAGCAGTCTGTTCTTTAATTCTTTCTTCAATCTGGTTCACTAGTTTGTGAGCCATTCTACATGCCTGTTGTATGGAGGTGGGCTCGTGTGAACTTATATCTTCTTGGATTCTTTCCGGTAATCCTTTCACAAACGCGTCGATCTTCTCTTCCTCATCTTCGAATGCTCCCGGACACAATAGGCACAATTCTGTGAATCGTCTTTCGTACGTGGTAATATCAAATCCTTGGGTTCGTAACCCTCTAAGTTCTGTCTTGAGCTTATTGACCTCGGTTCTGGGATGATACTTCTCGTTCATCAAGTGCTTGAATGCTGACCATGGTAGTGCGTACGCATCATCTTGTCCCACTTGCTCTAGATAGGTATTCCACCATGTTAACGCAGAACCTGTGAAGGTATGCGTAGCGTACTTCACTTTATCCTCTTCAGTACACTTACTTATGGCAAACACCGATTCGACCTTATCGGTCCACCGTTTCCATCCGATCGGTCCTTCGGTTCCATCAAATTCCAAAGGTTTGCAGGCAGTGAATTCTTTGTAGGTGAATCCTACACGATTTCCTGTACTGCTAGATCCAAGGTTATTGTTGGTATGTAGCACAGCCTGTACTGCGGCTATGTTTGAAGCTAGAAAAGTACGGAATTCCTCTTCATTCATATTCACGGTGTGTCGAGTAGTCGGTGCCATTTCCTTCAAAATAGTCAAATGGAACAAGTTAATCATACAGAATATTAAGAGTAGTTAATAGTATTTCGTAGCATAATATGAACTCATTTATAAAAGCTTTTTCTTCATATTAGCGTTTTATAAGTTTAAATTCGGGTAGTACCTACCCGTTAAGTTCATACTTAGTAGCTAATATACAATTCAACTACTACAATTCTATATGAAAAACTGATTATAATAATATTTCGCGTTCAAACTTTTACACAATATTTTACAAACTTACAATACCGCTTATTTTACATATAGCGTGAAATATAGCACACAATAAATTTGATACAAGATGGTTGTGAAGATAATTCTAGCTAGTACACAAGTCGTTCAGCAAAGGCAATAAAGACACGTAATTCATACGTCCAGAAATAAGTCATGCATTCTGGTTTTACTAGGATTACTTCCCATCCTTGGTTTTGTGGAACATAACCGTTATGGCCGTTGATAAGACAGCGTGTTGTAACGTCGACAAAGGGACGAGGGTTACGTAATGTCCAACAGTCCCGTAACAATCTAAAAACCTCATTTCTTACCCCAATTACCGACTCCGTCACTTGTGGGAACGTTTTGTTTAATAGTTGTAGCCCGATGTTCTTGTTCTCACTTTGGTGAGAAGCGAACATTACTAATCCGTAAGCATAACATGCTTCTTTATGTTGCATGTTAGCCGCTTTTTCTAAATCACGAAGTCCAATATTAGGATATATTGAGTCAAAATAATTTCTTAACCCATTGCGTAAAATAGCATTTGGGTTCCCCGCAATATATGTGTCAAAGTAAACACATCGTAACTTATGGATTTCCCAATGTGATATCCCCCATCTTTCGAACAAAAGCCTTTTATAAACCAAGGCATTCTTGGAACGTTCTTCGAATGTCTTACAAACTGATCTCGCCTTAAATAGTTATGCCGAAGAAATATTCAAATTTTGTTAGACAAATAGACACAACAATAATAATAATTCGATTCATTCAATACATGTCCTTTATTATTTATATAACTTGGACAAATTTAATAAGACGTTTTTATTATGAATTAAATTTATTTTAATAATTAACTACTTTTAATAAGTTTAATTCACAATAGTTAAAATAAAATATTGCTCTGATACCATTCTGTAACACCTCAGCTTAACATGACCACAATATTGTCCGCTTTGCCCGCAGGCGCACGGATTTTTCTTGGCGACCACACACGAGAAGCACTTTCCCAGGAGGTCACCCATCCTGGTAGTGCTCTCGCCCGAGCACGCTTAACTGCAGCGTACTCACACATCTGCTCTGCCTGTGATCCCAAAACGCGTTTTGTCATTTAAGCGTGAGTATTACCTTATAATCCCATGATCACTCATGTTCGTGGGCGATGTGGGATTTGTCTAGGGTGTTACATTCACCCCCCCTTAGGGACTCATCGTCCTCGATGAGGTTTGCCCCACCACCCCCAACGGCACATGAGTGGCTCTGATACCATTCTTCTGTTTCTCATTCTCTGTTATACCTTATAATTTAAATTCATTTAACCTATAAATCGTATTTGATTCTTCTTCTTCTACAATTTAAGATCATAACATCACCATTATTATCATTTCACAATTCATGATCAACATCTTAATTGTTTAATATCACCATCCTAATAATCATCATCATCATCATCGTTTAGCATCACAGAACCAATATCATTATCATTTAAACATACAACATCATCATCATATATATCACGAATCACCTCGTCATCCCTTCATCCTCTATATCGTGATCATTCTTCACAGCTCATAAAAAAAAAATGTGTCTCGGCCCCAAAAAAAAAAATGGCTCACAGCCTTATACCCAAAATTAACTCACGGCCAAAGCAAAAAAATAATAGCCCAATCATTTAACAAAACCACTAGTTCACGGGATAGAAAAAGGAACAAAAAAAAATTTACTCGGCCCTACAATATAAACAAACATGGCTCAACCAAAATATAGTCATGCAGTGGCTAATCATTAAATTTAATTGTGAAGGAGCAATCTTTTGCATCTCAAGTGGGTTGTGGGGTTATTTGGTTATAGTTTGTCGACCATACAGCAAAAGAAAAAGCAAAAGCAGTAGCATCAATATGGTATTTAATAAAGGTGGTGTTCTATAAGAAAATAAAATAAATAAACGATACACCATCAAGTAGGCTGTTGGGATTTGTTTGAAACAGGAAACAAAGAAGTAGCAGTAGCAGTCCATGATTACGCATCTTAATGGGTTTAATGATGGTGGCTTAATGGGTTTGTGATGACAAGAAAAGTGGTTGATGTGTTGGGTGTTTGGCTCCGGTTAACCAGAAACAGAAGAGAGATACAATAGCAGCGAATGGTATGCAGTTTATGGCGACTTTTTGAGTAGTTCAGGGTTGTCTGTAACAAAAAAAAATATAGATGCATAAATATAGTAGTAGAAGAGATTGATGGCGGTATATGATGTCGTAGTGGTGGGTCGATGGTGAAGAAGAAAGACAAGGTGGTGAGGGTTGTTGATGATGGTGATTGACGATATGGATAAAGGTAGTGTCGTCTTGTTCGTTGCTCACAACAAAAATGAAAAAAGGAAAAGAAATAATGATGATGGTGTTTTGTAGTGGTTTCAACAAGAACCGATTCATCTAGGTGGTGGAGGTGGTTCTCAGCGGTGGTAGTTACCGGTGGTCGATGGTTGTTTGTTCCCAAAGAAGAATTAGAGAGAGAGGGAAGAGGAGTGATGGATTCATAACTTTCTTGCATTGTATATGTATATGTAATGTATATATAAAAATAAGAGAGTGATTGCATATGATATTTGATATTCGATATTAGAAGCAAAGACAGAAACTAGTAAACAATTTAGTGATGTTATGAGTTGGTATATGTTGACTATAGGGAAGAAAGAAAAGAACGAAATGCCAAAGAACTTTAATTATTGTAAGTGGTTCACCTAATTCGATTGTATATCTATATCTATAATATATCGAAAATACATTTTGACATTCTAATTCCCACTAATGAAAAAGCTAATGGGGTAATCCTTTGCTAAAAGTGTCGACCACATAAAAAAATAAAATAAAAGTGATAACTCTATTTGTATGCTTAGTATAATTAAATAAAAGATAAATATACAAATAATAATATTAAGTATATAAATAATTATAATAATAATAATAGTTAACAATAATCCTAACAATACTGATAATACAAATAATTATTAATAATACTCTTAAATATGATATGATAATAATAATTATTTTTATTATCTTTATAATAGTATTTATAATATTAATAATGATTTTTAATGATAATGGTAATATGGAAAATGATAATCTTAATAATCATAATTTTTACTTTTAAGCATAATGCTACTGATATTAATATTTATCTTAATTTTAATTTTTAATAATATAACAACTACATATATGTATTTATTTACATATTTATTTACAAACAATTGTTCGTGAATCGTCGGGAAAAAGTCAAGGTCAAACGTATTTATGAAAAATAGTTCCAACATTATGAGACTCGGTTTAATAGACTTTGCTTATCGTGTCGATAACATATAAAGATTAAGTTTAAATTTGGTCAAAAATTTCCGGGTCGTCACAGTACCTACCCGTTAAAGAAATTTCGTCCCGAAATTTGAGTGTGGTTGTCATGGTTAACAATAAGAATGCCTTCATGACGAATATGAGTTGATATAATAAAATTTTATCATTATTGAGTAATATATATAAAACGATTTGATTTTTTTTTTTTTGTGAAGCGTACGAGTGAAGCTGTCACAAAAGAGTGAAATGATAAAATAAAGATTCGCCTTAGCTTTTGACGTAGTCACATTTGAATTCTGGAATTCAAGGGATTTAAAAGAAAATCTTGGGAATCTATAAGATCTAATTCTTCGGGATTTAAGGAAATTAGTGTGTCTCTAATTAAATGCGGAGATCTGCCTTGATTACTCTATCTGACATTTCCATTATAAATTAAACTCTTCCGTCCCAACATTCTTACCATTCCTATCCTTTCCTTATCATCAAACTTTTGGCCGTTTAGACCATCTACCATTTTTTTCTGTTTCCTCTGCATTTAATGCTATGATATCTGAATCATCGATTATTAATCCGAGGTGGTTTCAGGAGAATTGTGTTTTTAGATGATTAAACGCTGATGGTAATATGGTGGAATATGAAATGTTCCCTGGTAATAATAAAAGAGCATGCGTATATATCAACGTTATAATAAGGTTCTTTCGTACGAAAAGTCGAAGTTGTCTTGCTGGAGCTGTGACAAAATTGGCTATTTTGAAGAAGAACTGCAAAGTTATTTTGGGTAATAATAACACTAAAGAAATTAGCACAGTTATGTGTTAAATGTTTACTCAGTTTCCGAGAGTTTTTCAAGTGCATTACTATATGCATCAATCTTTTCTTCCGTAGATGAAGTGCGGTTGGTTCATCCTATCGATTGAGGCGTTTTCAAGAATCATGAAAGGTTTGAACACAGATTGTAATCGTCAAGATACAAATGAGGTTTAAGATGAAATCAAGTGGCAACTTGAAGAATTGTTTAGTTTCATATATTATAATCAATATTTTAATTCATTTTAATTATCCAATGTTATTAGTCCACAGTCGATAGTCCACAGTTGATAGTCCAATAATTCATATATAGTTTAATATATAATATTCGAATTAATTAATACGTATCGTGACCCGTGTACATGTCTCAGACTCGATCACAACTCAAAGTATATATATTATTGTAGAATCAACCTCAACCCTGTATAGAGAACTCAATCATTACTGCATATAGAGTGTCTATGGTGATTCCAAATAATATATATGGATGCGTCGATATGATATGTCAAAACCTTGTATACGTGTCCCGATATTTAAAGTGCGTAAAATAAATAACAGAAATTAAATGACGATAAATTAAATGCGTAAAGTAAATAATAGAAATTAAATGACGATAAATAAAATTGCGAGAATTAAAATTGCGATAATTAAATTGCGATAAATAAAATGTAATACGGAATTAACAGTTAGCTAGGAACAGTTAGCTAGGATTTCGTTAGTGTGGTTTCTTAACAAATTTTCTTATAGTTAATTTGTTTGTTTCTAACAAATTTTATTTTGTCCAATGTTTTCTTCATTATGCCACTTGTTGGATTCTGGTAAATCAAAATCCAAATATGGAATTGGATGAATATAGTTATTCTGCGATGAACGGATTTGTATAACGGTGGATGTAAGTAGGATAGTAAACGGCTGTTGAATCAGCTTTGAAGAATGTACAGTGTAACTTATTAATATGAATCTTAAATATTCCTCGGGTATTACCTACCCGTTAAAATATTTTCATCATTAACATTTTGTACAAAAGGATTTTTAATTACAATCTTTATGAAAACATATATACATATATATTTTCTTCAGATGTAATCATGGATTTAATGAGTCAATAAGATATTAAACTTATTTAATTTACTGATAAAATAAGAATATATAATCTCTAAAACATTAAAGATTATATAATCGCCATGTCTAACGAAGATAAATAATATAGAACGTCATATAGAACGATGATTATGCTCGAGATATAGGATGAGATGTTGAGGCATGGATTGTTGATGGTACTGGTGCTGGTACTGGTGGTACTGTTGGTGCCGGTGATGTTTCTGAAGCTGGAACATTTTGCACCATATTCTCCAGAGCTACTACTCAAGCGCGAAGTTCGTTGACTTCTTCCATTATTCCGGAGTGATTGTCGGTCGGAACGAGTGGATGAATAAGATCTATAATTGTGGATAGAATATAATCGTTGTGGGATATCCTGGCAATGAGGGTGAAAATGGTGTTTCGGACTAGTTCACTAGTAAGTGCTTCGGGTTCTTTGTCAAGAGGGCACTTTGGTTGGTGGAAAGGATCGCCTTCTTCGCGTCTCCATTGATTAAATCGACTACAAATCCATCAGATGAATTGGAGATGGTTGATTGGTTGATTTATTCTGGTGACGCTGAATCCGGAGCTTATGTGAAACTCCATATCGAAATAGTTGTCAGAATCCGAGGGATTCGAACTAGTTGAGGGATTCATCTCGTACGATCAGATGAAGGATTTTCGATAAGAAATAGATTATAGGATGTAGATTGGTACCCTGCAATACATAATTTACATAGGCATATATAATACTAAAATTCCATAAGTTACGGAGGAATCTACGGAAGCTGTCAGGTAAAGTCTACAGTAACAGATATGCTAAGATATGAATTAGCAGATACGCTAAGATACGAATTTTGTCTATACACTATTCATGCAATTATTGCAGTAAGATGTGTCTAGACTAAGAATGATAAGCAGGTAATTTCCTAAGGATGATAAGTAGATAATTTTCGACACGAAACGATAAGCAAAACTTTTGACATGCAGACACGGTCGAAGTCCAGGCTCACTAATGCATCTAAACAACTATTATTTAGACACACTAATGCAAGACCTGATTCGCTAAGACCAACGCTCTGATACCAACTGAAATGCCCCGTCCTAATCCATCTGGACGAAGTCATCAACATTTGATCCCAGAGCGATGATCGACTTCAAGTAATGTCCTTAAAATGAGCAAATGCACAGCGGAAGATTTCTTTCATACCTGAGAATAAACATACTTTCAAGTGTCAACCAAAAGGTTGGTGAGTTCATAAGTTTATCATAAAACAGTAAAATTCAACATTTTGATAGACTACAAGATTTAAATCCTGCATGATACAAATGGGCCCGAATCCTATACCCACCTGTAATGTACATGCGATATCTTTTAAATACAGTACAACTTTCTCGTGTACGAAACCATTTTAACAAATCTTTGTAACCGTACACATATCTCGTGTACAAAATAGCATACACATAACCTGTGTATAAAATCATTCTCTCGACATATAACATTCACTTCAATTGGTGGCAATCATCATGTTCACATAATTCAATGGTGGAAATTATCATGTCCACATAATTCAATGGTGGCAATTATCATGTCCACATAATTCAAGGGTGGTAATTATCATGTCCACATAATTCAATAATAATCCGCAGAACTTCTGTCTGCATAATAATTCATTCGAGGAATGTTTTGCTTGTGTCTATCTCGTCAAACATTTATAAAAGCATTTCATGTATTCGCAGTTCAAAATATATTTCAAAAGCATTTAAATAAGCAGTTGTAAAATCAGCGCATGTATTCTCAGTCCCAAAAATGTAAAGAGTAAAAGGGATCAAATGAACTCACCTAATGTATTTTGTAGTAAAAATACATATGACGACTTTGAACAAGTATAGGGTTGGCCTAAGATTCACGAACCTATATCATTTATATATTTATTAACATATATAGTTGTAATCAAATAAATTCATATACTATATCTTAAATTATATTATATATCTTATATATTTGATTTGTATATATTTAAAATAGTCAATATTTATGTAGTTTAATATTATATTTAAAATCAATAATTTGTTATATGTAATTATTTATATAAATAACCTTAATATATATATATATATATATATATATATATATAATTATATGTAATATTATGGTAGTTGTAATATATATACTCTTATATAGAAAATTTTTATTTGTTATAATAATAATAATAATAATAATAATAATAATAATAATAATAATAATAATAATAATAATAATAATAATAATAATAATAATAATAATAATAATAATAATAATAATATTAATGATAATGATAATAATACTACTAATAATACTAACTACAAAAATAATTAATAATTTTACTAATAATACTATCATTTATTCTAATAACTATAGTGATAATAATGATAAGAATAATAATATTGATAAGTAAATAAATTAAAAATCTACCTCAAAGATGTAGTTCTAAAAAAAAAATGCTCATGTTCGGGTTTGAACCCATGACCTTCCGCTAACCCAATAACACCACAAACCACTCCTCTATTTCTTATTTTCTGATAGTAACCAAACTTAAATTTGTTTAACCTGTTAACTGTCCTCCATTCTTCTTCTTTTTCATAAAAAAAAATAAATTGCCACGGACAAGAATCGAACCCGCGACCTCCTGCTTCAACGACCACACACACACCTAAACCATTCTCTAAGAATTAGGGAACAGACACCCTAATTGACATTTATTATATAGCTTATCGGTAATTTTGTACTTATAAATATTTGAATTATATTTTATGAATATCTCTTAACAAATTTTATTTTAACTTATATAATAATGCAACGAACGAAGGTGATTGCTTATGCGTCTTGACAATTGAAGATTCACGAACAAAATTATACGACGCATGATTTGGAATTAGGCGTGGTTGTTTTTGCATTAAAGACTTGGAGGCACTACTTATATGGGGTCAAAAGTATTATATATACCGACCACAAAAGTCTTCAACACATATTTAATCAGAAACAACTGAATATGAGGCAGCGTAGGTGGATTGAATTATTGAATGATTACGACTTTGAGATTCGTTACCACCCGGGGAAGGCAAATGTGGTAGCCGATGCCTTAAGCAGGAAGGACAGAGAACCCATTCGAGTAAAATCTATGAATATAATGATTCATAATAACCTTACTACTCAAATAAAGGAGGCGCAACAAGGAGTTTTAAAAGAGGGAAATTTAAAGGATGAAATACCTAAAGGATCGGAGAAGCATCTTAATATTCGGGAAGACGGAACCCGGTATAGGGCTGAAAGGATTTGGGTACCAAAATTTGGAGATATGAGAGAAATGGTACTTAGAGAAGCTCATAAAACCAGATACTCAATACATCCTGGAACGGGGAAGATGTACAAGGATCTCAAGAAACATTTTTGGTGGCCGGGTATGAAAGCCGATGTTGCTAAATACGTAGGAGAATGTTTGACGTGTTCTAAGGTCAAAGCTGAGCATCAGAAACCATCAGGTCTACTTCAACAACCCGAAATCCCGGAATGGAAATGGGAAAACATTACCATGGATTTCATCACTAAATTGCCAAGGACTGCAAGTGGTTTTGATACTATTTGGGTAATAGTTGATCATCTCACCAAATCAGCACACTTCCTGCCAATAAGAGAAGATGACAAGATGGAGAAGTTAGCACGACTGTATTTGAAGGAAGTCGTCTCCAGACATGGAATACCAATCTCTATTATCTCTGATAGGGATGACAGATTTATTTCAAGATTCTGGCAGACATTACAGCAAGCATTAGGAACTCGTCTAGACATGAGTACTGCCTATCATCCACAAACTGATGGGCAGAGTGAAAGGACGATACAAACGCTTGAAGACATGCTACGAGCATGTGTTATTGATTTCCAAAACAGTTGGGATCGACATCTACCATTAGCAGAATTTTCCTACAACAACAGCTACCATTCAAGCATTGAGATGGCGCCGTTTGAAGCACTTTATGGTAGAAAGTGCAGGTCTCCGATTTGTTGGAGTGAAGTGGGGGATAGACAGATTACGAGTCCGGAGATTATACAAGAAACTACCGAGAAGATCATCTAAATTCAACAACGATTGAAAACCGCCCAAAGTCGACAAAAGAGCTACGCTGACATTAAAAGAAAAGATATAGAATTTGAAATTGGAGAGATGGTCATGCTTAAAGTTGCACCTTGGAAAGGCGTTGTTCGATTTGGTAAATGAGGGAAATTAAATCCAAGGTATATTGGACCATTCAAGATTATTGATCGTGTCGGACCAGTAGCTTACCGACTTGAGTTACCTCAACAACTCGCGGCTGTACATAACACTTTCCATGTCTCAAATTTGAAGAAATGTTTTGCTAAAGAAGATCTCACTATTCCATTAGATGAAATCCAAATCAACGAAAAACTTCAATTCATCGAAGAACCCGTCGAAATAATGGATCGTGAGGTTAAAAGACTTAAGCAAAACAAGATACCAATTGTTAAGGTTCGATGGAATGCTCGTAGAGGACCCGAGTTCACCTGGGAGCGTGAAGATCAGATGAAGAAGAAATACCCGCATCTATTTCCAGAAGATTCGTCAACACCTTCAACAGCTTAAAATTTCGGGACGAAATTTATTTAACGGGTAGGTACTGTAGTGACCCGAATTTTTCCATGTTTATATATATTAATTGAGATTGATATTTACATGATTAAATGTTTCCAACATGTTAAGCAATCAAACTTGTTAAGACTTGATTAATTGAAATATGTTTCATATAGACAATTGACCACCCAAGTTGACCGGTGATTCACGAACGTTAAAACTTGTAAAAACTACATGATGACATATATATGGATATATATATATATAGTTAACATGATACTATGATAAGTAAACATATCATTAAGTATATTAACAATGACCTACATATGTAAAAACAAGACTACTAACTTAATGATTTTTAAACGAGACATATATGTAACGATTATCGTTGTAAAGACATTTAATGTATATATATCATATTAAGAGATATTCATACATGATAATATCATGATAATATAATAATTTAAAATCTCATTTGATATTATAAACATTGGGTTAACAACATTTAACAAGATCGTTAACCTAAAGGTTTCAAAACAACACTTACATGTAACGACTAACGATGACTTAACGACTCAGTTAAAATGTATATACATGTAGTGTTTTAATATGTATTTATACACTTTTGAAAGACTTCAATAAATTTATCAAAATACTTCTACTTAACAAAAATGCTTACAATTACATCCTCGTTCAGTTTCATCAACAATTCTACTCGTATGCACCCGTATTCGTACTCGTACAATACACAGCTTTTAGATGTATGTACTATTAGTATATACACTCCAATGATCAGCTCTTAGCAGCCCATGTGAGTCACCTAACACATGTAGGAACCATCATTTGGCAACTAGCATGAAATATCTCATAAAATTACAAAAATATGAGTAATCATTCATGACTTATTTACATGAAAACAAAATTACATATGCTTTATATCTAATGCATACACCAACGACCAAAAACACCTATAAACACTTTCATTCTTCAATTTTCTTCATCTAATTGATCTCTCTCAAGTTCTATCTTCAAGTTCTAAGTGTTCTTCATATATTCTACAAGTTCTAGTTACATAAAATCAAGAATACTTTCAAGTTTGCTAGCTCACTTCCAATCTTGTAAGGTGATCATCCAACCTCAAGAAATCTTTGTTTCTTACAGTAGGTTATCATTCTAATACAAGATAATAATCATATTCAAACTTTGGTTCAATTTCTATAACTATAACAATCTTATTTCAAGTGATGATCTTACTTGAACTTGTTTTCGTGTCATGATTCTGCTTCAAGAACTTCGAGCCATCCAAGGATCCGTTGAAGCTAGATCCATTTTTCTCTTTTCCAGTAGGTTTATCCAAGGAACTTAAGGTAGTAATGATGTTCATAACATCATTCGATTCATACATATAAAGCTATCTTATTCGAAGATTTAAACTTGTAATCACTAGAACATAGTTTAGTTAATTCTAAACTTGTTCGCAAACAAAAGTTAATCCTTCTAACTTGACTTTTAAAATCAACTAAACACATGTTCTATATCTATATGATATGCTAACTTAATGATTTAAAACCTGGAAACACGAAAAACACCGTAAAACCGGATTTACGCCGTCGTAGTAACACCGCGGGCTGTTTTGGGTTAGTTAATTAAAAACTATGATAAACTTTGATTTAAAAGTTTTTATTCTGAGAAAATGATTTTTATTATGAACATGAAACTATATCCAAAAATTATGGTTAAACTCAAAGTGGAAGTATGTTTTCTAAAATGGTCATCTAGACGTCGTTCTTTCGACTGAAATGACTACCTTTACAAAAACGACTTGTAACTTATTTTTCCGACTATAAACCTATACTTTTTCTGTTTATATTCATAAAATAGAGTTCAATATGAAACCATAGCAATTTGATTCACTCAAAACGGATTTAAAATGAAGAAGTTATGGGTAAAACAAGATTGGATAATTTTTCTCATTTTAGCTACGTGAAAATTGGTAGCAAATCTATTCCAACCATAACTTAATCAACTTGTATTGTATATTATGAAATCTTGAGATACCATAGACACGTATACAATGTTTCGACCTATCATGTCGACAAATCTATATATATTTCGGAACAACCATAGACACTCTATATGTGAATGTTGGAGCTAGCTATACAGGGTTGAGGTTGATTCCAAAATATATATAGTTTGAGTTGTGATCAATACTGAGATACGTATACACTGGGTCGTGGATTGATTCAAGATAATATTTATCGATTTATTTCTGTACATCTAACTGTGGACAAGTAGTTGTAGGTTACTAACGAGGACAGCTGACTTAATAAACTTAAAACATCAAAATATATTAAAAGTGTTGTAAATATATTTTGAACATACTTTGATATATATGTATATATTGTTATAGGTTCGTGAATCAACCAGTGGCCAAGTCTTACTTCCCGACGAAGTAAAAATCTGTGAAAGTGAGTTCATTTGCTCCCTTTTTACTCTTTACATTTTTGGACTGTGAATACATGCACTGTTTTAATAACTGTTTTACAATATTTATATGCGTGAGTTTCATTTGATCCCTTTTTACTCTTTACATTTTTGGGGCTGAGAATACATGCAAATGCTTATTTAACTGGTTTACAATAATTATATGTGTGAGTTTCATTTACCTTTTTTACCCTTTATATTTTTGGGCTGAGAATACATGCGCAATTTTTATAAATGTTTTACGAAATGGACATAAGTAATTGAAACTACATTATATGGTTGAATGATCGAAATCGAATATGCCCCTTTTTATTAAGTCTGGTAATCTAAGAATTAGGGAACAGACACCCTAATTGACGCGAACTCTAAAGATAGATCTATTGGGCCTAACAAACCCCATCCAAAGTACCGGATGCTTTAGTACTTCGAAATTTATATCATATCCGAAGGGTGTCCCGGAATGATGGGGATATTCTTATATATGCATCTTGTTAATGTCGGTTACCAGGTGTTCACCATATGAATGATTTTTATCTCTATGTATGGGATGTGTATTGAAATATGAAATCTTGTGGTCTATTATTATGATTTGATATATATAGGTTAAACCTATAACTCACCAACATTTTTGTTGACGTTTTAAGCATGTTTATTCTCAGGTGATTATTAAGAGCTTCCGCTGTCGCATACTTAAATAAGGACGAGATTTGGAGTCCATGCATGTATGATATTGTGTAAAAACTGCATTCAAGAAACTTATTTTGTTGTAACATATTTGTATTGTAAACCATTATGTAATGGTCGTGTGTAAACAGGATATTTTAGATTATCATTATTTGATAATCTACGTAAAGCTTTTTAAACCTTTATTGATGAAATAAAGGTTATGGTTTGTTTTAAAATGAATGCAGTCTTTGAAAAACGTCTCATATAGAGGTCAAAACCTCACAACGAAATCAATTAATATGGAATGTTTACGATTCACAATAGTTGATTACATTACGAGGTATTTGACCTCTATATGATACATTTTACAAACATTGCATTCGTTTTTAAAAGACAAACTTTCTTTACATCGAAAATTGACAGGCATGCATACCATTTCATAATATCCAATATCCAACTATAAATTGATTTAATAATAATCTTTGACGAACTCAATGACTCGAATGCAACGTTCTTCGAAATATGCTATGAAAGACTTCAAGTAATATCTTTAAAATGAGCAAATGCACAGCGGAAGATTTCTTTAACACCTGAGAATAAACATGCTTTAAAGTGTCAACCAAAAGGTTGGTGAGTTCATTAGTTTATCACAATCATTTATTTCCATCATTTTAATAGACCACAAGAATTTTATTTTCAGTTCTCATAAATATACGTCCCATGCATAGAGACAAAAATATCATTCATATGGTGAACACCTGGTAACCGACATTCACAATATACATATAAGAATATCCCTATCATTCCGGGATCCTCCTTCGGACATGATATAAATTTCGAAGTACTAAAGCATCCGATACTTTGGATGAGGGTTGTTGGGCCCGATAGATCTATCTTTAGGATTCGCGTCAATTAGGGTGTCTGTTCCCTAATTCTTAGATTACCAGACTTAATAAAAAGGGGCATATTCGATTTCGATAATTCAACCATATAATGTAGTTTCGATTACTTGTGTCCATTTCGTAAAACATTTATAAAAATTGCGCATGTATTCTCAGCCCAAAAATATAAAGGGTAAAAAGGCAAATGAAACTCACCATACTGTATTTCGTAGTAAAAATACATATAACGTCATTGAACAAGTGCAAGGTTGGCCTCGGATTCACGAACCTAAATTAATTATATATATTTATGTGTTGGTCAATATTTGTCTAACAAATTAGGTCAAGTCATAGTGTACCACAATCCTAATGCTCGAGACTAATATGCAAAAGTCAACAAAAGTAAATTTGACTCAAAATAATTTCCAAAAATCTATACATGATTAATATAGAGTTTAAATATCGTCGTTTTATATTTTTAAATATTTTTAAAAGATTTATTAGAGTAAATAATATAATTTATTTATTAATAAATAAAATTTTATATTAAATTTATATAATAAAATATACTTTTATATATATTAAGTAATAAAATTTATAGGGTTCATTTAATATCATAAAGATAATATGATAGGTATTATTAAAGTAAGTTATTAGACGTAGTAAAATATGTTTGTATCACATATTTATTTGATAAAATAATATCTATAATGATAATAAGTAAAAGTTGTATTATTTTGTAATAATAATTATTATTATAAAAATATCAATATTTATAATTACAAGGATGACATTATGATAAAACGATAATTCTAATTATGATAACTTTAATATTTACGATAATTTTTAATATTATCTTTAAAATAATAATTCTATTTAAAATAAAAAATAATAGCCCAATTATCTTTAGGATTCGCGTCAATTGTTAAGGTTCGATGGAATGCTCGTAGAGGACCCGAGTTCACCTGGGAGCATGAAGATCAGATGAAGAAGAAATACCCGCATCTATTTCCAGAAGATTCGTCAACACCTTCAACAGCTTAAAATTTCGGGACGAAATTTATTTAACGGGTAGGTACTGTAGTGACCCGAACTTTTCCATGTTTATATATATTAATTGAGATTGATATTTACATGATTAAATGTTTCCAACATGTTAAGTAATCAAACTTGTTAAGACTTGATTAATTGAAATATGTTTCATATAGACAATTGACCACCCAAGTTGACCGGTGATTCACGAACGTTAAAACTTGTAAAAAATATATGATGACATATATATGGATATATATATATATATAGTTAACATGATACTATGATAAGTAAACATATCATTAAGTATATTAACAATGAACTACATATGTAAAAACAAGACTACTAACTTAATGATTTTTAAACGAGACATATATGTAACGATTATCGTTGTAAAGACATTTAATGTATATATATATCATATTAAGAGATATTCATACATGATAATATCATGATAATATAATAATTTAAAATCTCATTTGATATTATAAACATTGGGTTAACAACATTTAACAAGATCGTTAACCTAAAGGTTTCAAAACAACACTTACATGTAACGACTAACGATGACTTAACGACTCAGTTAAAATGTATATACATGTAGTGTTTTAATATGTATTTATACACTTTTGAAAGACTTCAATAAACTTATCAAAATACTTCTACTTAACAAAAATGCTTACAATTACATCCTCGTTCAGTTTCATCAACAATTCTACTCGTATGCACCCGTATTCGTACTCGTACAATACACAGCTTTTAGATGTATGTACTATTGGTATATACACTAAAATTATCAGCTCTTAGAAGCCCATGTGAGTCACCTAACACATGTGGGAACCATCATTTGGCAACTAGCATGAAATATCTCATAAAATTACAAAAATATGAGTAATCATTCATGACTTATTTACATGAAAACAAAATTACATATCCTTTATATCTAATCCATACACCAACGACCAAAAACACCTACAAACACTTTCATTCTTCAATTTTCTTCATCTAATTGATCTCTCTCAAGTTCTATCTTCAAGTTCTAAGTGTTCTTCATATATTCTACAAGTTCTAGTTACATAAAATCAAGAATACTTTCAAGTTTGCTAGCTCACTTCCAATCTTGTAAGGTGATCATCCAACCTCGAGAAATCTTTGTTTCTTACAGTAGGTTATCATTCTAATACAAGGTAATAATCGTATTCAAACTTTGGTTCAATTTCTATAACTATAACAATCTTATTTCAAGTGATGATCTTACTTGAACTTGTGTTCGTGTCATGATTCTGCTTCAAGAACTTCGAGCCATCAAAGGATCCGTTGAAGCTAGATCCATTTTTCTCTTTTCCAGTAGGTTTATCCAAGGAAATTAAGGTAGTAATGATGTTCATAACATCATTCGATTCATACATATAAAGCTATCTTATTCGAAGGTTTAAACTTGTAATCACTAGAACATAGTTTAGTTAATTCTAAACTTGTTCGCAAACAAAAGTTAATCCTTCTAACTTGACTTTTAAAATCACCTAAACACATGTTCTATATCTATATGATATGCTAACTTAATGATTTAAAACCTGGAAACACGAAAAACACCGTAAAATCGGATTTACGCCGTCGTAGTAACACCGCGGGCTGTTTTGGGTTAGTTAATTAAAAACTATGATAAACTTTGATTTAAAAGTTGTTATTCTGAGAAAATGATTTTTATTATGAACATGAAACTATATCCAAAAATTATGGTTAAACTCAAAGTGGAAGTATGTTTTCTAAAATGTCATCTAGACGTCGTTCTTTCGACTGAAATGACTACCTTTACAAAAATGACTTGTAACTTATTTTTCCGACTATAAACCTATACTTTTTCTGTTTAGATTCATAAAATAGAGTTCAATATGAAACCATAGCAATTTGATTCACTCAAAACGAATTTAAAATGAAGAAGTTATGGGTAAAACAAGATTGGATAATTTTTCTCATTTTAGCTACGTGAAAATTGGTAACAAATCTATTCCAACCATAACTTAATCAACTTGTATTGTATATTATATAATCTTGAGATACCATAGACACGTATACAATGTTTCGACCTATCATGTCGACACATCTATATATATTTCGGAACAACCATAGACACTCTATATGTGAATGTTGGAGTTAGCTATACAAGGTTGAGGTTGATTCCAAAATATATATATTTTGAGTTGTGATCAATACTGAGATACGTATACACTGGGTCGTGGATTGATTCAAGATAATATTTATCGATTTATTTCTGTACATCTAACTGTGGACAACTAGTTGTAGGTTACTAACGAGGACAGCTGACTTAATAAACTTAAAATATCAAAATATATTAAAAGTGTTGTAAATATATTTTGAACATACTTTGATATATATGTATATATTGTTATAGGTTCGTGAATCAACCAGTGGCCAAGTCTTACTTCCCGACAAAGTAAAAATCTGTGAAAGTGAGTTATAGTCCCACTTTTAAAATCTAATATTATTGGGATGAGAATACATGCAGGTTTTATAAATGATTTACAAAATAGACACAATACGTGAAACTACATTCTATGGTTGAATTATCGAAATCGAATATGCCCCTTTTTATTAAGTCTGGTAATCTAAGAATTAGGGAACAGACACCCTAATTGACTCGAATCCTAAAGATAGATCTATTGGGCCTAACAAACCCCATCCAAAGTACCAGATGCTTTAGTACTTCGAAATTTATATCATATCGGAAGGGTGTCCCGGAATGATGGGGATATTCTTATATATGCATCTTGTTAATGTCGGTTACCAGGTGTTCACCATATGAATGATTTTTATCTCTATGTATGGGATGTGTATTGAAATATGAAATCTTGTGGTCTATTATTATGATTTGATATATATAGGTTAAACCTATAACTCACCAACATTTTTGTTGACGTTTTAAGCATGTTTATTCTCAGGTGATTATTAAGAGCTTCCGCTGTCGCATACTTAAATAAGGACGAGATTTGGAGTCCATGCTTGTATGATATTGTGTAAAAACTGCATTCAAGAAACTTATTTTGTTGTAACATATTTGTATTGTAAACCATTATGTAATGGTCGTGTGTATAATGATATTTTAGATTATCATTATTTGATAATCTACGTAAAGCTTTTTAGACCTTTATTGATGAAATAAAGGTTATGGTTTGTTTTAAAATGAATGCAGTCTTTGAAAAACGTCTCATATAGAGGTCAAAACCTCGCAACGAAATCAATTAATATGGAACGTTTTTAATCAATAAGAACGGGACCCTGTATAGCTAACTCCAACATTCACATATAGAGTGTCTATGGTTGTTCCGAAATATATATAGATGTGTCGACATGATAGGTCGAAACATTGTATACGTGTCTATGGTATCTCAAGATTACATAATATACAATACAAGTTGATTAAGTTATGGTTGGAATAGATTCGTTACCAATTTTCACGTAGCTAAAATGAGAAAAATTATCCAATCTTGTTTTACCCATAACTTCTTCATTTTAAATCCGTTTTGAGTGAATCAAATTGCTATGGTTTAATATTGAACTTTATTTTATGAATCTAAACAGAAAAAGTATATGTTTATAGTTGGAAAAATAAGTTACAAGTCATTTTTGTAAAGGTAGTCATTTCAGTCGAAAGAACGACGTGTAGATGACCATTTTAGAAAACATACTTCCCCTTTGAGTTTAACCATAATTTTTGGATATAGTTTCATGTTCATAATAAAAATCATTTTCTCAGAATAACAACTTTTAAATCAAAGTTTATCATAGTTTTTAATTAACTAACCCAAAACAGCCCGCGGTGTTACTACGACGGCGTAAATCCGGTTTTACGGTGTTTTTCGTGTTTCCAGGTTTTAAATCATTAAGTTAGCATATCATATAGATATAGAACATGTGTTTAGTTGATTTTAAAAGTCAAGTTAGAAGGATTAACTTTTGTTTGCGAACAAGTTTAGAATTAACTAAACTATGTTCTAGTGATTACAAGTTTAAACCTTCGAATAAGATAGCTTTATATGTATGAATCGAATGATGTTATGAACATCATTACTACCTTAAGTTCCTTGGATAAACCTACTGGAAAAGAGAAAAATGGATCTAGCTTCAACGGATCCTTGGATGGCTCGAAGTTCTTGAAGCAGAATCATGACACGAAAACAAGTTCAAGTAAGATCATCACTTGAAATAAGATTGTTATAGTTATAGAAATTGAACCAAAGTTTGAATATGATTATTACCTTGTATTAGAATGATAACCTACTGTAAGAAACAAAGATTTCTTGAGGTTGGATGATCACCTTACAAGATTGGAAGTGAGCTAGCAAACTTGAAAGTATTCTTGATTTTATGTAACTAGAACTTGTAGAATATATGAAGAACACTTAGAACTTGAAGATAGAACTTGAGAGAGATCAATTAGATGAAGAAAATTGAAGAATGAAAGTGTTTGTAGGTGTTTTTGGTCGTTGGTGTATGGATTAGATATAAAGGATATGTAATTTTGTTTTCATGTAAATAAGTCATGAATGATTACTCATATTTTTGTAATTTTATGAGATATTTCATGCTAGTTGCCAAATTATGGTTCCCACATGTGTTAGGTGACTCACATGGGCTGCTAAGAGCTGATCATTAGAGTGTATATACCAATAGTACATACATCTAAAAGCTGTGTATTGTACGAGTACGAATACGGGTGCATACGAGTAGAATTGTTGATGAAACTGAACGAGAATGTAATTGTAAGAATTTTTGTTAAGTAGAAGTATTTTGATAAGTTTATTGAAGTCTTTCAAAAGTGTATAAATACATATTAAAACACTACATGTATATACATTTTAACTGAGTCGTTAAGTCATCGTTAGTCGTTACATGTAAGTGTTGTTTTGAAACCTTTAGGTTAACGATCTTGTTAAATGTTGTTAACCCAATGTTTATAATATCAAATGAGATTTTAAATTATTATATTATCATGATATTATCATGTATGAATATCTCTTAATATGATATATATACATTAAATGTCTTTACAACGATAATCGTTACATATATGTCTCGTTTAAAAATCATTAAGTTAGTAGTCTTGTTTTTACATATGTAGTTCATTGTTAATATACTTAATGATATGTTTACTTATCATAGTATCATGTTAACGATATATATATATATATCCATATATATGTCATCATATAGTTTTTACAAGTTTTAACGTTCGTGAATCACCGGTCAACTTGGGTGGTCAATTGTCTATATGAAACATATTTCAATTAATCAAGTCTTAACAAGTTTGATTGCTTAACATGTTGGAAACATTTAATCATGTAAATATCAATCTCAATTAATATATATAAACATGGAAAAATTCGGGTCACTACAGTACCTACCCGTTAAATAAATTTCGTCCCGAAATTTTAAGCTGTTGAAGGTGTTGACGAATCTTCTGGAAATAGATGCGGGTATTTCTTCTTCATCTAATCTTCACGCTCCCAGGTGAACTCGGGTCCTCTACGAGCATTCCATCGAACCTTAACAATTGGTATCTTGTTTTTCTTAAGTCTTTTAACCTCACGATCCATTATTTCGACGGGTTCTTCGATGAATTGAAGTTTTTCGTTGATTTGGATTTCATCTAATGGAATAGTGAGATCTTCTTTAGCAAAACATTTCTTCAAATTCGAGACGTGGAAAGTGTTATGTACAGCCGCGAGTTGTTGAGGTAACTCAAGTCGGTAAGCTACTGGTCCGACATGATCAATAATCTTGAATGGTCCAATATACCTTGGATTTAATTTCCCTCGTTTACCAAATCGAACAACGCCTTTCCAAGGTGCAACTTTAAGCATGACCATCTGTCCAATTTCAAATTCTATATCTTTTCTTTTAATGTCAGCGTAGCTCTTTTGTCGACTTTGGGCGGTTTTCAATCGTTGTTGAATTTGGATGATCTTCTCGGTAGTTTCTTGTATAATCTCCGGACCCGTAATCTGTCTATCCCCCACTTCACTCCAACAAATCGGTGACCTGCACTTTCTACCATAAAGTGCTTCAAACGGCGCCATCTCAATGCTTGAATGGTAGCTGTTGTTGAGGAAAATTCTGCTAACGGTAGATGTCGATCCCAACTATTTCCGAAATCAATAACACATGCTCGTAGCATGTCTTCAAGCGTTTGTATCGTCCTTTCACTCTGCCCATCAGTTTGTGGATGATAGGCAGTACTCATGTCTAGACGAGTTCCTAATGCTTGCTGTAATGTCTGCCAGAATCTTGAAATAAATCTGCTATCCCTATCAGAGATAATAGAGATTGGTATTCCATGTCTGGAGACGACTTCCTTTAAATACAGTCGTGCTAACTTCTCCATCTTGTCATCTTCTCTTATTGGCAGGAAGTGTGCTGATTTGGTGAGATGATCAACTATTACCCAAATAGTATCAAAACCACTTACAGTCCTTGGCAATTTAGTGATGAAATCCATGGTAATGTTTTCCCATTTCTATTCCGGGATTTCGGGTTGTTGAAGTAGACCTGATGGTTTCTGATGCTCAGCTTTGACCTTAGAACACGTCAAACATTCTCCTACGTATTTAGCAACATCGACTTTCATACCCGGCCACCAAAAATGTTTCTTGAGATCCTTGTACATCTTCCCCGTTCCAGGATGTATTGAGTATCTGGTTTTATGAGCTTCTCTAAGTACCATTTCTCTCATATCTCCAAATTTTGGTACCCAAATTCTTTCAGCCCTATACCGGGTTCCGTCTTCCCAAATATTAAGATGCTTCTCCGATCCTTTGGGTATTTCATCCTTTAAATTTCCCTCTTTTAAAACTCCTTGTTGCGCCTCCTTTATTTGAGTAGTAAGGTTATTATGAATCATTATATTCATAGATTTTACTCGAATAGGTTCTCTGTCCTTCCTGCTCAAGGCATCGGCTACCACATTTGCCTTCCCCGGATGGTAACGAATCTCAAAGTCGTAATCATTCAATAATTCAATCCACCTACGCTGCCTCATATTCAGTTGTTTCTGATTAAATATGTGTTGAAGACTTTTGTGGTCGGTATATATAATACTTTTGACCCCATATAAGTAGTGCCTCCAAGTCTTTAATGCAAAAACAACCGCGCCTAATTCCAAATCATGCGTCATATAATTTTGTTCGTGAATCTTCAATTGTCTAGACGCATAAGCAATCACCTTCGTTCGTTGCATTAATACACAACCGAGACCTTGCTTTGATGCGTCACAATAAATCACAAAATCATCATTCCCTTCAGGCAATGACAATATAGGTGCCGTAGTTAGCTTTTTCTTCAATAACTGAAACGGTTTCTCTTGTTCATCCTTCCATTCAAATTTCTTCCCTTTATGCGTTAATGCAGTCAAGGGTTTTGCTATTCTGGAAAAGTCTTGGATGAACCTTCTGTAGTAACCAGCTAGTCCTAAAAACTGGCGTATGTGTTTCGGAGTTTTCGGGGTTTCCCACTTTTCAACAGTTTCTATCTTTGCCGGATCCACCTTAATACCTTCTTTGTTCACTATGTGACCGAGGAATTGAACTTCTTCCAACCAAAATGCACACTTTGAAAACTTAGCGTGCAATTCTTCCTTCCTCAATACTTCTAACACCTTTCTCAAATGTTCACCGTGTTCTTGGTCATTCTTTGAGTAAATAAGTATGTCATCAATGAAAACAATGACAAACTTGTCAAGGTATGGTCCACACACTCGGTTCATAAGGTCCATGAACACAGCTGGTGCATTAGTTAAACCAAACGGCATGACCATAAACTCGTAATGACCATAACGTGTTCTGAAAGCAGTCTTTGGAATATCATCTTCTTTCAACCGCATTTGATGATACCCGGAACGTAAGTCAATCTTTGAATAAACAGACGAGCCTTGTAGTTGATCAAATAAGTCGTCGATTCTCGATAGTGGGTAGCGGTTCTTGATGGTAAGTTTGTTCAACTCTCGGTAGTCGATACACAACCTAAATGTACCATCTTTCTTCTTGACAAACAAAACAGGAGCTCCCCACGATGATGTGCTTGGTCGAATGAAACCACGCTCTAAAAGTTCTTGTAATTAGCTTTGTAGTTCTTTCATCTCGCTGGGTGCGAGTCTGTAAGGAGCACGAGCTATTGGTGCAGCTCCTGGTACAAGATCTATTTGAAATTCAACGGATCGATGTGGGGGTAATCCCGGTAATTCTTTCGCAAATACATCGGGAAATTCTTTTGCAATGGGAACATTATTGATGCTCTTTTCTTCAGTTTGTACTTTCTCGACGTGTGCTAGAACAGCATAGCAACCTTTTCTTATTAGTTTTTGTGCCTTCAAATTACTAATAAGATGTAGCTTTGTGTTGCCCTTTTCTCCGTACACCATTAAGGGTTTTCCTTTTTCTCGTATAATGCGAATTGCATTTTTGTAACAAACGATCTCTGCTTTCACTTCTTTCAACCAGTCCATACCGATTATCACATCAAAACTCCCTAACTCTACTGGTATCAAATCAATCTTAAATGTTTCGCTAACCAGTTTAATTTCTCGATTCCGACATATATTATCTGCTGAAATTAATTTACCATTTGCTAATTCGAGTAAAAATTTACTATCCAAAGGCGTTAATGGACAACTTAATTTAGCACAAAAATCTCTACTCATATAGCTTCTATCCGCATCCGAATCAAATAAAACGTAAGCAGATTTATTGTCAGTAAGAAACGTACCCGTAACAAGCTCCGGGTCTTCCTGTGCTTCTGCCGCATTAATATTGAAAACTCTTCCGCGGCCTTGTCCATTCGTGTTCTCCTGGTTCGGGCAATTTCTAATAATGTGGCCCGGTTTTCCACATTTATAACAAACTACATTGGCATAACTTTCTCCGACACTACTTGCTCCGCCATTACTCGTTCCGACACCATTTGTTCCTTTCGTTCTATTAACCCCTGGTCTGTAGACCTCACACTTCGCCGCGCTATGACCATTTCTTTTACACTTGTTGAAAAATTTGGTGCAGAACCCCGAGTGATACTTTTCACACATTTGGCATAGCTGCTTTTGATTGTTGTTGTTGTTGTTGTTGCGGTTATTATTGTTGTTGGGATGATTGTTGTAGTTGTTGTTGTTGTTGTTGTTGTTGTTGTTGTTGTTGTTGGGCCGTTTGTTGTAGTTGCGATTGATGTTGCGATTGTTGGGATAATTGTTGCGAGTATTGTTGTAATTGCTGTTGTTGTTGTATAGGTGATTCTTATCACCGTTTTCCTCCCACTTTCTTTTGACTTGCTTCACATTGGCCTCTTCAGCAGTCTGTTCTTTAATTCTTTCTTCAATCTGGTTCACTAGTTTGTGAGCCATTCTACATGCCTGTTGTATGGAGGCGGGCTCGTGTGAACTTATATCTTCTTGGATTCTTTCCGGTAATCCTTTCACAAACGCGTCGACCTTCTCTTCCTCATCTTCGAATGCTCCCGGACACAATAGGCACAATTCTGTGAATCGTCTTTCGTACGTGGTAATATCAAATCCTTGGGTTCGTAACCCTCTAAGTTCTGTCTTGAGCTTATTGACCTCGGTTCTGGGACGGTACTTCTCGTTCATCAAGTGCTTGAATGCTGACCACGGTAGTGCGTACGCATCGTCTTATCCCACTTGCTCTAGATAGGTATTCCACCATGTTAACGCAGAACCTGTGAAGGTAGGCGTAGCGTACTTCACTTTGTCCTCTTCAGTACACTTACTTCTGGCAAACACCGATTCGACCTTCTCGGTCCACCGTTTCAATCCGATCGGTCCTTCAGTTCCATCAAATTCCAAAGGTTTACAGGCAGTGAATTCTTTGTAGGTGCATCCTACACGATTTTCTCTACTGCTAGATCCAAGGTTATTGTTGGTATGTAGCGCAGCCTGTACTGCGGCTATGTTTGAAGCTAGAAAAGTACGGAATTCCTCTTCATTCATATTCACGGTGTGTCGAGTAGTTGGTGCCATTTCCTTCAAAATAGTCAAATGGAACAAGTTAATCATACAGAATATTAAGAGTAGTTAATAGTATTTCGTAGCATAATATGAACTCATTTATAAAAGCTTTTTCTTCATATTAGCGTTTTATAAGTTTAAATTCGGGTAGTACCTACCCGTTAAGTTCATACTTAGTAGCTAATATACAATTCAACTACTACAATTCTATATGAAAAACTGATTATAATAATATTTCGCGTTCAAACTTTTACACAATATTTTACAAACTTACAATACCGCTTATTTTACATATAGCATGAAATATAGCACACAATAAATTTGATACAAGATGGTTGTGAAGATAATTCTAGCTAGTACACAAGTCGTTCAGCAAAGGCAATAAAGACACGTAATTCATACGTCCAGAAACAAGTCATGCATTCTGGTTTTACTAGGATTACTTCCCATCCTTGGTCTTGTGGAACATAACCGTTATGGCCGTTGATAAGACAGCGTGTTGTAACGTCGTCAAAGGGACGAGGGTTACGTAATGTCCAACCGTCCCGTAACAATCTAAAAACCTCATTTATTACCCCAATTACCGACTCTGTCACTTGTGGGAACGTTTTGTTTAATAGTTGTAGCCCGATGTTCTTGTTCTCACTTTGGTGAGAAGCGAACATTACTAATCCGTAAGCATAACATGCTTCTTTATGTTGCATGTTAGCCGCTTTTTCTAAATCACGAAGTCCAATATTCGGATATATTGAGTCAAAATAATTTCTTAACCCATTGCGTAAAATAGCATTTGGGTTCCCTGCAATATATGCGTCAAAGTAAACACATCGTAACTTATGGATTTCCCAATGTGATATCCCCCATCTTTCGAACGAAAGCCTTTTATAAACTAAGGCATTCTTGGAACGTTCTTCGAATGTCTTACAAACTGATCTCGCCTTAAATAGTTGTGCCGAAGAATTCTGACCGACTCTAGACAACATTTCATCAATCATGTCTCCGGGTAGGTCTCTTAAAATATTGGGTTGTCTATCCATTTTGTGTTTTTATACTGTAAAATAGACAAGAGTTAGATTCATAAAAAAAAAATACTTATTAATACAAGCAATTTTTACATATATCATAAAGCATAAGCACACTATATTACATATATTACACCACACGAATACAACTATCTTATTCCGACTCGCTTGTTTCTTCTTCTTAGGTTTTGGTTCGTATTTCCATGTTTCTAGGGATATATGATGTTCCCCTAATACGAGCCGTCGTTTTCCACATTGGTTTAGAAAAACCTGGTGGTTTAGAGGTTCCCGGGTCATTGTTACAACTTAAGGACTTCGGGGGTTGACGCTACATATAAAGTTCATCGGGGTTGGAATTAGATTTCTCTATTTTTATGCCCTTTCCCTTATTATTTTCTTTTACCTTTTTAAATTCAGTTGGGGTAATTTCTATAACATCATCGGAATTCTCGTCGGAATCCGATTCATCGGAGAATTGTTAATCCTCCCAATATTTTGCTTCCTTGGCGGAAACACCATTGACTATAATTAACCTTGGTCGGTTGGTTGAATATTTTCTTTTACTTAACCATTTTATTATTTCCCCCACCGGTTCTATTTCTTCATCCGGTTCCGATTCTTCTTCCGGTTCCGACTCTTCTTCCGGTTCCTCTTCGGGAACTTGTGAATCAGTCCACGAATCATTCTAATTTACATTTAACTCTTCATTATTATTAGGTGAGTCAATGGGACTTGTTCTAGAGGTAGACATCTATCACATAATATCAAATGCGTTAAGAGATTAATATATCACATAATATTCACATGTTAAAAATATATAGTTTCCAACAAAATTTGTTAAGCAATCATTTTTCAAGTAAACACGGTCGAAGTCTAGACTCACTAATGCATCCTAACAAACTCGATAAGACACACTAATGCAAAATTCTGGTTCTCTAAGACCAACGCTCGGATACCAACTGAAATACAGTTGGGGACAACCACTGTCCCACCCAGTGCCTTTCCAGCTAACCGCCTGGTGACCACTGAGTGTACCTCAGATACTGATTTTAGGGCCTGCCTCTCGGCTACTGCCAACCCTTGTAAGGGATCGCAAGGAGTAAGAGCCAATGCTTCGTCACAGGTAACACTGTGAGAACCTCCTTTACGACTAACCCGCCACACATGGACGGCGTTATACCAGCTCTAATACCAACTGAAATGTCCCGTTCTTATTGATTAAAAACGTTCCATATTAATTGATTTCGTTGCGAGGTTTTGACCTCTATATGAGACGTTTTTCAAAGACTGCATTCATTTTAAAACAAACCATAACCTTTATTTCATCAATAAAGGTCTAAAAAGCTTTACTTATATTATCAAATAATGATAATCAAAAATATCATGTTTACACACGACCATTACATAATGGTTTACAATACAAATATGTTACAACAAAATAAGTTTCTTGAATGCAGTTTTTACACAATATCATACAAGCATGGACTCCAAATCTCGTCCTAATTTAAGTATGCGACAGCGGAAGCTCTTAATAATCACCTGAGAATAAACATGCTTAAAACGTCAAAAAAAATGTTGGTGAGTTATAGGTTTAACCTATATATATCAAATCATAATAATAGACCACAAGATTTCATATTTCAATACATATCCCATACATAGAGATAAAAATCATTCATATGGTGAACACCTGGTAACCGACATTAACAAGATGCATATAAAAGAATATCCCCATCATTCCGGGACACCCTTCGGATATGATATAAATTTCGAAGTACTAAAGCATCTGGTACTTTGGATGGGGTTTGTTAGGCCCAATAGATCTATCTTTAGGATTCGTGTCAATTAGGGTGTCAGTTCCCTAATTCTTAGATTACCAGACTTAATAAAAAGGGGCATATTCGATTTCGATAATTCAACCATAGAATGTAGTTTCACGTATTTGTGTCTATTTTGTAAATCATTTATAAAACCTGCATGTATTCTCATCCCAAAAATATTAGATTTTAAAAGTGGGACTATAACTCACTTTCACAGATTTTTACTTCGTCGGGAAGTAAGACTTGGCCACTGGTTGATTCACGAACCTATAACAATATATACATATATATCAAAGTATGTTCAAAATATATTTACAACACTTTTAATATATTTTGATGTTTTAAGTTTATTAAGTCAGCTGTCCTCGTTAGTAACCTACAACTAGTTGTCCACAGTTAGATGTACAGAAATAAATCGATAAATATTATCTTGAATCAATCCACGACCCAGTGTATACGTATCTCAGTATTGATCACAACTCAAACTATATATATTTTGAAATCAACCTCAACCCTGTATAGCTAACTCCAACATTCACATATAGAGTGTCTATGGTTGTTCCGAAATATATATAGATGTGTCGACGTGATAGGTCGAAACATTGTATACGTGTCTATGGTATCTCAAGATTACATAATATACAATACAAGTTGATTAAGTTATGGTTGGAATAGATTTGTTACCAATTTTCACGTAGCTAAAATGAGAAAAATTATCCAATCTTGTTTTACCCATAACTTCTTCATTTTAAATCCGTTTTGAGTGAATCAAATTGCTATGGTTTCATATTGAACTCCATTTTATGAATCTAAACAGAAAAAGTATAGGTTTATAGTCGGAAAAGTAAGTTACAAGTCGTTTTTGTAAAGGTAGTCATTTCAGTCGAAAGAACGACGTCTAGATGACCATTTTAGAAAACATACTTCCACTTTGAGTTTAACCATAATTTTTGGATATAGTTTCATGTTCATAATAAAAATCATTTTCTCAGAATAACAATTTTTAAATCAAAGTTTATCATAGTTTTTAATTAACTAACCCAAAACAGCCCGCGGTGTTACTACGACGGCGTAAATCCGGTTTTACGGTGTTTTCGTGTTTCCAGGATTTAAATCTTTAAGTTAGAATATCATATAGATATAGAACATGTGTTTAGTTGATTTTAAAAGTCAAGTTAGAAGGATTAACTTTTGTTTGCGAACAAGTTTAGAATTAACTAAACTATGTTCTAGTGATTACAAGTTTAAACCTTCGAATAAGATAGCTTTATATGTATGAATCGAATGATGTTATGAACATCATTACTACCTTAAGTTCCTTGGATAAACCTACTAGAAAAGAGAAAAATGGATCTAGCTTCAACGGATCCTTGGATGGCTCGAAGTTCTTGAGGCAGAATCATGACACGAAAACAAGTTCAAGTAAGATCATCACTTGAAATAAGATTGTTATAGTTATAGAAATTGAACCAAAGTTTGAATATGATTATTACCTTGTATTAGAATGATAACCTACTGTAAGAAACAAAGATTTCTTGAGGTTGGATGATCACCTTACAAGATTGGAAGTGAGCTAGCAAACTTGAAAGTATTCTTGATTTTATGTAACTAGAACTTGTAGAATATATGAAGAACACTTAGAACTTGAAGATAGAACTTGAGAGAGATCAATTAGATGAAGAAAATTGAAGAATGAAAGTGTTTGTAGGTGTTTTTGGTCGTTGGTGTATGGATTAGATATAAAGGATATGTAATTTTGTTTTCATGTAAATAAGTCATGAATGATTACTCATATTTTTGTAATTTTGTGAGATATTTCATGCTAGTTGCCAAATGATGGTTCCCACATGTGTTAGGTGACTCACATGGGCTGCTAAGAGCTGATCATTGGAGTGTATATACCAATAGTACATACATCTAAAAGCTATGTATTGTACGAGTACGAATACGGGTGCATACGAGTAGAATTGTTGATGAAACTGAACGAGGATGTAATTGTAAGCATTTTTGTTAAGTAGAAGTATTTTGATAAGTTTATTGAAGTCTTTCAAAAGTGTATAAATACATATTAAAACACTACATGTATATACATTTTAACCGAGTAGTTAAGTCATCGTTAGTCGTTACATGTAAGTGTTGTTTTGAAACCTTTAGGTTAACGATCTTGTTAAATGTTGTTAACCCAATGTTTATAATATCAAATGAGATTTTAAATTATTATATTATCATGATATTATCATGTATGAATATCTCTTAATATGATATATATACATTAAATGTCTTTACAACGATAATCGTTACATATATGTCTCGTTTAAAAATCATTAAGTTAGTAGTCTTGTTTTTACATATGTAGTTCATTGTTAATATACTTAATGATATGTTTACTTATCATAGTATCATGTTAACTATATATATATATCCATATATATGTCATCATATAGTTTTTACAAGTTTTAACGTTCGTGAATCACCGGTCAACTTGGGTGGTCAATTGTTTATATGAAACATATTTCAATTAATCAAGTCTTAACAAGTTTGATTGCTTAACATGTTGGAAACATTTAATCATGTAAATATCAATCTCAATTAAAGTGTTTTTAAAAGTGGGACTATAACTCATTTTCACAGATTTTTACTTCGTCGGGAAGTAAGACTTGGCCACTGGTTGATTCACGAACCTATAACAATATATACATATATATCAAAGTATGTTCAAAATATATTTACAACACTTTTAATATATTTTGATGTTTTAAGTTTATTAAGTCAGCTGTCCTCGTTAGTAACCTACAACTAGTTGTCCACAGTTAGATGTACAGAAATAAATCGATAAATATTATCTTGAATCAATCCACGACCCAGTGTATACGTATCTCAGTATTGATCACAACTCAAACTATATATATTTTGGAATCAACCTCAACCCTGTATAGCTAACTCCAACATTCACATATAGAGTGTCTATGGTTGTTCCGAAATATATATAGATGTGTCGACATGATAGGTCGAAACATTGTATACGTGTCTATGGTATCTCAAGATTACATAATATACAATACAAGTTGATTAAGTTATGGTTGGAATAGATTTATTACCAATTTTCACGTAGCTAAAATGAGAACAATTATCCAATCTTGTTTTACCCATAACTTCTTCATTTTAAATCCGTTTTGAGTGAATCAAATTGCTATGGTTTCATATTGAACTCGATTTTATGAATCTAAACAGAAAAAGTATAGGTTTATAATCGGAAAAATAAGTTACAAGTCGTTTTTGTAAAGGTAGTCATTTCAGTCAAAAGAACGACGTCTAGATGACCATTTTAGAAAACATACTTCCACTTTGAGTTTAACCATAATTTTTGATTCACTCAAAACGGATTTAAAATGAAGAAGTTATGGGTAAAACAAGGTTGGATAATTTTTCTCATTTTAGCTACGTGAAAATTGGTAACAAATCTATTCCAACCATAACTTAATCAACTTGTATTGTATATTATGTAATCTTGAGATACCATAGACACGTATACAATGTTTCGACCTATCATGTCGACACATCTATATATATTTCGGAACAACCATAGACACTCTATATGTGAATGTTGGAGTTAGCTATACAGGGTTGAGGTTGATTCCAAAATATATATAGTTTGAGTTGTGATCAATACTGAGATACGTATACACTGGGTCGTGGATTGATTCAAGATAATATTTATCGATTTATTTCTGTACATCTAACTGTGGACAACTAGTTGTAGGTTACTAACGAGGACAGCTGACTTAATAAACTTAAAACATCAAAATATATTAAAAGTGTTGTAAATATATTTTGAACATACTTTGATATATATGTATATATTGTTATAGGTTCGTGAATAAACCAGTGGCCAAGTCTTACGTCCCGACGAAGTAAAAATCTGTGAAAGTGAGTTTCATTATTTCCCTTTTTATATATATTTTTGGGCTGAGAATACATGCAATATTTTAATAACTATTTTTCAATATTTATATACGTGAGTTTCATTATTCCCTTTTTAAATGCTTTTGCAATATATATTTTTGGAACTGAGAATAAATGCGCTGCTTTTATAACTGTTTTACGAAATAGACACAAGTAATCGAAACTACATTCTATGGGTGAATTATTAAACCGAATATGCCCCTTTTTAGTCTGGCAATCTAAGAATTAGGGAACAGACACCCTAATTGACGCGAATCCTAAAGATAGATCTATTGGGCCTAACAAACCTCATCCAAAGTACCGGATGCTTTAGTACTTCGAAATTTATATCATATCCGAAGGGTGTCCCGGAATGATGGGGATATTCTTATATATGCATCTTGTTAATGTCGGTTACCAGGTGTTCACCATATGAATGATTTTCATCTCTATGTATGGGATGTGTATTGAAATATGAAATCTTGTGGTCTATTATTATGATTTGATATATATAGGTTAAACCTATAACTCACCAACATTTTTGTTGACGTTTTAAGCATGTTTATTCTCAGGTGATTATTAAGAGCTTCCGCTGTCGCATACTTAAATAAGGACGAGATTTGGAGTCCATGCTTGTATGATATTGTGTAAAAACTGCATTCAAGAAACTTATTTTGTTGTAACATATTTGTATTGTAAACCATTATGTAATGGTCGTGTGTAAACAGGATATTTTAGATTATCATTATTTGATAATCTACATAAAGCTTTTTAAACCTTTATTGATGAAATAAAGGTTATGGTTTGTTTTAAAATGAATGCAGTCTTTGAAAAACGTCTCATATAGAGGTCAAAACCTCACAACGAAATCAATTAATATGGAACGTTTTTAATCAATAAGAACGGGACATTTCAGTTGGTATCCGAGCGTTGGTCTTAGAGAACCAGAATTTTGCATTAGTGTGTCTTATCGAGTTTGTTAGGATGCATTAGTGAGTCTGGACTTCGACCGTGTTTACTTGAAAAATGATTGCTTAACAAATTTTGTTGGAAACTATATATTTTTAACATGTGAATATTATGTGATATACTAATCTCTTAACGCGTTTGATATTATGTGATAGATGTCTACCTCTAGAACAAGTCCCATTGACTCACCTAATAATAATGAAGAGTCAAATGTAAATTGGAATGATTCGTGGACTGATTCACAAGTTCCCGAAGAGGAACCGGAAGAAGAGTCGGAACCGGAAGAAGAATCGGAACCGGAAGAAGAATCGGAACCGGATGAAGAAATAGAACCGGTGGGGGAAATAATAAAACGGTTAACTAAAAGAAAATCCTCAACCAACCGACCAAGGTTAATTATGGTCAATGGTGTTTCCGCCAAGGAAGCAAAATATTGGGAGGATTACCAATTCTTCGATGAATCGGATTCCGACGAGAATTCCGATGATGTTATAGAAATTACCCCAACTGAATTTAAAAAGGCAAAAGAAAATAATAAGGGAAAGGGCATAAAAATAGAGAAATCTAATTCCAATCCCGATGAACTTTATATGTATCGTCAACCCCCGAAGTCCTTAAGTTGTAACAATGACCCGGGAACCTCTAAACCACCAGGTTTTTCTAAACCAATGTGGAAAACGACGGCTCGTATTAGGGGAACATCATATATCCCTAGAAACTTGGCAAAACGAACCAAAACCGAAGAAGAAGAAACAAGCGAGTCGGAATAAGATAGTTGTATTCGTGTGGTGTAATATATGTAATATAGTGTGCTTATGCTTTATGATATATGTAAAAATTGCTTGTATTAATAAGTATTTTTTTTATGAATCTAACTCTTGTCTATTTTACAGTATAAAAACACAAAATGGATAGACAACCCAATATTTTAAGAGACCTACCCGGAGACATGATTGATGAAATCTTGTCTAGAGTCGGTCAGAATTCTTCGGCACAACTATTTAAGGCGAGATCATTTTGTAAGACATTCGAAGAACGTTCCAAGAATGCCTTGGTTTATAAAAGGCTTTCGTTCGAAAGATGGGGGATATCACATTGGGAAATCCATAAGTTACGATGTGTTTACTTTGACGCATATATTGCGGGGAACCCAAATGCTATTTTACGCAATGGGTTAAGAAATTATTTTGACTCAATATATCCGAATATTGGACTTCGTGATTTAGAAAAAGCGGCTAACATGCAACATAAAGAAGCATGTTATGCTTACGGATTAGTAATGTTCGCTTTTCACCAAAGTGAGAACAAGAACATCGGGCTACAACTATTAAACAAAACGTTCCCACAAGTGACGGAGTTGGTAATTGGGGTAAGAAATGAGGTTTTTAGATTGTTACGGGACTGTTGGACATTACGTAACCCTCGTCCCTTTGACGACGTTACAACACGCTGTCTTATCAACGGCCATAACGGTTATGTTCCACAAGAACAAGGATGGGAAGTAGTCCTAGTAAAACCAGAATGCATGACTTGTTTCTGGACGTATGAATTACGTGTCTTTATTGCCTTTGCTGAACGACTTGTGTACTAGCTAGAATTATCTTCACAACTATCTTGTATCAAAGTTATTGTGTGCTATATTTCATGCTTTATGTAAAATAAGCGGTATTGTAAGTTTGTAAAATATTGTATAAAAGTTTGAACGCGAAATATTATTATAATCAGTTTTTCATATAGAATTGTAGTAGTTGAATTGTATATTAGCTACTAAGTATGAACTTAACGGGTAGGTACTACCCGAATTTAAACTTATAAAACGCTAATATGAAGAAAAAGCTTTTATAAATGAGTTCATATTATGCTACGAAATACTATTAACTACTCTTAATATTCTGTATGATTAACTTGTTCCATTTGACTATTTTGAAGGAAATGGCACTGACTACTCGACACACCGTGAATATGAATGAAGAGGAATTCCGTACTTTTCTAGCTTCAAACATAGCCGCAGTACAGGCTGCGCTACATACCAACAATAACCTTGGATCTAGCAGTACAGGAAATCGTGTAGGATGCACCTACAAATAATTCACTGCCTGCAAACCTTTGGAATTTGATGGAACCGAAGGACCGATCGGATTGAAACGGTGGACCGAGAAGGTCGAATCGGTGTTTGCCATAAGTAAGTGTACTGAAGAGGACAAAGTGAAGTACGCTACGCATACCTTCACAGGTTCTGCGTTAACATGGTGGAATACCTATCTAGAGCAAGTGGGACAAGACGATGCGTACGCACTACCGTGGTCAGCATTCAAGCACTTGATGAACGAGAAGTACCGTCCCAGAACCGAGGTCAATAAGCTCAAGACAGAACTTAGAGGGTTACGAACCCAAGGATTTGATATTACCACGTACGAAAGACGATTCACAGAATTGTGCCTATTGTGTCCGGGAGCATTCGAAGATGAGGAAGAGAAGATCGACGCGTTTGTGAAACGATTACCGGAAAGAATCTAAGAAGATATAAGTTCACACGAGCCCGCCTCCATACAACAGGCATGTAGAATGGCTTACAAACTAGTGAACCAGATTGAAGAAAAAATTAAAGAACAGACTGCTGAAGAGGCCAATGTGAAGCAAGTCAAAAGAAAGTGGGAGGAAAACGGTGATAAGAATCACCAATACAACAACAACAGCAATTACAACAATAATCGCAACAATTATCCCAACAATCGCAACATCAATCACAACTACAACAAATGGCCCAACAACAACAACAACAACAACAACAACAACAACAACAACAGCAACTACAACAATCATCCCAACAACACTAATAACCACAACAACAACAACAACAATCAGAAGCAGCTATGCCAAAGGTGTGAAAAGTATCACTCGGGGTTCTGCACCAAATTTTGCAACAAGTGTAAAAGAAATGGTCATAGCGCGGCGAAGTGTGAGGTCTACGGACCAGGGGTTAATAGAACGAAAGGAACAAATGGTGTCGGAATGAGTAATGGCGGAGCAAGTAGTGTCGGAGCAAGTTATGCCAATGTAGTTTGTTATAAATGTGGAAAACCGGGCCACATTATTAGAAATTGCCCGAACCAGGAGAACACGAATGGACAAGGCCGCGGAAGAGTTTTCAATATTAATGCGGCAGAGGCACAGGAAGACCCAGAGCTTGTTACGGGTACGTTTCTTATTGACAATAAATCTGCTTACGTTTTATTTGATTCGGGTGCGGATAGAAGTTATATGAGTAGAGATTTTTATGCTAAATTAAGTTGTCCATTGACGCCTTTGGATAGTAAATTTTTACTCGAATTAGCAAATGGTAAATTAATTTCAGCAGATAATATATGTCGGAATCGAGAAATTAAACTGGTTAGCGAAATATTTAAGATTGATTTGATACCAGTAGAGTTAGGGAGTTTTGATGTGATAATCGGTATGGACTGGTTGAAAGAAGTGAAAGCAGAGATCCTTTTATTACAAAAATGCAATTCGCATTATACGAGAAAAAGGAAAACCCTTAATGGTGTACGGAGAAAAGGGCAACACGAAGCTACATCTTATTAGTAATTTGAAGGCACAAAAACTAATAAGAAAAGGTTGCTATGCTGTTCTAGCACACGTCGAGAAAGTACAAACTGAAGAAAAGAGCATCAATGATGTTCCCATTGCAAAAGAATTTCCCGATGTATTTCCGAAAGAATTACCGGGATTACCCCCACATCGATCCGTTGAATTTCAAATAGATCTTGTACCAGGAGCTGCACCAATAGCTCGTGCTCCTTACAGACTCGCACCCAGCGAGATGAAAGAACTACAAAGCCAATTACAAGAATTTTTAGAGCGTGGTTTCATTCGACCAAGCACATCACCGTGGGGAGCTCCTGTTTTATTTGTCAAGAAGAAAGATGGTACATTCAGGTTGTGTATCGACTACCGAGAGTTGAACAAACTTACCATCAAGAACCGCTACCCACTACCGAGAATCGACGACTTATTTGATCAACTACAAGGCTCGTCTGTTTATTCAAAGATTGACTTACGTTCCGGGTATCATCAAATGCGGGTGAAAGAAGATGATATTCCAAAGACTGCTTTCAGAACACGTTACGGTCATTACGAGTTTATGGTCATGTCGTTTGGTTTAACTAATGAACCAGCTGTGTTCATGGACCTTATGAACCGAGTGTGTGGACCATACCTTGACAAGTTTGTCATTGTTTTCATTGATGACATACTTATTTACTCAAAGAATGACCAAGAACACGGTGAACATTTGAGAAAGGTGTTAGAAGTATTGAGGAAGGAAGAATTGTACGCTAAGTTTTCAAAGTGTGCATTTTGGTTGGAAGAAGTTCAATTCCTCGGTCACATAGTGAACAAAGAAGGTATTAAGGTGGATCCGGCAAAGATAGAAACTGTTGAAAAGTGGGAAACCCCGAAAACTCCGAAACACATACGCCAGTTTTTAGGACTAGCTGGTTACTACAGAAGGTTCATCCAAGACTTTTCCAGAATAGCAAAACCCTTGACTGCATTAACGCATAAAGGGAAGAAATTTGAATGGAATGATGAACAAGAGAAAGCGTTTCAGTTATTGAAGAAAAAGCTAACTACGGCACCTATATTGTCATTGCCTGAAGGGAATGATGATTTTGTGATTTATTGTGATGCATCAAAGTAAGGTCTCGGTTGTGTATTAATGCAACGAACGAAGGTGATTGCTTATGCGTCTAGACAATTGAAGATTCACGAACAAAATTATACGACGCATGATTTGGAATTAGGCGCGGTTGTTTTTGCATTAAAGACTTGGAGGCACTACTTATATGGGGTCAAAAGTATTATATATACCGACCACAAAAGTCTTCAACACATATTTAATCAGAAACAACTGAATATGAGGCAGCGTAGGTGGATTGAATTATTAAATGATTACGACTTTGAGATTCGTTACCACCCGGGGAAGGCAAATGTGGTAGCCGATGCCTTGAGCAGGAAGGACAGAGAACCCATTCGAGTAAAATCTATGAATATAATGATTCATAATAACCTTACTACTCAAATAAAGGAGGCGCAACAAGGAGTTTTAAAAGAGGGAAATTTAAAGGATGAAATACCCAAAGGATCGGAGAAGCATCTTAATATTTGGGAAGACGGAACCCGATATAGGGCTGAAAGGATTTGGGTACCAAAATTTGGAGATATGAGAGAAATGGTACTTAGAGAAGCTCATAAAACCAGATACTCAATACATCCTGGAACGGGGAAGATGTACAAGGATCTCAAGAAACATTTTTGGTGGCCTGGTATGAAAGCCGATGTTGCTAAATACATAGGAGAATGTTTGTCGTGTTCTAAGGTCAAAGCTGAGCATCAGAAACCATCAGGTCTACTTCAACAACCCAAAATCCCAGAATGGAAATGGGAAAACATTACCATGGATTTCATCACTAAATTGCCAAGGACTGCAAGTGGTTTTGATACTATTTGGGTAATAGTTGATCGTCTCACCAAATCAGCACACTTCCTGCCAATAAGGGACGATGACAAGATGGAGAAGTTATCACGACTGTATTTGAAGGAAGTCGTCTCCAGACATGGAATACCAATCTCTATTATCTCTGATAGGGATGGCAGATTTATTTCAAGATTCTGGCAGACATTACAGCAAGCATTAGGAACTCGTCTAGACATGAGTACTGCCTATCATCCACAAACTGATGGGCAGAGCAAAAGGACGATACAAACGCTTGAAGACATGCTACGAGCATGTGTTATTGATTTAGGAAACAGTTGGGATCGACATCTACCGTTAGCAGAATTTTCCTACAACAACAGCTACCATTCAAGCATTGAAATGGCGCCATTTGAAGCACTTTATGGTAGAAAGTGTAGGTCTCTAATTTGTTGGAATGAAGTGGGGGATAGACAGATTACGGGTCCGGAGATTATACAAGAAATGTAGTGACCCGAACTTTTCCATGTTTATATATATATTAAATGAAATTGTTATTTACATGATTAAATGTTTCCAACATTTTAAGCAATCAAACTTGTTAAGACTTGATTAATTGAAATATGTTTCATATAGACAATTGACCACCCAAGTTGACCGGTGATTCACGAACGTTAAAACTTGTAAAAACTATATGATGATATATATATGGATATATATATATAGTTAACATGATACTATGATAAGTAAACATATCATTAAGTATATTAACAATGAACTACATATGTAAAAACAAGACTACTAACTTAATGATTTTTAAACGAGACATATATGTAACGATTATCGTTGTAAAGACATTTAATGTATATATATCATATTAAGAGATACTCATACATGATAAAATCATGATAATATAATAATTTAAAAATCTCATTTGATATTATAAACATTGGGTTAACAACATTTAACAAGATCGTTAACCTAAAGGTTTCAAAACAACACTTACATGTAACGACTAACGATGACTTAACGACTCAGTTAAAATGTATATACATGTAGTGTTTTAATATGTATTTATACACTTTTTAAAGACTTCAATAAACTTATCAAAATACTTCTACTTAACAAAAATGCTTACAATTACATCCTCGTTCAGTTTCATCAACAATTCTACTCGTATGCACCCGTATTCGTACTCGTACAATACACAGCTTTTAGATGTATGTACTATTGGTATATACACTCCAATGATCAGCTCTTAGCAGCCCATGTGAGTCACCTAACATATGTGGGAACCATCATTTGGCAACTAGCATGAAATATCTCATAAAATTACAAAAATATGAGTAATCATTCATGACTTATTTACATGAAAACAAAATTACATATCCTTTATATCTAATCCATACACCAACGACCAAAAACACCTACAAACACTTTCATTCTTCAATTTTCTTCATCTAATTGATCTCTCTCAAGTTCTATCTTCAAGTTCTAAGTGTTCTTCATATATTCTACAAGTTCTAGTTACATAAAATCAAGAATACTTTCAAGTTTGCTAGCTCACTTCCAATCTTGTAAGGTGATCATCCAACCTCAAGAAATCTTTGTTTATTACAGTAGGTTATCATTCTAATACAAGGTAATAATCATATTCAAACTTTGGTTCAATTTCTATAACTATAACAATCTTATTTCAAGTGATGATCTTACTTGAACTTGTATTCGTGTCATGATTCTGCTTCAAGAACTTTGAGCCATCCAAGGATCCGTTGAAGCTAGATCCATTTTTCTCTTTTCTAGTAGGTTTATCCAAGGAACTTAAGGTAGTAATGATGTTCATAACATCATTCGATTCATACATATAAAGCTATCTTATTCGAAGGTTTAAACTTGTAATCACTAGAACATAGTTTAGTTAATTCTAAACTTGTTCGCAAAAAAAATGTTAATCCTTCTAACTTGACTTTTAAAATCAACTAAACACATGTTCTATATCTATATGATATGCTAACTTAATGATTTAAAACCTGGAAACACGAAAAACACCGTAAAACCAGATTTACGCCGTCGTAGTAACACCGCGGGCCGTTTTGGGTTAGTTAATTAAAAACTATGATAAACTTTGATTTAAAAGTTGTTATTATTAGAAAATGATTTTTATTATGAACATGAAACTATATCCAAAAATTATGGTTAAACTCAAAGTGGAAGTATGTTTTCTAAAATGGTCATCTAGACGTCGTTCTTTCGACTGAAATGACTACCTTTACAAAAACGACTTGTAACTTATTTTCCGACTATAAACCTATACTTTTTCTGTTTAGATTCATAAAATAGAGTTCAATATGAAACCATAGCAATTTGATTCACTCAAAACAGATTTAAAATGAAGAAGTTATGGGTAAACAAGATTGGATAATTTTTCTCATTTTAGCTACGTGAAAATTGGTAACAAATCTATTCCAACCATAACTTAATCAACTTGTATTGTATATTATGTAATCTTGAGATACTATAGACACGTATACAATGTTTCGACCTATCATGTCAACACATCTATATATATTTCGGAACAACCATAGACACTCTATATGTGAATGTTGGAGTTAGCTATACAGGGTTGAGGTTGATTCCAAAATATATATAGTTTGAGTTGTGATCAATACTGAGATACGTATACCCTGGGTCGTGGATTGATTCAAGATAATATGTATCGATTTATTTCTGTACATCTAACTGTGGACAACTAGTTGTAGGTTACTAACGAGGACAGCTGACTTAATAAACTTAAAACATCAAAATATATTAAAAGTGTTGTAAATATATTTTGAACATACTTTGATATATATGTATATATTGTTATAGGTTCGTGAATCAACCAGTGGCCAAGTCTTACTTCCCGACGAAGTAAAAATCTGTGAAAGTGAGTTATAGTCCCACTTTTAAAATCTAATATTTTTGGGATGAGAATACATGCAGGTTTTATAAATGATTTACAAAATAGACACAAGTACGTGAAACTACATTCTATGGTTGAATTATCAAAATCGAATATGCCCCTTTTTATTAAGTCTGGTAATCTAAGAATTAGGGAACAGACACCCTAATTGACGCGAATCCTAAAGAAAGATCTATTGGGCCTAACAAACCCCATCCAAAGTACCGGATGCTTTAGTACTTCGAAATTTATATCATATCTGAAGGGTGTCCCAGAATGATGGGGATATTCTTATATATGCATCTTGTTAATGTCGGTTACCAGGTGTTCACCATATGAATGATTTTTATCTCTATGTATGGGATGTGTATTGAAATATGAAATCTTGTGGTCTATTATTATGATTTGATATATATATGTTAAACCTATAACTCACCAACATTTTTGTTGACGTTTTAAGCATGTTTATTCTCAGGTGATTATTAAGAGCTTCATCTGTCGCATACTTAAATAAGGACGAGATTTGGAGTCCATGCTTGTATGATATTGTGTAAAAACTGTATTCAAGAAACTTATTTTGTTGTAACATATTTGTATTGTAAACCATTATGTAATGGTCGTGTGTAAACAGGATATTTTAGATTATCATTATTTGATAATCTACGTAAAGCTTTTTAAACCTTTATTGATGAAATAAAGGTTATGGTTTGTTTTAAAATGAATGCAGTCTTTGAAAAATGTCTCATATAGAGGTCAAAACCTCGCAATGAAATCAATTAATATGGAACGTTTTTAATCAATAAGATCGGGACATTTCAGTTGGTATCAGAGCGTTGGTCTTAGAGAACCAGAATTTTGCATTAGTGTGTCTTATCGAGTTTGTTAGGATGCATTAGTGAGTCTGGACTTCGACCGTGTTTACTTGAAAAATGATTGCTTAACAAATTTTGTTGGAAACTATATATTTTTAACATTTGAATATTATGTGATATATTAATCTCTTAACGCGTTTGATATTATGTGATAGATGTCTACCTCTAGAACAAGTCCCATTGACTCACCTAATAATAATGAAGAGTCAAATGTAAATTGGAATGATTCGTGGACTGATTCACAAGTTCCCGAAGAGGAACCGGAAGAAGAGTCGGAACCGGAAGAAGAATCGGAACCGGAACAAGAATCGGAACCGGATGAAGAAATAGAACCGGTGGGGGAAATAATAAAACGGTTAAGTAAAAGAAAATCCTCAACCAACCGACCAAGGTTAATTATGGTCAATGGTGTTTCCGCTAAGGAAGTAAAATATTGGGAGGATTACCAATTCTCCGATGAATCGGATTCCGACGAGAATTCCGATGATGTTATAGAAATTACCCCAACTAAATTTAAAAAGGAAAAAGAAAATAATAAGGGAAAGGGCATAAAAATAGAGAAATCTAATTTCAACCCCGATGAACTTTATATGTATCGTCAACCTCCGAAGTCCTTAAGTTGTAACAATGACCCGGGAACCTCTAAACCACCAGGTTTTTCTAAACCAATGTGGAAAACGACGGCTCGTATTAGGGGAACATCATATATCCCTAGAAACTTGGTAAAACGAACCAAAATCGAAGAATAAGAAACAAGCGAGTCGGAATAAGATAGTTGTATTCGTGTGGTGTAATATATGTAATATAGTGTGCTTATGCTTTATGATATATGTAAAAATTGCTTGTATTAATAAGTATTTTTTTTTATGAATCTAACTCTTGTCTATTTTACAGTATAAAAACACAAAATGGATAGACAACCCAATATTTTAAGAGACCTACCCGGAGACATGATTGATGAAATCTTGTCTAGAGTCGGTCAGAATTCTTCGGCACAACTATTTAAGGCGAGATCAGTTTGTAAGACAATCGAAGAACGTTCCAAGAATGCCTTGGTTTATAAAAGGCTTTCGTTCGAAAGATGGGGGATATCACATTGGGAAATCCATAAGTTACGATGTGTTTACTTTGACGCATATATTGCGGGGAACCCAAATGCTATTTTACGCAATGGGTTAAGAAATTATTTTGACTCAATATATCCGAATATTGGACTTCGTGATTTAGAAAAAGCGGCTAACATGCAACATAAAGAAGCATGTTATGCTTACGGATTAGTAATGTTCGCTTCTCACCAAAGTGAGAACAAGAACATCGGGCTACAACTATTAAACAAAACGTTCCCACAAGTGACGGAGTCGGTAATTGGGGTAAGAAATGAGGTTTTTAGATTGTTACGGGACTGTTGGACATTACGTAACCCTCATCCCTTTGACGACGTTACAACACGATGTCTTATCAACGGCCATAACGGTTATGTTCCACAAGACCAAGGATGGGAAGTAATCCTAGTAAAACCAGAATGCATGACTTGTTTCTGGACGTATGAATTACGTGTCTTTATTGCCTTTGCTGAACGACTTGTGTACTAGCTAGAATTATCTTCACAACCATCTTGTATCAAATTTATTGTGTGCTATATTTCATGCTATATGTAAAATAAGCGGTATTGTAAGTTTGTAAAATATTGTGTAAAAGTTTGAACGTGAAATATTATTATAATCAGTTTTTCATATAGAATTGTAGTAGTTGAATTGTATATTAGCTACTAATTATGAACTTAACGGGTAGGTACTACCCGAATTTAAACTTATAAAACGCTAATATGAAGAAAAAGCTTTTATAAATGAGTTCATATTATGCTACGAAATACTATTAACTACTCTTAATATTCTGTATGATTAACTTGTTCCATTTGACTATTTTGAAGGAAATGGCACCGACTACTTGACACACCGTGAATATGAATGAAGAGGAATTCCGTACTTTTCTATCTTCAAACATTACCGCAGTACAGGCTGCGCTACATACCAACAATAACCTTGGATCTAGCAGTACAGGAAATCGTGTAGGATGCACTTACAAAGAATTCACTGCCTGCAAACCTTTGGAATTTGATAGAACCGAAGGACCGATCGGATTGAAACGGTGGACCGAGAAGGTCGAATCGGTGTTTGCCATAAGTAAGTGTACTGAAGAGGACAACGTGAAGTACGCTACTCATACCTTCACAGGTTCTGCGTTAACATGGTGAAATACCTATCTAGAGCAAGTGGGACAAGGCGATGCGTACGCACTACCGTTGTTAGCATTCAAGCACTTGATGAACGAGAAATACCGTCCCAGAACCGAGGTCAATAAGCTCAAGACAGAACTTAATGGGTTACGAACCCAAGGATTTGATATTACCACGTACGAAAGACGATTAACAGAATTGTGCCTATTGTGTCCGGGAGCATTCGAAGATGAGGAAGAGAAGATCGACGTGTTTGTGAAAGGATTACCGAAAAGAATCCAAGAAGATATAAGTTCACACGAGCCCGCCTCCATACAACAGGCATGTAGAATGGCTCACAAACTAGTGAACCAGATTGAAGAAAGAATTAAAGAACAGACTGCTGAAGAGGCCAATGTGAAGCAAGTCAAAAGAAAGTGGGAGGAAAACGGTGATAAGAATCACCGATACAACAACAACAATTACAACAATAATCGCAACAATTATCCCAACAATCGCAACATCAATCGCAACTACAACAAACGGCCCAACAACAAAAACAACAACAACAACAACAGCAACTACAACAATCATCCCAACAACAATAATAACCGCAACAACAACAACAATCAGAAGCAGCTATGCCAAAGGTGTGAAAAGTATCACTCGGGGTTCTGCACCAAATTTTGCAACAAGTGTAAAAGAAATGGTCATAGCGCGGCAAAGTGTGAGGTCTACGGACCAGGGGTTAATAGAACGAAAGGAACAAATGGTGTCGGAATGAGTAATGGCGGAGCAAGTAGTGTCGGAGCAAGTTATGCCAATGTAGTTTGTTATAAATGTGGAAAACCGGGCCACATTATTAGAAATTGCCCAAACCAGGAGAACACGAATGGACAAGGCCGCGGAAGAGTTTTCAATATTAATGCGGCAGAGGCACAGGAAGACCCGGAGCTTGTTACGGGTACGTTTCTTATTGACAATAAATCTGCTTACGTTTTATTTGATTCGGGTGCGGATAGAAGCTATATGAGTAGAGATTTTTGTGCTAAATTAAGTTGTCCATTGACGCCTTTGGATAGTAAATTTTTACTCGAATTAGCAAATGGTAAATTAATTTCAGCAGATAATATATGTCGGAATCGAGAAATTAAACTGGTTAGCAAAACATTTAAGATTGATTTGATACCAGTAGAGTTAGGGAGTTTTGATGTGATAATCGGTATGGACTGGTTGAAAGAAGTGAAAGCAGAGATCGTTTGTTACAAAAATGCAATTCGCATTATACGAGAAAAAGGAAAACCCTTAATGGTGTACGGAGAAAAGGGTAACACGAAGCTACATCTTATTAGTAATTTGAAGGCACAAAAACTAATAAGAAAAGGTTGCTATGCTATTCTAGCACACGTCGAGAAAGTACAAACTGAAGAAAAGAGCATCAATGATGTTCCCATTGCAAAAGAATTTCCCGATGTATTTCCGAAAGAATTACCGGGATTACCCCCACATCGATCTGTTGAATTTCAAATAGATCTTGTACCAGGAGCTGCACCAATAGCTCGTGCTCCTTACAGACTCGCACCCAGCGAGATGAAAGAACTGCAAAGCCAATTACAAGAACATTTAGAGCGTGGTTTCATTCGACCAAGCACATCACCGTGGGGAGCTCCTGTTTTGTTTGTCAAGAAGAAAGATGGTACATTCAGGTTGTGTATCGACTACCGAGAGTTGAACAAACTTACCATCAAGAACCGCTACCCACTACCGAGAATCGACGACTTATTTGATCAACTACAAGGCTCGTCTGTTTATTCAAAGATTGACTTACGTTCTGGGTATCATCAAATGCGGGTGAAAGAAGATGATATTCCAAAGACTGCTTTCAGAACACGTTACGGTCATTACGAGTTTATGGTCATGCCGTTTGGTTTAACTAATGCACCAGCTGTGTTCATCGACCTTATGAACCGAGTGTGTGGACCATACCTTGACAAGTTTGTCATTGTTTTCATTGATGACATACTTATTTACTCAAAGAATGACCAAGAACACGGTGAACATTTGAGAAAGGTGTTAGAAGTATTGAGGAAGGAAGAATTGTACGCTAAGTTTTCAAAGTGTGCATTTTGGTTGGAAGAAGTTCAATTCCTCGGTCACATAGTGAACAAAGAAGGTATTAAGGTGGATCCGGCAAAGATAGAAACTGTTGAAAAGTGGGAAACCCCGAAAACTCCGAAACACATACGCCAGTTTTTAGGACTAGCTGGTTACTACAGAAGGTTCATCCAAGACTTTTCCAGAATAGCAAAACCCTTGACTGCATTAACGCATAAAGGGAAGAAATTTGAATGGAATGATGAACAAGAGAAAGCGTTTCAGTTATTGAAGAAAAAGCTAACTACGACACCTATATTGTCATTGCCTGAAGGGAATGATGATTTTGTGATTTATTGTGACGCATCAAAGCAAGGTCTCGGTTGTGTATTAATGCAACAAACGAAGGTGATTGCTTATGCGTCTAGACAATTGAAGATTCACGAACAAAATTATACGACGCATGATTTGGAATTAGGCGCGGTTGTTTTTGCATTAAAGACTTGGAGGCACTACTTATATGGGGTCAAAAGTATTATATATACCGACCACAAAAGTCTTCAACACATATTTAATCAGAAACAACTGAATATGAGGCAGCGTAGGTGGATTGAATTATTGAATGATTACGACTTTGAGATTCGTTACCACCCGGGGAAGGCAAATGTGGTAGCCGATGCCTTGAGCAGGAAGGACAGAGAACCCATTCGAGTAAAATCTATGAATATAATGATTCATAATAACCTTACTACTCAAATAAAGGAGGCGCAACAAGGAGTTTTAAAAGAGGGAAATTTAAAGGATGAAATACCCAAAGGATCGGAGAAGCATCTTAATATTCGGGAAGACAGAACCCGGTATAGGGCTGAAAGGATTTGGGTACCAAAATTTGGAGATATGAGAGAAATGGTACTTAGAGAAGCTCATAAAACCAGATACTCAATACATCCTGGAACGGGGAAGATGTACAAGGATCTTAAGAAACATTTTTGGTGGCCAGGTATGAAAGCCGATATTGCTAAATATGTAGGAGAATGTTTGACGTGTTCTAAGGTCAAAGCTGAACATCAGAAACCATCAGGTCTACTACAACAACCTGAAATCCCGGAATGGAAATGGGAAAACATTACCATGGATTTCATTACTAAATTGCCAAGGACTACAAGTGGTTTTGATACTATTTGGGTAATTGTTGATCGTCTCACCAAATCAGCACATTTCCTGCCAATAAGAGAAGATGACAAGATGGAGAAGTTAGCACGACTGTATTTGAAGGAAGTTGTCTCCAGACATGGAATACCAATCTCTATTATCTCTGATAGGGATGGCAGATTTATTTCAAGATTCTGGCAGACATTACAGCAAGCATTAGGAACTCGTTTAGACATGAGTACTGCCTATCATCCACAAACTGATGGGCAGAGTGAAAGGATGATACAAACGCTTGAAGACATGCTACGAGCATGTGTTATTGATTTCGGAAACAGTTGGGATCGACATCTACCGTTAGCAGAATTTTCCTACAACAACAGCTACCATTCAAGCATTGAGATGGCGCCGTTTGAAGCACTTTATGGTAGAAAGTGCAGGTCTCCGATTTGTTGGAGTTAAGTGGGGGATAGACAGATTACGGGTCTGGAGATAATACAAGAAACTACCGAGAAGATCATCCAAATTCAACAACGGTTGAAAACTGCCCAAAGTCGACAAAAGAGCTACGCTGACATTAAAAGAAAAGATATAGAATTTGAAATTAGAGAGTTGGTCATGCTTAAAGTTGTACCTTGGAAAGGCGTTGTTCGATTTGGTAAACGAGGGAAATTAAATCCAAGGTATATTGGACCATTCAAGATTATTGATCGTGTCGGACCAGTAGCTTACCGACTTGAGTTACCTCAACAACTCGCGGCTGTACATAACACTTTCCACGTATCGAATTTGAAGAAATGTTTTGCTAAAGAAGATCTCACTATTCCGTTAGATGAAATCCATATCAACGAAAAACTTCAATTTATCGAAGAACCCGTCGAAATAATGGATCGTGAGGTTAAAAGACTTAAGCAAAACAAGATACCAATTGTTAAGGTTCGATGGAATGCTCGTAGAGGACCCGAGTTCACCTGGGAATGAGAAGATCAGATGAAGAAGAAATACCCGCATTTATTTCCAGAAGATACGTCAACACCTCCAACTTCTTAAAATTTCGGGACGAAATTTATTTTACTGGTAGGTACTGTAGTGACCCGAACTTTTCCATGTTTATATATATATTAAATGAAATTTTTATTTACATGATTAAATGTTTCCAACATTTTAAGCAATCAAACTTGTTAAGACTTGATTAATTGAAATATGTTTCATATAGACAATTGACCACCCAAGTTGACTGGTGATTCACGAACGTTAAAACTTGTAAAAACTATATGATGATATACATATGGATATATATATAGTTAACATGATACTATGATAAGTAAACATATCATTAAGTATATTAACAATGAACTACATATGTAAAAACAAGACTACTAACTTAATGATTTTTAAACGAGACATATATGTAACGATTATCGTTGTAAAGACATTTAATGTATATATATCATATTAAGAGATATTCATACATGATAAAATCATGATAATATAATAATTTAAAATCTCATTTGATATTATAAACATTGGGTTAACAACATTTAACAAGATCGTTAACATTAAGGTTTCAAAAAAACACTTACATGTAACGACTAACGATGACTTAACGACTCAGTTAAAATGTATATACATGTAATGTTTTAATATGTATTTATACACTTTTTAAAGACTTCAATACACTTATCAAAATACTTCTACTTAACAAAAATGCTTACAATTACATCCTCGTTCAGTTTCATCAACAATTCTACTCGTATGCACCCGTAATCGTAATCGTACAATACACAGCTTTTAGATGTATGTACTATTGGTATATACACTCCAATGATCAGCTCTTAGCAGCTCATGTGAGTCACCTAACACATGTGGGAACCATCATTTGGCAACTAGCATGAAATATCTCATAAAATTACAAAAATATGAGTAATCATTCATGACTTATTTACATGAAAACAAAATTACATATCCTTTATATCTAATCCATACACCAACGACCAAAAACACCTACAAACACTTTCATTCTTCAATTTTCTTCATCTAATTGATCTCTTTCAAGTTCTATCTTCAAGTTCTAAGTGTTCTTCATATATTCTACAAGTTCTAGTTACATAAAATCAAGAATACTTTCAAGTTTGCTAGCTCACTTCCAATCTTGTAAGGTGATCATCCAACCTCAAGAAATCTTTGTTTCTTACAGTAGGTTATCATTCTAATACAAGGTAATAATCATATTCAAACTTTGGTTCAATTTCTATAACTATAACAATCTTATTTCAAGTGATGATCTTACTTGAACTTGTTTTCGTGTCATGATTCTGCTTCAAGAACTTCGAGCCATCCAAGGATCCGTTGAAGCTAGATCCATTTTTCTCTTTTCCAGTAGGTTTATCCAAGGAACTTAAGGTAGTAATGATGTTCATAACATCATTCGATTCATACATATAAAGCTATCTTATTCGAAGGTTTAAACTTGTAATCACTAGAACATAGTTTAGTTAATTCTAAACTTGTTCGCAAAAAAAAGTTAATCCTTCTAACTTGACTTTTAAAATCAACTAAACACATGTTCTATATCTATATGATATGCTAACTTAATGATTTAAAACCTGGAAACACGAAAAACACCGTAAAACCAGATTTACGCCGTCGTAGTAACACCGCGGGCTGTTTTGGGTTAGTTAATAAAAAACTATGATAAACTTTGATTTAAAAGTTGTTATTCTGAAAAAATGATTTTTATTATGAACATGAAACTATATCCAAAAATTATGGTTAAACTCAAAGTGGAAGTATGTTTTCTAAAATGGTCATCTAGACGTCGTTCTTTCGACTGAAATGACTACCTTTACAAAAACGACTTGTAACTTATTTTTCCGACTATAAACCTATACTTTTTCTGTTTAGATTCATAAAATAGAGTTCAATATGAAACCATAGCAATTTGATTCACTCAAAACAGATTTAAAATGAAGAAGTTATGGGTAAAACAAGATTGGATAATTTTTCTCATTTTAGCTACGTGAAAATTGGTAACAAATCTATTCCAACCATAACTTAATCAACTTGTATTGTATATTATGTAATCTTGAGATACAATAGACACGTATACAATGTTTCGACCTATCATGTCGACACATCTATATATATTTCGAAACAACCATAGACACTCTATATGTGAATGTTGGAGTTAGCTATACAGGGTTGAGGTTGATTCCAAAATATATATAGTTTGAGTTGTGATCAATACTGAGATACGTATACCCTGGGTCGTGGATTGATTCAAGATAATATTTATCGATTTATTTCTGTACATCTAACTGTGGACAACTAGTTGTAGGTTACTAACGAGGACAGCTGACTTAATAAACTTAAAACATCAAAATATATTAAAAGTGTTGTAAATATATTTTGAACATACTTTGATATATATGTATATATTGTTATAGGTTCGTGAATCAACCAGTGGCCAAGTCACTTCCCGACGAAGTAAAAATCTGTGAAAGTGAGTATTAGTCCCACTTTTAAAATCTAATATTTTTGGGATGAGAATACATGCAGGTTTTATAAATGATTTACAAAATAGACACAAGTACGTGAAACTACATTCTATGGTTGAATTATCGAAATCGAATATGCCCCTTTTATTAAGTCTGGTAATCTAAGAATTAGGGAACAGACACCCTAATTGACGCGAATCCTAAAGATAGATCTATTGGGCCTAACAAACCCCATCCAAAGTACCGGATGCTTTAGTACTTCGAAATTTATATCATATCCGAAGGGTGTCCCGGAATGATGGGGATATTCTTATATATGCATCTTGTTAATGTCAGTTACCAGGTGTTTACCATATGAATGATTTTTATCTCTATGTATGGGATGTGTATTGAAATATGAAATCTTGTGGTCTATTATTATGATTTGATATATATAGGTTAAACCTATAACTCACCAACATTTTTGTTGACGTTTTAAGCATGTTTATTCTCAGGTGATTATTAAGAGCTTCCGCTGTCGCATACTTAAATAAGGACGAGATTTGGAGTCCATGCTTGTATGATATTGTGTAAAAACTGCATTCAAGAAACTTATTTTGTTGTAACATATTTGTATTGTAAACCATTATGTAATGGTCGTGTGTAAACATGATATTTTAGATTATCATTATTTGATAATCTACGTAAAGCTTTTTAAACCTTTATTGATGAAATAAAAGTTATGGTTTGTTTTAAAATGAATGCAGTCTTTGAAAAATGTCTCATATAGAGGTCAAAACCTCGCAACGAAATCAATTAATATGGAACGTTTTTAATCAATAAGAACGGGACATTTCAAGAAACTACCGAGAAGATCATCCAAATTCAACAACGATTGAAAACCGCCCAAAGTCGACAAAAGAGCTACGCTGACATTAAAAGAAAAGATATAGAATTTGAAATTGGAGAGATGGTCATGCTTAAAGTTGCACCTTGGAAAGGCGTTGTTCGATTTGGTAAATGAGGGAAATTAAATCCAAGGTATATTGGACCATTCAAGATTATTGATCGTGTCGGACCAGTAGCTTACCGACTTGAGTTACCTCAACAACTCGCAGCTGTACATAACACTTTCCACGTCTCGAATTTGAAGAAATGTTTTGCTAAAGAAGATCTCACTATTCCGTTAGATGAAATCCAAATCAACGAAAAACTCCAATTCATTGAAGAACCCGTCGAAATAATGGATCGTGAGGTTAAAAGACTTAAGCAAAACAAGATACCAATTGTTAAGGTTTGATGGAATGCTCGTAGAGGACCCGAGTTCACCTGGGAGCGTGAAGATCAGATGAAGAAGAAATACCCGCATCTATTTCCAGAAGATTCGTCAACACCTTCAACAGCTTAAAATTTCGGGACGAAATTTATTTAACGGGTAGGTACTGTAGTGACCCGAACTTTTCCATGTTTATATATATTAATTGAGATTGATATTTACATGATTAAATGTTTCCAACGTGTTAAGCAATCAAACTTGTTAAGACTTGATTAATTGAAATATGTTTCATATAGACAATTGACCACCCAAGTTGACCGGTGATTCACGAACGTTAAAACTTGTAAAAACTATATGATGACATATATATGGATATATATATATAGTTAACATGATACTATGATAAGTAAACATATCATTAAGTATATTAACAATGAACTACATATGTAAAAACAAGACTACTAACTTAATGATTTTTAAACGAGACATATATGTAACGATTATCGTTGTAAAGACATTTAATGTATATATATCATATTAAGAGATATTCATACATGATAATATCATGATAATATAATAATTTAAAATCTCATTTGATTTTATAAACATTGGGTTAACAACATTTAACAAGATCGTTAACCTAAAGGTTTCAAAACAACACTTACATGTAACGACTAACGATGACTTAACGACTCAGTTAAAATGTATATACATGTAGTGTTTTAATATGTATTTATACACTTTTGAAAGACTTCAATACACTTATCAAAATACTTCTACTTAACAAAAATGCTTACAATTACATCCTCGTTCAGTTTCATCAACAATTCTACTCGTATGCACCCGTATTCGTACTCGTACAATACACAGCTTTTAGAAGTATGTACTATTGGTATATACACTCCAATGATAATCTCTTAGCAGCCCATGTGAGTCACCTAACACATGTGGGAACCATCATTTGGCAACTAGCATGAAATATCTCATAAAATTACAAAAATATGAGTAATCATTCATGACTTATTTACATGAAAACAAAATTACATATCCTTTATATCTAATCCATACACCAATGACCAAAAACACCTACAAACACTTTCATTCTTCAATTTTATTCATCTAATTGATCTCTCTCAAGTTCTATCTTCAAGTTTTAAGTGTTCTTCATATATTCTACAAGTTCTAGTTACATAAAATCAAGAATACTTTCAAGTTTGCTAGCTCACTTCCAATCTTGTAAGGTGATCATCCAACCTCAAGAAATCTTTGTTTCTTACAGTAGGTTATCATTCTAATACAAGGTAATAATCATATTCAAACTTTGGTTCAATTTCTATAACTATAACAATCTTATTTCAAGTGATGATCTTACTTGAACTTGTTTTCGTGTCATGATTCTGCTTCAAGAACTTCGAGCCATCCAAGGATCCGTTGAAGCTAGATCCATTTTTCTATTTTCCAGTAGGTTTATCCAAGGAACTTAAGGTAGTAATGATGTTCATAACATCATTCGATTCATACATATAAAGCCATCTTATTCGAAGGTTTAAACTTGTAATCACTAGAACATAGTTTAGTTAATTCTAAACTTGTTCGCAAACAAAAGTTAATCCTTCTAACTTGACTTTTAAAATCAACTAAACACATGTTCTATATCTATATGATATGCTAACTTAATGATTTAAAACCTGGAATGATGTCGTACGAGGTGTATATAAAATAGTTATTAATTTTAGCAGGAAATACTATTAAATACGATACAATTTTACACAAGATATTTATTTATTTATAGAATGGATATACTTAAACCTTGCTACAACACTTATAGGCAGTGTACCTAATCGTACAGTAGTGTAGTTTTTAGTAAGTCCGGTTCGTTCCACAGGGAAATCTTTAAACAAAGCTCAACGCTATATTAGTTTACTTTTATAAAAATACAAATATATATATATGTAATATTATTATTATAAAGGGGGGTTTTTACCGTTTAATGACCGGTTTGTCGATTTTAAGACTTTAGTCGCAGTTAAAAACTAATGTAAAATATAAAATAAATACAAGACTTAAATTAAAAATTAAATAACGATAATGAAATTGCGAATAATAAAAATGCGATAAAATAAAATTGCGATAATTAAAAAATACGATAATTAAAAGTGCGATTAAATAACAATAAATAAAAGTGCGATAATTAGAAGTGCAATTAAATATAAAATAAAGGAAATTAAATATGAAATAAAAGAATTATGCTTATTTAAACTTCCGTAATCATGATGTTTGACGTGTTGATTTTAGTTTTATGCCCATGGGTTAATTGTCCTTTGTCCTGGATTATTTAATATGTCCGTCTGGTTTTTGTCCATAACAGTCCATCAGTCATAAATATAAAGTGCGAGTGTCCTCGTCAAATTATTCTTATACCCGAAGTTAAATATTCCAACTAATTGGGGATTCGAATTGTAACAAGGTTTTAATACTTTGTTTAATGAATACACCAGGTTATCGACTGCGTGTAAACCAAGGTTTTACTACTTTGTTAACAATTACACCAATTACCCTTGAATGTAATTTCACCCCTGTTTTAATTATTCTAGTGGCTATTAATCCATTCCCGTGTCCGGTTAAATGAACGATTATTCGTACATATAAATACCCCGCCCATCGTGTCCGATCGAGTGTATATGGTAATTTATAGGGATGCCCAATTGTAAATCTTTATATTAACATTAACAAACTCTCATTTAATTAAACAAATATAAAGCCCATTAATAGCCCATAGTCTAATTTCCACAAGTGTCGTTCTTTTGTCCAAACCCCAATTATGGTACAAAGCCCAATTACCCAATTTTAGTAATTAGCCCAACATCATGATTACTTCGTTTTAAATAAGCATAATAATAACTTAGCTACGAGACATTAATTTAAAAAGGAGAACATAGCTTACATTGATTATTTATCGCGTAGTGTTACACGGACAGAGCTCCGACTTTAAAACTCGTAAAATAACCTTTACATAACCCGAACTAATCTAATATAACACTAATCTATACTATATATATATATATTTATTATCTTATGGAGTATTATTATTATTATTTGTGTGTGTGGTGTGTTAAAAACGAGTAGAAAACTGGCCTTTTATAGAACCTGAGCTGAATCTGATCCTCATGCGACTCGCATGGGAAATAGGCATAAATCCATGCGAGTCGCATGGCTATGCTGGACAGCTCACATACGTTTGTCACATAGCTTTGCCGACATAATATAAAATAAATATAAATATATAAATAATTAATATAATTATTTATATATTATATTTTATTCTTGTGCATAGTAGACTAGATATTTTTGGTCCGTTGCGTCGGGCGTTTCTTCTTGGCTCGGGTCCCGGTTCCGGATTTTCGGACGTCTTCGCGTATTATTTTATATCGTGTACTTTGCGTTCCGCAACTTGTACTCTTGTCATTTTTAGACGTTCTTCATCAATAATTTGAACCACTTTAATTGTATCTTTGTACATTTGAGCATTTTGGACCTTTCCGTCTTCAATTCTTCGTTTTCGCCTTTTGTCTTCGCACTTATTAAATATAAACGAATATTACTTGAATATGGAACAATTACAACTAAATAATTTACATATTGGGAGGATATTGCTACTAAATATATGTTCATTTGGAGCACTATCAAATATCCCCACACTTGAACGTTGCTTGTCCTCAAGCAATACATAACTTGAAATTATAATACATCACACGAATCACTTCTTTATTCTTCACACTTTGTACATCAGTGATTTTGATATGGCGGTATAAATAATGATAGTAACGATAGAACCATGGTTAAAGGTGGGTGTGTCATCCACAGTTGCCTCGGGTTTAGGTCAACGACACTTGCAATCAAATAGCCGATTTACTTTCGGTTTCCAAAGAAAAGTGCACATTTGAAAGGCGGTTTACAGTCCCACATGACTATGAAAATGTAGATCCTTAAGGAAATTGGATCTTTATGAAAACATTTGATCTTTGAAAATTCAATCTAGCTTTTACCCTAGATAAGTTTTCCGGAATAACCCTTCACCGGTGTTGCAAAATATTTTTGTGGGTTTTGTGGGTTTCAGATTTGAAAATTTTAGCTTAACACTTGTGGTTTTGTGTTACCCACTTGCTAACCTTGTATTAGTAAAGCAACACGTCCAGTTTACTTGTCCCGTATATTACCTTTAGCAAACTACCGTCCGGTTGTAAAGGAAAGCGATGAACAAGCAACTGTTAAGGCAATGTCCCGTGACATGCTTTTGATTATGGTCTATAACGTGTCGGACGCAATTACTATCCTTTGTAGGAGCAATAGTAAAGTTCACCCTTATAATTTTTTTGGTCTGGCACAAGGTCCTGTCTTCGACCATGCTACGCAACCACCGTTCTTACGGTTGACACCCGATTTGGTTCAGGTGACCTAATGAATTCTAGGTGAATTCCTAGGATTTTATGTTCAATGGTAATGAACGCATTGAAAATGGATTTTCAGAAAACAAATCGGTTTGTAGTTTTGATCAAAATATTTTCTCGTTCAAGCTCGAGTTTAGATATCGTTGAATTCCATGAGTTTGAATTCTCAATCTTTAAGGTCAATCTCAAGGATTGAGTAATATCAGGCTTAAAAGCTGATTTTTAATCTTTAAGGAGATTATCCTTTCTGGGGATCTGATTCATTAGTCTTATCCAGCTAATTTGCACGGTGCCTCCCCATTGTACGAGATAAATCCTTCTCATGGTTAGGATAAATCTGACCACTTGGCGACCCTGTTTTGAAATGTCCCGTTCTTATTGATTAAAAACGTTCCATATTAATTGATTTCGTTGCGAGGTTTTGACCTCTATATGAGACGTTTTTCAAAGACTGCATTCATTTTTAAACAAACCATAACCTTTATTTCATCAATAAAGGTTTAAAAAGCTTTACGTAGATTATCAAATAATGATAATCTAATATATCCTGTTTACACACGACCATTACATAATGGTTTACAATACAAATATGTTACAACAAAATAAGTTTCTTGAATGCAGTTTTTACACAATATCATACAAGCATGGACTCCAAATCTTGTCCTTATTTAAGTATGCGACAGCGGAAGCTCTTAATAATCACCTGAGAATAAACATGCTTAAAACGTCAACAAAAATGTTGGTGAGTTATAGGTTTAACCTATATATATCAAATCGTAACAATAGACCACAAGATTTCATATTTCAATACACATCCCATACATAGAGATAAAAATCATTCATATGGTGAACACCTGGTAACCGACAATAACAAGATGCATATATAAGAATATCCCCATCATTCCGGGACACCCTTCGGATATGATATAAATTTCGAAGTACTAAAGCATCCGGTACTTTGGATGGGGTTTGTTAGGCCCAATAGATCTATCTTTAGGATTCGCGTCAATTAGGGTGTCTGTTCCCTAATTCTTAGATTACCAGACTTAATAAAAAGGGGCATATTCGATTTCGATAATTCAACCATAGAATGTAGTTTCACGTACTTGTGTCTATTTTGTAAATCATTTATAAAACCTGCATGTATTCTCATCCCAAAAATATTAGATTTTAAAAGTGGGACTATAACTCACTTTCACAGATTTTTACTTCGTCGGGAAGTAAGACTTGGCCACTGGTTGATTCACGAACCTATAACAATATATACATATATATCAAAGTATGTTCAAAATATATTTACAACACTTTTAATATATTTTGATGTTTTAAGTTTATTAAGTCAGCTGTCCTCGTTAGTAACCTACAACTAGTTGTCCACAGTTAGATGTACAGAAATAAATCGATAAATATTATCTTGAATCAATCCACGACCCAGTGTATACGTATCTCAGTATTGATCACAACTCAAACTATATATATTTTGGAATCAACCTCAACCCTGTATAGCTAACTCCAACATTCACATATAGAGTGTCTATGGTTGTTCCGAAATATATATAGATGTGTCGACATGATAGGTCGAAACATTGTATACGTGTCTATGGTATCTCAAGATTACATAATATATAATACAAGTTGATTAAGTTATGGTTGGAATAGATTTGTTACCAATTTTCACGTAGCTAAAATGAGAAAAATTATCCAATCTTGTTTTACCCATAACTTCTTCATCTTAAATCCGTTTTGAGTGAATCAAATTGCTATGGTTTCATATTGAACTCTATTTTATGAATCTAAACAAAAAAAGTATAGGTTTCTAGTCGGAAAAATAAGTTACAAGTCGTTTTTGTAAAGGTAGTCATTTCAGTCGAAAGAACGACGTCTAGATGACCATTTTAGAAAACATACTTCCACTTTGAGTTTAACCATAATTTTTGGATATAGTTTCATGTTCATAATAAAAATCATTTTCTCAGAATAACAACTTTTAAATCAAAGTTTATCATAGTTTTTAATTAACTAACCCAAAACAGCCCGCGGTGTTACTACGACGGCGTAAATCCGGTTTTACGGTGTTTTTCGTGTTTCCAGGTTTTAAATCATTAAGTTAGCATATCATATAGATATAGAACATGTGTTTAGTTGATTTTAAAAGTCAAGTTAGAAGGATTAACTTTTGTTTGCGAACAAGTTTAGAATTAACTAAACTATGTTCTAGTGATTACAAGTTTAAACCTTCGAATAAGATAGCTTTATATGTATGAATCGAATGATGTTATGAACATCATTACTACCTTAAGTTCCTTGGATGAACCTACTGGAAAAGAGAAAAATGGATCTAGCTTCAATGGATCCTTGGATGGCTCAAAGTTCTTGAAGCAAAATCATGACACGAAAACAAGTTCAAGTAAGATCATCACTTGAAATAAGATTGTTATAGTTATAGAAATTGAACCAAAGTTTGAATATGATTATTACCTTGTATTAGAATGATAACCTACTGTAAGAAACAAAGATTTCTTGAGGTTGGATGATCACCTTACAAGATTGGAAGTGAGCTAGCAAACTTGAAAGTATTCTTGATTTTATGAAACTAGAACTTTTGGAATTTATGAAGAACACTTAGAACTTGAAGATAGAACTTGAGAGAGTTCAATTAGATGAAGAAAATTGAAGAATGAAAGTGTTTGTAGGTGTTTTTGGTCGTTGGTGTATGGATTAGATATAAAGGATATGTAATTTTGTTTTCATGTAAATAAGTCATGAATGATTACTCATATTTTTGTAATCTTATGAGATATTTCATGCTAGTTGCCAAATGATGGTTCCCACATGTGTTAGGTGACTCACATGGGCTGATAAGAGCTGATCATTGGAGTGTATATACCAATAGTACATACATCTAAAAGCTGTGTATTGTACGAGTACGAATACGGGTGCATACGAGTAGAATTGTTGATGAAACTGAACGAGAATGTAATTGTAAGCATTTTTGTTAAGTAGAAGTATTTTGATAAGTGTATTGAAGTCTTTCAAAAGTGTATAAATACATATTAAAACACTACATGTATATACATTTTAACTGAGTCGTTAAGTCATCGTTAGTCGTTACATGTAAGTGTTGTTTTGAAACCTTTAGGTTAACGATCTTGTTAAATGTTGTTAACCCAATGTTTATAATATCAAAAGAGATTTTAAATTATTATATTATCATGATATTATGATGTACGAATATCTCTTAATATGATATATATACATTAAATGTCGTTACAACGATAAACGTTACATATATGTCTCGTTTCAAAATCATTAAGTTAGTAGTCTTGTTTTTACATATGTAGTTCATTGTTAATATAATTAATGATATGTTTACTTATCATAATATCATGTTAACTATATATATAACCATATATATGTCATCATATAGTTTTTTTTTACAAGTTTTAACGTTCGTGAATCACCGGTCAACTTGGGTGGTCAATTGTCTATATGAAACCTATTTCAATTAATCAAGTCTTAACAAGTTTGATTGCTTAACATGTTGGAAACATTTAATCATGTAAACATCAATCTCAATTAATATATATAAACATGGAAAAGTTCGGGTCACTACAGTACCTACCCGTTAAATAAATTTCGTCCCGAAATTTTAAGCTGTTGAAGGTGTTGACGAATCTTCTGGAAATAGATGCGGGTATTTCTTCTTCATCTGATCTTCACGCTCCCAGGTGAACTCGGGTCCTCTACGAGCATTCCATCGAACCTTAACAATTGGTATCTTGTTTTGCTTAAGTCTTTTAACCTCACGATCCATTATTTCGACGGGTTCTTCGATGAATTGGAGTTTTTCGTTGATTTGGATTTCATCTAACGGAATAGTGAGATCTTCTTTAGCAAAACATTTCTTCAAATTCGAGACGTGGAAAGTGTTATGTACAGCCGCGAGTTGTTGAGGTAACTCAAGTCGGTAAGCTACTGGTCCGACACGATCAATAATCTTGAATGGTCCAATATACCTTGGATTTAATTTCCCTCGTTTACCAAATCGAACAACGCCTTTCCAAGGTGAAACTTTAAGCATGACCATCTCTCCAATTTCAAATTCTATATCTTTTCTTTTAATGTCAGCGTAGCTCTTTTGTCGACTTTGGGCGGTTTTCAACCGTTGTTGAATTTGGATGATCTTCTCGGTAGTTTCTTGTATAATCTCCGGACCCGTAATCTGTCTATCCCCCACCTCACTCCAACAAATCGGAGACCTGCACTTTCTACCATAAAGTGCTTCAAACGGCGCCATCTCAATGCTTGAATGGTAGCTGTTGTTGTAGGAAAATTCTGCTAACGGTAGATGTCGATCCCAACTGTTTCCGAAATCAATAACACATGCTCGTAGCATGTCTTCAAGCGTTTGTATCGTCCTTTCGCTCTGCCCATCAGTTTGTGGATGATAGGCAGTACTCATGTCTAGACGAGTTCCTAATGCTTGCTGTAATGTCTGCCAGAATCTTGAAATAAATCTGCCATCCCTATCAGAGATAATAGAGATTGGTATTCCATGTCTGGAGACGACTTCCTTCAAATACAGTCGTGCTAACTTCTCCATCTTGTCATCTTCTCTTATTGGTAGGAAGTGTGCTGATTTGGTGAGACGATCAACTATTACCCAAATAGTATCAAAACCACTTGCAGTCCTTGGCAATTTAGTGATGAAATCCATGGTAATGTTTTCCCATTTCCATTCCGGGATTTCGGGTTGTTGAAGTAGACCTGATGGTTTCTGATGCTCAGCTTTAACCTTAGAACACGTCAAACATTCTCCTACGTATTTAGCAACATCGGCTTTCATACCCGGCCACCAAAAATGTTTCTTGAGATCCTTGTACATCTTCCCCGTTCCAGGATGTATTGAGTATCTGGTTTTATGAGCTTCTCTAAGTACCATTTCTCTCATATCTCCAAATTTTGGTACCCAAATCCTTTCAGCCCTATATCGGGTTCCGTCTTCCCGAATATTAAGATGCTTCTCCGATCCTTTGGGTATTTCATCCTTTAAATTTCCCTCTTTTAAAACTCCTTGTTGCGCCTCCTTTATTTGAGTAGTAATGTTATTATGAATCATTATATTCATAGATTTTACTCGAATGGGTTCTCTGTCCTTCCTGCTCAAGGCATCGGCTACCACGTTTGCCTTCCCCGGGTGGTAACGAATCTCAAAGTCGTAATCATTCAATAATTCAATCCACCTACGCTGCCTCATATTCAGTTGTTTCTGATTAAATATGTGTTGAAGACTTTTGTGGTCGGTATATATAATACTTTTGACCCCATATAAGTAGTGCCTCCAAGTCTTTAATGCAAAAACAACCGCGCCTAATTCCAAATCATGCGTCGTATAATTTTGTTCGTGAATCTTCAATTGTCTAGACGCATAAGCAATCACCTTCGTTCGTTGCATTAATACACAACCGAGACCTTGCTTTGATGCATCACAATAAATCACAAAATCATCATTCCCTTCAGGCAATGACAATATAGGTGCCGTAGTTAGCTTTTTCTTCAATAACTGAAACGCTTTCTCTTGTTCATCATTCCATTCAAATTTCTTCCCTTTATGCGTTAATGCAGTCAACGGTTTTGCTATTCTGGAAAAGTCTTGGATGAACCTTCTGTAGTAACCAGCTAGTCCTAAAAACTGGCGTATGTGTTTCGGAGTTTTCGGGGTTTCCCACTTTTCAACAGTTTCTATCTTTGCCGGATCCACCTTAATACCTTCTTTGTTCACTATGTGACCGAGGAATTGAACTTCTTCCAACCAAAATGCACACTTTGAAAACTTAGCGTACAATTCTTCCTTCCTCAATACTTCTAACACCTTTCTTAAATGTTCACCGTGTTCTTGGTCATTCTTTGAGTAAATAAGTATGTCATCAATGAAAACAATGACAAACTTGTCAAGGTATGGTCCACACACTCGGTTCATAAGGTCCATGAACACAGCTGGTGCATTAGTTAAACCAAACGGCATGACCATAAACTCGTAATGACCGTAACGTGTTCTGAAAGCAGTCTTTGGAATATCATCTTCTTTCACCCGCATTTGATGATACCCGGAACGTAAGTCAATCTTTGAATAAACAGACGAGCCTTGTAGTTGATCAAATAAGTCGTCGATTCTCGGTAGTGGGTAGCGGTTCTTGATGGTAAGTTTGTTCAACTCTCGGTAGTCGATACACAACCTGAATGTACCATCTTTCTTCTTGACAAACAAAACAGGAGCTCCCCACGGTGATGTGCTTGGTCGAATGAAACCACGCTCTAAAAGTTCTTGTAATTGGCTTTGCAGTTCTTTCATCTCGCTGGGTGCGAGTCTGTAAGGAGCACGAGCTATTGGTGCAGCTCCTGGTACAAGATCTATTTGAAATTCAACGGATCGATGTGGGGGTAATCCCGGTAATTCTTTCGGAAATACATCGGGAAATTCTTTTGCAATGGGAACATCATTGATGCTCTTTTCTTCAGTTTGTACTTTCTCGACGTGTGCTATAACAGCATAGCAACCTTTTCTTATTAGTTTTTGTGCCTTCAAATTACTAATAAGATGTAGCTTCGTGTTGCCCTTTTCTCCGTACACCATTAAGGGTTTTCCTTTTTCTCGTATAATGCGAATTGCATTTTTGTAACAAACGATCTCCGCTTTCACTTCTTTCAACCAGTCCATACCGATTATCACATCAAAACTCCCTAACTCTACTGGTATCAAATCAATCTTAAATGTTTCGCTAACCAGTTTAATTTCTCGATTCCGACATATATTATCTGCTGAAATTAATTTACCATTTGCTAATTCGAGTAAAAATTTACTATCCAAAGGCGTCAATGGACAACTTAATTTAGCACAAAAATCTCTACTCATATAGCTTCTATCCGCACCCGAATCAAATAAAACGTAAGCAGATTTATTGTCAATAAGAAACGTACCCGTAACAAGCTCCGGGTCTTCCTGTGCCTCTACCGCATTAATATTGAAAACTCTTCCACGGCCTTGTCCATTCGTGTTCTCCTGGTTCGGGCAATTTCTAATAATGTGGCCTGGTTTTCCACATTTATAACAAACTACATTGGCATAACTTGCTCCGACACTACTTGCTCCGCCATTACTCGTTCCGACACCATTTGTTCCTTTCGTTCTATTAACCCCTGGTCCGTAGACCTCACACTTCGCCGCGCTATGACCATTTCTTTTACACTTGTTGCAAAATTTGGTGCAGAACCCCGAGTGATTCTTTTCACACCTTTGGCATAGTTGCTTCTGATTGTTGTTGTTGTTGCGGTTATTATTGTTGTTGGGATGATTGTTGTAGTTGCTGTTGTTGTTGTTGTTGTTGTTGTTGTTGGGCCGTTTGTTGTAGTTGCGATTGATGTTGCGATTGTTGGGATAATTGTTGCGATTATTGTTGTAATTGCTGTTGTTGTTGTATTGGTGATTCTTATCACCGTTTTCCTCCCACTTTCTTTTGACTTGCTTCACATTGGCCTCTTCAGCAGTCTGTTCTTTAATTCTTTCTTCAATCTGGTTCACTAGTTTGTGAGCCATTCTACATGCCTGTTGTATGGAGGCGGGCTCGTGTGAACTTATATCTTCTTGGATTCTTTCCGGTAATCCTTTCACAAACGCGTCGATCTTCTCTTCCTCATCTTCGAATGCTCCCGGACACAATAGGCACAATTCTGTGAATCGTCTTTCGTACGTGGTAATATCAAATCCTTGGGTTCGTAACCCTCTAAGTTCTGTCTTGAGCTTATTGACCTCGGTTCTGGGACGGTACTTCTCGTTCATCAAGTGCTTGAATGCTGACCACGGTAGTGCGTACGCATCATCTTGTCCCACTTGCTCTAGATAGGTATTCCACCATGTTAACGCAGAACCTGTGAAGGTATGCGTAGCGTACTTCACTTTGTCCTCTTCAGTACACTTACTTATGGCAAACACCGATTCAACCTTCTCGGTCCACCGTTTCAATCCGATCGGTCCTTCGGTTCCATCAAATTCCAAAGGTTTGCAGGCAGTGAATTCTTTGTAGGTGCATCCTACACGATTTCCTGTACTGCTAGATCCAAGGTTATTGTTGGTATGTAGCGCAGCCTGTACTGCGGCTATGTTTGAAGCTAGAAAAGTACGGAATTCCTCTTCATTCATATTCACGGTGTGTCGAGTAGTCGGTGCCATTTCCTTCAAAATAGTTAAATGGAACAAGTTAATCATACAGAATATTAAGAGTAGTTAATAGTATTTCGTAGCATAATATGAACTCATTTATAAAAGCTTTTTCTTCATATTAGCGTTTTATAAGTTTAAATTCGGGTAGTACCTACCCGTTAAGTTCATACTTAGTAGCTAATATACAATTCAACTACTACAATTCTATATGAAAAACTGATTATAATAATACTTCGCGTTCAAACTTTTATACAATATTTTACAAACTTACAATACCGCTTATTTTACATAAAGCATGAAATATAGCACACAATAACTTTGATACAAGATAGTTGTGAAGACAATTCTAGCTAGTACACAAGTCGTTCAGCAAAGGCAATAAATACACGTAATTCATACGTCCAGAAACAAGTCATGCATTCTGGTTTTACTAGGACTACTTCCCATCCTTGGTCTTGTGCAACATAACCGTTATGGCCGTTGATAAGACAGCGTGTTGTAACGTCATCAAAGGGACGAGGGTTACGTAATGTCCAACAGTCCCGTAATAATCTAAAAACCTCATTTCTTACCCCAATTACCGACTCCGTCACTTGTGGAAACGTTTTGTTTAATAGTTGTAGCCCGATGTTCTTGTTCTCACTTTGGTGAGAAGCGAACATTACTAATCCGTAAGCATAACATGCTTCTTTATGTTGCATGTTAGCCGCTTTTTCTAAATCACGAAGTCCAATATTCGGATATATTGAGTCAAAATAATTTCTTAACCCGTTGCGTAAAATAGCATTTGGGTTCCCCGCAATATATGCGTCAAAGTAAACACATCGTAACTTATGGGTTTCCCAATGTGATATCCCCCATCTTTCAAACGAAAGTCTCTTATAAACCAAGACATTCTTGGAACGTTCTTCGAATGTCTTACAAACTGATCTCGCCTTAAATAGTTGTGCCGAAGAATTCTGGCCGACTCTAGACAAGATTTCATCAATCATGTCTCCGGGTAGGTCTCTTAAAATATTGGGTTGTCTATCCATTTTGTGTTTTTAAACTGTAAAATAGACAAGAGTTAGTTTCATAAAAAAAAAATACTTATTAATACAAGCAATTTTTACATATATCATAAAGCATAAGAACACTATATTACATATATTACACCACACGAATACAACTATCTTATTCCGACTCGCTCATTTCTTCTTCTTCGGTTTTGGTTCGTTTTGCCAAGTTTCTAGGGATATATGATGTTCCCCTAATATGAGCCGTCGTTGTCCACATTGGTTTAGAAAAACCTGGTGGTTTAGAGGTTCCCGGGTCATTGTTACAACTTAAGGACTTCGGGGGTTGACGATACATATAAAGTTCATCGGGGTTGGAATTAGATTTCTCTATTTTTATGCCCTTTCCCTTATTATTTTCTTTTGCCTTTTTAAATTCTGTTGGGGTAATTTCTATAACATCATCGGAATTCTCGTCGGAATCCGATTCATCGGAGAATTGGTAATCCTCCCAATATTTTGCTTCCTTGGCGGAAACACCATTGACCATAATTAACTTTGGTCGGTTGGTTGAGGATTTTCTTTTACTTAACCGTTTTATTATTTCCCCCACCGGTTCTATTTCTTCATCCGGTTCCGATTCTTCTTCCGGTTCCGATTCTTCTTCCGGTTCCGACTCTTCTTCCGGTTCCTCTTCGGGAACTTGTGAATCAGTCCACAAATCATTCCAATTTACATTTGACTCTTCATTATTATTAGGTGAGTCAATGGGACTTGTTCTAGAGGTAGACATCTATCACATAATATCAAACACGTTAAGAGCTTAATATATCACATAATATTCATATGTTAAAAATATATAGTTTCCAACAAAAATGTTAAGCAATCATTTTTAAAGAAAACACGGTCGAAGTCCAGACTCACTAATGCATCCTAACAAACTCGATAAGACACACTAATGCAAATTTTCTGGTTCTCTAAGACCAACGCTCGGATACCAACTGAAATGTCCCGTTCTTATTGATTAAAAACGTTCCATATTAATTGATTTCGTTGCGAGGTTTTGACCTCTATATGAGACGTTTTTCAAAGACTGCATTCATTTTTAAACAAACCATAACCTTTATTTCATCAATAAAGGTTTAAAAAGCTTTACGTAGATTATCAAATAATGATAATCTAATATATCCTGTTTACACACGACCATTACATAATGGTTTACAATACAAATATGTTACAACAAAATAAGTTTCTTGAATGCAGTTTTTACACAATATCATACAAGCATGGACTCCAAATCTTGTCCTTATTTAAGTATGCGACAGCGGAAGCTCTTAATAATCACCTGAGAATAAACATGCTTAAAACGTCAACAAAAATGTTGGTGAGTTATAGGTTTAACCTATATATATCAAATCGTAACAATAGACCACAAGATTTCATATTTCAATACACATCCCATACATAGAGATAAAAATCATTCATATGGTGAACACCTGGTAACCGACAATAACAAGATGCATATATAAGAATATCCCCATCATTCCGGGACACCCTTCGGATATGATATAAATTTCGAAGTACTAAAGCATCCGGTACTTTGGATGGGGTTTGTTAGGCCCAATAGATCTATCTTTAGGATTCGCGTCAATTAGGGTGTCTGTTCCCTAATTCTTAGATTACCAGACTTAATAAAAAGGGGCATATTCGATTTCGATAATTCAACCATAGAATGTAGTTTCACGTACTTGTGTCTATTTTGTAAATCATTTATAAAACCTGCATGTATTCTCATCCCAAAAATATTAGATTTTAAAAGTGGGACTATAACTCACTTTCACAGATTTTTACTTCGTCGGGAAGTAAGACTTGGCCACTGGTTGATTCACGAACCTATAACAATATATACATATATATCAAAGTATGTTCAAAATATATTTACAACACTTTTAATATATTTTGATGTTTTAAGTTTATTAAGTCAGCTGTCCTCGTTAGTAACCTACAACTAGTTGTCCACAGTTAGATGTACAGAAATAAATCGATAAATATTATCTTGAATCAATCCACGACCCAGTGTATACGTATCTCAGTATTGATCACAACTCAAACTATATATATTTTGGAATCAACCTCAACCCTGTATAGCTAACTCCAACATTCACATATAGAGTGTCTATGGTTGTTCCGAAATATATATAGATGTGTCGACATGATAGGTCGAAACATTGTATACGTGTCTATGGTATCTCAAGATTACATAATATATAATACAAGTTGATTAAGTTATGGTTGGAATAGATTTGTTACCAATTTTCACGTAGCTAAAATGAGAAAAATTATCCAATCTTGTTTTACCCATAACTTCTTCATCTTAAATCCGTTTTGAGTGAATCAAATTGCTATGGTTTCATATTGAACTCTATTTTATGAATCTAAACAAAAAAAGTATAGGTTTCTAGTCGGAAAAATAAGTTACAAGTCGTTTTTGTAAAGGTAGTCATTTCAGTCGAAAGAACGACGTCTAGATGACCATTTTAGAAAACATACTTCCACTTTGAGTTTAACCATAATTTTTGGATATAGTTTCATGTTCATAATAAAAATCATTTTCTCAGAATAACAACTTTTAAATCAAAGTTTATCATAGTTTTTAATTAACTAACCCAAAACAGCCCGCGGTGTTACTACGACGGCGTAAATCCGGTTTTACGGTGTTTTTCGTGTTTCCAGGTTTTAAATCATTAAGTTAGCATATCATATAGATATAGAACATGTGTTTAGTTGATTTTAAAAGTCAAGTTAGAAGGATTAACTTTTGTTTGCGAACAAGTTTAGAATTAACTAAACTATGTTCTAGTGATTACAAGTTTAAACCTTCGAATAAGATAGCTTTATATGTATGAATCGAATGATGTTATGAACATCATTACTACCTTAAGTTCCTTGGATGAACCTACTGGAAAAGAGAAAAATGGATCTAGCTTCAATGGATCCTTGGATGGCTCAAAGTTCTTGAAGCAAAATCATGACACGAAAACAAGTTCAAGTAAGATCATCACTTGAAATAAGATTGTTATAGTTATAGAAATTGAACCAAAGTTTGAATATGATTATTACCTTGTATTAGAATGATAACCTACTGTAAGAAACAAAGATTTCTTGAGGTTGGATGATCACCTTACAAGATTGGAAGTGAGCTAGCAAACTTGAAAGTATTCTTGATTTTATGAAACTAGAACTTTTGGAATTTATGAAGAACACTTAGAACTTGAAGATAGAACTTGAGAGAGTTCAATTAGATGAAGAAAATTGAAGAATGAAAGTGTTTGTAGGTGTTTTTGGTCGTTGGTGTATGGATTAGATATAAAGGATATGTAATTTTGTTTTCATGTAAATAAGTCATGAATGATTACTCATATTTTTGTAATCTTATGAGATATTTCATGCTAGTTGCCAAATGATGGTTCCCACATGTGTTAGGTGACTCACATGGGCTGCTAAGAGCTGATCATTGGAGTGTATATACCAATAGTACATACATCTAAAAGCTGTGTATTGTACGAGTACGAATACGGGTGCATACGAGTAGAATTGTTGATGAAACTGAACGAGAATGTAATTGTAAGCATTTTTGTTAAGTAGAAGTATTTTGATAAGTGTATTGAAGTCTTTCAAAAGTGTATAAATACATATTAAAACACTACATGTATATACATTTTAACTGAGTCGTTAAGTCATCGTTAGTCGTTACATGTAAGTGTTGTTTTGAAACCTTTAGGTTAACGATCTTGTTAAATGTTGTTAACCCAATGTTTATAATATCAAAAGAGATTTTAAATTATTATATTATCATGATATTATGATGTACGAATATCTCTTAATATGATATATATACATTAAATGTCGTTACAACGATAAACGTTACATATATGTCTCGTTTCAAAATCATTAAGTTAGTAGTCTTGTTTTTACATATGTAGTTCATTGTTAATATAATTAATGATATGTTTACTTATCATAATATCATGTTAACTATATATATAACCATATATATGTCATCATATAGTTTTTTTTTACAAGTTTTAACGTTCGTGAATCACCGGTCAACTTGGGTGGTCAATTGTCTATATGAAACCTATTTCAATTAATCAAGTCTTAACAAGTTTGATTGCTTAACATGTTGGAAACATTTAATCATGTAAACATCAATCTCAATTAATATATATAAACATGGAAAAGTTCGGGTCACTACATGTTTAATGCTGAGGTCCGTGGATTTCCTGCTGATTTTAGTGATGACTTTTCTAGATTTTTCGTCAACCTACAGCTGGTCTGTACGACAACTTCATGACCTAAATCAAGAAGCGCGTGTCTTTTTCGGAAGACTTTACTTCCTTTTAATGATGGAATTGATTCATCGTGTAGATCCATCTCTTCTTTTCTTTTATCGGGTAAAACAGTTTAGTTTAGTCCAAAGCAAAAGTATTTTCAGTTATTTGTTACAGATATATGTGACATATGTTTAAAATAACTTGGTAAATTTTCCCACACTTGGCTTTTATTTTCCTTTTTATCGTCCTCTATTCCATTTTAAATGAATTTTAACATTTTAGTTTGTTTCTCAATTTATGTCCTTTCCTAGGTAACAATAATTTCGGTGTTAAAACCTAGTTTTATCGTTCATAAATATGTATAAACATGATTTGAATTCATTTAATTGAAAATTTTAAAAAATTTTACTAGAATTGGGTAGTTAGTATATAAGACTAGGGCTGTTCCTTGTTATCGGAGAGCACTAGATTCTAACACAACTACTGCGTTACTAGCATTTTTAATGGTAACCAAGTGTTTAAATCAAAATCTGAAAGAATTTAACCCCTTCCCACACTTAAGATCTTGCAATGCCCTCATTTGCAAGAAATCAGAAACAATTTAAATTATTGAGGGTTATTAGCGTAGAAAAATGATTAAATTTTACCAAAGTTTCAAACATATTGTCGTTTGATTGTTGAATGATAAATGGTGCACGTCATTTGTTCATTCCGTCTTGTTGTTATTTCACATATATTTTGCATCTTGTCGTCAAAATTACTTGCTTTTGCTGAACTTAATGCCAGTCTTTGAAAACGCGTTGTTTTATCCTGTTTTGTGCATAACATAAAATACATGCAATACAAATATAATCATACATGCAATTTGAAATGGAACTTTGGCATCCCACTTTCAAATTATAAGAAAAATATTAGTACACAATAATAATAGAAATATCAAACCTTACATAAATGTAATTAAAATGTTAAGTGTTTAAAATAATAAAAATATAAATTACCAACTTATCTCTACTGATCAGGAGGTGGGTTAGGAGGATAATTAGGATAGGGATCCCAATTCATGTTCGGATCAGGGTTCCATGGCTGTTGATAGGTGAACTGGTATGCTGCATCATAATCATATATGTCATAGGGCGGTCTCATTTCTGGCTGGTGTGCAGGATAGTATGCGGGTCGGGTCGGATAATACATCTCGCCAGGCTGCAACTGGCTTATAATTTGGCGCTGATGATAATCCCATCGGCCATGCTCTCGTTGCCGGGAATGCTCGTAGTCATTCCGACGTTGCCATGCCTCGTACTGCATATGCCTATCATAGTTCGTCATGTATTCATCCTCCATACGAACGCCTAAATCAAGAGCAGTCTCCCGAACAACTCCTATAATGTTGTTCGCCTATTCCATTTCGTCATCCGAACCTCTTTCTACCTGTCGCTGAGGTCCCTCGTATCGATATACCCGACCACGTCTCATCAATAATACCCTTGCACCGTGATAAAGGTTTGAACTTATAGTTTCACCTTCGTCCTCTATTTCGTTCATTGGACCACCTTGGTGCTTATCCACACCTAAATACTCTCCAATGAGAGTAATGAAAATACCACCACCTATAATACTCCCCGATTTCATCCCCGAAACTACATTAGCGAGATAATAACCAACACAATAGGGAATGTTAACGAAACTCCTCGGGTCTCTAATACACTTGAGGTAGAACAAATTGTTTACGGTCAATTTCTCTTTATTCTTACCCCTTTGTGTAATTGTGTTTGCTAAGAATCTATGAATCACCCGGAGTTCAGCTCTATCTATATCTAAGTATGTATGATTTCCACTGGCGTGAAATTCATTAAAGTGGGACATACGCCTCCAGACGGCGTTAATATCAAATTCCCTATCTATCCTTTCTCCTTGGGCAATCAGGCTATTACAGTCGGGGCTCAAAAGTTCAGCAGGGGTGTAAATCTGTAAGGCCCTGGCTAAATCTATCATGGACATTCTGTACATGCATCCACCTAACAGAAATCTAATAAAGCTTCTATCATCTATCCTCCTAACATCACTGTTTAACTTAATAGTACTAAGTAATTCTATACACCATTCCCTATATATGGTTCTACGAATGGAAAATAGGCGCATCCAATCGTTAAACTGAGAATTACCATACCTTTGCACCAATAATTCCCGAATCGGTTCGGCAAGGTCAACTGTTTCCAAAGGTACCCAGTCAATTGCCCTTGGCATTTCAACAACCTTAAAGTAGAGAATGTGCATGTTCTTTTGATAATCTGGATACTCTATCCAACATCGATCAAATCTCAGATTTGGGTGTAACTGATCTTCATTAATGTCTAAGCTCAGAATCATTTGATGTGGAGCGAATTGACGAAACTGATTCATGAATAATTGATCTTGATCGTGATATGGAATATGTTGATCCTCATGTTGTTCTTCTTCTTGGTGCATATGTTGTTCTTGTTCATAAAACATTTCCGGTTCGGGCTCTGGTTGTCTGGACGATGATGCACCGTCCGTATCTGTATTTCTCTGCAAAACACATTAAATACAAAATTTGTGCATCCAAATATGCATTAGTGTTAGCAAAATAATAACTTGAAACAATTATGATGACATGTTTAATTCATAACACATTTTATACACATTTTCTTAACAATAACAATTCTACACTTTTACATACGAAAATGTGTACAATGTTTTATCACATTTAAACTCTTAAACATGTCAACAATAATCATTATAGCAATTAAACACTTGTTACATGGCATTCAAATCAAACTAGTGCTCATTTTCATATTTTTGTCAAGTCTACACTTTGTCAAATAAGCATATACGAAAAATGTACATCAAGTTCATAAGCATTTATCTCAAATAACATGCCAAAATAATCACTACTAGCAATGAAACAAGTTTCAAATGGCCTTTATATCAAATTATCCAAGTTCATGAAAAAAAAAATCCACTTTAATTCTCAAAAACATGTTTAGGCTCAAAGTTTGGATCAATTAACTACCTAAACATGTTACACTACTTAATTTAGCAACAATTCATGACAAAAATCGGCCATAACCTGTTTATATCAAAAAGCCCCAAATTGCTCAAGAACACAAACCCTAAATTCTTAAAAATTTGAAGTTTTTAGCTTCAATTCATGTTAAATAGCTTCAATCTAGGATATACATGCATAATATAACAACAATTTAGCTCTAATTACACCTAAAATTAACAAAATCAAAATATAAAATTTCTAGCTCAAGAACACAAAAATTCGAATTTAAAGAGATTAGGGGTGAAATCTTTACCTTTCTCCTGAAGGGGTTGAGACTACTGAATCTAGGCATGATTATTGTGAAATTTTTGCAAGAAATTTGGTGAAAATTGGTGAAAAATTGAAAGAGTTTGGGAGGTTTTCGTATGTGTTTGTGTGTGTATTGTGAAAGAAGCAGAACTCGACTGGAACTTGTACCTGGCCTGTTTTTAACAGCCATGCGAGTCGCATGGTTTTGTGCATACCCCCATGCGAGTCGCATGGGGTGTAATTTCTGGATTTTTAATATATATATATATATATATATTTTTTTTTTTAACTATAAAACCTTAAACTTTTAAAACATAAATTAAATAAAATTTTAAAAATTTTGTTTCTTTTTAAGACGAGGTCGTTTCGGGACGATGCCCTAGTCCGTCCCTCGACAAAATTTTAAAATTTTGTCATTTTCAAGCGATTGTTTTAAAAGCTTAGATTTTTGGATTTTTTAATTTTTTTTGGCATACTTTAAATCAATAAGATTAAAAATAATGATAATAAAAGTTCTCGTCCCTCCCTTGGGTAAAGCAATTTCGGTTCAAAGACCTAGTCTTCAACTTACGACGAATTTTAAAAATCATATTTTTAACTTAATGAGATAAAGTAAATTTTTGTTTTTAAATTCACACAATTTAAATATAAAATTCAAAATTAATATTTAAAAAAAATCACACCAACTTAAAATTTAAAATGCATAAAATTAAAAATTCATATTTTAAAAATTCACACCAGACTTAATTTAAAAATTTATAAATTCATATCAAACTTATATTAATTTTTCAAATATTTACAATTTTAAATATATTGTTTTTACAAAGTTTACAATATTAATTTAAGATTTAAATATTAATTTTAAAAATATGGTAAAAATAAAATTAAAAATCTTTTTTTTTTCTTTTTATCCCACTTTAATCAATCAAATATTATCAAAAATATGCGCCCCTCTTTTCGGTAAAGTAATTTCGGTTCCAAGACCTAATTTAACTCATGACGAATTTTTGAAATATTTTGGGTTGATTGATTAAAGATATTTATACCTTAAGAATAAACGTTAAATTTCGCAGTGATGTAATAAATTTTTGAATGATATCAATAATTTCGGTCGCCAAACCTAATTTTATTCAATACCAATTTAATACTTTTTAGCGAACAAATTAGCGTTTATTATCAAAAGGTTAAAAATAAAAATAAAAATAAAAACTGTACAGACATACCTGTGAAATAGATTTCTTAGTTATATGATCTATTCCATTCATAAGATAGTCGGTTTAATTGGTTTTCCATTGCTACATAAGCGTAACCTCGAGCATTCAGTGTCTTTTCTTCTAAACATATGAACGGTCCGTCTCTGCATAAAGTAACAAATTCGGTATTTGAATAGGTTTGATTATTTGAACATTTACCTCCATGTGACCATTTTCCGCATTTGTGACATCGTTCTAGGTGTCGTGCTCTTCTTTTCGCTGCGGATTTTGATTTTCCTTTACCAAATTGTAACTTATTATCTTCGCATCTGGATTCTTTTCTAACTCCGTCCATTCTTTCTCTGATTACTGATACTATTTCACTCGGTAGTATGTCATTATTTCTTTTAGTGATCAAAGCGTGTAGCATTAGACCATGGTTTAGTTCACAGGCAGTCTTCATTTCGTAAAAACCTAAAAAAAATAAAAATTCAGAATGGGGGGAGAAGACTAGTTCTTTAGGGTCTGCTAGGGAAAGACCATTCGGGTTCCATTTTCGAGAATTACACGAAAACAGACAATCTAACTCTAACAGAAATACATATTATCCTTTAAAGACTTGATTCTCCCCACACTTAGTTAGCTGTGGTATCGAAATTGTGATTAACTTCGTTGTCGACTTCCATCGGACCATGTATGTAATGTTTAATTCTGTGACCATTAACTTTAAATTCAATTCCATTTGAATTTATTAATTCTATCGTTCCGTATGGGAAAACTCTTTTGACTATGAATGGCCCAGACCATCTTGATTTCAATTTTCCAGGAAATAGCTTGAATCGTGAATTGAAAAGAAGAACTCTGTCTCCTTCTTTAAATTCTTTTGAACTTCTGATTCTTTTATCATGCCATTTCTTCGTTCTTTCTTTATAGATTAACGAATTTTCGTATGCTTCATGTCTTAATTCTTCTAATTCGTTTAGTTGACTTAATCGTAGACGTCCGGCTTCATGTAAATCAAGATTACATGTCTTCAAAGCCCAAAATGCTTTGTGTTCAATTTCTACTGGAAGATGACATGCTTTTCCATAAACAAGTCTAAAAGGAGTGGTTCCAATTGGAGTTTTGTAGGCTGTTCTAAAAGCCCAGAGTGCATCCTCCAATTTAATGGACCATTCCTTCGGATTTGATCCTACGGTTTTCTCTAGAATACGTTTTAAAGCTCGGTTGGTATTTTCAACTTGTCCACTTGTTTGTGGATGATATGCGGTGGAGATTTTATGAGTTACTCCATATCTTTTAAGAACTTTCTCAAGTTGATTATTACAGAAATGAGTACCCCGATCACTTATTAAAGCTTTCGGTGTTCCAAACCTTGCAAAAAGACGTTTTAAAAAGTTGACTACAACTCGTGCATCGTTAGTTGGGAGAGCTTGTGCTTCCGCCCATTTAGATACATAATAAATGGCTACGAGTATATATAGATTATTATTAGATTTTGGAAATGGACCCATAAAGTCAATACCCCAAATGTCAAATACTTCACATACTTGGATGACATTTTGTGGCATTTCATCACGTTGACTTATTTTTCCGGCCCTTTGACATGCATCACAGGATTTGCAAAGAAGGTGTGCGTCTTTGTAAATTGTAGGCCAATAGAATCCAGCTTCATAAACTTTTCTTGCTGTTAGTTGAGGCCCATAATGCCCTCCTGTTGGTCCTGTGTGACAATGGTTTAAAATTTTACTAGCTTCATCTCCAAATACACATCGGCGTATTATTCCATCGGGACAACTTTTAAACAAATGTGGATCTTCCCAGAAATAGTGTTTTATATCACTGAAGAATTTCTTTCGTCTTTGGTACGATAATCCTTTTTCAAGGAATCCACAAACTAAGTAGTTTGCATAGTCTGCAAACCATGAGATTTCTTTATAATCTATCTTCAATAGATATTCATCAGGAAAGTTGTCTTGTATGGCCGATTCATTTAGAACTTCTAATTCGGGATTTTCAAGACGAGAAAGATGATCAGCGGCGAGATTTTCTGCTCCTCTTTTATCTCTGATTTCAATATCAAACTCTTGTAAGAGTAAGATCCAACGGATTAATCTTGGTTTAGCATCTTGTTTTGAAAATAGGTATCTAAGAGCAGAATGGTCGGTATAGACCACCGTTTTTGCTAGAACGAGATATGATCGAAATTTGTCAAAAGCAAAGACAATAGCAAGGAGTTCTTTTTCAGTAGTTGTATAGTTCGTTTGTGCTCCTTGTAATGTCTTACTAGCATAATATATAGGTTGAAATCGTTTTTCAATCCTTTGTCCTAAAACGGCTCCCATTGCAAAATCACTTGCATCGCACATTAGTTCAAATGATAGATTCCAATTTGGTGTTATCATGATCGGCGCATTAGTGAGTTTTTCTTTAAGAATATTAAAAGATTTGATACATTCATCTGAAAAGATGAATGGCGCATCCTTTTCTAGGAGTTTATTCATTGGAGTGGCAATTTTAGAAAAATCTTTTATGAAACGTCGGTAAAAACCGGCATGCCCTAGAAAACTCCTAACTCCTCTAACATTGGTGGGATGTGGAAGTTTAGCAATTACATCTACTTTAGCTCTATCCACTTCAATTCCTTCTTTTGAAATTTTATGTCCAAGAACGATGCCTTCTTTAACCATGAAATGGCATTTCTCCCAATTAAGTACTAGATTTGATTTTTCGCATCTAATTAGCATTCGTTCCAGATTAACTAGACATGATTTAAATGTATCACCGAAGACTGAAAAGTCATCCATGAATACTTCCATGCATTCTTCTATCATGTCATGAAAAATCGCCATCATACACCTTTGAAAGGTTGCAGGGGCGTTGCAAAGTCCAAATGGCATTCTTTTGTAAGCAAAAGTACCATAAGGGCACGTGAATATGGTTTTCTCTTGATCTTCGGGTGCTATTGGAATTTGAAAATATCCGGAAAATCCATCTAGAAAACAATAGTAACTATTTCCGGCTAATCTTTCCAACATTTGATCTATGAAAGGTAAGGGAAAGTGATCTTTTCTGGTGGCGTCATTTAATTTTCTATAATCAATACATACACGCCATCCTGTTACAGTCCTAGTAGGAATAAGCTCATTTTTCTCATTTGTAATGACAGTCATGCCACCCTTCTTAGGTACGCATTGAACTGGGCTTACCCATGGACTATCAGAGATTGGATATATCAAACCTGCATCTAGCAGTTTAATAATCTCTTTCTTAACTACATCTTGCATATTAGGATTTAGTCTTCGTTGGCGTTGCACATATGTTTTATGACCTTCTTCCATAAGGATTTTATGTGTGCAATACGAAGGACTTATTCCTTTAATATCATGAATCTTCCATGCAATGGCTGGTTTATGAGCTTTCAACACAGAAATGAGTTGTGATTTCTCATTTTCAGTAAGAGAAGATGATATTATTACAGGTAATTCAGATTCGCCATGTAAATAAGCGTATTCCAAATGGTTTGGAAGTGGCTTTAACTCTAATTTCGGAGGTTCTTCTATCGATGATTTATATCGATATCTGTCTTCTTCTTTTAGCATTTGAATTTCTTCTGTTGTTGGTTCATATCCATTAGCTATAAGTGTAGCTAACATTTCAGCTTCATCAATTGGTTCATTACCTTCTCCTAAAGAACATTCTCCTGTTCCTTGTAATTCTAGAAATTCTTCTAATAATTCTGCATGTGCATCTATAGTTTGAATATAATAACATGTATCATCTGCAGATTGTGGTTGTTGCATTGCTCTATCAACTGAAAAGGTAACACTCTCATCCTCTATACTTAGGGTCAGTTTCTTACCGAACACGTCTATCATTGCTGTAGCCGTGTTTAAGAATGGTCTTCCTAATATGAGAGGAACTTGAGAATCTTCTTCCATGTCCAAAACAACAAAATCTACTGGAAATACTAAAGTACCAACTTTAACTAGCATGTTCTCCATTATCCCTCTAGGATATTTTATTGATCTATCGGCTAGTTGTATGCTTATTCTTGTTGGTTTCAATTCTCCAAGGTCTAGTTTAGCGTATAGTGAATACGGCATTAAATTTATACTAGCACCTAAGTCTGCCAATGCTTCTATTGAACTAAGACTACCCAAAAAACATGGAATTGTGAAACTTCCTGGATCAGATAGTTTTTCTGGTATCTTATTCAACAGCACTGCTGAACAATTAGCATTCATAGTAACAGCCGAGAGTTCTTCCATTTTATTTCTATTTGAGATTAGATCTTTCAAGAATTTAGCATATCTAGGCATTCCTGAAATCACATCAATGAAAGGAAGATTTACATTTATCTGTTTAAACATATCCAAAAATTTGGATTGCTCGGCTTCAAGTTTTTCTTTCTTCATTTTACTCGGGTAAGGAAGTGGTGGTTGGTATGGTTTAACATAAGGTTTATCCTTAACTGTGTTATCTTTATTAACCTTTTCAACTACCGGTTCTTTTTCCTTATCTTGATCAGGTTGTGGTTCTTATGGAGTAGGAATAGTTTCATCAGAAGTTACAGGTATTTCAGGTGGTTTAAGTGTTGTACCACTTCTTGTGGTAATAGCTTTAGCTGTTTCATTCCGGGGGTTAGCATTTGTATCACTAGGTAGACTTCTCGGTTTTCTTTCACCTATTAACCTTGCTAGGTTACTTACTTCTTGTTCCAGATTTTGAATAGAAGCTTGTTGATTTCTAAATGCTTGAGCATTTTGTTCATTGGTTTGTTTCTGAGATGTGAAAAACTGCGTTTGAGTTTCAACTAGCTTCGTCATCATATCTTCTAAATTTGGCTTTTTCTCGTCGGTTTGTTGTGGTGGTTTGTTTTGAAAATTAGGTCTTTGCTGATTGTAAGTATTATTGGATACTTGTTGATTGCTAGGACCTTATTGGTTGTTGTATGGAATATTTCGGTTATAATTCTGGTTTTGATTGTAAATCGGTCTTGGCGGTTGATAATTATTCTGATAATTATTTCCAGGCCTTTGGTTTATGTATGAAATATTCTCTCTTTGTTCCATTGTTAATTCAATACTGAGACAATCTTTTGTCAAATGTGGTCCTCCACACTGCTCACAACTAATTCGTATTGAGTGAATATCCTTAGTCATCTTTTCCATTCGTCTCTCCACAGCATCTATCTTTGCGGAAATGGAATCTAAGTCATGGCTAGAATCGGCTCTAGCTGCTTTAGATGATCTAATGATATCTTTTTCTTGGTGCCACTCATGTGAGTGGGAAGCAGTGTTATCAATAATTTTGTAAGCATCAGTTTCGGTTTTCTTCATAATAGAACCACCAGCTGCTATATCTATATCTTTCCTTGTAGTGATGTCGCATCCTTGGTAGAATATTTGTACTATTTGACAGGTGTCTAAACCATGTTGCGGACATCCTCTTAACAACTTTCCATATCTTGTCCACGCCTCATATAGAGTTTCATTTGGCTTTTGTGTGAACGTAACAATTTCTGCTTGAAGTCTTACGGCTTTAGATGCAGGAAAGAATTGTTTAAGAAATTTGTCAACTAAAACATCCCATGTATCGATCGCCCCTTCAGGTAACGATTCCAACCAATCTTTGGCTTCTCCCTTTAAAGTCCAGGGAAATAACATGAGATATATCTGTTCATCCTCTACTTCTCGTATTTTAAATAGTGTGCAGATCCTATTAAAGGTACGTAGATGTTCATTTGGATCTTCCTTCGGCGCACCACTAAATTGGCATTGATTAGTCACCATATGTAGAATTTGTCCTTTGATTTCATAATCTGGCGCATTAATGTCAGGATGAGTAATTGCGTGACCTTGGCCAGTGCGTTTAGCTCTCATTCGGTCTTCCATACTTAAAGGTTCCAGATTATCCATAATTGAATTTGTTGAATCGGTATCACTAGATGATTCTGATTTAATGGTTCGTTCCTCAACAATCTCTGTTTGAATGATTGGTGGTTCCGGAGGAAAGTTTAATGGTTCAGGATCTATGAACCGTTCCTGAATATTCTCTGGATTCTCAATTGTGAGGTCGGGTTCAAAAAATGGATTATCGGAAATTTGAACTGAAGTACTTGGTCGACTGGATGATGATTCTAAAGAAAAATCAACGGCGGTTATATTTGTTAAACGATGTCTTGATCGAATTACAGGTGGTGAACGTACAAAAGGTGATGAACGTCTTGCTCGGTGCATTCACTGAATATCCTATTAGTTTTAAAAAGGAAAGAAAAATTATAATAAGTTATCCAATCAATAGACTTTTCTGATTTTGCCCACGTTTCGAATAGCCAAAAGATGCAGCAGAGGGGCAGGATTCGTTTGGTCTCAATATAATTGAGGACTGTTTGGCTCCAATAACCCGGTCCACGTACAAATCCAACTATTACTATGAACCAGAAAATTTTGATGTCTATCAATTTAACCACTCAAAATAAATTTTCGTATTTTTAAGAAATTTAGATAAGGAGTAGAACAAAAATCTATGTCCTAAAACTAGAATAGCGAGAAATAAGAAAGAAAAAGAGTTCGTCGGAAAAAGGTTGAAAAAGAAAAATGGTTGAAAAATAAAAGGTGACGGAAAAATAAAAGAAACTTATAAAAACTTAAAAATACTTGACTAACCTAACCTTATTACTACAACTAACTTAAAATTATAATCGCAAATTGAAATTACTAATTGGAATGATAATTGATACATAGTAAAAGGTGTCTAAAAATATTAAAGCTTACAGGAAAAACTAAATCCCAAATGGAAATAACTTAAAAAGAAACTAAAACTTAAAAAGGCGTCGCAAAATTCTAAAGCACCTAATACTTAATCTAAGGAATAAGCACTTAAGAGAGTTTACGGCAAAGCCTAAAAATCTAGGAGTAAAAATAACTATAGCAAAAACTAAGTTTAAAATTAAATATGAGCTAAAAATACAAAAGTTACGCTAAAACGATTAAAAAGGAACAAAATATAAAAGTTATAAAAAGTTATAAAAATATTAGATTTTATAAAAATATTATTTTTATATTTTTTTATATTATAGTATTAAGTAAATAAATAATAAAACTAAACAAAAGTAAAAATAACTAAATAAATTAAAAACTTAATTATAATAATAATAATAGTTTTAGGGTTTAGATAATAATAATTAAATAATATCCGTAATAAATGCGGAATTAGGGTTTATATGTGGCCTGACCTGGGTCATCATGCGAGTCGCATGATTTTAGGGAGGTGGTCATGCGAGTCGCATGACCTTCCTTGCAGGTTCAAATCAGGGGGGTCAATGACAGGTTCAATCGTAATTTTTATTTAATATTTATTTTCTTTTTCTGTTTTATAATTAAATAAAATATATAAATAATAAAAACTTTTAAAATTTTAAAACTAAAAAGAAAATACTTTATAATTTTATAAATAAACTTAAAAATAGATTTTAAAATATTATATTTTTTTTTTCGATTTTTTATAGTTTTTTTATTAAATTTTTTTTTTTTTTTTTTACTTTTTTAATTTTTTAAACAAAAATATAAATTTTACAAAAACAAATTATAACTTAAAATTTTAAAAATATGGCGTTTCGCTTCGGCGAGATCCCCGGCAGCGGCGCCAAAAATACTTGTTGTCGTACGAGGTGTATATAAAATAGTTATTAATTTTAGCAGGAAATACTATTAAATACGATACAATTTTACACAAGATATTTATTTATTTATAGAATGGATATACTTAAACCTTGCTACAACACTTATAGGCAGTGTACCTAATCGTACAGTAGTGTAGTTTTTAGTAAGTCCGGTTCGTTCCACAGGGAAATCTTTAAACAAAGCTCAACGCTATATTAGTTTACTTTTATAAAAATACAAATATATATATGTAATATTATTATTATAAAGGGGGGTTTTTACCGTTTAATGACCGGTTTGTCGATTTTAAGACTTTAGTCGCAGTTAAAAACTAATGTAATATATAAAATAAATACAAGACTTAAATTAAAGCGTAAATTAAATAACGATAATGAAATTGCGAATAATAAAAATGCGATAAAATAAAATTGCGATAATTAAAAGTGCGATTAAATAACAATAAATAAAAGTGCGATAATTAGAAGTGCAATTAAATATAAAATAAAGGAAATTAAATATGAAATAAAAGAATTATGCTTATTTAAACTTCCGTAATCATGATGTTTGACGTGTTGATTTTAGTTTTATGCCCATGGGTTAATTGTCCTTTGTCCTGGATTATTTAATATGTCCGTCTGGTTTTTGTCCATAACAGTCCATCAGTCATAAATATAAAGTGCGAGTGTCCTCGTCAAATTATTCTTATACCCGAAGTTAAATATTCCAACTAATTGGGGATTCGAATTGTAACAAGGTTTTAATACTTTGTTTAATGAATACACCAGGTTATCGACTGCGTGTAAACCAAGGTTTTACTACTTTGTTAACAATTACACCAATTACCCTTGAATGTAATTTCACCCCTGTTTTAATTATTCTAGTGGCTATTAATCCATTCCCGTGTCCGGTTAAATGAACGATTATTCGTACATATAAATACCCCGCCCATCGTGTCCGATCGAGTGTATATGGTAATTTATAGGGACGCCCAATTGTAAATCTTTATATTAACATTAACAAACTCTCATTTAATTAAACAAATATAAAGCCCATTAATAGCCCATAGTCTAATTTCCACAAGTGTCGTTCTTTTATCCAAACCCCAATTATGGTACAAAGCCCAATTACCCAATTTTAGTAATTAGCCCAACATCATGATTACTTCGTTTTAAATAAGCATAATAATAACTTAGCTACGAGACATTAATTTAAAAAGGAGAACATAGCTTACATTGATTATTTATCGCGTAGTGTTACACGGACAGAGCTCCGACTTTAAAACTCGTAAAATAACCTTTACATAACCCGAACTAATCTAATATAACACTAATCTATACTATATATATATATATATATATATATATATATATATATATATATATATATATATATATATATTATTATCTTATGGAGTATTATTATTATTATTTGTGTGTGTGGTGTGTTAAAAACGAGTAGAAAACTGGCCTTTTATAGAACCTGAGCTGAATCTGATCCTCATGCGACTCGCATGGGAAATAGGCATAAATCCATGCGAGTCGCATGGCTACGCTGGACAGCTCACATACGTTTGTCACATAGCTTTGCCGACATAATATAAAATAAATATAAATATATAAATAATTAATATAATTATTTATATATTATATTTTATTCTTGTGCATAGTAGACTAGATATTTTTGGTCCGTTGCGTCGGGCGTTTCTTCTTGGCTCGGGTCCCGGTTCCGGATATTCGGACGTCTTCGCGTATTATTTTATATCGTGTACTTTGCGTTCCGCAACTTGTACTCTTGTCATTTTTAGACGTTCTTCATCAATAATTTGAACCACTTTAATTGTATCTTTGTACATTTGAGCATTTTGGACCTTTCCGTCTTCAATTCTTCGTTTTCGCCTTTTGTCTTCGCACTTATTAAATATAAACGAATATTACTTGAATATGGAACAATTACAACTAAATAATTTACATATTGGGAGGATATTGCTACTAAATATATGTTCATTTGGAGCACTATCATGGAAACACGAAAAACACCGTAAAACCGGATTTACGCCGTCGTAGTAACACCGCGGGCTGTTTTGGGTTAGTTAATAAAAACTATGATAAACTTTGATTTAAAAGTTGTTATTCTGAGAAAATGATTTTTATTATGAACATGAAACTATATCCAAAAATTATGGTTAAACTCAAACTGGAAGTATGTTTTCTAAAATGGTCATCTAGACGTCGTTCTTTCGACTGAAATGACTACCTTTACAAAAATGACTTGTAACTTATTTTTCCGACTATAAACCTATACTTTTTCTGTTTAGATTCATAAAATAGAGTTCAATATGAAACCATAGCAATTTGATTCACTCAAAACGGATTTAAAATGAAGAAGTTATGGGTAAAACAAGATTGGATAATTTTTCTCATTTTAGCTACGTGAAAATTGGTAACAAATCTATTCCAACCATAACTTAATCAACTTGTATTGTATATTATGTAATCTTGAGATACCATAGACACGTATACAATGTTTCGACCTATCATGTCGACACATCTATATATATTTCGGAATAACCATAGACACTCTATATGTGAATGTTGGAGTTAGCTATACAGGGTTGAGGTTGATTCCAAAATATATATAGTTTGAGTTGTGATCAATACTGAGATATATATACACTAGGTCGTGGATTGATTCAAGATAATATTTATCGATTTATTTCTGTACATCTAACTGTGGACAACTAGTTGTAGGTTACTAACGAGGACAGCTGACTTAATAAACTTAAAACATCAAAATATATTAAAAGTGTTGTAAATATATTTTGAACATACTTTGATATATATGTATATATTGTTATAGGTTCGTGAATCAACCAGTGGCCAAGTCTTACTTCCCGACGAAGTAAAAATTTGTGAAAGTGAGTTATAGTCCCACTTTTAAAATCTAATATTTTTGGGATGACAATACATGCAGGTTTTATAAATGATTTACAAAATAGACACAAGTACGTGAAACTACATTCTATGGTTGAATTATCGAAATCGAATATGCCCCTTTTTATTAAGTCTGGTAATCTAAGAATTAGGGAACAGACACCCTAATTGACGCGAATCCTAAAGATAGATCTATTGGGCCTAACAAACCCCATCCAAAGTACCGGATGCTTTAATACTTCGAAATTTATATCATATCCGAAGGGTGTCCCGGAATGATGGGGATATTCTTATATATGCATCTTGTTAATGTCGATTACCAGGTGTTCACCATATGAATGATTTTTATCTCTATGTATGGGATGTGTATTGAAATATGAAATCTTGTGGTCTATTATTATGATTTGATATATATAGGTTAAACCTATAACTCACCAACATTTTTGTTGACGTTTTAAGCATGTTTATTCTCAGGTGATTATTAAGAGCTTCCGCTGTCGCATACTTAAATAAGGACGAGATTTGGAGTCCATGCTTGTATGATATTGTGTAAAAACTGCATTCAAGAAACTTATTTTGTTGTAACATATTTGTATTGTAAACCATTATGTAATGGTCGTGTGTAAACAGGATATTTTAGATTATCATTATTTGACAATCTACGTAAAGCTTTTTAAACCTTTATTGATGAAATAAAGGTTATGGTTTGAAAGTATTCTTGATTTTATGTAACTAGAACTTGTAGAATATATGAAGAACACTTAGAACTTGAAGATAGAACTTGAGAGAGATCAATTAGATGAAGAAAATTGAAGAATGAAAGTGTTCATTATTTCCCTTTTTATATATATTTTTGGGCTGAGAATACATGCAATGTTTTAATAACTATTTTTCAATATTTATATGCGTGAGTTTCATTATTCCCTTTTTAAATGCTTTTGCAATATATATTTTTGGGACTGAGAATACATGCGCTGCTTTTATAACTGTTTTACGAAATAGACACAAGTAATCGAAACTACATTCGATGGGTGAATTATTAAACCGAATATGCCCCTTTTTAGTCTGGTAATCTAAGAATTAGGGAACAGACACCCTAATTGACGCGAATCCTAAAGATAGATCTATTGGTCCTAACAAACCCCATCCAAAGTACCGGATGCTTTAGTACTTCGAAATTTATATCATATCCGAAGGGTGTCCCGGAATGATGGGGATATTCTTATATATGCATCTTGTTAATGTCGGTTACCAGGTGTTCACCATATGAATGATTTTTATCTCTATGTATGGGATGTGTATTGAAATATGAAATCTTGTGGTCTATTATTATGATTTGATATATATAGGTTAAACCTATAACTCACCAACATTTTTGTTGACGTTTTAAGCATGTTTATTCTCAGGTGATTATTAAGAGCTTCCGCTGTCGCATACTTAAATAAGGACGAGATTTGGAGTCCATGCTTGTATGATATTGTGTAAAAACTGCATTCAAGAAACTTATTTTGTTGTAACATATTTGTATTGTAAACCATTATGTAATGGTCGTGTGTAAACAGGATATTTTAGATTATCATTATTTGATAATCTACGTAAAGCTTTTTAAACCTTTATTGATGAAATAAAGGTTATGGTTTGAAAGTATTCTTGATTTTATTAATCTCTTATTTACATGAAAACAAAATTACATATCCTTTATATCTAATCCATACACCAACGACCAAAAACACCTACAAACACTTTCATTCTTCAATTTTCTTCATCTAATTGATCTCTCTCAAGTTCTATCTTCAAGTTCTAAGTGTTCTTCATATATTCTACAAGTTCTAGTTACATAAAATCAAGAATACTTTCAAACCATAACCTTTATTTCATCAATAAAGGTTTAAAAAGCTTTACGTAGATTATCAAATAATGATAATCTAAAATATCCTGTTTACACACGACCATTACATAATGGTTTACAATACAAATATGTTACAACGAAATAAGTTTCTTGAATGCAGTTTTTACACAATATCATACAAGCATGGACTCCAAATCTTGTCCTTATTTAAGTATGCTACAGCGGAAGCTCTTAATAATCACCTTAGAATAAACATGCTTAAAACGTCAACAAAAATGTTGGTGAGTTATAGGTTTAACCTATATATATCAAATCATAATAATAGACCACAAGATTTCATATTTCAATACACATCCCATACATAGAGATAAAAATCATTCATATGGTGAACACCTGGTAACCGACATTAACAAGATGCATATATAAGAATATCCCCATCATTCCGGGACACCCTTCGGATATGATATAAATTTCGAAGTACTAAAGCATCCGGTACTTTGGATGGGGTTTGTTAGGCCCAATAGATCTATCTTTAGGATTCGCGTCAATTAGGGTGTCTGTTCCCTAATTCTTAGATTACCGGACTTAATAAAAAGGGGCATATTTGATTTCGATAATTCAACCATAGAATGTAGTTTCACGTAATTGTGTCTATTTTGTAAATCATTTATAAAACCTGCATGTATTCTCATCCCAAAAATATTAAATTTTAAAAGTGGGACTATAACTCACTTTCACAGATTTTTACTTCGTCGGGAAGTGAGACTTGGCCACTGGTTGATTCACGAACCTATAACAATATATACATATATATCAAAGTATGTTCAAAATATATTTACAACACTTTTAATATATTTTGATGTTTTAAGTTTATTAAGTCAGCTGTCCTCGTTAGTAACCTACAACTAGTTGTCCACAGTTAGATGTACATAAACAAATCGATAAATATTATCTTGAATCAATCCACGACCCAGTGTATACGTATCTCAGTATTGATCACAACTCAAACTATATATATTTTGGAATCAACCTCAACCCTGTATAGCTAACTCCAACATTCACATATAGAGTGTCTATGGTTGTTCCGAAATATATATAGATGTGTCGACATGATAGGTCGAAACATTGTATACGTGTCTATGGTATCTCAAGATTACATAATATACAATACAAGTTGATTAAGTTATGGTTGGAATAGATTTGTTACCAATTTTCACGTAGCTAAAATGAGAAAAATTATCCAATCTTGTTTTACCCATAACTTCTTCATTTTAAATCCGTTTTGAGTGAATCAAATTGCTATGGTTTCATATTGAACTCTATTTTATGAATCTAAGTAGAAAAAGTATAGGTTTATAGTCGGAAAAATAAGTTACAAGTCATTTTTGTAAAGGTAGTCATTTCAGTCGAAAGAACGACGTCTAGATGACCATTTTAGAAAACATACTTCCACTTTGAGTTTAACCATAATTTTTGGATATAGTTTCATGTTCATAATAAAAATCATTTTCTCAGAATATAAACTTTTAAATCAAAGTTTATCATAGTTTTTAATTAACTAACCCAAAACAGCCCGCGGTGTTACTACGACGGCGTAAATCCGGTTTTACGGTGTTTTTCGTGTTTCCAGGTTTTAAATCATTAAGTTAGCATATCATATAGATATAGAACATGTGTTTAGTTGATTTTAAAAGTCAAGTTAGAAGGATTAACTTTTGTTTGCGAACAAGTTTAGAATTAACTAAACTATGTTCTAGTGATTACAAGTTTAAACCTTCGAATAAGATGGCTTTATATGTATGAATCGAATGATGTTATGAACATCATTACTACCTTAAGTTCCTTGGATAAACCTACTGGAAAAGAGAAAAATGGATCAAGCTTCAACGGATCCTTGGATGGCTCGAAGTTCTTGAAGCAGAATCATGACACGAAAACAAGTTCAAGTAAGATCATCACTTGAAATAAGATTGTTATAGTTATAGAAATTGAACCAAAGTTTGAATATGATTATTACCTTGTATTAGAATGATAACCTACTGTAAGAAACAAAGATTTCTTGAGGTTGGATGATCACCTTACAAGATTGGAAGTGAGCTAGCAAGCTTGAAAGTATTCTTGATTTTATGTAACTAGAACTTGTAGAATATATGAAGAACACTTAGAACTTGAAGATAGAACTTGAGAGAGATCAATTAGATGAAGAAAATTGAAGAATGAAAGTGTTTGTAGGTGTTTTTGGTCGTTGGTGTATGGATTAGATATAAAGGATATGTAATTTTGTTTTCATGTAAATAAGTCATGAATGATTACTCATATTTTTGTAATTTTATGAGATATTTCATGCTAGTTGCCAAATGATGGTTCCCACATGTGTTAGGTGACTCACATGGGCTACTAAGAGCTGATCATTGGAGTGTATATACCAATAGTACATACATCTAAAAGCTGTGTATTGTACGAGTACGAATATGGGTGCATACTAGTAGAATTGTTGATGAAACTGAACGAGGATGTAATTGTAAGCATTTTTGTTAAGTAGAAGTATTTTGATAAGTGTATTGAAGTCTTTCAAAAGTGTATAAATACATATTAAAACACTACATGTATATACATTTTAACTGAATCGTTAAGTCATCGTTAGTCATTACATGTAAGTGTTGTTTTGAAACCTTTAGGTTAACGATCTTGTTAAATGTTGTTAACCCAATGTTTATAATATCAAATGCGATTTTAAATTATTATATTATCATTATATTATCATGTATGAATATCTCTTAATATGATATATATACATTAAATGTCTTTACAACGATAATCGTTACATATATGTCTCGTTTAAAAATCATTAAGTTAGTAGTCTTGTTTTTACATATGTAGTTCATTGTTAATATACTTAATGATATGTTTACTATTCATAATATCATGTTAACTATATATATATCCATATATATGTCATCATATAGTTTTTACAAGTTTTAACGTTCGTGAATCACCGGTCAACTTGGGTGGTCAATTGTCTATATAAACCATATTTCAATTAATCAAGTCTTAACAAGTTTGATTGCTTAACATGTTGGAAACATTTAATCATGTAAATATAAATCTCAATTAATATATATAAACTTGGAAAAGTTCGGGTCACTACAGTACCTACACATTAAATAAATTTCGTCCCGAAATTTTAAGCTGTTGAAGGTGTTGACGAATCTTCTGGAAATAGATGCGGGTATTTCTTCTTCATCTAATCTTAATGCTCCCAGGTGAACTCGGGTCCTCTACGAGCATTCCATCGAACCTTAACAATTGGTATCTTGTTTTGCTTAAGTCTTTTAACCTCACGATCCATTATTTCGACGGGTTCTTCGATGAATTGAAGTTTTTCGTTGATTTGGATTTCATCTAATGGAATAGTGAGATCTTCTTTAGCAAAACATTTCTTCAAATTCATTCAATACATGTCCACTCTTATTTTATTTGTTTCATTGTTAATAGAAATACCAAATATTGCTTTTACAACCATTTAATTCAACTATTCAAAATCTTATGGACCATTACAAATTTTGTTTACACTACATAATCCCTAAAGATGGGGGATATCACATTGGGAAATCCATAAGTTACGATGTGTTTACTTTGACGCATATATTGCGGGGAACCCAAATGCTATTTTACGCAATGGGTTAAGAAATTATTTTGACTCAATATATCCGAATATTGGACTTCGTGATTTAGAAAAAGCGGCTAACATGCAACATAAAGAAGCATGTTATGCTTACGGATTAGTAATGTTCGCTTCTCACCAAAGTGACAACAAGAACATCGGGATACAACTATTAAACAAAACGTTCCCACAAGTGACGGAGTCGGTGATTGGGGTAAGAAATGAGGTTTTTAGATTGTTACGGGACTGTTGGACATTACGTAACCCTCGTCCCTTTGACGACGTTACAACACGATGTCTTATCAACGGCCATAACGGTTATGTTCCACAAGACCAAGGATGGGAAGTAATCCTAGTAAAACCAGAATGCATGACTTGTTTCTGGACGTATGAATTACGTGTCTTTATTGCCTTTGCTGAACGACTTATGTACTAGCTAGAATTATCTTCACAACCATCTTGTATCAAATTTATTGTGTGCTATATTTCATGTTATATGTAAAATAAGCGGTATTGTAAGTTTGTAAAATATTGTGTAAAAGTTTGAACGCGAAATATTATTATAATCAGTTTTTCATATAGAATTGTAGTAGTTGAATTGTATATTAGCTACTAAGTATGAACTTAACGGGCAGGTACTACCCGAATTTAAACTTATAAAACGCTATTATGAAGAAAAAGCTTTTATAAATGAGTTCATATTATGCTACGAAATACTATTAACTACTCTTAATATTCTGTATGATTAACTTGTTCCATTTGACTATTTTGAAGGAAATGGCACCGACTACTCGACACACCGTGAATATGAATGAAGAGGAATTCCGTACTTTTCTAGCTTCAAACATAGCCGCAGTACAGGCTGCGCTACATACCAACAATAACCTTGGATCTAGCAGTACAGGAAATCGTATAGGATGCACCTACAAAGAATTCACTGCCTGCAAACCTTTGGAATTTGATGGAACCGAAGGACCGATCGGATTGAAACGGTGGACTGAGAAGGTCGAATCGGTGTTTGCCATAAGTAAGTGTACTGAAGAGGACAAAGTGAAGTACGCTACACATACCTTCACAGGTTCTGCGTTAACATGGTGGAATACCTATCTAGAGCAAGTGGGACAAGACGATGCGTACGCACTACCGTGGTCAGCATTCAAGCACTTGATGAACGAGAAGTACCGTCCCAGAACCGAGGTCAATAAGCTCAAGACAGAACTTAGAGGGTTACGAACCCAAGGATTTGATATTACCATGTACGAAAGACGATTCACAGAATTGTGCCTATTGTGTCCGGGAGCATTCGAAGATGAGGAAGAGAAGATCGACGCGTTTGTGAAAGGATTACCGGAAAGAATCCAAGAAGATATAAGTTCACACGAGCCCGCCTCCATACAACAGGCATGTAGAATGGCTCACAAACTAGTGAACCAGATTGAAGAAAGAATTAAAGAACAGACTGCTGAAGAGGCCAATGTGAAGCAAGTCAAAAGAAAGTGGGAGGAAAATGGTGATAAGAATCACCAATACAACAACAACAGCAATTACAACAATAATCGCAACAATTATCCCAACAATCGCAACATCAATCGCAACTACAACAAACGGCCCAACAATAACAACAACAACAACAACAACAACAACAACAACAACAACAACAGCAACTACAACAATCATCCCAACAACACTAATAACCGCAACAACAACAACAACAACAACAACAATCAGAAGCAGCTATGCCAAAGGTGTGAAAAGTATCACTCGGGGTTCTGCACCAAATTTTGCAACAAGTGTAAAAGAAATGTTCATAGCGCGGTGAAGTGTGAGGTCTACGGACCAGGGGTTAATAGAACGAAAGGAACAAATGGTGTCGGAACGAGTAATGGCGGAGCAAGTAGTATCGGAGCAAGTTTTGCAAATGTAGTTTGGTATAAATGTGGAAAACCGGGCCACATTATTAGAAATTGCCCGAACCAGGAGAACACGAATGGACAAGGCCGCGGAAGAGTTTTCAATATTAATGCGGCAGAGGCACAGGAAGACCCGGAGCTTGTTACGGGTACGTTTCTTATTGACAATAAATCTGCTTACATTTTATTTGATTCGGGTGCGGATAGAAGCTATATGAGTAGAGATTTTTGTGCTAAATTAAGTTGTCCATTGACGCCTTTGGATAGTAAATTTTTACTCGAATTAGCAAATGGTAAATTAATTTCAGCAGATAATATATGTCGGAATCGAGAAATTAAACTGGTTAGCGAAATATTTAAGATTGATTTGATACCAGTAGAGTTAGGGAGTTTTGATGTGATAATCGGTATGGACTGGTTGAAAGAAGTGAAAGCAGAGATCGTTTGTTACAAAAATGCAATTCGCATTATACGAGAAAAAGGAAAACCCTTAATGGTGTACGGAGAAAAGGACAACACGAAGCTACATCTTATTAGTAATTTGAAGGCACAAAAACTAATAAGAAAAGGTTGCTATGCTGTTCTAGCACACGTCGAGAAAGAAGATGATATTCCAAAGACTGCTTTCAGAACACGTTACGGTCATTACGAGTTTATGGTCATGCCGTTTGGTTTAACTAATGCACCAGCTGTGTTCATGGACCTCATGAACCGAGTGTGTGGACCATACCTTGACAAGTTTGTCATTGTTTTCATTGATGACATACTTATTTACTCAAAGAATGACCAAGAACACGGTGAACATTTGAGAAAGGTGTTAGAAGTATTGAGGAAGGAAGAATTGTACGCTAAGTTTTCAAAGTGTGCATTTTGGTTGGAAGAAGTTCAATTCCTCGGTCACATAGTGAACAAAGAAGGTATTAAGGTGGATCCGGCAAAGATAGAAACTATTGAAAAGTGGGAAACCCCGAAAACTCCGAAAAGTGGTTAATACAGAAGGTTCATCCAAGACTTTTCCAGAATAGCAAAACCCTTGACTGCATTAACGCATAAAGGGAAGAAATTTGAATGGAATGATGAACAAGAGAAAGCGTTTCAGTTATTGAAGAAAAAGCTAACTACGGCACCTATATTGTCATTGCCTGAAGGGAATGATGATTTTGTGATTTATTGTGACGCATCAAAGCAAGGTCTCGGTTGTGTATTAATGCAACGAACGAAGGTGATTGCTTATGCGTCTAGACAATTGAAGATTCACGAACAAGATTATACGACGCATGATTTGGAATTAGGTGCAGTTGTTTTTGCATTAAAGACTTGGAGGCACTACTTATATGGGGTCAAAAGTATTATATATACCGACCACAAAAGTCTTCAACACATATTTAATCAGAAACAACTGAATATGATGTCATAACCCGTCCTTAACCATAAGAACGCGTTAGATAACGTATGATTTCATTGCGAGGTATTGACCTCTATATGAGACATTTTTAAAAGAAAAACTGCATATATTATACATTACAAACCACAACCATTATTTTTGTTACAAGCTTAAGACAATAAAAAGAAGATTAACGTTTAGCGATAATCTTCGACTTACAAACTTTACAAATGATGACAACAACACGGTTTCTAGCATATTTTACAATACAACATCTCGGATATGCAGTTTTATTTTTGACACAAACATGCGTACGCAAGATCCTGGTTAGATCCAACATGATGCAGCGGAAGCTTTAGAAATCACCTGAGAATAGACATGTTTTAAAAAGGTCAACATAAAGTTGGTGAGATATAGGTTTAATGCCGGCAGCAATATATATATATATAGACCACAAGATTTCGTATATAAACAGTTTAATAAAAGTATTCTAAGTGGTTGAGCACTCGGTAACCATACTTAACATTTTCACGTCGCATATTCCCTTTAATATGAAATCTTACTACACCGTACCAAGTGTAGTCACAAAACGAAGTACTGTGCAACCGTTGAATACTGGTCGTCCAGTCCGGTTGGGGTTGTCAGGCCCGATAGATCTATCAACAGGATTCGCGTTTACAATACCGCTGTAAATATTAGTTACCAAGCTACAGGGAAGTATGCCAGTGGTACAACTCAACGTAGAACATATTTTTCAGTTACTTGTGTCCATATCGTAAAACATAAAATACATGTATTCTCATCCCGAAATATTTAGAGTTTAAAAGTGGGACTATATACTCACTCTTGTCTTGATGATATAAATAATTTGACTCGGTCTTCCGGTTGATATCACGAACCTATCCATATATAATATATCAATATGTTTTCATTTTTAAACAAACGTTATAAATATATACTTGTTATACTTTTAATACTTTGAATAATTCCTTAGTCCGTAGTTAGCAGTCCGATGTTAGTAATTCAATTTTAATGGTTCATTTTTAGATGTTTAATATACCCGCAATGAAATAAATAAAACCCCCAACGAAATCAACAAAACCCCATCGTATATGTGTTGGTCGAGATTAATCTTGACCCACGGTACCGGTGTTGTCAAATGACGTGTTGCGTACATAAAGTACCGGTGTTGTCAAATGACGTGTTGCGTACAAACATGGAATCTTATGATTAATCTTCTCGTATTGTTTACGGGTGATCCTGAACCATATAAAATTGAATTATAAGTACATATATATAAAATATCATGTTATCTTAGAAATATGTGATTTATATCATTTTTTTCCAATTGATCCCGTAGTTGAAATGATCTAGGATAACCAATTTTGTTTCGGTCATAGTTTCTTCGTTACAAATCCGTTTTCGTTGATTCAAATTGCCATCTTCTTGGATCGAGTTCTTCTTTAAGACTATGAACTGTAAATACCTTGGTTTGTATTCAAAATCATACGGCATAAGTGAAACATTAGTGAAACATATGAAGTTAAACATTTTTGTTACAACAAAATCATTTAATGACCATTTTTCCAAAAATACTTATACTTTGAAAAACCAAGTTTTACCTTGTTAAATTAACATATAAATAAGTTATGTTACATGTCTTGAAGTATTTTAAAAGTTAAGTTAGAAGGATCTATTTAGTTTGCAAACAAGTTTGAAAACATTCAAACTATGTTCTTGTTGTTAAACTTTTGTACCACAAAATAAGATAGCTATATATATATGAATCGAATAAGGTTATGAACATAGATTCTACCTCAAGTTCCTTGGACAAGTTTGCTGTAAAAGAGGAGTAAGAAGCTAGAATCAAAAGGGTGATAGAAGTGGATGAAAGATTGGGAGTAAGTTGGTGTTCTTGGAAGGTTTTCTTGAAGTGTTTTTGTATGGTCTTCTTATGGTGTTTTAGTATGGTTTTTGAAGCTAGATCTTCTTGGAAACTTTGCTGAATTGATTAAGGGTTTTAAGGCTTCAAAGTATGTGTGTGTTTTGCTAGAGAATTTGAGATAAAATGAATCAAAATGATGATACATATATACACCATAAAAAACGTGTTTCATGGGCATACATGGACAAATTTTAGTTTGTAATCTTGCTAATTAGTCTTGCAATCATACAAAAGTAATTACCTAGCTCTAAGGGCATGAATAATGGCTGGTTAGGTGGTGATGTTGATGTGTATTTACTATTAGTAAATACGTATAGGAGCTAGGTATGATACGAGTACAAATACTCTAGGTATACGTATAGAAATTTTGTGAAAAATGAAATGAGGATTCAAATATAGCTATCTTTTGTGAATACACTTATATGGTTTTATGTATTTAAGTTCTTTAAAAGTAATTAAATACATTACTTATACAATATATGTATAACATTATAAGTCTTAAGTATATATGTCAAATAACGTTACGTATTGTTATCGTTTTGAAAACTTAAGTTAGTAGTTTCAAAATACACATATAACTTGTTGTTATTAATATAAAATGAGATATTAAAACATTCTTTAATCATGTTAAATATGTATATATACATTTATATACACAAACGTATAATTATCATATATTGTATAGTTCGTGATATCATCGGTCAAACTAGACGGTCAAACGTTGTGTAAAACTCTTTTCGGAAATATAAGTCTCGACAATTTGGATTGCTTATCATGTTGGCAAGGTTTAATTTATGTAAATATTAATCTTATAAGTATAGTATGATCGAAAAAGTGCGGGTCGTTACATTACCTCCCCGTTAAATAAATTTCGTCCCGAAATTTTAAAATTGTACCTATTTTGCGTCATCGAGAAACAAGTGTGGATACTTTTGCTTCATCTGATCCTCTCGTTCCCAAGTAAACTCGGGACCTCTTCTAGCATTCCAACGAACCTTAACAATCGGTATATTGCTCTGTTTGAGCTGTTTAACTTCACGGTCCATGATTTCAATTGGTTCTTCGACGAATTGTAGTTTCTCGTCGACATGGATTTCTTCAAGAGGAATGGTGAGGTCTTCCTTTGCAAGACACTTCTTAAGGTTTGAGACGTGAAAGGTATTATGTACTCCGGCGAGTTGTTGCGGTAACTCGAGTCGATAAGCTACCGGTCCAATGCGTTCGATGATCTTGAACGGGCCTACGTACCTTGGGTTCAGTTTACCCCTTTTGCCGAAACGTATTACACCTTTCCAAGGTGACACCTTTAGCATAACCATATCCCCGACCTGAAACTCTAATGGTTTCCTTCGAACATCGGCGTAGCTCTTTTGGCGACTACGGGCTGTTTTCAATCTCTCCTTGATTTGTACTATCTTCTCGGTCGTTTCGTGTATGATTTCGGGACCAGTTAAATGTCGATCTCCTACTTCATTCCAACAGATAGGAGATCTACACTTCCTTCCGTACAATGCTTCGAATGGCGCAGCTCCAATGCTCGCATGATAACTATTATTATACGAGAATTCTGCTAACGGTAGATATTTATCCCATCCGTTTCCAAAATCGATCACACATGCCCTGAGCATGTCTTCGAGAGTCTGAATCGTTCTCTCACTCTGTCCATCGGTTTGTGGATGATATGCGGTACTCATATCCAAACGAGTTCCTAGTGCCTCCTGTAGTGATTGCCAAAACTTTGAGGTAAATCTACTATCACGATCGGATATAATGGAAATAGGTATCCCATGCCTTGAAACAACTTCCTTTATATACAATCGTAATAGTTTCTCCATTCTATCCGTTTCCTTTATAGGCAAGAAATGTGCAGACTTGGTGAGACGATCAACAATCACCCAAATGGTGTCGTATCCCCAGGCAGTCTTTGGTAACTTCGTGATAAAATCCATGGTAATACCATCCCATTTCCATTCTGGGATTTCTGGTTGTTGAAGTAACCCTGACGGCTTCTGGTGTTCTGCTTTGACCTTAGAACAAGTTAAACACTCCCCAACATATGTTGCAACGTCGGTCTTTAAATTAGGCCACCAATAACGTGTCTTAAGATCTTGATACATCTTTCCAACTCCAGGATGTATCGAGTATCTTGTCTTATGTGCCTCGTTCAATATCAACTTCCTTAATCCACCCAACTTCGGTACCCAAATACGATTTGCAAAATACCGAATTCCATCTTCCCGTACAACAAGTTGTTTCTCGTACTTTTTCATTATTTCATTCTTTATGTTTTCTTCATTGAGTGCTTCTCGTTGAACTTCTTTGATTTGTGAGTTGAGATTCATACGAATTTTTATGTTCATTGCTCTAACTCGAATTGGTTCTCGTTCTTTTCTGCTTAAAGCATCAGCCACCACGTTTGCCTTCCCGGGATGATAACGAATTTCACAATCATAGTCGTTTATTAACTCGACCCACCTACGTTGCCTCATGTTCAATTGTTTCTGATCAAAAATATGTTGAAGGCTTTTATGATCAGTAAACACAGTGAATTTAACCCCATACAAATAGTGTCTCCACATCTTCAATGCAAACACTACTGCTCCCAGTTCTAGATCATGCGTCGTATAATTCCGCTCGTGAATCTTCAATTGTCGGGATGCAAATGCAATAACTTTCTTCCGTTGCATAAGAACACAACCAAAACCTTGTCGCGAAGCGTCACAATATATTTCGAAATCATCGTTCCCTTCTGGTAACGATAATATAGGCGCCGTAGTTAACTTCTTCTTCAATATTTGAAATGCATTCTCCTGCTCCGAGGTCCATTCGTATTTCTTCCCTTTTTGCGTTAACATTGTCAACGGCTTAGCTATTCGGGAAAAATCTTGAATAAACCTTCTATAATAACCGGCTAAACCCAAAAATTGACGTATCTGCGTTGGTGTCTTAGGAGTCTCCCATTTTTCAATAGCTTCAGTTTTTGCTGGATCAACCTGAATTCCTTCGCTATTAACAACGTGACCAAGAAATTGCACTTCTTTCAACCAGAAAGCACACTTAGAAAATTTAGCATAAAGTTGTTCTTTTCTCAACAACTCCAGTATCAACCTTAAATGCTCTTCATGCTCTTGCTCACTCTTGGAATAGATAAGAATATCATCAATGAAAACGATAACAAACTTATCTAAATACGGACTACAAACTCGATTCATGAGGTCCATAAATACAGCTGGCGCATTCGTCAATCCAAACGGCATAACCAAAAATTCGTAATGACCATAACGTGTCCGAAAAGCAGTTTTCGGAATGTCCTCTTCTTTGACGCGTAGTTGATGATAGCCCGATCTTAAGTCGATTTTCGAATAAACACATGATCCTTGCAATTGATCAAATAAGTCATCAATTCTCGGTAGTGGATACCGATTCTTGATAGTTAACTTATTTAATTCACGATAGTCTATACACATCCTAAAAGATCCATCTTTCTTCTTAACAAACAAAATTGGAGCTCCCCACGGTGAAGTACTCGGTCGTATGAATCCACGGTCCAGTAATTCTTTTAACTGACTTTGAAGTTCTTTTAACTCGGACGGTGCAAGTCTATATGGAGCACGTGCCACTGGTGCAGCTCCTGGTACTAAATCTATTTGAAATTCTACCGATCTAAATGGAGGTAATCCCGGCAATTCTTCCGGAAAAACTTCAGGAAAATCTCTTGCCACAGGCACGTCGTTGATACACTTTTCTTTCTTTTCGACTTTATTAACATGTGCTAAAATAGCGTAACATCCCTTTTCTAAACACTTCTTGGCTTTCAAACAGCTAATGAGTTTTAGCTTTGAATTACCCTTCTCTCCATAAATCATCACCGGCATTTTATCCTTACCAGGAATACGAATTGCCTTCTTGGCACAAACAACTTCTGCTCCTATTTTGGACATCCAGTCCATGCCGACTATTACATCAAAACCTCCTAATTCTACGGGTATTAAGTCGATTTTAAACGTTTCTCCGGCTAGATTTATTTCACAATCACGACAAATTTTATCGGCTTTAATTAGTTTACCATTAGCTAACTCAATCATGTACTTAGCATCTAGAGGTAATGATGAACAATTCAATTTAGTGTAAAAATTTCTACACACGTAACTTCTATCGGCGCCAGTATCAAATAAAATAGATGCTGATAAGTTATTAATGGCAAACGTACCCGTAACAAGCTCCGGGTCTTCTCGTGCCTCTCTAGCATTAATAACAAACGCTCTTCCACGTGCAGGTTCGCCATTCTGATTCGGGCACTGGCTCTTATAATGACCTTGTTTTCCACACCCAAAACAAGTAATGTTAGCCAAAGCAGTTCTATTTGCGTTGGTGGCAGGAGTCTTGTTACCATTTGCATTTGTAACGAGAGCCTTACAATCTTCAGCAAGATGTCCCTGTCGATTGCATTTGGTGCACAACACACTACAGTAACCAAAGTGATGTTTGTGACAACGGTTGCATAAAGGACTTTGTCCTTTGTAACCAAAGCCTGAACCGCTACCCGCACCTTTCGGGGTTTCTGATTTCTTAAAAGATTGCTGTTGGTAACCTCGATCATAATTTCCGTTCCACTTCCTTTTGTTACTCGATACCTTCACCTCAGTAGTGAATGCTTTCTTATCCAGAATGACCTGATCCATTAACTCGTTCGCCATGGTTATAGCTTCATGAATTGTCTTAGGTTTCGACGCCGTAACGTTTGCCTTGACCTTTTTGGGCAAACCACCTTTGTACATTTCAATCTTCCGTGCTTCGGTTGGAACCAATTCAGGACATAGTAAAACCAATTCCATGAATCGCTGATTGTAGTTGGTGATTTCAGTACCAACCACCTTCAAACTTCGTAACTCATCTTCTAACTTAATAACCTCATTCCTTGGACAATACTCGGTGATTATCATTGCTTTGAATTCTTCCCATGGAGTATCATAAGCTACATCTCCTCCTACCGCCTTCACATAATTCTTCCACCATGTGAGTGCACTATCTTGTAAAGTGCACGATGCATACTTGGTCATGTCTTTTTCATCACAACCACTGATTTTGAACACCGTCTCCATCTTTTCTATCCATCGGGTTAAACCGATCGGTCCTTCCGTTCCACTGAATGATGAGGGCTTGCAAGCTTGAAACGTCTTGTAGGAGCATCCTACACGAGGATTTGGGTTAACTGCAGCAGCTCTTGCAGCCTCAACCCATAACATTCTGTCGTTCACTCGCTGGTTGATGAGTTCCTCGAGTTCTTGTTCCGTCATTCGATTCAATCGCGCCATTTCCTAATGAAAGAAAATAATTATTCACATGGAATATTATAGATGTAGTGTGTATTTATAGTACATTTATAGCTTGTTAATAATATGAACCAGGTATTATTATAAAAGCCTTTTCTTCTTATTAGCGTTTTATAATTATATCTAGGGTAGTACCTACCCGTTAATGTTCATACTTAATAGCTTAGTACAGAACCAATTACTACAATCTAAATAATACTTAACCATGGAAAATTATTGCATTTCATACTTCGCTATTTTACATATGCTTATCTTACATCGAACATTAAACAAACCACACTAATAATATTATACAAAACATTATTTGATTCCATGGTTTAATTCGGCAGCGCATCGTTTGATCTATTTCCCAAAACATTTATGTCCAGGGAATCCCCCAACGCGAATCCTAGCTGTCTCCCTACGTTTTGGCTGAGGAGCCGAAGAACTAGACGCCGGGATAGCACTAATAGGAATAGCGGGGATAGGGGTGGTAGTGTTTAGTGGAGTTGGTGCCACATCATCCTTATTAAACTCAGGATTTGAATTTTCTAATTCATTAGCCTTTCGTTTCTTTCCTAGTTCGAACTCTTCTTTTGTAATTTCCTGTATTTCTTCCTCGGGTTCACTTTCCTCCTCGGGTTCACTTTCCTCCTCGGGTTCACTTTCCTCCTCGGGTTCACTTTCCGATATTTCTATAGTTGGTTCATCCGGAAATTGTGAGTCTTCTCCAAAAATACCACTTTCGTCATCGGATATGTTAATGACTGAAACACAATCTGAAGGTTCTGATTCGGAGTCGCTGAATGTGATAATAAGTTTCGAGCCCGACATCTATCACATAACAACTAACCCATTAGTACTTACATAATATTTACATATAAATTTTTAACCAACAGTGATAAGCAATGGTTTTTAAAATCAGACCCGGTCAAAGTCCAGACTTTACTAATGTATCCTAACGACTTCTCGGTTAGACACACTAATGCAAACCTGGTTCGCTAAGACCAACGCTCTGATACCACATGTCATAACCCGTCCTTAACCATAAGAACGCGTTAGATAACGTATGATTTCATTGCGAGGTATTGACCTCTATATGAGACATTTTTAAAAGAAAAACTGCATATATTATACATTACAAACCACAACCATTATTTTTGTTACAAGCTTAAGACAATAAAAAGAAGATTAACGTTTAGCGATAATCTTCGACTTACAAACTTTACAAATGATGACAACAACACGGTTTCTAGCATATTTTACAATACAACATCTCGGATATGCAGTTTTATTTTTGACACAAACATGCGTACGCAAGATCCTGGTTAGATCCAACATGATGCAGCGGAAGCTTTAGAAATCACCTGAGAATAGACATGTTTTAAAAAGGTCAACATAAAGTTGGTGAGATATAGGTTTAATGCCGGCAGCAATATATATATATATAGACCACAAGATTTCGTATATAAACAGTTTAATAAAAGTATTCTAAGTGGTTGAGCACTCGGTAACCATACTTAACATTTTCACGTCGCATATTCCCTTTAATATGAAATCTTACTACACCGTACCAAGTGTAGTCACAAAACGAAGTACTGTGCAACCGTTGAATACTGGTCGTCCAGTCCGGTTGGGGTTGTCAGGCCCGATAGATCTATCAACAGGATTCGCGTTTACAATACCGCTGTAAATATTAGTTACCAAGCTACAGGGAAGTATGCCAGTGGTACAACTCAACGTAGAACATATTTTTCAGTTACTTGTGTCCATATCGTAAAACATAAAATACATGTATTCTCATCCCGAAATATTTAGAGTTTAAAAGTGGGACTATATACTCACTCTTGTCTTGATGATATAAATAATTTGACTCGGTCTTCCGGTTGATATCACGAACCTATCCATATATAATATATCAATATGTTTTCATTTTTAAACAAACGTTATAAATATATACTTGTTATACTTTTAATACTTTGAATAATTCCTTAGTCCGTAGTTAGCAGTCCGATGTTAGTAATTCAATTTTAATGGTTCATTTTTAGATGTTTAATATACCCGCAATGAAATAAATAAAACCCCCAACGAAATCAACAAAACCCCATCGTATATGTGTTGGTCGAGATTAATCTTGACCCACGGTACCGGTGTTGTCAAATGACGTGTTGCGTACATAAAGTACCGGTGTTGTCAAATGACGTGTTGCGTACAAACATGGAATCTTATGATTAATCTTCTCGTATTGTTTACGGGTGATCCTGAACCATATAAAATTGAATTATAAGTACATATATATAAAATATCATGTTATCTTAGAAATATGTGATTTATATCATTTTTTTCCAATTGATCCCGTAGTTGAAATGATCTAGGATAACCAATTTTGTTTCGGTCATAGTTTCTTCGTTACAAATCCGTTTTCGTTGATTCAAATTGCCATCTTCTTGGATCGAGTTCTTCTTTAAGACTATGAACTGTAAATACCTTGGTTTGTATTCAAAATCATACGGCATAAGTGAAACATTAGTGAAACATATGAAGTTAAACATTTTTGTTACAACAAAATCATTTAATGACCATTTTTCCAAAAATACTTATACTTTGAAAAACCAAGTTTTACCTTGTTAAATTAACATATAAATAAGTTATGTTACATGTCTTGAAGTATTTTAAAAGTTAAGTTAGAAGGATCTATTTAGTTTGCAAACAAGTTTGAAAACATTCAAACTATGTTCTTGTTGTTAAACTTTTGTACCACAAAATAAGATAGCTATATATATATGAATCGAATAAGGTTATGAACATAGATTCTACCTCAAGTTCCTTGGACAAGTTTGCTGTAAAAGAGGAGTAAGAAGCTAGAATCAAAAGGGTGATAGAAGTGGATGAAAGATTGGGAGTAAGTTGGTGTTCTTGGAAGGTTTTCTTGAAGTGTTTTTGTATGGTCTTCTTATGGTGTTTTAGTATGGTTTTTGAAGCTAGATCTTCTTGGAAACTTTGCTGAATTGATTAAGGGTTTTAAGGCTTCAAAGTATGTGTGTGTTTTGCTAGAGAATTTGAGATAAAATGAATCAAAATGATGATACATATATACACCATAAAAAACGTGTTTCATGGGCATACATGGACAAATTTTAGTTTGTAATCTTGCTAATTAGTCTTGCAATCATACAAAAGTAATTACCTAGCTCTAAGGGCATGAATAATGGCTGGTTAGGTGGTGATGTTGATGTGTATTTACTATTAGTAAATACGTATAGGAGCTAGGTATGATACGAGTACAAATACTCTAGGTATACGTATAGAAATTTTGTGAAAAATGAAATGAGGATTCAAATATAGCTATCTTTTGTGAATACACTTATATGGTTTTATGTATTTAAGTTCTTTAAAAGTAATTAAATACATTACTTATACAATATATGCATAACATTATAAGTCTTAAGTATATATGTCAAATAACGTTACGTATTGTTATCGTTTTGAAAACTTAAGTTAGTAGTTTCAAAATACACATATAACTTGTTGTTATTAATATAAAATGAGATATTAAAACATTCTTTAATCATGTTAAATATGTATATATACATTTATATACACAAACGTATAATTATCATATATTGTATAGTTCGTGATATCATCGGTCAAACTAGACGGTCAAACGTTGTGTAAAACTCTTTTCGGAAATATAAGTCTCGACAATTTGGATTGCTTATCATGTTGGCAAGGTTTAATTTATGTAAATATTAATCTTATAAGTATAGTATGATCGAAAAAGTGCGGGTCGTTACATATGAGGCAGTGTAGGTGGATTGAATTATTGAATGATTACGACTTTGAGATTCGTTACCACCCGGGGAAGGCAAATATGGTAGCCGATGCCTTGAGCAGGAAGGACAGAGAACCCATTCGAGTAAAATCTATGAATATAATGATTCATAATAACCTTACTACTCAAATAAAGGAGGCGCAACAAGGAGTTTTAAAAGAGGGAAATTTAAAGGATGAAATACCCAAAGGATCGGAGAAGCATCTTAATATTCGGGAAGACGGAACCCGGTATAGGGCTGAAAGGATTTGGGTACCAAAATTTGGAGATAAGAGAGAAATGGTACTTAGAGAAGCTCATAAAACCAGATACTCAATACATCCTGGAACGGGGAAGATGTACAAGGATCTCAAGAAATATTTTTGGTGGCCGGGTATGAAAGCCGATGTTGCTAAATACATAGGAGAATGTTTGACGTGTTCTAAGGTCAAAGCTGAGCATCAGAAACCATCAGGTCTACTTCAACAACCCGAAATCCCGGAATGGAAATGGGAAAACATTACCATGGATTTCATCACTAAATTGCCAAGGACTGCAAGTGGTTTTGATACTATTTGGGTAATAGTTGATCGTCTCACCAAATCAGCACACTTCCTACCAATAAGAGAAGATGACAAGATGGAGAAGTTAGCACGACTGTATTTGAAGGAAGTCGTCTCCAGACATGGAATACCAATCTCTATTATCTCTGATAGGGATGGCAGATTTATTTCAAGATTCTGGCAGACATTACAGCAAGCATTAGGAACTCGTCTAGACATGAGTACTGCCTATCATCCACAAACTGATGGGCAGAGCGAAAGGACGATACAAACGCTTGAAGACATGCTACGAGCATGTGTTATTGATTTCGGAAACAGTTGGGATCGACATCTACCGTTAGCAGAATTTTCCTACAACAACAGCTACCATTCAAGCATTGAGATGGCACCGTTTGAAGCACTTTATGGTAGAAAGTGCAGGTCTCTGATTTGTTGGAGTGAAGTGGGGGATAGACAGATTACGGGTCCGGAGATTATACAAGAAACTACCGAGAAGATCATCTAAATTCAACAACGGTTGAAAACCGCCCAAAGTCGACAAAAGAGCTACGCTGACATTAAAAGAAAAGATATAGAATTTGAAATTGGAGAGATGGTCATGCTTAAAGTTGCACCTTGGAAAGGCGTTGTTCGATTTGGTAAACGAGGGAAATTAAATCCAAGGTATATTGGACCATTCAAGATTATTGATCGTGTCGGACCAGTAGCTTACCTACTTGAGTTACCTCAACAACTCGCGGCTGTACATAACACTTTCCACGTCTCGAATTTGAAGAAATTTTTTGCTAAAGAAGATCTCACTATTCCGTTAGATGAAATCCAAATCAACAAAAAACTTCAATTCATTGAAGAACCCGTCGAAATAATGGATCGTGAGGTTAAATGACTTAAGCAAAACAAGATACCAATTGTTAAGGTTCGATGGAATACTCGTAGAGGACCCGAGTTCACCTGGGAGCGTGAATATTAGATGAAGAAGAAATACCCGCATCTATTTCCAGAAGATTCGTCAACACCTTCAACAGCTTAAAATTTCGGGACGAAATTTATTTAACGGGTAGGTACTGTAGTGACCCGAACTTTTCCATGTTTATATATATTAATTGAGATTGATATTTACATGATTAAATGTTTCCAACATGTTAAGCAATCAAACTTGTTAAGACTTGATTAATTGAAATATGTTTCATATAGACAATTGACCACCCAAGTTGACCGGTGATTCACGAACGTTAAAACTTGTAAAAACTATATGATGACATATATATGGATATATATATAGTTAACATAATACTATGATAAGTAAACATATCATTAAGTATATTAACAATGAACTACATATGTAAAAACAAGACTACTAACTTAATGATTTTTAAACGAGACATATATGTAACGATTATCGTTGTAAAGACATTTAATGTATATATATCATATTAAGAGATATTCATACATGATAATATCATGATAATATAATAATTTAAAATCTCATTTGATATTATAAACATTGGGTTAACAACATTTAACAAGATCGTTAATCTAAAGGTTTCAAAACAACACTTACATGTAACGACTAACGATGACTTAACGACTCGGTTAAAATGTATATACATGTAGTGTTTTAATATGTATTTATACACTTTTGAAAGACTTCAATTCACTTATCAAAATACTTCTACTTAACAAAAATGCTTACAATTACATCCTCGTTCAGTTTCATCAACAATTCTACTCGTATGCACCCGTATTCGTACTCGTACAATACACAGATTTTAGATGTATGTACTATTGGTATATACACTCCAATGATCAGCTCTTAGCAGCCCATGTGAGTCACCTAACACATGTGGGAACCATCATTTGGCAACTAGCATGAAATATCTCATAAAATTACAAAAATATGAGTAATCATTCATGACTTATTTACATGAAAACAAAATTACATATCCTTTATATCTAATCCATACACCAACGACCAAAAACACCTACAAACACTTTAATTCTTCAATTTTCTTCATCTAATTGATCTCTCTCATGTTCTATCTTCAAGTTCTAAGTGTTCTTCAAAAATTCTACAAGTTCTAGTTACATAAAATCAAGAATACTTTCAAGTTTGCTAGCTCACTTCCAATCTTGTAAGGTGATCATCTGTCACGACCCGGAAAATTACGACTAATTTTAAACCAAACTCTCGATAGGATATTATATTTTTAACACGATATGCAAAGTCTAATAGGATGAGTCTCAAAAATTTATTTATTTATTATGTATATTCATTTACCTTTTGACTAATCCCGATGATTCACGAACCATTATTTGGAAGTGTTTGTATATATAAATGTATGTATATATATAACTTAAAACAATAATAACTATTATACGAATTATTATTATAACTAAATAATTAAAATAAAATACGTTGTAATGAAAACTATTATTATTATTATTTATATATATATATATATATATATATATATATATATATATATATATGAATATTACTTGTATATATATTAATATATTAAATTTAAATGTTTAATATATATAATTAATATTTTTATTTACGAAGTAAAATTTGTTATTTATGAATATTCTCATATATTTAAAGTATACATTAAATAAAAATGATTTCGAGTCTAAACTGTAAACGTTTGGAACACCCGGTTGACGTTTCGTTAATTTTAATATAAACCTAATATATATCTATGAGGACTTAAATAAAAGTTGGTCCGCATATTGATTAAAGAGATTATAGGCTCGATAAAATATTTTTACCCCTTTTAGTTTAAGTTTTAGTACTCCGTACATATTAATTGGAACATAAAAGAAATAATTAGTTAACCTTTTTGATCAGGTTTCAAACAGCAAATGAGTGAAACAATTAAATATAGTTAACCTAAAAAAATTTAGGATTTTTAGGAACACTTTTATACTTCAACTGTTTAGCAATGGACCACGATATGATACCCGTGTTAAGATGTCGGCAGATTAATAGTAAACTGATCCGTGATATTTAGAATATTAAAAGTAGAATACTGTGTTGTTTTATTATAATCAAATATCATTACATCTTATATATACATAAGATGCAGAAACATAGAAGAACTATATCATCTTCACCTTCCATCTTGTTCAAGCTCGACAATCCCCATCTCCGGTTAACCATTTCACGGCCACCACCATCACGAAATACCACTTTCATCCGCCACCATCAACACCCTCAAGATCCATCACAACTGTCACCCTTTAAAGGGTTAATGAAATCTGTTTGTTTGGATTTGTTGTATAACCACTTTCACTCATCAATCAAGAGCACCCTCTCTATCATATTCGCCACCACCTTCTATGATCACCATGAACACATTCACCATCTTGTTCTAAAAATATACTAACGTACACCTACAACCATCACCGGTTATCATCAATAGAATCACCGTCAAACCTCCATGTTATTTTTCTGTTTCTTTCATGATTATCGAAACCACCGGTTACCATCGATAGCACTTTTCATCGTGAATCACTTCATCAAACACCACCTTGATCTCACTATATATACCACCATAAACCGCTAATTTCCACCACCCACATGAACAACCATCCTCCACCATGAACCCATTTAAATCGACACCTCCATCTCATCTTTCCTCTCATTCTCTCTCTAATATTCCTGTGTGATCATCGTTACTACTGTTCCTGTTTCTGTTCTATTATGTTTCAGTCGATAAAAATCATCACCAAAATCCTTTTATGTTGTCGTCGTGATCAATTACAGCCGAACTGTATAGTTTTTTTCTCTCATTGCCTGTTCGTGGACCTGCTGCTCACTTTTTATTTTAGCTGTATACAGCTGTTGCCTTTTCTTTCTGTCTGTTTCACACTAGATCACCCCAAAAGCCATCGGTATTTAAACAAAACATGTTAACTGGCCTTTGAAGTATATAACCAAAATGTTGGGCCATTTATTAGTTTAATAGATCTACAAATGGGATTTGCTAGTAGGCCTAAGTCTTGTTTCTAAATGGGCCGATGACAAATAAAATGGAATATTGAGCCACAAGTTTACAGTTCATGTATTCTGTTTTCCTGGTTCACGAACAACAACTCAAAACACATGCATCATTTAATTGTGATGATAATGGCTATGTTGTTGGGAGAGTAATCGAATATATTACTATTATAACGTTGATCGAACTTCTGTTACAATGATGTTATACGGGTATTAGGATGATTACGATTAAATGATTTTAGGTGAAAAGATAGTGGTGATCGAGATGATATTAATCGTAGATGAAGTTGATAATATAATTAAGATCAATGACTATGATCATAGTATTATTATTATTATTATGATCATAATGATGTAGTGATGTCGATGATGATGGTGTTATAATAACGAGATAGTGATGAAGCATGATGTTATGATATAGATGAAAATGATGATGATGATGATAGCCGGATAAAGATGATTAAGATAAGGATATAGATTATAATATCATGATGATTAGAAGATGATAAAAGATGAGTGACGATGATAAAGAAAAGGAAGAAGAAGAAAACATAATGACGGATTAATTGGAAATAAGATGGGTATTAAGACAGAAAAGTCATAACAGTTGAATGATATTAGGTGTTATCGGGTTAGCGGGACGTCGCGGGTTCAAACCCGGACTTGGGCATTTTTCTTAAAGGCTATTCCTTTGAGGTAGTATTACTGTTACCATTATTATTATTATTATTAGTATTATCATTAAAATTATCATTTTTATTAAGATTACGATTGTTATTAAAACTATCATACTTATTAAAATCATTATTGTTACTACTATCATTATTATTATTATTAAACTATATTAATATTCTTATAAATTATTTAAAATATACAAAATAAATAACCTATAATTTAAGATATAAAATGGTAAATAAAATATATATACTTTTATTAAGCTTTAGTATAAATTTTATATATAATTACAACACTAAAATATAAATATTATATAATTAATAGATAGAACTATTGGATTCAATGAGTTAATATATATACATGATATAGGTTCGTGAATCCGAGGCCAACCCTACACTTGTTAAATGTCGTCATATGTATTTTTACTACAAAATACAGTATGGTGAGTTTCATTTGCTCCCTTTTTATATATATTTTTGGGCTGAGAATACATGCGCTGATTTATAAATGTTTTACGAAATAGGCACAAGTACTAAAACTAATTCTATGTGGGTTTAAACCAGAAATATACCCTTAGCTTGGTAACATTAAACTACTTGTCTATGTACGGTAGGCGCGAATCCTAAAGATAGATCTATTGGGTCTGACAAACCCCATCCTGACTATGGGATGCTTTAGTACTTCGAGGTTATTTTAAACACACCTGATCTGGTGTACTTCAGAGGGTAAAACATGAACGTTAAGGCTTGTTACCGGGTGCCTACAACTTATAGAATACTTTTATCCACTTACGAGTGTACATATATTTATAAACGGAAATCTTGTGGTCTATTAAAATATTGAAATGATTGTTATGATAAACCTATGAACTCACCAACCTTTTGGTTGACATTTTTAAGCATGTTTATTCTCAGGTACGAATTAAGTCTTCCGCTGTGCATTAGCTCATTTTAAGGACATTACTTGGAGTCGATCATCGTAATGGGACCAAATGTTGATGACTTCGTCCAGGAGGGTAAGGACAGGGTCGTCACAGGTGGTATCAGAGCGTTGGTCCTAGCGAATCAGGTCTTGCATTAGTGTGTCTAACTGATAGTTGTTAGGATGCATTAGCGAGTCTGGACTTCGACCTTAGCTGTATATTATAAGTATTGTTTATCTTTCTTAGTGGAAAATTACCTGCTTATCATTCCTAAGTTTAGACACGACTTCCTGCACTTATTTGATAGATAGTGTACAGATAAATTCATATATTAGCGTATCTGCTAATTCATAACTTAGCGTATCTATTACTGTAGACTTTATCTGACACGTTTCCTTAATTCTCTCTGTAATCTACGGGATCTTCTGTACTACGTACAGGTATTCTATTTAGATAGAATATCATCCGACATCCGAAATTCATTTCATATCGAAAACCCTTTATCTAATCGTACGAAATGGAACTCACCACTAGTTCAAGCCCATCGGATTCCGATATGGAGTTTCACCTAAGCTCCGAAAGCAGTGTCATCAGAATGACTCAACCAATTAGTCATTCCCAATTCATCTGATGTGTTCGTAGTTTACTTAATCAATGGGACACGAAGAAGACGATCCTTTTCATCAACCGAATTCACCTCTTGGCGAAGAACCTGATCCACTTACCGGTGAACCTATCCGAAACACCATTTTTAGCCTCATCTCCAGGGTAGCTCGTCACGATTATCTTCTATCTATAATTCTAAACCTTATTCATCCGCTCGTTCGAACCGACAATCATCCCGGAATAATAGAAGAAGTCAACAAACTTCGCGCTCGAGTTGTAGCTTTGGAAAATATGGTGCAGAACCTACCAGCGTCAGCAACATCACCGGCACCAACAGTACCACCAACAACCTAAGTTTCAACATCACATGCCTCAACATCTCATTCTGTACCTTGAGCATAATCATCGTTCTACGTATCGTTCTATCTACTTTATCTTCGTTTTACATATCGTTCTACATCATTTATCTTCGTTCTACGTGGTAATTATGTAACCTCTAATGTTTTAGAGATTATTTATTCTCGTTCTAACAGTAAATCAAATGAGATTAATATCATATTAACTCATTAAATCCATGATTACATATGAAGAAAATATATATGTATGTATATTTTCATAAAGATTGTAATTAAAAATTCTTTCGTACAAACTGTTAATGTTAAAAATATTTTAACGGGTAGGTAATACCCGAGGAATATTCAGATTTCACATTAATAAGTTACACTGTACATTTTTCGAAGCTGATTCAACAGTCGTTTACTACCCTACTTACATCCACCGATATACAAATCCGTTCACCACAGAATAACCATTTTCAATCAATTTCATATTTGGATTTTGACTTATCAGAATTCAACAAGTGGCATAATGAAGAAAATATTGAACAAAATAAAATTTGTTAGAAACAAACAAATTAACTATGAGAATTTTGTTAAGAATCCACGCTAACTGTTCCTAGCTAATTGTTCCTAGCTAACAGATTACATTTTATTTATCGCAGTTTAATTATCGCAATTTACATTCTCGCAATTTTATTTATCGTCATTTAATTTCTGTTATTTACTTTACGCACTTTATTTATCGTCATTTAATTTCTGTTATTTTTTTTACGCACTTTAAATATCGGGACATGTATACAAGGTTTTGACATATCATATCGACGCATCTATATATATTATTTGGAATAACCATAGACACTCTATATGCAGTAATGCGGGAGTTAGCTATACAGGGTTGAGGTTGATTCTACAATAATATATATAGTTTGAGTTGTGATCGAGTCTGAGACGTATACGGGTCACGAAACGTATTAATTAATTCGAATATTATATATATATGAATTATTAGAGTGTTAACTGTGGACTATCAACTGAGGACTATCAACACTGGACAATTAAAATGAATTAAAATATTGATTATAACATATGAAACTAAACAATTCTTCAAGTTTGCCACTTGAATCCATCTTAAATCTCAATTGTATCTTAACGATTACAATCTGTGTTCAAACCTTTCATGAATCTTGAAAATACCTCAATCGAGAAGATGAATCAACCGCACTTCATCTACGGAAGAAAAGATTTATGCATATAGTTATGCACCTGAAAAACCCTCGAAAACTGAGTAAAGTTTAACACGTAGCTATGCTAATTCCTTTAGTGTTATTATTACCCAAAATAATTTGGTAATCCCTTTCCAAGTAGCAAATTTTGTCACAGCTCCAGCAAGTCAGCTTCGAATTTTCACTCAAAACAACCTTATTATAACCTTTATGTGTACTCTTTTATCGTTACCGGAGAACCTTTCATATTCCACCATACTACCATCAGCGTTTAATCATGTAAAAACATAAATTCTCTTAAAACCTCTCGATTTGATAACCAATGATCCAGATCCGGAACTTTAAAAATGCTGACGAAGCAGCATTTAGTAAATGGTCTTAATGGCTAAAAGTGATGATAAAAGAATGAAGTGTTGGAAACACTCAATAGAAAATTAGTACTGGAAAACGAATTGAGCAAACCATGAAGGAGATTTTGAACAAATCACAAAGACTAAGCATGTACTTAATGAATCCAGATGATTCAGTATCTGTTGAAACCTTTAAATGAATATCTTGCTCCTACTTATTCTAAATCTATGCGGATAAATTTCCTCACCATCTTTTGATCTTAAATAATTTTAGAAATTCTAGGATATCATTGTATCTCCCGTTATAAATATCTTCGATATTTCTGTGGATACCATCACAGCTATTCTTGTCTGAAATTATTTATCTTTTCGTGCTATCTATATTACATCATAAAAGAAACTGTTTTTGTTTCTATATTTTGTAACAATCGAGTTTAAATTATGAATGATTTCCTAGAGAAGTGTTGGGAATTGAAGCATGAGTTAATATAATATAATGACGCCGGGCCAACGTGGTTATATTACAGTAAGTCATGCTGAGTTTCTAATGGAACTTGATGATGGTTCACAGATCTTATCCTCATCATGTGCCATGTTTCATAACTCTTTCATTCTACTTAACCTCTAGACATATCAAGAGATTATTTTCTTGATAGTTCTATCGTTACCGTAATTCCAACTGTTGTTAATAAACGTGCTATTACATTTTCTTTATGATTAGAAGATTTCCCTAATTTCCTTGAATTCCGGAAATCAATCATGACTATGTCAAAAGCTGAGACGAATCTCTACTTTCTCATTTAACACTTTTGTGATAGCTTCACCCGTACTCTTCAAATACTCGAATTATTTTATCCATATTACCCAATAATGATAAAACTCTATTTATCAACTCATATTCGTAATGAAAAACATTTTTAGTGTTAGCCATGACGACCTCGATCAAATTTCGGGACGAAATTTCTTTAACGGGTAGGTACTGTCACGACCCGGAAAATTACGACTAATTTTAAACCAAACTCTCGATAGGATATTATATTTTTAACACGATATGCAAAGTCTAATAGGATGAGTCTCAAAAATTTATTTATTTATTATGTATATTCATTTACCTTTTGACTAATCCCGATGATTCACGAACCATTATTTGGAAGTGTTTGTATATATAAATGTATGTATATATATAACTTAAAACAATAATAACTATTATACGAATTATTATTATAACTAAATAATTAAAATAAAATACGTTGTAATGAAAACTATTATTATTATTATTTATATATATATATATATATATATATATATATATATATATATATATATATATATATATATATATATATATATATATATATATATATATATATATATATATATGAATATTACTTGTATATATATTAATATATTAAATTTAAATGTTTAATATATATAATTAATATTTTTATTTACGAAGTAAAATTTGTTATTTATGAATATTCTCATATATTTAAAGTATACATTAAATAAAAATGATTTCGAGTCTAAACTGTAAACGTTTGGAACACCCGGTTGACGTTTCGTTAATTTTAATATAAACCTAATATATATCTATGAGGACTTAAATAAAAGTTGGTCCGCATATTGATTAAAGAGATTATAGGCTCGATAAAATATTTTTACCCCTTTTAGTTTAAGTTTTAGTACTCCGTACATATTAATTGGAACATAAAAGAAATAATTAGTTAACCTTTTTGATCAGGTTTCAAACAGCAAATGAGTGAAACAATTAAATATAGTTAACCTAAAAAAATTTAGGATTTTTAGGAACACTTTTATACTTCAACTGTTTAGCAATGGACCACGATATGATACCCGTGTTAAGATGTCGGCAGATTAATAGTAAACTGATCCGTGATATTTAGAATATTAAAAGTAGAATACTGTGTTGTTTTATTATAATCAAATATCATTACATCTTATATATACATAAGATGCAGAAACATAGAAGAACTATATCATCTTCACCTTCCATCTTGTTCAAGCTCGACAATCCCCATCTCCGGTTAACCATTTCACGGCCACCACCATCACGAAATACCACTTTCATCCGCCACCATCAACACCCTCAAGATCCATCACAACTGTCACCCTTTAAAGGGTTAATGAAATCTGTTTGTTTGGATTTGTTGTATAACCACTTTCACTCATCAATCAAGAGCACCCTCTCTATCATATTCGCCACCACCTTCTATGATCACCATGAACACATTCACCATCTTGTTCTAAAAATATACTAACGTACACCTACAACCATCACCGGTTATCATCAATAGAATCACCGTCAAACCTCCATGTTATTTTTCTGTTTCTTTCATGATTATCGAAACCACCGGTTACCATCGATAGCACTTTTCATCGTGAATCACTTCATCAAACACCACCTTGATCTCACTATATATACCACCATAAACCGCTAATTTCCACCACCCACATGAACAACCATCCTCCACCATGAACCCATTTAAATCGACACCTCCATCTCATCTTTCCTCTCATTCTCTCTCTAATATTCCTGTGTGATCATCGTTACTACTGTTCCTGTTTCTGTTCTATTATGTTTCAGTCGATAAAAATCATCACCAAAATCCTTTTATGTTGTCGTCGTGATCAATTACAGCCGAACTGTATAGTTTTTTTCTCTCATTGCCTGTTCGTGGACCTGCTGCTCACTTTTTATTTTAGCTGTATACAGCTGTTGCCTTTTCTTTCTGTCTGTTTCACACTAGATCACCCCAAAAGCCATCGGTATTTAAACAAAACATGTTAACTGGCCTTTGAAGTATATAACCAAAATGTTGGGCCATTTATTAGTTTAATAGATCTACAAATGGGATTTGCTAGTAGGCCTAAGTCTTGTTTCTAAATGGGCCGATGACAAATAAAATGGAATATTGAGCCACAAGTTTACAGTTCATGTATTCTGTTTTCCTGGTTCACGAACAACAACTCAAAACACATGCATCATTTAATTGTGATGATAATGGCTATGTTGTTGGGAGAGTAATCGAATATATTACTATTATAACGTTGATCGAACTTCTGTTACAATGATGTTATACGGGTATTAGGATGATTACGATTAAATGATTTTAGGTGAAAAGATAGTGGTGATCGAGATGATATTAATCGTAGATGAAGTTGATAATATAATTAAGATCAATGACTATGATCATAGTATTATTATTATTATTATGATCATAATGATGTAGTGATGTCGATGATGATGGTGTTATAATAACGAGATAGTGATGAAGCATGATGTTATGATATAGATGAAAATGATGATGATGATGATAGCCGGATAAAGATGATTAAGATAAGGATATAGATTATGATATCATGATGATTAGAAGATGATAAAAGATGAGTGACGATGATAAAGAAAAGGAAGAAGAAGAAAACATAATGACGGATTAATTGGAAATAAGATGGGTATTAAGACAGAAAAGTCATAACAGTTGAATGATATTAGGTGTTATCGGGTTAGCGGGACGTCGCGGGTTCAAACCCGGACTTGGGCATTTTTCTTAAAGGCTATTCCTTTGAGGTAGTATTACTGTTACCATTATTATTATTATTATTAGTATTATCATTAAAATTATCATTTTTATTAAGATTACGATTGTTATTAAAACTATCATACTTATTAAAATCATTATTGTTACTACTATCATTATTATTATTATTAAACTATATTAATATTCTTATAAATTATTTAAAATATACAAAATAAATAACCTATAATTTAAGATATAAAATGGTAAATAAAATATATATACTTTTATTAAGCTTTAGTATAAATTTTATATATAATTACAACACTAAAATATAAATATTATATAATTAATAGATAGAACTATTGGATTCAATGAGTTAATATATATACATGATATAGGTTCGTGAATCCGAGGCCAACCCTACACTTGTTAAATGTCGTCATATGTATTTTTACTACAAAATACAGTATGGTGAGTTTCATTTGCTCCCTTTTTATATATATTTTTGGGCTGAGAATACATGCGCTGATTTATAAATGTTTTACGAAATAGGCACAAGTACTAAAACTAATTCTATGTGGGTTTAAACCAGAAATATACCCTTAGCTTGGTAACATTAAACTACTTGTCTATGTACGGTAGGCGCGAATCCTAAAGATAGATCTATTGGGTCTGACAAACCCCATCCTGACTATGGGATGCTTTAGTACTTCGAGGTTATTTTAAACACACCTGATCTGGTGTACTTCAGAGGGTAAAACATGAACGTTAAGGCTTGTTACCGGGTGCCTACAACTTATAGAATACTTTTATCCACTTACGAGTGTACATATATTTATAAACGGAAATCTTGTGGTCTATTAAAATATTGAAATGATTGTTATGATAAACCTATGAACTCACCAACCTTTTGGTTGACATTTTTAAGCATGTTTATTCTCAGGTACGAATTAAGTCTTCCGCTGTGCATTAGCTCATTTTAAGGACATTACTTGGAGTCGATCATCGTAATGGGACCAAATGTTGATGACTTCGTCCAGGAGGGTAAGGACAGGGTCGTCACATCATCCAACCTCAAGAAATATTTGTTTCTTACAGTAGGTTATCATTCTAATACAAGGTAATAATCATATTCAAACTTTGGTTCAATTTCTATAACTATAACAATCTTATTTCAAGTGATGATCTTACTTGAACTTGTTTTCGTGTCATGATTCTGCTTCAAGAACTTCGAGCCATCCAAGGATCCGTTGAAGCTAGATCCATTTTTCTATTTTCCAGTAGGTTTATCCAAGGAACTTAAGGTAGTAATGATGTTCATAACATCATTCGATTCATACATATAAAGCTATCTTATTCGAAGTTTTAAACTTGTAATCACTAGAACATAGTTTAGTTAATTCTAAACTTGTTCGCAAACAAAAGTTAATCCTTCTAACTTGACTTTTAAAATCAACTAAACACATGTTCTATATCTATATGATATGCTAAGTTAATGATTTAAAACCTGGAAACACGAAAAACACCGTAAAACCGGATTTACGCCGTCGTAGTAACACCGCGGGCTGTTTTGGGTTAGTTAATTAAAAACTATGATAAACTTTGATTTAAAAGTTGTTATTCTGAGAAAATGATTTTTATTATGAACATGAAACTATATCCAAAAATTATGGTTAAACTCAAAGTGGAAGTATGTTTTCTAAAATGTTCATCTAGACGTCGTTCTTTCGACTGAAATGACTACCTTTACAAAAATGACTTGTAACTTATTTTTCCGACTATAAACCTATACTTTTTCTATGTAGATTCATAAAATATAGTTCAATATGAAACCATATCAATTTGATTCACTCAAAACGGATTTAAAATGAAGAAGTTATGGGTAAAACAAGATTGGATAATTTTTCTCATTTTAGCTACGTGAAAATTGGTAACAAATCTATTCCAACCATAACTTAATCAACTTGTATTGTATATTATGTAATCTTGAGATACCATAGACACATATACAATGTTTTGACCTATCATGTTGACACATCTATATATATTTCGGAACAACCATAGACACTCTATATGTAAATGTTGGAGTTAGCTATACAGGGTTGAGGTTGATTCCAAAATATATATAGTTTGAGTTGTGATCAATACTGAGATACGTATACACTGGGTCGTGGATTGATTCAAGATAATATTTATCGATTTATTTCTGTACATCTAACTGTGGACAACTAGTTGTAGGTTACTAACGAGGACAGCTGACTTAATAAACTTAAAACATCAAAATATATTAAAAGTGTTGTAAATATATTTTGAACATACTTTGATATATATGTATATATTGTTATAGGTTCGTGAATCAACCAGTGGCTAAGTCTTACTTCCCGACGAAGTAAAAATCTGTGAAAGTGAGTTATAGTCCCACTTTTAAAATCTAATATTTTTGGGATGAGAATACATGCAGGTTTTATAAATGATTTACAAAATAGACACAAATACGTGAAACTACATTCTATGGTTGAATTATCGAAATCGAATATGCCCCCTTTTATTAAGTCTGGTAATCTAAGAATTAGGGAACAGACACCCAAATTGACGCGAATCCTAAAGATAGATCTATTGGGCCTAACAAACCCCATCCAAAGTACCAGATGCTTTAGTACTTCGAAATTTATATCATATCCGAAGGGTGTCCCGGAATGATGGGGATATTCTTATATATGCATCTTGTTAATGTCGGTTACCAGGTGTTCACCATATGAATGATTTTTATCTCTATGTATGAGATGTGTATTGAAATATGAAATCTTGTGGTCTATTATTATGATTTGATATATATAGGTTAAACCTATAACTCACCAACATTTTTGTTGACGTTTTAAGCATGTTTATTCTCAGGTGATTATTAAGAGCTTCCGCTGTCGCATACTTAAATAAGGACGAGATTTGGAGTCCATGCTTGTATGATATTGTGTAAAAACTGCATTCAAGAAACTTATTTTGTTGTAACATATTTGTATTGTAAACCATTATGTAATGGTCGTGTGTAAACAGGATATTTTAGATTATCATTATTTGATAATCTACGTAAAGCTTTTTAAACCTTTATTGATGAAATAAAGGTTATGGTTTGTTTTAAAATGAATGCAGTCTTTGAAAAACGTCTCATATAGAGGTCAAAACCTCGCAACGAAATCAATTAATATGGAACGTTTTTAATCAATAAGAACGGGACATTTCAGTTGGTATCCGAGCGTTGGTCTTAGAGAACCAGAATTTTGCATTAGTGTGTCTTATCGAGTTTGTTAGGATGCATTAGTGAGTCTGGACTTCGACCGTGTTTACTTGAAAAATGATTGCTTAACAAATTTTGTTGGAAACTATATATTTTTAACATGTGAATATTATGTGATATTTTAATCTCTTAACGCGTTTGATATTATGTGATAGATGTCTACCTCTAGAACAAGTCCCATTGACTCACCTAATAATAATGAAGATTCAAATGTAAATTGGAATGATTCGTGGACTGATTCACAAGTTCCCGAAGAGGAACTGGAAGAAGAGTCGGAACCGGAAGAAGAATCGGAACCGGAAGAAGAATCGGAACCGGATGAAGAAATAGAATCGGTGGGGGAAATAATAAAACGGTTAAGTAAAAGAAAATCCTCAACCAACCGACCAAGGTTAATTATGGTCAATGGTGTTTCCGCCAAGGAAGCAAAATATTGGGAGGATTACCAATTCTCCGATGAATCGGATTCCGACGAGAATTCCGATGATGTTATAGAAATTACCCCAACTGAATTTAAAAAGGCAAAAGAAAATAATAAGGGAAAGGGCATAAAAATAGAGAAATTTAATTCCAATCCCGATGAACTTTATATGTATCGTCAACCCCCGAAGTCCTTAAGTTGTAACAATGACCCGGGAACCTCTAAACCACCAGGTTTTTCTAAACCAATGTGGAAAACGACGGCTCGTATTAGGGGAACATCATATATCCCTAGAAACTTGGCAAAATGAACCAAAACCGAAGAAGAAGAAACAAGCGAGTCGGAATAAGATAGTTGTATTCGTGTGGTGTAATATATGTAATATAGTGTGCTTATGCTTTATGATATATGTAAAAATTGCTTGTATTAATAAGTATTTTTTTTATGAATCTAACTCTTGTCTATTTTATAGTATAAAAACACAAAATGGATAGACAACCCAATATTTTAAGAGACCTACCCGGAGACATGATTGATGAAATCTTGTCTAGAGTCGGTCAGAATTCTTCGGCACAACTATTTAAGGCGAGATCAGTTTGTAAGACATTCGAAGAACGTTCCAAGAATGCCTTGGTTTATAAAAGGCTTTCGTTCGAAAGATGGGGGATATCACATTGGGAAATCCATAAGTTACGATGTGTTTACTTTGACGCATATATTGCGGGGAACCCAAATGCTATTTTACGCAATGGGTTAAGAAATTATTTTGACTCAATATATCCGAATATTGGACTTCGTGATTTAGAAAAAGCGGCTAACATGCAACATAAAGAAGCATGTTATGCTTACGGATTAGTAATGTTCGCTTCTCACCAAAGTGACAACAAGAAAATCGGGCTACAACTATTAAACAAAACGTTCCCACAAGTGACGGAGTCGGTAATTGGGGTAAGAAATGAGGTTTTTAGATTGTTACGGGACTGTTGGACATTACGTAACCCTCGTCCCTTTGACGACGTTACAACACGCTGTCTTATCAACGGCCATAACGGTTATGTTCCACAAGACCAAGGATGGGAAGTAGTCCTAGTAAAACCAGAATGCATGACTTATTTCTGGACGTATGAATTACGTGTCTTTATTGCCTTTGCTGAACGACTTGTGTACTAGCTAGAATTATCTTCACAACTATCTTGTATCAAAGTTATTGTGTGCTATATTTCATACTTTATGTAAAATAAGCGGTATTGTAAGTTTGTAAAATATTGTATAAAAGTTTGAACGCGAAATATTATTATAATCAGTTTTTCATATAGAATTGTAGTAGTTGAATTGTATATTAGCTACTAAGTATGAACTTAACGGGTAGGTACTACCCGAATTTAAACTTATAAAACGCTAATATGAAGAAAAAGCTTTTATAAATGAGTTCATATTATGCTACGAAATACTATTAACTACTCTTAATATTCTGTATGATTAACTTGTTCCATTTGATTATTTTGAAGGAAATGGCACCGACTACTCGACACACCGTGAATATGAATAAAGAGGAATTCCGTAATTTTCTAGCTTCAAACATAGCCGCAGTACAGGCTGCGCTACATACCAACAATAACCTTGGATCTAGCAGTACAGGAAATCGTGTAGGATGCACCTACTAAGAATTCACTGCCTGCAAACCTTTGGAATTTGATGGAACTGAAGGACCGATCGGATTGAAATGGTGGACCGAGAAGGTCGAATCGGTGTTTTCCATAAGTAAGTGTACTGAAGATGACAAAGTGAAGTACACTACACATACCTTCATAGGTTCTGTGTTAACATGGTGGAATACCTATCTAGAGCAAGTGGGACAAGACGATGCGTACGCACTACCATGGTCAGCATTCAAGCACTTGATGAACGAGAAGTACCGTCCCAGAACCGAGGTCAATAAGCTCAAGACAGAACTTAGAGGGTTACGAACCCAAGGATTTGATATTACCACGTACGAAAGACGATTCACAGAATTGTGCCTATTGTGTCCGGGAGCATTCGAAGATGAGGAAGAGAAGATCGACGCGTTTGTGAAAGGATTACCGGAAAGAATCCAAGAAGATATAAGTTCACACGAGCCCACCTCCATACAACAGGCATGTAGAATGGCTCACAAACTAGTGAACCAGATTGAAGAAAGAATTAAAGAACAGACTGCTGAAGAGGCCAATGTGAAGCAAGTCAAAAGAAAGTGGGAGGAAAACGGTGATAAGAATCACCAATACAACAACAACAGCAATTACAACAATAATCGCAACAATTATCCCAACAATTGCAACATCAATCGCAACTACAACAAACGGCCCAACAACAACAACAACAACAACAACAACAGCAACTACAACAATCATCCCAACAATAATAATAACCGCAACAACAACAACAACAATCAGAAGCAGCTATGCCAAAGGTGTGAGAAGTATCACTCGGGGTTCTGCACCAAATTTTGCAACAAGTGTAAAAAAAATGGTCATAGCGCGGCGAAGTGTGAGGTCTACGGACCAGGGGTTAATAGAACGAAAGGAACAAATGGTGTCGGAACGAGTAATGGCGGAGCAAGTAGTGTCGGAGCAAGTTATGCCAATGTAGTTTGTTATAAATTTGGAAAACCGGGCCACATTATTAGAAATTGCCCGAACCAGGAGAACACGAATGGACAAGGCCGCGGAAGAGTTTTCAATATTAATGCGGCAGAGGCACAGGAAGACCCAGAGCTTGTTACGGGTACGTTTCTTATTGACAATAAATCTGCTTACGTTTTATTTGATTCGGGTGCGGATAGAAGCTATATGAGTAGAGATTTTTGTGCTAAATTAAGTTGTCCATTGACGCCTTTGGATAGTAAATTTTTACTCGAATTAGCAAATGGTAAATTAATTTCAGCAGATAATATATGTCGGAATCGAAAAATTAAACTGGTTAGCGAAACATTTAAGATTGATTTGATACCAGTAGAGTTAGGGAGTTTTGATGTGATAATCGGTATGGACTGGTTGAAAGAAGTGAAAGCAGAGATCGTTTGTTACAAAAATGCCATTCGCATTATACGAGAAAAAGGAAAACCCTTAATGGTGTACGGAGAAAAGGGCAACACGAAGCTACATCTTATTAGTAATTTGAAGGCACAAAAACTAATAAGAAAAGGTTGCTATGCTGTTCTAGCACACGTCGAGAAAGTACAAACTGAAGAAAAGAGCATCAATGATGTTCCCATTGCAAAAGAATTTCCCGATGTATTTTCGAAAGAATTACCGGGATTACCCCCACATCGATCCGTTGAATTTCAAATAGATCTTGTACCAGGAGCTGCACCAATAGCTCGTGCTCCTTACAGACTCGCACCCAGCGAGATGAAAGAACTACAAAGCCAATTACAAGAACTTTTAGAGCGTGGTTTCATTCAACCAAGCACATCACCGTGGGGAGCTCCTGTTTTGTTTGTCAAGAAGAAAGTTGGTACATTCAGGTTGTGTATCGACTACCGAAAGTTGAACAAACTTACCATCAAGAACCGCTACCACTACCGAGAATCGACGACTTATTTGATCAACTACAAGGCTCGTCTATTTATTCAAAGATTGACTTACGTTCCGGGTATCATCAAATGCGGGTGAAAGAAGATGATATTCCAAAGACTGCTTTCAGAACACGTTACGGTCATTACGAGTTTATGTTCATGCCGTTTGGTTTAACTAATGCACCAACTGTGTTCATGGACCTTATGAACCGAGTGTGTGGGACATATCTTAACAAGTTTGTCATTGTTTTCATCGATGACATACTTATTTACTCAAAGAATGATCAAGAGCACGAAGAACATTTGAGAAAGGTGCTAGAAGTATTGAGGAAAGAAAAACTGTACGCTAAGTTTTCAAAGTGTGCATTTTGGTTGGAAGAAGTTCAATTCCTCGGTCACATAGTGAACAAAGAAGGTATCCAGGTGGACCCGGCAAAGATCGAAACCGTTGAAAAGTGGGAAACCCCAAAAACTCCGAAGCATATACGTCAATTTTTAGGATTGGCTGGTTACTACAGAAGATTCATCCAAGATTTCTCCAAAATAGCAAAACCCGTGACTGCATTAACGCATAAAGGGAAGAAATTTGAATGGAATGATGAACAAGAGAAAGGGTTTCAGTTATTGAAGAAAAAGCTAACTACGGCACCTATATTGTCATTGCCTGAAGGGAATGATGATTTTGTGATTTATTGTGACTCATCGAAGCAAGGTCTCGGTTGTGTATTAATGCAACGAACGAAGGTGATTGCTTATGCGTCTAGACAATTGAAGATTCACGAACAAAATTATACGACGCATGATTTGGAATTAGGCGCGATTGTTTTTGCATTAAAGACTTGGAGGCACTACTTATATGGGGTCAAAAGTATTATATATACCGACCACAAAAGTCTTCAAGACATATTTAATCAGAAACAACGGAATATGAGGCAGCGTAGGTGGATTGAATTATTGAATGATTACGACTTTGAGATTTGTTACCACCCGGGGAAGGCAAATGTGGTAGCCGATGCCTTGAGCAGGAAGGACAGAGAACCCATTCGAGTAAAATCTATGAATATAATGATTCATAATAACCTTACTACTCAAATAAAGGAGGCGCAAAAAGGAGTTTTAAAAGAGGGAAATTTAAAGGATGAAATACCCAAAGGATCGGAGAAGCATCTTAATATTCGGGAAGACGGAACTCGGTATAGGGCTGAAAGGATTTGGGTACCAAAATTTGGAGATATGAGAGAAATGGTACTCAGAGAAGCTCATAAAACCAGATACTCAATACATCCTGGAACGGGGAAGATGTACAAGGATCTCAAGAAACATTTTTGGTGGCCGGGTATGAAAGCCGATGTTGCTAAATACGTAGGAGAATGTTTGACGTGTTCTAAGGTCAAAGCTGAGCATCAGAAACCATCAGGTCTACTTCAACAACCCGAAATCCCGGAATGGAAATGGGAAAACATTACCTTGGATTTCATCACTAAATTGCCAAGGACTGCAAGTGGTTTTGATACTATTTGGGTAATAGTTGATCATCTCACCAAATCAGCACACTTCCTGCCAATAAGAGAAGATGATAAGATGGAGAAGTTAGCACGGCTGTATTTGAAGGAAGTCGTCTCCAGACATGGAATACCAATCTCTATTATCTTTGATAGGGATGGCAGATTTATTTCAAGATTCTGGCAGACATTACAGCAAGCATTAGGAACTCGTCTAGACATGAGTACTGCCTATCATCCACAAACTGATGGGCAGAGTGAAAGGACGATACAAATGCTTGAAGACATGCTACGAGCATGTGTTATTGATTTCGGAAACAGTTGGGATCGACATCTACCGTTAGCAGAATTTTCCTACAACAACAGCTACCATTCAAGCATTGAGATGGCGCCGTTTGAAGCACTTTATGGTAGAAAGTGCAGGTCTCTGATTTGTTGGAGTGAAGTGGGGGATAGACAGATTACGGGTCCGGAGATTATACAAGAAACTACCGAGAAGATCATCCAAATTCAACAACGATTGAAAACCGCCCAAAGTCGACAAAAGAGCTACGCTGACATTAAAAGAAAAGATATAGAATTTGAAATTGGAGAGATGGTCATGCTTAAAATTGCACCTTGGAAAGGCGTTGTTCGATTTGGTAAACGAGGGAAATTAAATCCAAGGTATATTGGACCATTCAAGATTATTGATCGTGTCGGACCAGTAGCTTACCGACTTGAGTTACCTCAACAACTCGCGGCTGTACATAACACTTTCCACGTCTCTAATTTGAAGAAATGTTTTGCTAAAGAAGATCTCACTATTCCATTAGATGAAATCCAAATCAACGAAAAACTTCAATTCATCGAAGAACCCGTCGAAATAATGGATCGTGAGGTTAAAAGACTTAAGCAAAACAAGATACCAATTGTTAAGGTTCGATGGAATGCTCGTAGAGGACCCGAGTTCACCTGGGAGCGTGAAGATTAGATGAAGAAAAAATACCCGCATCTATTTCCAGAAGATTCGTCAACACCTTCAACAGCTTAAAATTTCGGGACGAAATTTATTTAACGGGTAGGTACTGTAGTGACCCGAACTTTTCCATGTTTATATATATTAATTGAGATTGATATTTACATGATGAAATGTTTCCAACATGTTAAGCAATCAAACTTGTTAAGACTTGATTAATTGAAATATGTTTCATATAGACAATTGACCACCCAAGTTGACCGGTGATTCACGAACGTTAAAACTTGTAAAAACTATATGATGACATATATATGGATATATATATATATATATAGTTAACATGATACTATGATAAGTAAACATATCATTAAGTATATTAACAATGAACTACATATGTAAAAACAAGACTACTAACTTAATGATTTTTAAACGAGACATATATGCAACGATTATCGTTGTAAAGACATTTAATGTATATATATCATATTAAGAGATATTCATACATGATAATATCATGATAATATAATAATTTAAAATCTCATTTGATATTATAAACATTGGGTTAACAACATTTAACAAGATCGTTAACCTAAAGGTTTCAAAACAACACTTACATGTAACGACTAACGATGACTTAACGACTCAGTTAAAATGTATATACATGTAGTGTTTTAATATGTATTTATACACTTTTGAAAGACTTCAATACACTTATCAAAATACTTCTACTTAACAAAAATGCTTACAATTACATCCTCATTCAGTTTCATAAACAATTCTACCCGTATGCACCCGTATTCGTACTCGTACAATACACAGATTTTAGATGTATGTACTATTGGTATATACACTCCAATGATCAGCTCTTAGCAGCCCATGTGAGTCACCTAACACATGTGGGAACCATCATTTGGCAACTAGCATGAAATATCTCATAAAATTACAAAAATATGAGTAATCATTCATGACTTATTTACATGAAAATAAAATTACATATCCTTTATATCTAATCCATACACCAACGACCAAAAACACCTACAAACACTTTCATTCTTCAATTTTCTTCATCTAATTGATCTCTCTCAAGTTCTATCTTCAAGTTCTAAATGTTCTTCATATATTCTACAAGTTCTAGTTACATAAAATCAAGAATACTTTCAAGTTTGCTAGCTCACTTCCAATCTTGTAAGGTGATCATCCAACCTCAAGAAATCTTTGTTTCTTACAGTAGGTTATCATTCTAATACAAGGTAATAATCATATTCAAACTTTGGTTTAATTTTTATAACTATAACAATCTTATTTCAAGTGATGATCTTACTTGAACTTGTTTTCGTGTCATTATTCTGCTTCAAGAACTTCGATCCATCCAAGGATCCGTTGAAGCTAGATCCATTTTTTCCCTTTTCCAGTAGATTTATCCAAGGAACTTAAGGTAGTAATGATGTTCATAACATCATTCAATTCATACATATAAAGCTATCTTATTCGAAGGTTTAAACTTGTAATCACTAGAACATAGTTTAGTTAATTCTAAACTTGTTCGCAAACAAAAGTTAATCCTTCTAACTTGACTTTTAAAATCAACTAAACACATGTTCTATATCTATATGATATGCTAACTTAATGATTTAAAACCTGGAAACACGAAAAATACTGTAAAACCGGATTTACGCCGTCGTAGTAACACCGCGGGCTGTTTTGGGTTAGTTAATTAAAAACTATGATAAACTTTGATTTAAAAGTTGTTATTCTGAGAAAATGATTTTTATTATGAACATGAAACTATATCCAAAAATTATGGTTAAACTCAAAGTGGAAGTATGTTTTCTAAAATGGTCATCTAGACGTCGTTCTTTCGACTGAAATGACTACCTTTACAAAAATGACTTGTAACTTATTTTTATGACTATAAACCTATACTTTTTCTATTTAGATTCATAAAATAGAGTTCAATATGAAACCATAGCAATTTGATTCACTCAAAACGGATTTAAAATGAAGAAGTTATGGGTAAAACAAGATTGGATAATTTTTCTCATTTTAGCTACGTGAAAATTGGTAACAAATCTATTCCAACCATAACTTAATCAACTTGTATTATATATTATGTAATCTTGAGATACCATAGACACGTATACAATGTTTCGACCTATCATGTCGACACATCTATATATATATTTCGGAACAACCATAGACACTCTATATGTGAATGTTGGAGTTAGCTATACAGGGTTGAGGTTGATTCCAAAATATATATAGTTTGAGTTGTGATCAATACTGAGATACGTATACACTGGGTAGTGGATTGATTCAAGATAATATTTATTGATTTATTTCTGTACATCTAACTGTGGACAACTAGTTGTAAGTTACTAACGAGGACAGCTGACTTAATAAACTTAAAACATCAAAATATATTAAAAGTGTTGTAAATATATTTTGAACATACTTTGATATATATGTATATATTGTTATAGGTTCGTGAATCAACCAGTGGCCAAGTCTTACTTCCCGACGAAGTAAAAATCTGTGAAAGTGAGTTATAGTCCCACTTTTAAAATCTAATATTTTTTGGATGAGAATACATGCAGGTTTTATAAATGATTTACAAAATAGACACAAGTACGTGAAACTACATTCTATGGTTGAATTATCGAAATCGAATATGCCCCTTTTTATTAAGTCTGGTAATCTAAGAATTAGGGAACAGACACCCTAATTGACGCGAATCCTAAAGATAGATCTATTGGGCCTAACAAACACCATCCAAAGTACCGGATGCTTTAGTACTTCGAAATTTATATCATATCCGAAGGGTGTCCCGGAATGATGGGGATATTCTTATATATGCATCTTGTTAATGTCGGTTACCAGGTGTTCACCATATGAATGATTTTATCTCTATGTATGGGATGTGTATTGAAATATGAAATCTTGTGGTCTATTATTATGATTTGATATATATAGGTTAAACCTATAACTCACCAACATTTTTGTTGACGTTTTAAGCATGTTTATTCTCAGGTGATTATTAAGAGCTTCCGCTATCGCATACTTAAATAAGGACGAGATTTGGAGTCCATGCTTGTATGATATTGTGTAAAAACTGCATTCAAGAAACTTATTTTGTTGTAACATATTTGTATTGTAAACCATTATGTAATGGTCGTGTGTAAACAGGATATTTTATATTATCATTATTTGATAATCTACGTAAAGCTTTTAAACCTTTACTGATGAAATAAAGGTTATGGTTTGTTTTAAAATGAATGCAGTCTTTGAAAAACGTCTCATATAGAGGTCAAAACCTCGCAGCGAAATCAATTAATATGGAACATTTTTAATCAATAAGAACGGGACATTTTAGTTGGTATCAGAGCCACTCATGTGTCGTTGGGGGTGGTGGGGCAAACCTCATCGAGGACGATGAGTCCCTAGGGGGGGTGAATGTAACACCCTAGGAAAATCCCACATAGCCCACGGACATGAGTGATCATGGGATTATAAGGTAATACTCACGCTTAAATGACACAACGCGTTTTGGGATCACGGGCTGAGTAGAAATGCGAGTACGTTGTGGTTAAGCGTGCTCGGGCGAGAGCACTACCAGGATGGGTGACCTCCTGGGAAAGTGCTTCTCGTGTGTGGTCGCCAAGAAAAAGCCGTGCGCCTGCGGGCAAAGCGGACAATATTGTGGTCATGTTAAGCTGGGGTGTTACAGAATGGTATCAGAGCGTTGGTCTATTCCATATATTACACAATATTATAATAAGATTTCTCATTTTAGCTACGTGAAAATTGGTAACAAATCTATTCCAACCATAACTTAATCAACTTGTATTGTATATTATGTAATCTTGAGATACCATAGACACGTATACAATGTTTCGACCTATCATGTCGACACATCTATATATATTTCGGAACAACCATAGACACTCTATATGTGAATGTTAGAGTTAGGTATACAGGGTTGAAGTTGATTCCAAAATATATATAGTTTGAGTTGTGATCAATACTTAGATACGTATACACTGGGTCGTGGATTGATTCAAGATAATATATATCGATTTATTTCTGTACATCTAACTGTGGACAACTAGTTGTAGGTTACTAACGAGGACAGCTGACTTAATAAACTTAAAATATCAAAATATATTAAAAGTGTTGTAAATATATTTTGAACATACTTTGATATATATGTATATATTGTTATAGGTTCGTGAATCAACTAGTGGCCAAGTCTTACTTCCCGACGAAGTAAAAATCTGTGAAAGTGAGTTATAGTCCCACTTTTAAAATCTAATATTTTTGGGATGAGAATACATGCAGGTTTTATAAATGATTTACAAAATAGACACAAGTACGTGAAACTACATTCTATGGTTGAATTATCGAAATCGAATATGCCCCTTTTTATTAAGTCTGGTAATCTAAGAATTAGGGAACAGACACCCTAATTGACGCGAATCCTAAAGATAGATCTATTGGGCCTAACAAACCCCATCCAAAGTATCGGATGCTTTAGTACTTCGAAATTTATATCATATCCGAAGGGTGTCCCGGAATGATGGGGATATTCTTATATATGCATCTTGTTAATGTCGGTTACCAGGTGTTCACCATATGAATGATTTTTATCTCTATGTATGGGATGTGTATTGAAATATGAAATCTTGTGGTCTATTATTATGATTTGATATATATAGGTTAAACCTATAACTCACCAACATTTTTGTTGACGTTTTAAGCATGTTTATTCTCAGGTGATTATTAAGAGCTTCCGCTGTCGCATACTTAAATAAGGACGAGATTTGGAGTCCATGCTTGTATGATATTGTGTAAAAACTGCATTGAAGAAACTTATTTTGTTGTAACATATTTATATTGTAAACCATTATGTAATGGTCGTATGTAAACAGGATATTTTAGATTATCATTATTTGATAATCTACGTAAAGCTTTTTAAACCTTTATTGATGAAATAAAGGTTATGGTTTGAAAGTATTCTTGATTTTATGTAACTAGAACTTGTAGAATATATGAAGAACACTTAGAACTTGAAGATAGAACTTGAGAGAGATCAATTAGATGAAGAAAATTGAAGAATGAAAGTGTTTGTAGGTGTTTTTGGTCGTTGGTGTATGGATTAGATATAAAGGATATGTAATTTTGTTTTCATGTAAATAAGTCATGAATGATTACTCATATTTTTGTAATTTTATGAGATATTTCATGCTAGTTTCCAAATGATAGTTCCCACATGTGTTAGGTGACTCACATGGGCTGCTAAGAGATGATCATTGGAGTGTATATACCAATAGTACATACATCTAAAAGCTGTGTATTGTACAAGTACGAATACGGGTGCATACGAGTAGAATTGTTGATGAAACTGAACGAGGATGTAATTGTAAGCATTTTTGTTAAGTAGAAGTATTTTGATAAGTGTATTGAAGTCTTTCAAAAGTGTATAAATACATATTAAAACACTACATGTATATACATTTTAACTGAGTCGTTAAGTCATCGTTGTTACTAATATATACACATTCTGAAATATTATAAATTAAAACACTTATCAATATGTAATAAATATATGCAATAGAGGCAGTAAGACGTGTCATATAAAGATAGATCTATCGGGCCCAACAAGCCCCATCCAAAGTACCGGATGCTTTAGTACTTCAAAATTTATATCATGTCCGAAGGAGGATCCCGGAATGATGGGGATATTCTTATATGCATATTGTGAATGTCGGTTACCAGGTGTTCAATCCATATGAATGATATTTTTGTCGTTATGTATGGGACGTATATTTATGAGAACTGAAAATGGAAATCTTGTGGTCTATTAAAATGATGGAAATGTTTATTTATGTTAAACTAATGAACTCACCAACCTTTTGGTTGACACTTTAAAGCATGTTTATTCTCAGGTATGAAACAAATCTTCCGCTGTGCATTTGCTCATCTTAGAGATATTACTTGGAGTCATTCATGGCATATTTCAAAAGACGTTGCATTCGAGTCGTTGAGTTCATCAAGATTATTATTAAGTCAATTATAGTAAGATATATTATGAAATGGTATGCATGTCGTCAACTTTTGATGTAATGAAAGATTGTCATTTCAAAAACGAATGCAATGTTTGTAAAATGTATCATATAGAGGTCAAGTACCTCGCGATGTAATCAACTGTTGTGAATCAATAATGATAATCTAAAATATCCTGTTTACACACGACCATTACATAATGGTTTACAATACAAATATGTTACAACAAAATAAGTTTCTTGAATGCAGTTTTTATACAATATCATACAAGCATGGACTCCAAATCTCGTCCTTATTTAAGTATGTGACGGCGGAAGCTCTTAATAATCATCTGAGAATAAACATGCTTAAAACGTCAACAAAAATGTTGGTGAGTTATAGGTTTAACCTATATATATCAAATCATAATAATAGACCACAAGATTTCATATTTCAATACACATCCCATACATAGAGATAAAAATCATTCATATGGTGAACACCTGGTAACCGACATTAACAAGATGCATATATAAGAATATCCCCATCATTCCGGGACACCCTTCGGATATGATATAAATTTCGAAGTACTAAAGCATCCGGTACTTTGGATGGGGTTTGTTAGGCCCAATAGATCTATCTTTAGGATTCGCGTCAATTAGGGTGTCTGTTCCCTAATTCTTAGATTACCAGACTTAATAAAAAGGGGCATATTCGACTTCGATAATTCAACCATAGAATGTAGTTTCGATTACTTGTGTCTATATCGTAAAACATTTTTAAAAGCAGCGCATGTATTCTCAGTTCCAAAAATATATATAAAAAGGGAGTAATGAAAATGATACCCTAATTGACAAATATTAATATCGTATTAAATGAAACTACATTCTATGGTTGAATTATCGAAATCGAATATGCCCCTTTTTATTAAGTCTGGTAATCTAAGAATTAGGGAACAGACACCCTAATTGACGCGAACTCTAAAGATAGATCTATCGGGCCCAACAAGCCCCATCCAATGTACCGGATGCTTTAGTACTTCGAAATTTATATCATGTCCGAAGGAGGATCCCGGAATGATGGGGATATTCTTATATGCATATTGTGAATGTCGGTTACCAGGTGTTCAATCCATATGAATGATATTTTTTTATTTCATCGAAAGTTGACAACATGCATACCATTTAGTAATATATCTTACTATAATTGACTTAATAATAATCTTGATGAACTCAACGACTCGAATGCAACGTCTTTTGAAATATGTCATGAATGACTCCAAATAATATCTCTAAGATGAGCAAATGCACAGCGAAAGATTTCTTTCGTACATGAGAATAAACATGCTTTAAAGTGTCAACCAAAAGGTTGGTGAGTTCATTAGTTTAACATAAATAATCAGTTTCATCATTTTAATAGACCACAAGATTTTATATTTCCATTTCTCATAAATATACGTCCCATGCATAGAGACAAAAATATCATTCATATGGATTGAACACCTGGTAACCGACATTCACAATATGCATATAAGAATATCCCCATCATTCCGGGATACTCCTTCGGACATGATATAAATTTCGAAGTACTAAAGCATCCGATACTTTGGATGGGGCTTGTTGGGCCCGATAGATCTATCTTTAGAGTTCGCGTCAATTAGGGTGTTTGTTCCCTAATTCTTACATTACCAGACTAAATAAAAAGGGGCATATTCGATTTCGATAATTCAACCATAGAATGTAGTTTCGATCACTTGTGTCTATTTCGTAAAACATTTATAAAAGCAGCGCATGTATTCTCAGTCCCAAAAATATATATTGCAAAAGTATTTAAAAAGGGAATAATGAAACTCACGCATATAAATATTATAAAACAGTTAATAAAGCCTTTGCATGTATTCTCAGTCCAAAAATGTAATGATTAAAAAGGGAGCAAATGAAACTCACGCATATAAATACTGTAAAACAGTTAATAAAGCATTTGCATGTATTCTCAGCCCAAAAATGTAAAGAGTAAAAAGGGCAAATGAAACTCACGCATATAAATATTGTAAAACAGTTAATAAAGCATTTGCATGTATTCTCAGCCCAAAAACGTAAAGAGTAAAAAGGGCAAATGAAACTCACGCATATAAATATTGTAAAATAGTTAATAAATCATTTGCATGTATTCTCAGCCCAAAAACGTAAAGAGTAAAAGGGATCAAATGAAACTCACAATACGATATTTTGTAGTAAAAATATGCATACGACTGAACTGAACAATGCAGGGCTAGCCTCGGATTCACGAACCTATATCAGTTGCATATATACTAACACATATTCCTTTTAATCAACTACGTTTACTTTATGTTTTATAATTTATTAAAATTAGTATCTTTAAATATAATTATACTTATAATAAATATATGATATATAATTTAATTAAAGTTTTATTAATATAATTGGTAATATATTATTTAAAAACATATTAGTATGTAGTATTAGTTGTCTTGTAATATAGTTTTATATAGATAACATTTGTTTGCTAAAAATAATAATTATAATAATACTAAAAATAATAATAGTAATAATAATAAAAATAATGTTAATGATAAAATAATAATAATACTAATAATGATAAATAAATGATAGTTTTAATAAAAATGATAACTTTATTAATAATGAAAATTTTAATAAAAATACTATCTTTAATAATAAATGATAATTTTAATACTAATAATAATAATAATAATAATAATGATAATGATAATGAATAATAAGGTAATAAAAATAGTAAATAAATAAGTAACTACCTTCAAGAAGTAGTCCTAAAAATATAAAGAGTAAAATTATATGTGAATATATGTAACTGAGATTGATTCCAAAATATATATGTAACCTCAATTACTTGTATCCGAGCGTTAGTCTTAGAGAACCAGAATTTTGCATTAGTGTGTCTTATCGAGTTTGTTAGGATGCATTAGTGAGTTTGGACTTCGACCGTGTTTACTTGAAAAATGATTGCTTAACAAATTTTGTTGGAAACTATATATTTTTAACATGTGAATATTATGTGATATATTAATCTCTTAACGCGTTTGATATTATGTGATAGATGTCTACCTCTAGAACAAGTCCCATTGACTCACCTAATAATAATGAGGAGTCAAATGTAAATTAGAATGATTCGTAGACTGATTCACAAGTTCCCGAAGAGGAACCGGAAGAAGAGTCGGAACCGGAAGAAGAATCGGAACCGGAAGAAGAATCGGAACCGGATGAAGAAATAGAACCGGTGGGGGAAATAATAAAACGGTTAAGTAAAAGAAAATCCTCAACCAACCGACCAAGGTTAATTATGGTCAATGGTGTTTCCGCCAAGGAAGCAAAATATTGGGAGGATTACCAATTCTCTGATGAATCAGATTCCGACGAGAATTCCGATGATGTTATAGAAATTACCCCAACTGAATTTAAAAAGGTAAAAGAAAATAATAAGGGAAAGGGCATAAAAATAGAGAAATCTAATTCCAACCCCGATGAACTTTATATGTATCGTCAACCCCCGAAGTCCTTAAGTTGTAACAATGACCCGGGAACCTCTAAACCACCAGGTTTTTCTAAACCAATGTGGAAAACAACGGCTCGTATTAGGGGAACATCATATATCCCTAGAAACTTGGCAAAACGAACCAAAACCGAAGAAGAAGAAACAAGCGAGTCGGAATAAGATAGTTGTATTCGTGTGTTGTAATATATGTAATATAGTGTGCTTATGCTTTATGATATATGTAAAAATTACTTGTATTAATAAGTATTCTTTTTATGAATCTAACTCTTGTCTATTTTATAGTATAAAAACACAAAATGGATAGACAACCCAATATTTTAAGAGACCTACCCGGAGACATGATTGATGAAATCTTGTCTAGAGTCGGTCAGAATTCTTCGGCACAACTATTTAAGGCGAGATCAGTTTGTAAGACATTCGAAGAACGTTCCAAGAATGCCTTGGTTTATAAAAGGCTTTCGTTCGAAAGATGGGGGATATCACATTGGGAAATCCATAAGTTACGATGTGTTTACTTTGACGCATATATTGCGGGGAACCCAAATGCTATTTTACGCAATGGGTTAAGAAATTATTTTGACTCAATATATCCGAATATTGGACTTCGTGATTTAGAAAAAGCGGCTAACATGCAACATAAAGAAGCATGTTATGCTTACGGATTAGTAATGTTCGCTTCTCACCAAAGTGAGAACAAGAACATCGGGCTACAACTATTAAACAAAACGTTCCCACAAGTGACGGAGTCGGTAATTGGGGTAAGAAATGAGGTTTTTAGATTTTTACGGGACTGTTGGACATTACGTAACCCTCGTCCCTTTGACGACATTACAACACGATGTCTTATCAACGGCCATAACGGTTATGTTCCACAAGACCAAGGATGGGAAGTAGTCCTAGTAAAACCAGAATGCATGACTTGTTTCTGGACGTATGAATTACGTGTCTTTATTGCCTTTGCTGAACGACTTGTGTACTAGCTAGAATTATCTTCACAACTATCTTGTATCAAAGTTATTGTGTGCTATATTTCATGCTTTATGTAAAATAAGCGGTATTGTAAGTTTGTAAAATATTGTATAAAAGTTTGAACGCGAAATATTATTATAATCAGTTTTTCATATAGAATTGTAGTAGTTGAATTGTATATTAGCTACTAAGTATGAACTTAACGGGTAGGTACTACCCGAATTTAAACTTATAAAACGCTAATATGAAGAAAAAGCTTTTATAAATGAGTTCATATTATGCTACGAAATACTATTAACTACTCTTAATATTCTGTATGATTAACTTGTTCCATTTGACTATTTTGAAGGAAATGGCACCGACTACTCGACACACCGTGAATATGAATGAAGAGGAATTCCGTACTTTTCTAGCTTCAAACATAGCCGCAGTACAGGCTGCGCTACATACCAACAATAACCTTGGATCTAGCAGTACAGGAAATCGTGTAGGATGCACCTACAAAGAATTCACTGCCTGCAAACCTTTGGAATTTGATGGAACCGAAGGACCGATCGGATTGAAACGGTGGACCGATAAGGTCGAATCGGTGTTTTCCATAAGTAAGTGTACTGAAGAGGACAAAGTGAAGTACGCTACGCATACCTTCACAGGTTCTGCGTTAACATGGTGGAATACCTATCTAGAGCAAGTGGGACAAGACGATGTGTACGCACTACCATGGTCAGCATTCAAGCACTTGATGAACGAGAAGTACCGTCCCAGAACCGAGGTCAATAAGCTCAAGACAGAACTTAGAGGGTTACGAACCCAAGGATTTGATATTACCACGTACGAAAGACGATTCACAGAATTGTGCCTATTGTGTCCGGGAGCATTCGAAGATGAGGAAGAGAAGATCGACGCGTTTGTGAAAGGATTACCGGAAAGAATCCAAGAAGATATAAGTTCACACGAGCCCACCTCCATACAACAGGCATGTAGAATGGCTCACAAACTAGTGAACCAGATTGAAGAAAGAATTAAAGAACAGACTGCTGAAGAGGCCAATGTGAAGCAAGTCAAAAGAAAGTGGGAGGAAAACGGTGATAAGAATCACCAATACAACAACAACAGCAATTACAACAATAATCGCAACAATTATCCCAACAATCGCAACATCAATCGCAACTACAACAAATGGCCCAACAACAACAACAACAACAACAACAACAGCAACTACAACAATCATCCCAACAATAATAATAACCGCAACAACAACAACAACAATCAGAAGCAGCTATGCCAAAGGTGTGAGAAGTATCACTCGGGGTTCTGCACCAAATTTTGCAACAAGTGTAAAAGAAATGGTCATAGCGTGGCGAAGTGTGAGGTCTACGGACCAGGGATTAATAGAACGAAAGGAACAAATGGTGTCGGAACGAGTAATGGCGGAGCAAGTAGTGTCGGAGCAAGTTATGCCAATGTAGTTTGTTATAAATGTGGAAAACCGGGCCACATTATTAGAAATTTTCCGAACCAGGAGAACACTAATGGACAAGGCCGCGGAAGAGTTTTCAATATTAATGTGGCAGAGGCACAGGAAGACTCAGAGCTTGTTACGGGTACGTTTCTTATTGACAATAAATCTGCTTACGTTTTATTTGATTCAGGTGTGGATAGAAGCTATATGAGTAGAGATTTTTGTGCTAAATTAAGTTGTCCATTGACGCCTTTGGATAGTAAATTTTTACTCGAATTAGCAAATGGTAAATTAATTTCAGCAGATAATATATGTCGGAATCGAGAAATTAAACTGGTTAGCGAAATATTTAAGATTGATTTGATACCAGTAGAGTTAGGGAGTTTTGATGTGATAATCGGTATGGACTGGTTGAAAGAAGTGAAAGCAGAGATCGTTTGTTACAAAAATGCAATTTGCATTATACGAGAAAAAAGAAAACCCTTAATGGTGTACGGAGAAAAGGGCAACACGAAGCTACATCTTATTAGTAATTTGAAGGCACAAAAACTAATAAGAAAAGGTTGCTATGCTGTTCTAGCACACGTCGAGAAAGTACAATCTGAAGAAAAGAGCATCAATGATGTTCCCATTGCAAAAGAATTTCCCAATGTATTTCCGAAAGAATTACCGGGATTACCCCCACATCGATCCGTTGAATTTCAAATAGATCTTGTACCAGGAGCTGCACCAATAGCTCGTGCTCCTTACAGACTCGTACCTAGCGAGATGAAAGAACTGCAAATCCAATTACAAGAACTTTTAGAGCGTGGTTTCATTCGACCAAGCACATCACCGTGGGGAGCTCCTGTTTTGTTTGTCAAGAAGAAAGATGGTACATTCAGGTTGTGTATCGACTACCGAGAGTTGAACAAACTTACCATCAAGAACCTCTACCGACTACCGAGAATCGACGACTTATTTGATCAACTACAAGACTCGTCTGTTTATTCAAAGATTGACTTACGTTTCGGGTATCATCAAATGCGGGTGAAAGAAGATGATATTCCAAAGACTGCTTTCAGAACACGTTACGGTCATTATGAGTTTATGGTCATGCCGTTTGGTTTAACGAATGCACCAGCTGTGTTCATGGACCTTATGAACCGAGTGTGTGGACCATACCTTGACAAGTTTGTCATTGTTTTCATTGATGACATACTTATTTACTCAAAGAATGACCAAGAACACGGTGAACATTTGAGAAAGGTGTTAGAAGTATTGAGGAAGGAAGAATTGTACGATAAGTTTTCAAAGTGTGCATTTTGGTTGGAAGAAGTTCAATTCCTCGGTCACATAGTGAACAAAGAAGGTATTAAGGTGGATCCGGCAAAGATAGAAACTGTTGAAAAGTGGGAAACCCCGAAAACTCCGAAACACATACGCCAGTTTTTAGGACTAGCTGGTCACTACAGAAGGTTCATCCAAGACTTTTCCAAAATAGCAAAACCCTTGACTGCATTAACGCATAAATGGAAGAAATTTGAATGGAATGATGAACAAGAGAAAGTGTTTCAGTTATTGAAGAAAAAGCTAACTACGGCACCTATATTGTCATTGCCTGAAGGGAATGATGATTTTGTGATTTATTGTGACGCATCAAAGCAAGGTCTCGGTTGTGTATTAATGCAACGAACGAAGGTGATTGCTTATGCGTCTAGACAATTGAAGATTCACGAACAAAATTATACGACGCATGATTTGGAATTAGGCGCGGTTGTTTTTGCATTAAAGACTTGGAGGCACTACTTATATGGGGTCAAAATTATTATATATACCGACCACAAAAGTCTTCAACACATATTTAATCAGAAACAACTGAATATGAGGCAGCGTAGGTGGATTGAATTATTGAATGATTACGACTTTGAGATTCGTTACCACCCGGGGAAGGCAAATGTGGTAGCCGATGCCTTGAGCAGGAAGGACAGAGAACCCATTCGAGTAAAATCTATGAATATAATGATTCATAATAACCTTACTACTCAAATAAAGGAGGCGCAACAAGGAGTTTTAAAAGAGGGAAACTTAAAGGATGAAATACCCAAAGGATCGGAGAAGCATCTTAATATTCGGGAAGACGGAACCCGGTATAGGGCTGAAAGGATTTGGGTACCAAAATTTAGAGATATGAGAGAAATGGTACTTAGAGAAGCTCATAAAACCAGATACTCAATACATCCTGGAACGGAGAAGATGTACAAGGATCTCAAGAAACATTTTTGGTGGCCGGGTATGAAAGCCGATGTTGCTAAATACGTAGGAGAATGTTTGACGTGTTCTAAGGTCAAAGCTGAGCATCAGAAACCATCAGGTCTAGTTCAACAACCCGAAATCCTGGAATGGAAATGGGAAAACATTACCATGGATTTCATCACTAAATTGCCAAGGACTGCAAGTGATTTTGATACTATTTGGGTAATAGTTGATCGTCTCACCAATTCAGCAAACTTCCTGCCAATAAGAGAAGATGACAAGATGGAGAAGTTAGCACGACTGTATTTGAAGGAAGTCGTCTCCAGACATGGAATACCAATCTCTATTATCTCTGATAGGGATGGCAGATTTATTTCAAGATTCTGGCAGACATTACAGTAAGCAATAGGAACTCGTCTAGACATGAGTACTGCCTATCATCCACAAACTGATGGGCAGAGCGAAAGGACGATACAAACGCTTGAAGACATGCTACGAGCATGTGTTATTGATTTCGGAAACAGTTGGGATCGACATCTACCGTTAGCAGAATTTTCCTACAACAACAGCTACCATTCAAGCATTGAGATGGCGCCGTTTGAAGCACTTTATGGTAGAAAGTGTAGGTCTCTGATTTGTTGGAGTGAAGTTGGGGATACACAGATTACGGGTCCGGAGATTATACAAGAAACTACCGAGAAGATCATCCAAATTCAACAACGGTTGAAAACTGCCCAAAGTCGACAAAAGAGCTACGCTGACATTAAAAGAAAAGATATAGAATTTGAAATTGGAGAGATGGTCATGCTTAAAGTTGCACCTTGGAAAGGCGTTGTTCGATTTGGTAAACGAGGGAAATTAAATCCAAGGTATATTGGACCATTCAAGATTATTGATCGTGTCGGACCAGTAGCCTACCGACTTGAGTTACCTCAACAACTCGCGGCTGTACATAACACTTTCCACGTCTCGAATTTGAAGAAATGTTTTGCTAAAGAAGATCTCACTATTCCGTTAGATGAAATCCAAATCAACGAAAAACTCCAATTTATTGAAGAACCCGTCGAAATAATGGATCGTGAGGTTAAAAGACTTAAGCAAAATAAGATACCAATTGTTAAGGTTCGATGGAATGCTTGTAGAGGACCCGAGTTCACCTGGGAGCGTGAAGATTAGATGAAGAAGAAATACCCGCATTTATTTCCAGAAGATTCGTCAACACCTTCAACGGATTAAAATTTCGGGACGAAATTTATTTAACGGGTAGGTACTGTAGTGACCCGAACTTTTCCATGTTTATATATATTAATTGAGATTGATATTTACATGATTAAATGTTTCCAACATGTTAAGCAATCAAACTTGTTAAGACTTGATTAATTGAAATATGTTTTATATAGACAATTGACCACCCAAGTTGACCGGTGATTCACGAACGTTAAAACTTGTAAAAACTATATGATGACATATATATGGATATATATATATATATATAGTTAACATGATACTATGATAAGTAAACATATCATTAAGTATATTAACAATGAACTACATATGTAAAAACAAGACTACTAACTTAATGATTTTTAAACGAGACATATATGTAACGATTATCGTTGTAAAGACATTTAATGTATATATATCATATTAAGAGATATTCATACATGATAATATCATGATAAAATAATAATTTAAAATCTCATTTGATATTATAAACATTGGGTTAAAAACATTTAACAAGATCGTTAACCTAAAGGTTTCAAAACAACACTTACATGTAACGACTAACGATGACTTAACGACTCAGTTAAAATGTATATACATGTAGTGTTTTAATATTTATTTATACACTTTTGAAAGACTTCAATAAACTTATCAAAATACTTCTACTTAACAAAAATTCTTACAATTACATCCTCGTTCAGTTTCATCAACAATTCTACTCGTATGCACCCGTATTCGTACTCGTACAATACACAGCTTTTAGATGTATGTACTATTGGTATATACACTCCAATGATCAGCTCTTAGCAGTCAATGTGAGTCACCTAACACATGTGGGAACCATCATTTGGCAACTAGCATGAAATATCTCATAAAATTACAAAAATATGAGTAATCATTCATGACTTATTTACATGAAAACAAAATTACATATCCTTTATATCTAATCCATACACCAACGACTAAAAACACCTACAAACACTTTCATTCTTTAATTTTCTTCATCTAATTGATCTCTCTCAAGTTCTATCTTCAAGTTCTAAGTGTTCTTCATATATTCTACAAGTTCTATTTACATAAAATCAAGAATACTTTCAAGTTTGCTAGCTCACTTCCAATCTTGTAAGGTGATCATCCAACCTCAAGAAATCTTTGTTTCTTACAGTAGGTTATCATTATAATACAAGGTAATAATCATATTCAAACTTTGGTTCAATTTCTATAACTATAACAATCTTATTACAAGTGATGATCTTACTTGAACTTGTTTTCGTGTCATGATTCTGCTTCATGAACTTCGAGCCATCCAAGGATCCGTTGAAGCTAGATCCATTTTTTTCTTTTCCAATAGGTTTATCCAAGGAACTTAAGGTAGTAATGATGTTCATAACATCATTCGATTCATACATATAAAGCCATCTTATTCGAAGGTTTAAACTTGTAATCACTAGAACATAGTTTAGTTAATTCTAAACTTGTTCGCAAACAAAAGTTAATCCTTCTAACTTGACTTTTAAAATCAACTAAACACATGTTCTATATCTATATGATATGCTAACTTAATGATTTAAAACCTGGAAACACGAAAAACACCGTAAAACCGGATTTACGCCGTCGTAGTAACACCGCGGGCTGTTTTGGGTTAGTTAATTAAAAACTATGATAAACTTTGATTTAAAAGTTGTTATTGTGAGAAAATGGTTTTTATTATGAACATGAAACTATATCCAAAAATTATGGTTAAACTCAAAGTGGAAGTATGTTTTCTAAAATGGTCATCTAGACGTCGTTCTTTCGACTGAAATGACTACCTTTACAAAAATGACTTGTAACTTATTTTCCGACTATAAACCTATACTTTTTCTGTTTAGATTCATAAAATATAGTTCAATATGAAACCATAGCAATTTGATTCACTCAAAACGGATTTAAAATGAAGAAGTTATGGGTAAAACAAGATTGGATAATTTTTCTCATTTTAGCTACGTGAAAATTGGTAACAAATCTATTCCAACCATAACTTAATCAACTTGTATTGTATATTATGTAATCTTGAGATACCATAGACACGTATACAATGTTTTGACCTATCATGTCGACACATCTATATATATTTCGAAACAACCATAGACACTCTATATGTGAATGTTGGAGTTAGCTATACAGGGTTGAGGTTGATTCCAAAATATATATAGTTTGAGTTGTGATCAATACTGAGATACGTATACACTGGGTAGTGGATTGATTCAAGATAATATTTATCGATTTATTTCTGTACATCTAACTGTGGACAATTAGTTGTAGGTTACTAACGAGGACAGCTGACTTAATAAACTTAAAACATCAAAATATATTAAAAGTGTTGTAAATATATTTTGAACATACTTTGATATATATGTATATATTGTTATAGGTTCGTGAATCAACCAGTGGCCAAGTCTTACTTCCCGACGAAGTAAAAATCTGTGAAAGTGAGTTATAGTCCCACTTTTAAAATCTAATATTTTTGGGATGAGAATACATGCAGGTTTTATAAATGATTTACAAAATAGACACAAGTATGTGAAACTACATTCTATGGTTGAATTATCGAAATCGAATATGCCCCTTTTTATTAAGTCTAGTAATCTAAGAATTAGGGAACAGACAGCCTAATTGACGCGAATTCTAAAGATAGATCTATTGGGCCTAACAAACCCCATCCAAAGTACCGGATGCTTTAGTACTTCGAAATTTATATCATATCTGAAGGGTGTCCCGGAATGATGGGGATATTCTTATAATATTGATATTAATAGTAATAATGAAAGTAATAATAGTATTACTATATCAACTATATCTAAACTTGTAGTTATGTTTAATCTATTAATATTACAATTTATTAATCATGTAATGTTAAGTCATCATTTTATTAATAATTCAACTGATTATTGACCTCAAGAAATGTCCATTTTACAAACTTAGTATTAAAATGTATACAACTATCGAAATATATTACATGTAAAAATGGATCTAGCAAATACTAGTAAAGGTGATTGGGTATTGTTCATGGGTATGGTTCATGATTTGGAATTAGGCGCGGTTGTTTTTGCATTAAAGACTTGGAGGCACTACTTATATGGGGTCAAAAGTATTATATATACCGACCACAAAAGTCTTCAACACATATTTAATCAGAAACAACTGAATATGAGGCAGCGTAGGTGGATTGAATTATTGAATGATTACGACTTTGAGATTCGTTACCATCCGGGGAAGGCAAATGTGGTAGCCGATGCCTTGAGCAGGAAGGACAGAGAACCCATTCGAGTAAAATCTATGAATATAATGATTCATAATAACCTTACTACTCAAATAAAGGAGGCGCAACAAGGAGTTTTAAAAGAGGGAAATTTAAAGGATGAAATACCCAAAGGATCGGAGAAGCATCTTAATATTCAGGAAGACGGAACCCGGTATAGGGCTGAAAGAATTTGGGTACCAAAATTTGGAGATATGAGAGAAATGGTACTTAGAGAAGCTCATAAAACCAGATACTCAATACATCCTGGAACGGGAAAGATGTACAAGGATCTTAAGAAACATTTTTAGTGGCCGAGTATGAAAGCCGATGTTGCTAAATACGTAGGAGAATGTTTGACGTGTTCTAAGGTCAAAGCTGAGCATCAGAAACCATCAGGTCTACTTCAACAACCCGAAATCCCGGAATGGAAATGGGAAAACATTACCATGGATTTCATCACTAAATTGCCAAGGACTGCAAGTGGTTTTGATACTATTTGGGTAATAGTTGATCGTCTCACCAAATCAGCACACTTCCTACCAATAAGAGAAGATGACAAGATGGAGAAGTTAGCACGACTGTATTTGAAGGAAGTCATCTCCAGACATGGAATACCAATCTCTATTATCTCTGATAGGGATGGCAGATTTATTTCAAGATTCTGGCAGACATTACAGCAAGCATTAGGAACTCGTCTAGACATGAGTATTGCCTATCATCCACAAACTGATGGGCAGAGCGAAAGGACAATACAAACACTTGAAGACATGCTACGAGCATGTGTTATTGATTTCGAAAACAGTTGGGATCGACATCTACCGTTAGCAGAATTTTCCTACAACAACAGCTACCATTCAAGCATTGAGATGGCACCGTTTGAAGCACTTTATGGTAGAAAGTGCAGGTCTCCGATTTATTGGAGTGAAGTGGGGGATAGACAGATTACGGGTCCGGAGATTATACAAGAAACTACCGAGAAGATCATCCAAATTCAACAACGGTTGAAAACCGCCCAAAGTCGACAAAAGAGCTACGCTGATATTAAAAGAAAAGATATAGAATTTGAAATTGGAGAGATGGTCATGCTTAAAGTTGCACCTTGGAAAGGCGTTGTTCAATTTGGTAAACGAGGGAAATTAAATCCAAGGTATATTGGACCATTCAAGATTATTGATCGTGTAGGACCAGTAGCTTACCTACTTGAGTTACCTCAACAACTCGCGGCTGTACATAACACTTTCCACGTCTCGAATTTGAAGAAATGTTTTGCTAAAGAAGATCTCACTATTCCGTTAGATGAAATCCAAATCAACGAAAAACTTCAATTCATCGAAGAACCCGTCGAAATAATGGATCGTGAGGTTAAAAGACTTAAACAAAACAAGATACCAATTGTTAAGGTTCGATGGAATGCTCGTAGAGGACCCAAGTTCACCTGGGAGCGTGAAGATCAGATGAAGAAGAAATACCCGCATCTATTTCCAGAAGATTCGTCAACACCTTCAACAGCTTAAAATTTCGGGACGAAATTTATTTAACGGGTAGGTACTGTAGTGACCCGAACTTTTCCATGTTTATATATATTAATTGAGATTGATATTTACATGATTAAATGTTTCCAACATGTTAAGCAATCAAACTTGTTAAGACTTGATTAATTGAAATATGTTTCATATAGACAATTGACCACCCAAGTTGACCGGTGATTCACGAACGTTAAAACTTGTAAAAACTATATGATGACATATATATGGATATATATATATAGTTAACATGATACTATGATAAGTAAACATATCATTAAGTATATTAACAATGAACTACATATGTAAAAACAAGACTACTAACTTAATGATTTTTAAACGAGACATATATGTAACGATTATCGTTGTAAAGACATTTAATGTATATATATCATATTAAGAGATATTCATACATGATAATATCATGATAATATAATAATTTAAAATCTCATTTGATATTATAAACATTGGGTTAACAACATTTAACAAGATCGTTAACCTAAAGGTTTCAAAACAACACTTACATGTAACGACTAACGATGACTTAACGACTCAGTTAAAATGTATATACATGTAGTGTTTTAATATGTATTTATACACTTTTGAAAGACTTCAATACACTTATCAAAATACTTCTACTTAACAAAAATGCTTACAATTACATCCTCGTTCAGTTTCATCAACAATTCTACTCGTATGCACCGTATTCGTACTCGTACAATACACAGCTTTTAGATGTATGTACTATTGGTATATACACTCCAATGATCAGCTCTTAGCAGCCCATGTGAGTCACCTAACACATGTGGGAACCATCATTTGGCAACTAGCATGAAATATCTCATAAAATTACAAAAATATGAGTAATCATTCATGACTTATTTACATGAAAACAAAATTACATATCCTTTATATCTAATCCATACACCAACGACCAAAAACACCTAAAAACACTTTCATTCTTCAATTTTCTTCATCTAATTGATCTCTCTCAAGTTCTATCTTCAAGTTCTAAGAGTTCTTCAAAAATTCTACAAGTTCTAGTTACATAAAATCAAGAATACTTTCAAGTTTGCTAGCTCACTTCCAATCTTGTAAGGTGATCATCCAACCTCAAGAAATATTTGTTTCTTACAGTAGGTTATCATTCTAATACAAAGTAATAATCATATTCAAACTTTGGTTCAATTTCTATAACTATAACTATCTTATTTCAAGTGATGATCTTACTTGAACTTGTTTTCGTGTCATGATTCTGCTTCAAGAACTTCGAGCCATCCAAGGATCCGTTGAAGCTAGATCCATTTTTCTCTTTTCCAGTAGGTTTATCCAAGGAACTTAAGGTAGTAATGATGTTCATAACATCATTCGATTCATACATATAAAGCTATCTTATTCGAAGGTTTAAACTTGTAATCACTAGAACATAGTTTAGTTAATTCTAAACTTGTTCGCAAACAAAAGTTAATCCTTCTAAATTGACTTTTAAAATCAACTAAACACATGTTCTATATCTATATGATATGCTAACTTAATGATTTAAAACCTGGAAATACGAAAAACACCGTAAAACCGGATTTACGCCGTCGTAGTAACACCGCGGGCTGTTTTGGGTTAGTTAATTAAAAACTATGATAAACTTTGATTTAAAAGTTGTTATTCTGAGAAAATTATTTTTATTATGAACATGGAACTATATCCAAAAATTATGGTTAAACTCAAAGTGGAAGTATGTTTTCTAAAATGGTCATCTAGACGTCGTTCTTTCGACTGAAATGACTACCTTTACAAAAATGACTTGTAACTTATTTTTCCGACTATAAACCTATACATTTTCTGTTTAGATTCATAAAATAGAGTTCAATATGAAACCATAGCAATTTGATTCACTCAAAACGGATTTAAAATGAAGAAGTTATGGGAAAAACAAGATTGGATAATTTTTCTCATTTTAGCTACGTGAAAATTGGTAACAAATCTATTCCAACCATAACTTAATCAACTTGTATTGTATATTATGTAATCTTGAGATACCATAGACACGTATACAATGTTTCGACCTATCATGTCGACACATCTATATATATTTCAGAACAACCATAGACACTCTATATGTGAATGTTGGAGTTAGCTATACAGGGTTGAGGTTGATTCCAAAATATATATAGTTTGAGTTGTGATCAATACTGAGATACGTATACACTGGGTCATGGATTGATTCAAGATAATATTTATCAATTTATTTCTGTACATCTAACTGTGGACAACTAGTTGTAGGTTACTAACGAGGACAGCTGACTTAATAAACTTAAAACATCAAAATATATTAAAAGTGTTGTAAATATATTTTGAACATACTTTGATATATATGTATATATTGTTATAGGTTCGTGAATCAACCAGTGGCCAAGTCTTACTTCCCGACAAAGTAAAAATCTGTGAAAGTGAGTTATAGTCCCACTTTTAAAATCTAATATTTTTGGGATGAGAATACATGCAGGTTTTATAAATGATTTACAAAATAGACACAAATACGTGAAACTACATTCTATGGTTGAATTATCGAAATCGAATATGCCCCTTTTTATTAAGTCTGGTAATCTAAGAATTAGGGAACAGACACCCTAATTGACGCGAATCCTAAAGATAGATCTATTGGGCCTAACAAACCCCATCCAAAGTACCGGATGCTTTAGTACTTCGAAATTTATATCATATCCGAAGGGTGTCCCGGAATGATGGGGATATTCTTATATATGCATCTTGTTAATGTCAGTTACCAGGTGTTCACCATATGAATGATTTTTATCTCTATGTATGGGATGTGTATTGAAATATGAAATCTTGTGGTCTATTATTATGATTTGATATATATAGGTTAAACCTATAACTCACCAACATTTTTGTTGACGTTTTAAGCATGTTTATTCTCAGGTGATTATTAAGAGCTTCCGCTGTCGCATACTTAAATAAGGACGAGATTTGGAGTCCATGCTTGTATGATATTGTGTAAAAACTGCATTCAAGAAACTTATTTTGTTGTAACATATTTGTATTGTAAACCATTATGTAATGGTCGTGTGTAAACAGGATATTTTAGATTATCATTATTTGATAATCTACGTAAAGCTTTTTAGACCTTTATTGATGAAATAAAGGTTATGGTTTGTTTTAAAATGAATGCAGTCTTTGAAAAACGTCTCATATAGAGGTCAAAACCTCGCAACGAAATCAATTAATATGGAACGTTTTTAATCAATAAGAACGGGACATTTCAGTTGGGTGATTGTAAATTTCGAAGAACTAAAGCATCCGGTACTTTGGATGGGGCTTGTTGGGCCCGATAGATCTATCTTTAGGATTCGCGTCAATTAGGGTGTCTGTTTTCTAATTCTTAGATTACCAGACTTAATAAAAAGGGGCATATTCGACTTCGATAATTCAACCATAGAATGTAGTTTCGATTACTTGTGTCTATATCGTAAAACATTTATAAAAGCAGCGCATGTATTCTCAGTCCCAAAAATATATATAAAAAGGGAGTAATGAAACTCACAATAATGTATTTTGTAGTAAAAATACATATGATGGCATTGAACAAGTGCAAGGTTGGCCTCGGATTCACGAACCTATATCATTTATATGTTTATTAATACACATAATTGTAAGCGAATAAATTTATATATATATATAATAATTTATTAGTTGTATCATTTTTATATTAATGATATATATATGTCTCATATATTGTTTTTGTATATGAAAATATTGATTTTGCTATGTTATATGTATTAAATATATTTATATATATATCAGTTGTTTGGAAAGATAGTTATTATAATACCACTAAATATGATAATCATTATAATACTGATAATATTAATAATAATACTTATATTTACAATAATAATGATCTCAATAATTATAACTATGATAATAATACTATTATTAGTGATAAATCTAATAAATTGTGTTATGGTAGTAATAATAAAACTAATAATACTTAATGTTAATATTTAGTGATAACAATAATAATAATCCTAATTATTCTAATAATCATATTCTAATGTTAGTTATAATAACAATAATTTTATTAATCATTTTGATACTAATGCTAATAATAATAATAATAATAATAATAATGATAATATTAATGATAATATCTATAACAATAATAATGATAATCCTAATACTCATTTTAATGATAATAATAATGATAATAAGTGTAATATTTATATTAGTATAGTAATAATAATAATGATAATAATAATAATAATCATAATAATAATAATAATAATAATAATAATAATAATAATAATAATAATAATAATAATAATAATAGTGAGAATAATAATAATAATAATAATAATAATAATAATAATAATAATAATAATAATAATAATAATAATAATAATAATAATAATAATAATAATAATAATAATAATAATAATAATAATAATAATAATAATAATAATAGTAATAGTATTTATACCATGTATCATCATCATTATCTCATGTGTATCATCATGTTCATGTAGTCATCATCTAATATCACCATCGTCATTTATGTAATCAAAGTTCACCATCGTGATAACTTCATATCATCATTGTCATAAATAACATAACATTATCATTTATCCTCTTCATTCTATAAACCGTTCATCATTTTATCATTCGAATTACTTTCCTTATTTTATACTTATCATTACTCTTAACCTCATAATCATCCTCATCATCACCTATATCATTATTATAAGTATTCGTCCATTTTATCATAAACTCACAGATTCCTTTCATCGTCACCCTCTCATCATTTCTAACCTATTTCGCCCCTATTATCATCATTATCATGGCCACCCTCAACATTTATCATTACATCATCGTGTCCTCGTTACCTAGCATCTTGGCCCAAAAAAAAAACAAAAAAAAAACGGAAATTTAAACTAATTGTGACAAGTTGTTGTTGTAGGTCACTTTCTCCAAAAGTTGAATTATTTTACGCATGGAAAGAAGAAAAAAAAATCCTCTTGCAACCCACTAAGGACTATCATGGCAAGTGGGATTATTTTTGCCTAAAGGTTGTCGAGAAAAAAAAAATACATAAAGTATCATCCTTTCATGGATCTCGCTGCAAGAGTAATTGTTTCCATTTTTATTTTTTATTTTTTCGAACAAGTAGGTGTAGAGAGAAAAAAAATAGTAGTACAACGACTTACAATTGGGTTGCAGCAGTAGTAGGAGTTAAATGGATCAAAAAGGTGGCAGTTTGGTTTGTTAATTGATCACAAAAACAAAATAGTAGCAGCAAGAATATTTGCAGGTTATGAGGATGGTTATCTCAGTTATCAAAACTAGGCGTGTTAGGATGGTAATGGTTGATCGATGGAAGAAACAGAATCCGAATAAAAGCATCAAAAAGTAATCGTATATGCATGTGTTTTGTATGACGTTTGAGTTGATTTAACAAAAGGAAACGGAAGTAATTACTTGCAGTTAATCATAATAGGTTTAGTGTTGAAGGTTGATGTTTAAGGAAAACATAAGTAGAAGGCTAAATGTTAATGGTCTAAATAAAGATATGGGTGGTGATCGAGCTTATATTTTTATGACTTGTATGCATGTTTTTTTTATATATGTATATATATATATATATATACATATACATATATATATATACATATATATATACATACATATATATATATATACATATATATATATATATACATATATATATATACATATATATATATATATATACATATATATATATATATATACATATATATATATATATATACATATATATATATATATATACATATATATATATATATATACATATATATATATATATATACATATATATATATATATATACATATATATATATATATATATATATTGTAAAAGATAGATAGAAATGTAAAATAGATAATAGATAATGATAGATGGAATGGATAACAGAAAAAGAAAGTGATGTGGGTGTCAACCTAAAATTCTCATACTAAAACAGAACGAAGACAATTAAAAAAAATAAAAAAGTTGATTTTGATGTTGATTTGTGAATGATTTTAGTAGAGTCAAGGGTTTAGAATATGATCATCACGAGTGTACAGAAAGAGAAAGAAAAAAAAATAAAGTTGAAAGAGATAGGGAACAGATTTCATACCTTATATGTTTTTATATTAATATTAATAATAAATAAATATATTAATAATAATAATATTATTATTAATAATTATTAGTAATAATAAAAATACTAATAGTAATATTTTTAATATTAATAATAGTAGTAATAATAATATTGATAGAGATAATAATAATAATAATAAAAATAATAATAATAATAATAATTTTTTTAAATAAAATGATGATTTTTAGTAATAATAATACTAATATTGATATTAATAGTAATAATGAAAGTAATAATAGTATTACTATATCAACTATATCTAAACTTGTAGTTATGTTTAATCTATTAATATTACAATTTATTAATCATGTAATGTTATATTATATGATAACATTTTCTGAATATTTAATATTTATATACATTGGATATATTACCACATACATATAATGTAAATTATGTACAGAATTCATATATATATATATATATATATATATATATATATATATATATATATATATATATATATATATATATATATATATATATATATATATATATATATTTTAATAATATCATACCATTTTGTAAATTATTTTACATGTTTAAATCACATGATTAAATGATATTATATTAATACAAATTAATATTTACACACACACACATATATATATATATATATTTATTTATTAAACGCTGATGGTAACATGGTGGAATATGAAAGGTTCCCTGGTAACAATAAAAGAGCACGCATATATATCAAGGTTATAATAAGGTTGTTTCGAACGAAAAGTTAAAGTTGACTTGCTGGAGCTGTGACAAAATTTGCTACTTTGAAAGGGATTACCAAGTTATTTTGGATAATAATAACACTAAGAAATTAGCACAGCTACATGTTAAACGTTTACTCCGTTGCCGAGAGTTTCTCAGGTGCATAACTATATGCATATATCTTTCCTTCTTTAGATGAAGTGCGGTTAGTTCATCCTCTCGATTGAGGTGTTTTCAAGAATCATGAAAGGTTTGAACGCAAATTGGAATCGTCAAGATACAAATGAGGTTTAAGATGAAATCAAGTGGCAAACTTGAAGAAATGTTTAGTTTCATATATTATAATCAATATTTTAATTCATTTTAATTGTCCAATGTCATTAGTCCACAGTCGATAGTCCACAGTTAACAGTCCAATAATTCATATATAATTTAATATATAATATTCGAATTAATTAATATGTATCGTGACCCGTGTACATGTCTCAGACTCGATCACAACTCAAACTATATATATTATTGTAGAATCAACCTCAACCCTGTATAGCTAACTCCATCATCACTGCATATAGAGTGTCTATGGTTATTCCAAATAATATATATAGATGCGTCGATATGATATGTCAAAACCTTGTATACGTGTCCCGATATTTAAAGTGCTTAAAATAAATAACAGAAATTAAATGACAATAAATAAAATTACGAGAATTAAAATTGCGATAAATAAAATGAGATAAATAAATTGTAATACGGAATTAACAGTTAGCTAGGAACAGTTAGCTAGGAACAGTTAGCGTGGATTCTTAACAAAATTTCTCATAGTTAAATTGTTTGTTTCTAACAAATTTTATTTTGTCCAATGTTTTCTTCGTTATGCCACTTGTTGGATTCTGATAGGACAAAATCCAAATATGAAATTGAATGATAATGGTTATTCTGCGGTGAACGTATACGTGTATCTGTGAATGTAAGTAGGATAGTAAATGACTGTTGAATTAGATTCGAAGAATGTACAGTGTACTTATTAATGTGAAATCTGAATATTCCTCGGGTATTACCTACCCGTTAAAATATTTTCACCATTAATAGTTTGTACAAAAGAATTTTTAATTACAATCTTTATGAAAATATAGTTACATATATATTTTCTTCAGATGTAATCATGGATTTAATGAGTTAATATGATATTAATCTCATTTGATTTACCGTCAAAACTAGAATACATAATCTCTAAAACATTAGAGATTACATAATCGTCATGAAGAACGAAGATAATTGATGTAGAACGATACGTAGAGCGATGATTATACTCGAGGTACAGAATGAGATGTTGAGGTATGGATTGTTGATGGTACTGGTGTTGTTGCAGATGGTACTGTTGGTGCCGGTGATGTTGTTGAAGCTGGTAAATTTTGCACCATATTCTCCAAATTGATTACTCGAGCGCGAAGTTCGTTGACTTATTCTATTATTCCGAGATGATTGTCGGTCAGAACGAGCGGATGAATAAGGTTTAGAATTTTGAATAGAATATAATCGTGACTAGTTATCCTGGAAATGAGATAGAAAATGGTATTTCGGACAGGTTCGCCGGTAAACGCTTCAGGTTCATTGCTGAGAGGTGAATTCGGTTGATGGAAAGGTTCACCTTCTTCTTGTCTCCACTGATTAAATCGACTACGAACCCATCAGATGAATTGGGAATGGCTGATTCATTCTGGTGACGTTGCTTCTGGAGGTTAGGTGAACATCCATGTCGGAATAGCTGTCGAAATCCGAGGAATTTGAACTGGTTGAGGGATCCATCTCGTACGATCAGATGAAGGATTTTCGATAAGAAATAGATTATAGGATGTAGATTAGTACCCTGCAATACATAAATTACATATGCATATATAATACTAAAATTCCATAAGTTACGGAGGAATCTACGGAAACTGTCAGGCAAAGGTAACAATAACAGATACGCTAAGATATGAATTTATCTATACACTGTCTATGCAATGGAGGCAGTAAGACGTGTCTAGACTTTAAGATGATAAGCAAGGGATTACCTAAGAATGATAGGCAGGCAATTTTCGACACGAACTGATAAGCAAAACTTTTGACATGCAGACACGGTCGAAGTCCAGACTCACTAATGCATCTAAACAACTATCAGTTAGACATACTAATGCAAGACCTGGTTCGCTAAGACCACCGCTCTGATACCAACTGTAAATACTATTATTATATATTTTACATTATATATATATATAATGAAATATAAAACAAATTACATCCTCGTTCAGTTTCATCAACAATTCTACTCGTATGCACCCGTATTTGTACTCGTACAATACACAGCTTTTAGATGTATGTACTATTGGTATATACACTCCAATGATTATCTCTTAGTAGCTCATGTGAGTCACCTAACACATGTGGGAACCATCATTTGGCAACTAGCATGAAATATCTCATAAAATTACAAAAATATGAGTAATCATTCATGACTTATTTACATGAAAACAAAATTACATATCCTTTATATCTAATCCATATACCAACGACCAAAAACACCTACAAACACTTTGATTCTTCAATTTTCTTCATCTAATTGATCTCTCTCAAGTTCTATCTTCAAGTTCTAAGTGTTCTTCATATATTCTACAAGTTCTAGTTACATAAAATCAAGAATACTTTCAAGTTTGCTAGCTCACTTCCAATCTTGTAAGGTGATCATCCAACCTCAAGAAATCTTTGTTTCTTACAGTAGGTTATCATTCTAATACAAGGTAATAATCATATTCAAACTTTGGTTCAATTTCTATAACTATAACAATCTTATTTCAAGTGATGATCTTACTTGAACTTGTTTTCGTGTCATGATTCTGCTTCAAGAACTTCGAGCCATCCAAGGATCCGTTGAAGCTAGATCCATTTTTCTATTTTCCAGTAGGTTTATCCAAGGAACTTAAGGTAGTAATGATTTTCATAACATCATTCGATTCATACATATAAAGCCATCTTATTCGAAGGTTTAAACTTGTAATCACTAGAACATAGTTTAGTTAATTCTAAACTTGTTCGCAAACAAAAGTTAATCCTTCTAACTTGACTTTTAAAATCAACTAAACACATGTTCTATATCTATATGATATGCTAACTTAATGATTTAAAACTGGAAACACGAAAAACACCGTAAAACCGGATTTACGCCGTCGTAGTAACACGCGGGCTGTTTTGGGTTAGTTAATTAAAAACTATGATAAACTTTGATTTAAAAGTTGTTATTCTGAGAAAATGATTTTTATTATGAACATGAAACTATATCCAAAAATTATGGTTAAACTCAAAGTGGAAGTATGTTTTCTAAAATGGTCATCTAGACGTCGTTCTTTCGACTGAAATGACTACCTTTACAAAAACGAATTGTAACTTATTTTTCCGACTATAAACCTATACTTTTTCTGTGTAGATTTATAAAATATAGTTCAATATGAAACCATATCAATTTGATTCACTCAAAACGGATTTAAAATGAAGAAGTTATGGGTAAAACAAGATTGGATAATTTTTCTCATTTTAGCTACGTGAAAATTGGTAACAAATCTATTCCAACCATAACTTAATCAACTTGTATTGTATATTATGTAATCTTGAGATACCATAGACACGTATACAATGTTTCGACCTATCATGTCGACACATCTATATATATTTCGGAACAACCATAGACACTCTATATGTGAGTTTCATTTGATCCCTTTTACTCTTTACATTTTTGGGCTGAGAATACATGCAAATGCTTTATTAACTGTTTTACAATATTTATATGTGTGAGTTTTCATTTGCCCTTTTTACTCTTTACATTTTTGGGCTGAGAATACATGCAAATGCTTTATTAACTGTTTTACAATATTTATACGCGTGAGTTTCATTATTCCCTTTTTATATACATTTTTGGGCTGAGAATACATGCAAAATGCTTTATCAATTGTTTTACAATATTTATATGTGTGAGTTTCATTTGCTCCCTTTTACTCTTTAAATTTTTGGGACTGAGAATACATGCGCTGCTTTTATAACTGTTTTACGAAATAGACACAAGTAATCGAAACTACATTCTATGGTTGAATTATTAAATCGAATATGCCCCTTTTTATTTAGTCTGGTAATCTATGAATTAGGGAACAGACACCCTAATTGACGCGAATCCTAAAGATAGATCTATTGGGCCTAACAAACCCCATCCAAAGTACCAGATGCTTTAGTACTTCGAAATTTATATCATATCTGAAGGGTGCCCCGGAATGATGGGGATATTCTTATATATGCATCTTGTTAATGCCGGTTACCAGGTGTTCACCATATGAATGATTTGTATCTCTATGTATGTGATGTGTATTGAAATATGAAATCTTGTGGTCTATTATTATGATTTGATATATATAGGTTAAACCTATAACTCACCAACATTTTTGTTGACGTTTTAAGCATGTTTATTCTCAGGTGATTATTAAGAGCTTCCGCTATCGCATACTTAAATAAGGACTAGATTTGGATCCATACTTGTATGATATTGTGTAAAAACTGCATTCAAGAAACTTATTTTGTTGTAACATATTTGTATTGTCATGAATGACTCCAAGTAATATCTCTAAAATGAGCAAATGCACAGCGGAAGATTTCTTTCGTACCTGAGAATAAACATGCTTTAAAGTGTCAATCAAAAGGTTGGTGAGTTCATTAGTTTAACATAAATAACCATTATCATCATTTTAATAGACCACAAGATTTCCATATTCAGTTCTCTTAAATATACGTCCCATGCATAGAGATAAAATATCATTCATATGGATTGAACACCTGGTAATCGACATTCACAATATGCATATAAGAATATCCCCATCATTCCGGGATCCTCCATCGGACATGATATAAATTTCGAAGTACTAAAGCATCCGGTACTTTGGATGGGGCTTGTTGGGCCCGATAGATCTATCTTTAGAGTTCGCGTCAATTAGGGTGTCTGTTCCCTAATTCTTAGATTACCAGACTTAATAAAAAGGGGCATATTCGATTTAATAATCCATCCATAGAATGTAGTTTCATTTACTCGTGTCTATTTCGTAAAACAGTTATAAAAGCAGCGCATGTATTCTCAGCCCAAAATATAAAGGGTAAAAAGGCAAATGAAACTCACGCATATAAATATTGTAAAAAAGTTAATAAAGCATTTGCATGTATTCTCAGCCCAAAATGTATATAAAAGGGAATAATGAAACTCACAATACTGTATTTTGTAGCAAAAATACATATGACGGAACTGAACAATGCAGGGTTGACCTCGGATTCACGAACCTATATTCAATTATGTATATTAACACATGTAATGGTAATCGAACAAATTTATTATGAATTGTTATTTCAGTAATTTATATATTTCATTAATAACTTAATTATCTATATTTATTTTATGTACTTTAGATAAATACTTAGTAATTATTATAAAAATAAATATATCAATATTTTTAAGTTATATGTAACAACTATGTTTTTATATCTATAATATTTATTTGATAAAATATTGTTAATAATAATAATAATAATGAATAATGAATAACGTGTTGTTTTATTTTGTACAATGATAATAATAATCGTTATAATAATAATGTTAAAAACCATGCTAATGTTAATAATAATAATAATAATAACATAATGATAAAAAATGATAATTTTAACAATAATGATAATTTTACAAAAATGATGTTTTTAATGATAAAATGATAGTTTTGATATTGATGATTCTTTTAATAATAATAACTTTATTAATAATAAAAATGATAATGATAATCATATTAATAATACTGATAATACTAATGCTAATAATAACAATACTAATTATATTAGTAATAATATTAATAATAATGATAATAATAATAATTATTATAATATTCCTAAATTTTATAATAATAGTAATATTTATATTTATAAAAATTATAATATTAAGACTACCTTATGACGAAAAGCTCCAAAATGAAAATAAACTTTCTCAGACCGGGCTCGAACCCCCGACCTCTCGTTCCCATAACACATGCTTAACCATCTGAGCTATATCGATTTTCTTATTTAGTTACTTCCTTATATATATTTAACCCTAATCCAATTCGGCCCAAATATCAAGTCCATCTTCAAATCTAATTGGCCCAATACCAATCCGATCCATAACCATTTTAATTATCCCACTTGATCAAGAAGCCCGCTCTATATGGACTAGTTCTATTTATTAATAAACCCCACAAGCCCAAGCTTGCAACACAGCCCAAGCTTGCAACACAGCCCAACAGTTTCTATTGCTAATAAAAAAAATGTGCAGTGGCCTAGATTCGAACTCAAGACCTCTTGTTAAACTGCCAACACCCTAACCACTGATCTGTCTTCTGTTTTTCTGATTTAAATGGTTCCTAAATTTATTTATCTCTTATTTCTGTTTCATCTTCTTCCTCAAAATACAAAACCCAGAACTATTCATCATCATCAAAATAATCATCTATATCTTCATCCTAACTATATCAACTCATCATCGTTAATCATCATAATTACTATAATCATCTTGAATCCTCACCTTAACGTCATCATTATTGTTTTTATCATCATCGATTATCATATATCATGATATCATTCATCATCATAATTTTCACATAAAAATCATGAATTCTAATCATAATCTTAATCATAACCTTAATCATACAACCATCTTCTTCGTATGAGTAGTAAGAAGAAGAAAGAGTAAAGAAAGTAAGATATAAATTTAATCACAGCAGCCCTTGATCATCATTATCATATACCTGTAATCCATCGGTTCGTTATTATCACATAATATAATTTTCATCTCAACACCACAGAGATAGTTGTACAGCAATAGCAGCTTACGTTGTGCCACTTTTATGGTGGCTTGTCACCTTTATTTAATAGTAACCGTGTGAGTAACATCGTAGCTACAGCAGCGAAGTATGGCAGCAGTCTGTAATATAGTAGCAGTAGGACAACAGGGTCACGGTGGTGGTGGCGGTTTGTTGTGTTCACGGTGAGAGAGAGAGTGAGGGAATAAGAGAGAGATAGTAATAGAGGTCGTGAAGATGGTGTATGGTGGCGGTGTTTAAGGAAGAAGAAGAAAGAAAAAAAAATATAGTGCAAGATCGATGATTGTGGTGGTGAACCAAGGAGGTTCTCGGCCAATACACAAAATAGAAGAAGTAGAATAAATTGGTTTTGTGTAGAAAAGGTGATGGTTATTTAAAGGAGAAGTAAGGAGTGGGTGTGTGATATTATCATATGCATTTGTATATATAAGTATTTATAATACTTATATGAAGATTTCAATCAAACACAGTGAGTGTGACTTTGATTAGTTGTTATTCACGAACAAAACACGAATAATTTCAAGTGGGGCTTGGTTGTTTGTAGTATGCAGAAAAGAATTTGGTTTTGTGAAGGTGCCATGTGTATGTATATATATCTATAGAATGGGTTTGTAATATAAAAAGAAAGAAAGGAAAGGTGAGAGACAAATGGAAAAGTGGTGATCAAGTTGTTTAATATGTAGGTGCATATATATATGATATATTAGTTAGATGGAAAGCAATGATGGGAAAGGAAACGGTACACAAAGTTTTCCAATTATCTATAGTAATCGAATAATGATAATAATATAATAATATTTAATAATATTCATGTACTCTAATTTGGAAAGTGACATGAAACAGAATCGGATTCAAACAAGAATAGTATTGACTATAATATAATTTAGGATTTAATCGTGTAGATAAATAATTAAATTTGTCGACAGTTTTCATGGACTGTGTATCGTTCACTATTTGAAACCAGGGGCGGATAAAAGTCTTCAGAAAAATTCCAAAATTTTATTTTAAGTATCTTTATTATTTAGGTCGTTATGGTATAAAATTCAATCATTAACTTAATAAATAAATATTATATCAAATGTCTCTCTCATTTATGGGTGAAATATAAAAAGTGTTAAATTTTAATAACTAAGTCCTAAATACATTTTTAGTAAGCTTAAAATTTGTAGAACTCATTTTCGGATCACCATTTATTTTAAAATCACATAAGTTCCTTTTTAACTCGTTTATTATCAATCGAATTACAATTTAGCGTTACCGTCATTTGCTAAATAACTTCGAAATCACAAAATATATATTCTATATATTTTATTTTTATGTATGAATTTTAAATAATAATTTTCATAATATCATACGTTTATTTTTATTTTACATAATTAACTGTAATATCAACAACATATAATATTTCAAATTATATTTTCAATTATTATTTACATCTATATATAAGTATATACACACACATATCTATTTACAAATAGTTGTTCGTGAATCGTCGGTAATGGTCGAAGGTTAAAATAAATATATGAACATCGTTTCAAAATTTTTTCTAGACTCAACATTACATACTTTGCTTATCGTGTCAGAAACATATAAAGATTAAGTTTAAATTTGGTCGAAAATTCTCGGGTCATCACAGTACCTACCCATTAAAGAAATTTCGTCCCGAAATTTGAGTGAGATGGTCATGGCTAACAATAAAAATGTTTTTATGACGAATATGAGTTGATAAATAGAGTTTTATCATCATTGAGTGATATGGATAAAATAATTTGATTACTCGAAGAGTAGAGTGAAGCTATCACAAAAGAGTGAAATGAGGAATTTAAGATTCTTCTTACTTTTGACGTAGTCACGTTTGAATTCCAGAATTCAAGGGATTTAAACAAAATCTTCGAAATCTAAAAGATTTGATTCTTCGGCGAATAAAGAAATTAAGATCACTATAATTAAATACGGTGATCTCCCTCTATTACTCTGTCTGTTATTTCCATTATAAATTAAATTCTTCCGTCCAATTATTCTCATCATTCCTATAGTTTCTTTCTTAGTTCATACATCCAAACAATTGTAAAAAAAAAAATGCTTAATCCAGTTCTGATCCTTGTCCTCATCCTTACTATCGTAAAAATCATTCTCCTTTTCCAACTTCCACCAGAGTAATATGCTTTCTTCTACTTCGCCCTTGGGGTTATAATGTTTTTAATTCTCCCGTGTCTTTATGTTGCGATAAACATTGATATACACTGTTTGTAATTTATGTGTTGTTATCGGACTTTATATTCTCCCTTATATTTCGAAGCTCTATGCTTTTGTTTTCTCTTCCTGACTTTAAGTCGAGCGAATAATGGTTCAGAATTTGTAGATATAGAGTTTCGAATGATTATAATGTTCTAAGCAGGAAGGAACGTGATAGCACGATTTGATTTTCAAATTTATCAACATCACGGAAGATAGAACCATCAAGAATACATTTTCTTGATTAGTTCAGGAGTTAAGTAGAATGAAAGAGTTATGTAACATGGCACGTGATGACGTTATGATCTGTGAATCATCACGTCCCATTAGAACCTCAGCATGACTTACTGTAATATAATCACGTTGATCAAGTGTCATTATATTATACTAACTCATGCATCAGTTCCCAACATTACTTCAATAACATTCATATTTTAAGCTCGAAAGTTTATAGAATATAGAAACTAACAGTTTCTATATGATATAACACTGATAGCACTAATAAATTAATGATTCAGATAAGAATAGTTATGAAAATATCTTCAGAAATATGGAGGATATTTATAATGAAAGATATGATGATATCTTGGAATCTCTAATATCGATGGATGATGAAGAAGATTTATCCGTAAGGGTTTAGATTCGGAAGCAAGGTTTTCGCTAAAGATTTCATCAGAAACAGAATCATCAGATTCTCTAAATACAGAGTGTGGTCCTTGTATTTGTCCTTGGTCTCCTTCGTGGTTAGCTCAATCCGTTTTCCAGTTTTAAATTTTTCTGAGCTTTTCCAACATACTATTCTCTATCATTAAACTTCTGACGATTAAGGTCGTTTACGGTTGTCTACAGTTTCTGCTGCTTCATTCAGCTTTTTCCACATTCAGAGTATTGATTTGTAGATTGAGTGCTGTTCAGAATTTCAGAATAAAAGATCATAATTCTAACAGATGAATGTTATACATATAACTGTTGATATAGATATGCTGTGAGTTTTTAAAGTACTGATTGCTGATATCCGGTAATTAGTATGGCAGTTCTCGTTATCATATGCGAATAAATACATGATAGAGTTTAACGAACAAATATAATAGTTCTTCGGAGAGACTTAGGCCAATGAGTAATGAAGTTGCTGGTAAGTTTACTGCTAATGTGGTGGAACATAAACGGTTCCCCAATAACGATGACGAAAGGCAACTTATATATCAAAGTTATAATAAGGCTAATCCGAATAAAAGTTGAAGTTGATTTGTTGGAGCTGCGACAAAATTTACTAATTTGAAAAGGAATTGTAAAGTTATTTTCGATAATAATAACGCTAAAGGAATTAGCACAGTTACGCGTTAAACGTTTACTCAGGTTCCGATTGTTTTCAGGTGCATAACTATATGCATCAATCTTTCTTCTCGTAGATAACGTGCGGTTGAATCATCCTCTTGGTTAAGGTGTTTTCAAGAATCATGTAGGGTTTGAACGCAGATTGTAATCGTCAAGATACAAATGAGGTTTAAGATGAAATCAAGTGGCAAACTTGAAGAATTGTTTAGTTTCATATATTATTATCAATATTTTAATTCATTTTAATTGTCCAATGTCGACGGTACACTGTTAGCAATTCAATAATTCACATATAGTTTAATATATAATATTCGAATTAATTAATATGTATCATGACCCGTATTCGTCTCAGACTCGATCACAACTCAAAGTATATATATTATTATAGAATTAACCTCAACCCTGTATAGAGAACTCGATCATTACTGCATATAGAGTGTCTATGGTGATTCCAAATAATATATATAGATGCGTCGATATGATATGTCAAAACCTTGTATACGTGTCCCGATATTTAAAGTGCGTAAAATAAATAACAGAAAATAAATGACGATAAATAAAGTGCGTAAAGTAAATGACAGAAATTAAATGACGATAAATAAAATTGCGAGAATGTAAATTGCGATAATTAAATTGAGATAAATAAAATGTAATCAGTTAGCTAGGAACCGTTAGCGTGGATTCTTAACAAAATTTCCTATTGTTAATTAGTCTATTTTTAATCAATTTTTATTGTGTCCTTTATTTCTTCATTATGCCACTTGTTGGATTCTGATAAATCAAAATTCAAATATGAAATTGAATTTGAATGAAAATAGTTATTCTTTGGTGAACGGATACGTACATCTTGTGGATGTAAGTAGGATAGTAAATGACTGTTGAATCAGATTTGAAGAATGTACCATGTAACTTATTAACGTGAAATCTAAATATTCCTCGGGTATTACCTACCCGTTAAAATATTTTCACCATTAATAGTTTGTACAAAAGAATTTTTAATTACAATTCTTATTAAAATATACTTACATATATATTTTCTTCAAATGTAATCATAGATTTAATGAGTTAATATAAAATTAATCTCATTTGATTTACCGTTAGAACTAGAATACATAATCTCTAAGCCATTAGAGATTACATAATCGTCATGTCGAACGAAGATAATTGATGTAGAACGATACGTAGAACGATGATTATACTCAAGGTATAGAATGAGATGTTGAGGCATGGATTATTGATGGTACTGTTGGTGTCGATGATGTTGCTGAAGCTGGTACATTATGCACCATATTTTCCAAGGCTATAACTAGGGCACGAAGCTCGTGGACTTCTTCCATTATTTCGATAAGGTTTTAAATTTGAGATAGTATATAATCATGACGAGATATTCAGGAAATGAGAGTGAAAATGGTGATGCGGATACGTTCGCCGGTAAGTGCTTCAGGTTCTTCACCAAGAGGTGAATTCAGTTGACGAAAAAGATTGCCTTCTTTGTGTCTCCATTGATTAAGTCGACTACGAACCCATCAGAAGAATTGGTGATGGCTGGTTGGTTGATCCATTCTGGTTATACTATTTTTAGAGCTCAGGTGGATATCCATATCAGAATAGCTGTCGGAATCCGAGGAATTCGAACTGGTTGAGGGATCCATCTCGTACAATCAGATGAAGGATTTTTGATATGAATTAGATTATAGGACGTAGATTAGTATCCTGCAATACATAATTTACATATGTATATATAATACTAAAATCCCATAAGTTACGGAGGAATCTACGGAATACGACAGGCAAAGTTACAGTAACATATTCACTAAGATATGAAGTAGCAGATACGCTAAGATATGAAGTAACAGATACGCTAAGATATGAATGTTTGTCTATACTCAGTTTATGCAATAGAGGCAGTAAGACGTGTCTAGACTTTAAGGATGATAAGCAAATAATTTTCGACACTAAATTATAAGCAAAAGCTTTGACATGCAGACACGGTCGAAGTCCAGACTCACTAATGCATCTAGACAACTATCAGTTAGACACACTAATGCAAGACCTAGTTCGCTAAGACCACCACTCTGATACCAACTGTAGAGACCCGTCCTAATCCATCTGGACGAATACATTACATTTGGTTACATCGCGAGGTACTTGACCTCTATATGATACATTTTACAAACATTGCATTCGTTTTGAAAAGACAAACTTTCCTTACATCTAAAGTTGACGATATGCATACCCTTTCATAATACATCCAACTATAATTGACTTAATAATAATCTTGATGAACCCAACGACTCGAATGCAACGTCTTTTGAAATATGTCATGAATGACTCCAAGTAATATCTCTAAAATGAGCAAATGCACAGCAGAAGATTTCTTTCGTACCTGAGAATAAACATGCTTTAAAGTGTCAACCAAAAGGTTGGTGAGTTCATTAGTTTAACATAAATAACCATTATCATCATTTTAATAGACCACAAGATTTCCATATTCAGTTCTCATAAATATACGTCCCATGCATAGAGACAAAATATCATTCATATGGATTGAACACCTGGTAATCGACATTCACAATATGCATATAAGAATATCCCCATCATTCCGGGATCCTCCATCGGACATGATATAAATTTCGAAGTACTAAAGCATCCGGTACTTTGGATGGGGCTTGTTGGGCCCGATAGATCTATCTTTAGAGTTCGCGTCAATTAGGGTGTCTGTTCCCTAATTCTTAGATTACCAGACTTAATAAAAAGGGGCATATTCGATTTAATAATCCATCCATAGAATGTAGTTTCATTTACTCGTGTCTATATCGTAAAACAGTTATAAAGCAGCGCATGTATTCTCAGCCCAAAATATAAAGGGTAAAAAGGCAAATGAAACTCACGCATATAAATATTGTAAAGAAGTTAATAAAGCATTTGCATGTATTCTCAGCCCAAAATGTATATAAAAAGGGAATAATGAAACTCACAATACTGTATTTTGTAGCAAAAATACATATGACGGAACTGAACAATGCAGGGTTGACCTCGGATTCACGAACCTATATTCAATTATGTATATTAACACATGTAATGGTAATCGAACAAATTTATTATGAATTGTTATTTCAGTAATTTATATATTTCATTAATAACTTAATTATCTATATTTATTTTATGTACTTTAGATAAATACTTAGTAATTATTATAAAAATAAATATATCAATATTTTTATGTTATATGTAACAACTATGTTTTTATATCTATAATATTTATTTGATAAAATATTGTTAATAATAATAATAATAATGAATAATGAATAATGTGTTGTTTTATTTTGTACAATGATAATAATAATCGTTATAATAATAATGTTAAAAACCATGCTAATGTTAATAATAATAATAATAACATAATGATAAAAAATGATAATTTTAACAATAATGATAATTTTACAAAAATGATGTTTTTAATGATAAAATGATAGTTTTGATATTGATGATTCTTTTAATAATAATTACTTTATTAATAATAAAAATGATAATGATAATCATATTAATAATACTGATAATACTAATGCTAATAATAACAATACTAATTATATTAGTAATAATATTAATAATAATGATAATAATAATAATAATTATAATATTCCTAAATTTTATAATAATAGTAATATTTATATTTATAAAAATTATAATATTAAGACTACCTTATGACGAAAAGCTCCAAAATGAAAATAAACTTTCTCAGACCGGGCTCGAACCCCCGACCTCTCGTTCCCATAACACATGCCTAACCATCTGAGCTATATCGATTTTCTTATTTAGTTACTTCCTTATATATATTTAACCCTAATCCAATTCGGCCCAAATATCAAGTCCATTTTCAAATCTAATTGGCCCAATACCAATCCGATCCATTACCATTTTAATTATCCCACTTGATCAAGAAGCCCGCTCTATATAGACTAGTTCTATTTATTAATAAACCCCACAAGCCCAAGCTTGCAACACAGCCCAACAGTTTCTATTGCTAATAAAAAAAATTGTGCAGTGGCCTAGATTCGAACTCAAGACCTCTTGTTAAACTGCCAACACCCTAACCACTGATCCGACTTCTGTTTTTCTGATTTAAATGGTTCCTAAATTTATTTATCTCTTATTTCTGTTTCATCTTCTTCCTCAAAATACAAAACCCAGAACTATTCATCATCATCAAAATAATCATCTATATCTTCATCCTAACTATATCAACTCATCATCGTTAATCATCATAATTACTATAATCATCTTGAATCCTCACCTTAACGTCATCATTATTGTTTTTATCATCATCGATTATCATATATCATGATATCATTCATCATCATAATTTTCACATAAAAATCATGAATTCTAATCATAATCTTAATCATAACCTTAATCATACAACCATCTTCTTCGTATGAGTAGTAAGAAGAAGAAAGAGTAAAGAAAGTAAGATATAAATTTAATCACAGCAGCCCTTGATCATCATTATCATATACCTGTAATCCATCGGTTCGTTATTATCACATAATATAATTTTCATCTCAACACCACAGAGATAGTCGTACAGCAATAGCAGCTTACGTTGTGCCACTTTTACGGTGGCTTGTCACCTTTGTTTAATAGTAACCGTGTGAGTAACATCGTAGCTACAGCAGCGAAGTATGGCAGCAGTCTGTAATATAGTAGCAGTAGGACAACAGGGTCACGGTGGTGGTGGCGGTTTGTTGTGTTCACGGTGAGAGAGAGAGTGAGGGAATAAGAGAGAGATAGTAATGGAGGTCGTGAAGATGGTGTATGGTGGCGGTGTTTAAGGAAGAAGAAGAAAGAAAAAAAATATAGTGCAAGATCGATGATTGTGGTGGTGAACCAAGGAGGTTCTCGGCCAATACACAAAATAGAAGAAGTAGAATAAATTGGTTTTGTGTAGAAAAGGTGATGGTTATTTAAAGGAGAAGTAAGGAGTGGGTGTGTGATATTATCATATGCATTTGTATATATAAGTATTTATAATACTTATATGAAGATTTCAATCAAACACAGTGAGTGTGACTTTGATTAGTTGTGATTCACGAACAAAACACGAATAATTTCAAGTGGGGCTTGGTTGTTTGTAGTATGCAGAAAAGAATTTGGTTTTGTGAAGGATGCCATGTGTATGTATATATATCTATAGAATGGGTTTGTAATATAAAAAGAAAGAAAGGAAAGGTGAGAGACAAATGGAAAAGTGGTGATCAAGTTGTTTAATATGTAGGTGCATATATATATGATAGATTAGTTAGATGGAAAGAAATGATGGGAAAGGAAACGGTACACAAAGTTTTCCAATTATCTATAGTAATCGAATAATGATAATAATATAATAATATTTAATAATATTCATGTACTCTAATTTGGAAAGTGACATGAAACAGAATCGGATTCAAACAAGAATAGTATTGACTATAATATAATTTAGGATTTAATCGTGTAGATAAATAATTAAATTTGTCAACAGTTTTCATGGACTGTGTATCGTTCACTATTTGAAATCAGGGGCGGATAAAAGTCTTCAGAAAAATTCCAAAATTTTATTTTAAGTATCTTTATTTATTTAGGTCGTTATGGTATAAAATTCAATCATTAACTTAATAAATAAATATTATATCAAATGTCTCTCTCATTTATGGGTGAAATATAAAAAAGTGTTAAATTTTAATAACTAAGTCCTAAATACATATTTAGTAAGCCTAAAATTTGTTGAACTCATTTTCGGATCACCATTTATTTTAAAATCACATAAGTTCCTTTTTAACTCGTTTATTATCAATCGAATTACAATTTAGCGTTACCGTCATTTACTAAATAACTTCGAAATCACAAAATATATATTCTATATATTTTATTTTTATGTATGAATTTTAAATAATAATTTTCATAATATCATACGTTTATTTTTATTTTACATAATTAACTGTAATATCAACAACATATAATATTTCAAATTATATTTTCAATTATTATTTACATCTATATATAAGTATATACACACACATATCTATTTACAAATAGTTGTTCGTGAATCGTCGGTAATGGTCGAAGGTTAAAATAAATATATGAACATCGTTTCAAATTTTTTTCTAGACTCAACATTACATACTTTGCTTATCGTGTCAGAAACATATAAAGATTAAGTTTAAATTTGGTCGGAAATTCCCGGGTCATCACAGTACCTACCCGTTAAAGAAATTTCGTCCCGAAATTTGAGTGAGATGGTCATGGCTAACAATAAAAATGTTTTCATGACGAATATGAGTTGATAAATAGAGTTTTATCATCATTGAGTGATATGGATAAAATAATTTGATTACTCGAAGAGTAGAGTGAAGCTATCACAAAAGAGTGAAATGAGGAATTTAAGATTCTTCTTACTTTTGACGTAGTCACGTTTGAATTCCGGAATTCAAGGGATTTAAACAAAATCTTCGAAATCTAAAAGATTTGATTCTTCGGCGAATAAAGAAATTAAGATCACTATAATTAAATACGGTGATCTCCCTTGATTACTCTGTCTGTTATTTCCATTATAAATTAAATTCTTCCGTCCAATTATTCTCATCATTCCTATAGTTTCTTTCTTAGTTTCAAAACAACACTTACATGTAACGACTAACGATGACTTAACGACTCAGTTAAAATGTATATACATGTAGTATTTTAATATGTATTTATACACTTTTGAAAGACTTCAATACACTTATCAAAATACTTCTACTTAACAAAAATGCTTACAATTACATCCTCATTCAGTTTCATCAACAATTCTACTCGTATGCACCCGTATTCGTACTCGTACAATACACAGCTTTTAGATGTATGTACTATTGGTATATACACTCCAATGATCATCTCTTAGCAGCCCATGTGAGTCACCTAACACATGTGGGAACCATCATTTGGCAACTAGCATGAAATATCTCATAAAATTACAAAAATATGAGTAATCATTCATGACTTATTTACATGAAAACAAAATTACATATCCTTTATATCTAATCCATACACCAACGACCAAAAACACCTACAAACACTTTCATTCTTCAATTTTCTTCATCTAATTGATCTCTCTCAAGTTCTATCTTCAAGTTCTAAGTGTTCTTCATATATTCTACAAGTTCTAGTTACATAAAATCAATAATACTTTCAAGTTTGCTAGCTCACTTCCAATCTTGTAAGGTGATCATCCAACCTCAAGAAATCTTTGTTTCTTACAGTAGGTTATCATTCTAATACAAGGTAATAATCATATTCAAACTTTGGTTCAATTTCTATAACTATAACAATCTTATTTCAAGTGATGATCTTACTTGAACTTGTTTTCGTGTCATGATTCTGCTTCAAGAACTTCGAGCCATCCAAGGATCCGTTGAAGCTAGATCCATTTTTCTCTTTTCCAGTAGGTTTATCCAAGGAACTTAAGGTAGTAATGATGTTCATAACATCATTCGATTCATACATATAAAGCTATCTTATTCGAAGGTTTAAACTTGTAATCACTAGAACATAGTTTAGTTAATTCTAAACTTGTTCGCAAACAAAAGTTAATCATTCTAACTTGACTTTTAAAATCAACTAAACACATGTTATATATCTATATGATATGCTAACTTAATGATTTAAAACCTGGAAACACGAAAAACACCGTAAAACCGGATTTACGCCGTCGTAGTAACACCGCGGGCTGTTTTGGGTTAGTTAATTAAAAACTATGATAAACTTTGATTTAAAAGTTGTTATTCTGAGAAAATGATTTCTATTATGAACATGAAACTATATCCAAAAATTATGGTTAAACTCAAAGTGGAAGTATGTTTTCTAAAATGGTCATCTAGACGTCGTTCTTTCGACTGAAATGACTACCTTTACAAAAACGACTTGTAACTTATTTTTCTAACTATAAACCTATACTTTTTCTGTTTAGATTCATAAAATAGAGTTCAATATGAAACCATAGTAATTTGATTCACTCAAAACGGATTTAAAATGAAGAAGTTATGGGTAAAACAAGATTGGATAATTTTTCTCATTTTAGCTACGTGAAAATTGGTAACAAATCTATTCCAACCATAACTTAATCAACTTGTATTGTATATTATGTAATCTTGAGATACCATAGACACGTATACAATGTTTCAACCTATCATGTCGACACATCTATATATATTTCGGAACAACCATAGACACTCTATATGTGAATGTTGGAGTTAGCTATACAGGGTTGAGGTTGATTCCAAATTATATATAGTTTGAGTTGTGATCAATACTGAGATACGTATACACTGGGTCGTGGATTGATTCAAGATAATATTTATCGATTTATTTCTGTACATCTAACTGTGGACAACTAGTTGTAGGTTACTAACGAGGACAGCTGACTTAATAAACTTAAAACATCAAAATTTATTAAAAGTGTTGTAAATATATTTTGAACATACTTTGATATATATGTATATATTGTTATAGGAGCGTGAATCAACCAGTGGCCAAGTCTTACTTCCCGACGAAGTAAAAATCTGTGAAAGTGAGTTATAGTCCCACTTTTAAAATCTAATATTGTTGGGATGAGAATACATGCAGGTTTTATAAATGATTTACAAAATAGACACAAGTACGTGAAACTACATTCTATGGTTGAATTATCGAAATCGAATATGCCCCTTTTTATTAAGTCTGGTAATCTAAGAATTAGGGAACAGACACCCTAATTGACGCGAATCCTAAAGATAGATCTATTGGGCCTAACAAACCCCATCCAAAGTACCGGATGCTTTAGTACTTCGAAATTTATATCATATCCGAAGGGTGTCCCGGAATGATGGGGATATTCTTATATATGCATCTTGTTAATGTCGGTTACCAGGTGTTCACCATATGAATGATTTTTATCTCTATGTATGGGATGTGTATTGAAATATGAAATCTTGTGGTCTATTATTATGATTTGATATATATAGGTTAAACCTATAACTCACCAACATTTTTGTTGACGTTTTAAGCATGTTTATTCTCAGGTGATTATTAAGAGCTTCCGCTGTCGCATACTTAAATAAGGACGAGATTTGGAGTCCATGCTTGTATAATATTGTGTAAAAACTGCATTCAAGAAACTTATTTTGTTGTAACATATTTGTATTGTAAACCATTATGTAATGGTCGTGTGTAAACAGGATATTTTAGATTATCATTATTTGATAATCTACGTAAAGCTTTTTAAACCTTTATTGATGAAATAAAGGTTATGGTTTATTTTAAAATGAATACAGTCTTTGAAAAACGTCTCATATAGAGGTCAAAACCTCGCAACGAATTATTTCAAATTATAGTATTATTGGCAAATGTCCATTTTAATCCCTTACATATCTATTTACAATCTATTTACATTTGCATCTATTAAATTATAGTATTATTAATATACAAAAAAAAACCACTCTATTGCGCATGTAAGTTTGTAAAATATTGTGTAAAAGTTTGAACGCGAAATATTATTATAATCAGTTTTTCATATAGAATTGTAGTAGTTGAATTGTATATTAGCTGCTAAGTATGAACTTAACGGGTAGGTACTACTCGAATTTAAACTTATAAAACGCTAATATGAAGAAAAAGCTTTTATAAATGAGTTCATATTATGCTACGAAATACTATTAACTACTCTTAATATTCTGTATGATTAACTTGTTCCATTTGACTATTTTGAAGGAAATGGCACCGACTACTCGACACACCGTGAATATGAATGAAGAGGAATTCCGTACTTTTCTAGCTTCAAACATAGCCGCAGTACAGGCTGCGCTACATACCAACAATAACCTTGGATCTAGCAGTACAGGAAATCGTGTAGGATGCACCTACAAAGAATTCACTGCCTGCAAACCTTTGGAATTTGATGGAACCGAAGGACCGATCGGATTGAAACGGTGGACCGAGAAGGTCGAATCGGTGTTTGCCATAAGTAAGTGTACTGAAGAGGACAAAGTGAAGTACGCTACGCATACCTTCACAGGTTCTGCGTTAACATGGTCGAATACCTATCTAGAGCAAGTGGGACAAGACAATGCGTACGCACTACCGTGGTCAGCATTCAAGCACTTGATGAACGAGAAGTACCGTCCCAGAACCGAGGTCAATAAGCTCAAGACAGAACTTAGAGGGCTACGAACCCAAGGATTTGATATTACCACGTACGAAAGAGGATTCACAGAATTGTGCCTATTGTGTCCGGGAGCATTCGAAGATGAGGAAGAGAAGATCGACGCGTTTGTGAAAGGATTACCGGAAAGAATCCAAGAAGATATAAGTTCACACGAGCTCGCCTCCATACAACAGGCATGTAGAATGGCTCACAAACTAGTGAACCAGATTGAAGAAAGAATTAAATAACAGACTGCTAAAGAGGCCAATGTTGAGCAAGTCAAAAGAAAGTGGGAGGAAAACAGTGATAAGAATCACCAATACAACAACAACAGCAATTACAACAATAATCGCAACAATTATCCCAACAATCGCAACATCAATCGCAACTACAACAAACGGCCCAACAACAACAACAACAACAACAACAACGACAACAACAACAACAGCAACTACAACAATCATCCCAACAACACTAATAACCGCAACAACAACAACAACAACAACAATCAGAAGCAGCTATGTCAAAGGTGTGAAAAGTATCACTCGGGGTTCTGCACCAAATTTTGCAACAAGTGTAAAAGAAATGGTCATAGCGCTGCGAAGTGTGAGGTCTACGGACCAGGGGTTAATAGAACGAAAGGAACAAATGGTGTCGGAACGAGTAATGGCGGAGCAAGTAGTGTCGGAGCAAGTTATGCCAATGTAGTTTGTTATAAATGTGGAAAACCGGGCCACATTATTAGAAATTGCCCGAACCAGGAGAACACGAATGGACAAGGCCGCGAAAGAGTTTTCAATATTAATGCGGCAGAGGCACAGGAAGACCCGGAGCTTGTTACGGGTACGTTTCTTATTGACAATAAATCTGCTTACGTTTTATTTGATTCGGGTGCGGATAGAAGCTATATGAGTAGAGATTTTTGTGCTAAATTAAGTTGTCCATTGACGCCTTTGGATAGTAAATTTTTACTCGAATTAGCAAATGGTAAATTAATTTCAGCAGATAATATATGTCGGAATCGAGAAATTAAACTGGTTAGCGAAACATTTAAGATTGATTTGATACCAGTAGAGTTAGGGAGTTTTGATGTGATAATCGGTATGGACTGGTTGAAAGAAGTAAAAGCAGAGATCGTTTGTTACAAAAATGCAATTCGCATTATACGAGAAAAAGGAAAACCCTTAATGGTGTACGGAGAAAAGGGCAACACGAAGCTACATCTTATTAGTAATTTGAAGGCACAAAAACTAATAAGAAAAGGTTGCTATGCTGTTCTAGCACACGTCGAGAAAGTACAAACTGAAGAAAAGAGCATCAATGATGTTCCCATTGCAAAAGAATTTCCCGATGTATTTCCGAAAGAATTACCGGGATTACCCCCACATCGATCCGTTGAATTTCAAATAGATCTTGTACCAGGAGCTGCACCAATAGCTCGTGCTCCTTACAGACTAGCACCTAGCGAGATGAAAGAACTGCAAAGCCAATTACAAGAACTTTTAGAGCGTGGTTTCATTCGACCAAGCACATCACCGTGGGGAGCTCCTGTTTTGTTTGTCAAGAAGAAAGATGGTACATTCAGGTTGTGTATCGACTACTGAGAGTTGAACAAACTTACCATCAAGAACCGCTACCCACTACCGAGAATCGACGACTTATTTGATCAACTACAAGGCTCGTCTGTTTATTCAATGATTGACTTACGTTCCGGGTATCATCAAATGCGGGTGAAAGAAGATGATATTCCAAAGACTGCTTTCAGAACACGTTACGGTCATTACGAGTTTATGGTCATGCCGTTTGGTTTAACTAATGCACCAGCTATGTTCATGGACCTTATGAACCGAGTGTGTGGACCATACCTTGACAAGTTTGTCATTGTTTTCATTGATGACATACTTATTTACTCAAAGAATGACCAAGAACACGGTGAACATTTGAGAAAGGTGTTAGAAGTATTGAGGAAGGAAGAATTGTACGCTAAGTTTTCAAAGTGTGCATTTTGGTTGGAAGAAGTTCAATTCCTCGGTCACATAGTGAACAAAGAAGGTATTAAGGTGGATCCGGCAAAGATAGAAACTGTTGAAAAGTGAGAAACCCCGAAAACTCCGAAACACATATGCCAGTTTTTAGGACTAGCTGGTTACTACAGAAGGTTCATCCAAGACTTTTCCAGAATAGCAAAACCCTTGACTGCATTAACGCATAAAGGGAAGAAATTTGAATGGAATGATGAACAAGAGAAAGCGTTTCAGTTATTGAAGAAAAAGCTAACTACGGCACCTATATTGTCATTGCCTGAAGGGAATGATGATTTTGTGATTTATTGTGACGCATCAAAGCAAGGTCTCGGTTGTGTATTAATGCAACGAACGAAGGTGATTGCTTATGCGTCTAGACAATTGAAGATTCACGAACAAAATTATACGACGCATGATTTGGAATTAGGCGCGGTTGTTTTTACATTAAAGACTTGGAGGCACTACTTATATGGGGTCAAAAGTATTATATATACCGACCACAAAAGTCTTCAACACATATTTAATCAGAAACAACTGAATATGAGGCAGCGTAGGTGGATTGAATTATTGAATGATTATGACTTTGAGATTCGTTTGAAATGTCCCGTTCTTATTGATTAAAAACGTTCCATATTAATTGATTTCGTTGCGAGGTTTTGACCTTTATATGAGACGTTTTTCAAAGACTGCATTCATTTTTAAACAAACCATAACCTTTATTTCATCAATAAAGGTTTAAAAAGCTTTACGTAGATTATCAAATAATGATAATCTAAAATATCCTGTTTACACACGACCATTACATAATGGTTTACAATACAAATATGTTACAACAAAATAAGTTTCTTGAACGCAGTTTTTACACAATATCATACAAGCATGGACTCCAAATCTTGTCCTTATTTAAGTATGCAACAGCGGAAGCTCTTAATAATCACCTGAGAATAAACATGCTTAAAACGTCAACAAAAATGTTGGTGAGTTATAGGTTTAACCTATATATATCAAATCGTAACAATAGACCACAAGATTTCATATTTCAATACACATCCCATACATAGAGATAAAAATCATTCATATGGTGAACACCTGGTAACCGACAATAACAAAATGCATATATAAGAATATCCCCATCATTCCGGGACACCCTTCGGATATGATATAAATTTCGAAGTACTAAAGCATCCGATACTTTGGATGGGGTTTGTTAGGCCCAATAGATCTATCTTTAGGATTCGCGTCAATTAGGGTGTCTGTTCCCTAATTCTTAGATTACCAGACTTAATAAAAAGGGGCATATTCGATTTCGATAATTCAACCATAGAATGTAGTTTCACGTACTTGTGTCTATTTTGTAAATCATTTATAAAACCTGCATGTATTCTCATCCCAAAAATATTAGATTTTAAAAGTGGGACTATAACTCACTTTCACAGATTTTTACTTCGTCGGGAAGTAAGACTTGGCCACTGGTTGATTCACGAACCTATAACAATATATACATATATATCAAAGTATGTTCAAAATATATTTACAACACTTTTAATATATTTTGATGTTTTAAGTTTATTAAGTCAGCTGTCCTCATTAGTAACCTACAACTAGTTGTCCACAGTTAGATGTACAGAAATAAATCGATAAATATTATCTTGAATCAATCCACGACCCAGTGTATACGTATCTCAGTATTGATCACAACTCAAACTATATATATTTTGGAATCAACCTCAACCCTGTATAGCTAACTCCAACATTCACATATAGAGTGTCTATGGTTGTTCCGAAATATATATAGATGTGTCGACATGATAGGTCGAAACATTGTATACGTGTCTATGGTATCTCAAGATTACATAATATATAATACAAGTTGATTAAGTTATGGTTGGAATAGATTTGTTACCAATTTTCACGTAGCTAAAATGAGAAAAATTATCCAATCTTGTTTTACCCATAACTTCTTCATTTTAAATCCGTTTTGAGTGAATCAAATTGCTATGGTTTCATATTGAACTCTATTTTATGAATCTAAACAAAAAAAATATAGGTTTCTAGTCGGAAAAATAAGTTACAAGTCGTTTTTGTAAAGGTAGTCATTTCAGTCGAAAGAACGACGTCTAGATGACCATTTTAGAAAACATACTTCCACTTTGAGTTTAACCATAATTTTTGGATATAGTTTCATGTTCATAATAAAAATCATTTTCTCAGAATAAAAACTTTTAAATCAAAGTTTATCATAGTTTTTAATTAACTAACCCAAAACAGCCCGCGGTGTTACTACGACGGCGTAAATCCGGTTTTACGGTGTTTTTCGTGTTTCCAGGTTTTAAATCATTAAGTTAGCATATCATATAGATATAGAACATGTGTTTAGTTGATTTTAAAAGTCAAGTTAGAAGGATTAACTTTTGTTTGCGAACAAGTTTAGAATTAACTAAACTATGTTCTAGTGATTACAAGTTTAAACCTTCGAATAAGATAGCTTTATATGTATGAATCGAATGATGTTATGAACATCATTACTACCTTAAGTTCCTTGGATGAACCTACTGGAAAAGAGAAAAATGGATCTAGCTTCAATGGATCCTTGGATGGCTCAAAGTTCTTGAAGCAAAATCATGACACGAAAACAAGTTCAAGTAAGATCATCACTTGAAATAAGATTGTTATAGTTATAGAAATTGAACCAAAGTTTGAATATGATTATTACCTTGTATTAGAATGATAACCTACTGTAAGAAACAAAGATTTCTTGAGGTTGGATGATCACCTTACAAGATTGGAAGTGAGCTAGCAAACTTGAAAGTATTCTTGATTTTATGAAACTAGAACTTTTGGAATTTATGAAGAACACTTAGAACTTGAAGATAGAACTTGAGAGAGTTCAATTAGATGAAGAAAATTGAAGAATGAAAGTGTTTGTAGGTGTTTTTGGTCGTTGGTGTATGGATTAGATATAAAGGATATGTAATTTTGTTTTCATGTAAATAAGTCATGAATGATTACTCATATTTTTGTAATCTTATGAGATATTTCATGCTAGTTGCCAAATGATGGTTCCCACATGTGTTAGGTGACTCACATGGGCTGCTAAGAGCTGATCATTGGAGTGTTTATACCAATAGTACATACATCTAAAAGCTGTGTATTGTACGAGTACGAATACGGGTGCATACGAGTAGAATTGTTGATGAAACTGAACGAGAATGTAATTCTAAGCATTTTTGTTAAGTAGAAGTATTTTGATAAGTGTATTGAAGTCTTTCAAAAGTGTATAAATACATATTAAAACACTACATGTATATACATTTTAACTGAGTCGTTAAGTCATCGTTAGTCGTTACATGTAAGTATTGTTTTAAAACCTTTAGGTTAACGATCTTGTTAAATGTTGTTAACCCAATGTTTATAATATCAAAAGAGATTTTAAATTATTATATTATCATGATATTATGATGTACGAATATCTCTTAATATGATATATATACATTAAATGTCGTTACAACGATAAACGTTACATATATGTCTCGTTTCAAAATCATTAAGTTAGTAGTCTTGTTTTTACATATGTAGTTCATTGTTAATATAATTAATGATATGTTTACTTATCATAATATCATGTTAACTATATATATAACCATATATATGTCATCATATAGTTTTTTTACAAGTTTTAACGTTCGTGAATCACCGGTCAACTTGGGTGGTCAATTGTCTATATGAAACCTATTTCAATTAATCAAGTCTTAACAAGTTTGATTGCTTAACATGTTGGAAACATTTAATCATGTAAATATCAATCTCAATTAATATATATAAACATGGAAAAGTTCGGGTCACTACAGTACCTACCCGTTAAATAAATTTCGTCCCGAAATTTTAAGCTGTTGAAGGTGTTGACGAATCTTCTGGAAATAGATGCGGGTATTTCTTCTTCATCTGATCTTCACGCTCCCAGGTGAACTCGGGTCCTCTACGAGCATTCCATCGAACCTTAACAATTGGTATCTTGTTTTGCTTAAGTCTTTTAACCTCACGATCCATTATTTCGACGGGTTCTTCGATGAATTGGAGTTTTTCGTTGATTTGGATTTCATCTAACGGAATAGTGAGATCTTCTTTAGCAAAACATTTCTTCAAATTCGAGACGTGGAAAGTGTTATGTACAGCCGCGAGTTGTTGAGGTAACTCAAGTCGGTAAGCTACTGGTCCGACACGATCAATAATCTTGAATGGTCCAATATACCTTGGATTTAATTTCCCTCGTTTACCAAATCGAACAACGCCTTTCCAAGGTGAAACTTTAAGCATGACCATCTCTCCAATTTCAAATTCTATATCTTTTCTTTTAATGTCAGCGTAGCTCTTTTGTCGACTTTGGGCGGTTTTCAACCGTTGTTGAATTTGGATGATCTTCTCGGTAGTTTCTTGTATAATCTCCGGACCCGTAATCTGTCTATCCCCCACCTCACTCCAACAAATCGGAGACCTGCACTTTCTACCATAAAGTGCTTCAAACGGCGCCATCTCAATGCTTGAATGGTAGCTGTTGTTGTAGGAAAATTCTGCTAACGGTAGATGTCGATCCCAACTGTTTCCGAAATCAATAACACATGCTCGTAGCATGTCTTCAAGCGTTTGTATCGTCCTTTCGCTCTGCCCATCAGTTTGTGGATGATAGGCAGTACTCATGTCTAGACGAGTTCCTAATGCTTGCTGTAATGTCTGCCAGAATCTTGAAATAAATCTGCCATCCCTATCAGAGATAATAGAGATTGGTATTCCATGTCTGGAGACGACTTCCTTCAAATACAGTCGTGCTAACTTCTCCATCTTGTCATCTTCTCTTATTGGTAGGAAGTGTGCTGATTTGGTGAGACGATCAACTATTACCCAAATAGTATCAAAACCACTTGCAGTCCTTGGCAATTTAGTGATGAAATCCATGGTAATGTTTTCCCATTTCCATTCCGGGATTTCAGGTTGTTGAAGTAGACCTGATGGTTTCTGATGCTCAGCTTTGACCTTAGAACACGTCAAACATTCTCCTACGTATTTAGCAACATCGGCTTTCATACCCGGCCACCAAAAATTTTTCTTGAGATCCTTGTACATCTTCCCCGTTCCAGGATGTATTGAGTATCTGGTTTTATGAGCTTCTCTAAGTACCATTTCTCTCATATCTCCAAATTTTGGTACCCAAATCCTTTCAGCCCTATACCGGGTTCCGTCTTCCCGAATATTAAGATGCTTCTCCGATCCTTTGGGTATTTCATCCTTTAAATTTCCCTCTTTTAAAACTCCTTGTTGCGCCTCCTTTATTTGAGTAGTAATGTTATTATGAATCATTATATTCATAGATTTTACTCGAATGGGTTCTCTATCCTTCCTGCTCAAGGCATCGGCTACCACATTTGCCTTCCCCGGGTGGTAACGAATCTCAAAATCGTAATCATTCAATAATTCAATCCACCTACGCTGCCTCATATTCAGTTGTTTCTGATTAAATATGTGTTGAAGACTTTTGTGGTCGGTATATATAATACTTTTGACCCCATATAAGTAGTGCCTCCAAGTCTTTAATGCAAAAACAACCGCGCCTAATTCCAAATCATGCGTCGTATAATTTTGTTCGTGAATCTTCAATTGTCTAGACGCATAAGCAATCACCTTCGTTCGTTGCATTAATACACAACCGAGACCTTGCTTTGATGCGTCACAATAAATCACAAAATCATCATTCCCTTCAGGCAATGACAATATAGGTGCCGTAGTTAGCTTTTTCTTCAATAACTGAAACGCTTTCTCTTGTTCATCATTCCATTCAAATTTCATCCCTTTATGCGTTAATGCAGTCAAGGGTTTTGCTATTCTGGAAAAGTCTTGGATGAACCTTCTGTAGTAACCAGCTAGTCCTAAAAACTGGCGTATGTGTTTCGGAGTTTTCGGGGTTTCCCACTTTTCAACAGTTTCTATCTTTGCCGGATCCACCTTAATACCTTCTTTGTTCACTATGTGACCGAGGAATTGAACTTCTTCCAACCAAAATGCACACTTTGAAAACTTAGCGTACAATTCTTCCTTCCTCAATACTTCTAACACCTTTCTCAAATGTTCACCATGTTCTTGGTCATTCTTTGAGTAAATAAGTATGTCATCAATGAAAACAATGACAAACTTGTCAAGGTATGGTCCACACACTCGGTTCATAAGGTCCATGAACACAGCTGGTGCATTAGTTAAACCAAACGGCATGACCATAAACTCGTAATGACCGTAACGTGTTCTGAAAGCAGTCTTTGGAATATCATCTTCTTTCACCCGCATTTGATGATACCCGGAACGTAAGTCAATCTTTGAATAAACAGACGAGCCTTGTAGTTGATCAAATAAGTCATCGATTCTCGGTAGTGGGTAGCGGTTCTTGATGGTAAGTTTGTTCAACTCTCGGTAGTCGATACACAACCTGAATGTACCATCTTTCTTCTTGACAAACAAAACAGGAGCTCCCCACGGTGATGTGCTTGGTCGAATGAAACCACGCTCTAAAAGTTCTTGTAATTGGCTTTGTAGTTCTTTCATCTCGCTGGGTGCGAGTCTGTAAGGAGCACGAGCTATTGGTGCAGCTCCTGGTACAAGATCTATTTGAAATTCAACGGATCGATGTGGGGGTAATCCCGGTAATTCTTTCGGAAATACATCGGGAAATTCTTTTGCGACGGGAACATCATTGATGCTCTTTTCTTCAGTTTGTACTTTCTCGACGTGTGCTAGAACAGCATAGCAACCTTTTCTTATTAGTTTTTGTGCCTTCAAATTACTAATAAGATGTAGCTTCGTGTTGCCCTTTTCTCCGTACACCATTAAGGGTTTTCCTTTTTCTCGTATAATGCGAATTGCATTTTTGTAACAAACGATCTCCGCTTTCACTTCTTTCAACCAGTCCATACCGATTATCACATCAAAACTCCCTAACTCTACTGGTATCAAATCAATCTTAAATGTTTCGCTAACCAGTTTAATTTCTCGATTCCGACATATATTATCTGCTGAAATTAATTTACCATTTGCTAATTCGAGTAAAAATTTACTATCCAAAGGCGTCAATGGACAATTTAATTTAGCACAAAAATCTCTACTCATATAGCTTCTATCCGCACCCGAATCAAATAAAACGTAAGCAGATTTATTGTCAATAAGAAACATACCCGTAACAAGCTCCGGGTCTTCCTGTGCCTCTACCGCATTAATATTGAAAACTCTTCCACGGCCTTGTCCATTCGTGTTCTCCTGGTTCGGGCAATTTCTAATAATGTGGCCTGGTTTTCCACATTTATAACAAACTACATTGGCATAACTTGCTCCGACACTACTTGCTCCGCCATTACTCGTTCCGACACCATTTGTTCCTTTCGTTCTATTAACCCCTGGTCCGTAGACCTCACACTTCGCCGCGCTATGACCATTTCTTTTACACTTGTTGCAAAATTTGGTGCAGAACCCCGAGTGATTCTTTTCACACCTTTGGCATAGTTGCTTCTGATTGTTGTTGTTGTTGCGGTTATTATTGTTGTTGGGATGATTATTGTAGTTGCTGTGGTTGTTGTTGTTGTTGTTGTTGTTGTTGGGCCGTTTGTTGTAGTTGCGATTGATGTTGCGATTGTTGGGATAATTGTTGCGATTATTGTTGTAATTGCTGTTGTTGTTGTATTGGTGATTCTTATCACCGTTTTCCTCCCACTTTCTTTTGACTTGCTTCACATTGGCCTCTTCAGCAGTCTGTTCTTTAATTCTTTCTTCAATCTGGTTCACTAGTTTTTGAGCCATTCTACATGCCTGTTGTATGGAGGCGGGCTCGTGTGAACTTATATCTTCTTGGATTCTTTCCGGTAATCCTTTCACAAACGCGTCGATCTTCTCTTCCTCATCTTCGAATGCTCCCGGACACAATAGGCACAATTCTGTGAATCGTCTTTCGTACGTGGTAATATCAAATCCTTGGGTTCGTAACCCTCTAAGTTCTGTCTTGAGCTTATTGACCTCGGTTCTGGGACGGTACTTCTCGTTCATCAAGTGCTTGAATGCTGACCACGGTAGTGCGTACGCATCATCTTGTCCCACTTGCTCTAGATAGGTATTCCACCATGTTAACGCAGAACCTGTGAAGGTATGCGTAGCGTACTTCACTTTGTCCTCTTCAGTACACTTACTTATGGCAAACACCGATTCAACCTTCTCGGTCCACCGTTTCAATCCGATCGGTCCTTCGGTTCCATCAAATTCCAAAGGTTTGCAGGCAGTGAATTCTTTGTAGGTGCATCCTACACGATTTCCTGTACTGCTAGATCCAAGGTTATTGTTGGTATGTAGCGCAGCCTGTACTGCGGCTATGTTTGAAGCTAGAAAAGTACGGAATTCCTCTTCATTCATATTCACGGTGTGTCGAGTAGTCGGTGCCATTTCCTTCAAAATAGTTAAATGGAACAAGTTAATCATACAGAATATTAAGAGTAGTTAATAGTATTTCGTAGCATAATATGAACTCATTTATAAAAGCTTTTTCTTCATATTAGCGTTTTATAAGTTTAAATTCGGGTAGTACCTACCCGTTAAGTTCATACTTAGTAGCTAATATACAATTCAACTACTACAATTCTATATGAAAAACTGATTATAATAATATTTCGCGTTCAAACTTTTATACAATATTTTACAAACTTACAATACCGCTTATTTTACATAAAGCATGAAATATAGCACACAATAACTTTGATACAAGATAGTTGTGAAGACAATTCTAGCTAGTACACAAGTCGTTCGGCAAAGGCAATAAAGACACGTAATTCATACGTCCAGAAACAAGTCATGCATTCTGGTTTTACTAGGACTACTTCCCATCCTTGGTCTTGTGCAACATAACCGTTATGGCCGTTGATAAGACAGCGTGTTGTAACGTCATCAAAGAGACGAGGGTTACGTAATGTCCAACAGTCCCGTAATAATCTAAAAACCTCATTTCTTACCCCAATTACCGACTCCGTCACTTGTGGAAACGTTTTGTTTAATAGTTGTAGCCCGATGTTCTTGTTCTCACTTTGGTGAGAAGCGAACATTACTAATCCGTAAGCATAACATGCTTCTTTATGTTGCATGTTAGCCGCTTTTTCTAAATCACTAAGTCCAATATTCGGATATATTGAGTCAAAATAATTTCTTAACCCGTTGCGTAAAATAGCATTTGGGTTCCCCGCAATATATGCGTCAAAGTAAACACATCGTAACTTATGGGTTTCCCAATGTGATATCCCCCATCTTTCAAACGAAAGTCTCTTATAAACCAAGACATTCTTGGAACGTTCTTCGAATGTCTTACAAACTGATCTCGCCTTAAATAGTTGTGCCGAAGAATTCTGGCCGACTCTAGACAAGATTTCATCAATCATGTCTCCGGGTAGGTCTCTTAAAATATTGGGTTGTCTATCCATTTTGTGTTTTTAAACTGTAAAATAGACAAGAGTTAGATTCATAAAAAAATAATTATTAATACAAGCAATTTTTTTACATATATCATAAAGCATAAGAACACTATATTCCATATATTACACCACACGAATACAACTATCTTATTCCGACTCGCTCGTTTCTTCTTCTTCGGTTTTGGTTCGTTTTGCCAAGTTTCTAGGGATATATGATGTTCCCCTAATACGAGCCGTCGTTGTCCACATTGGTTTAGAAAAACCTGGTGGTTTAGAGGTTCCCGGGTCATTGTTACAACTTAAGGACTTCGGGGGTTGATGATACATATAAAGTTCATCGGGGTTGGAATTAGATTTCTCTATTTTTATGCCCTTTCCCTTATTATTTTCTTTTGCCTTTTTAAATTCAGTTGGGGTAATTTCTATAACATCATCGGAATTCTCGTCGGAATCCGATTCATCGGAGAATTGGTAATCCTCCCAATATTTTGCTTCCTTGGCGGAAACACCATTGACCATAATTAACTTTGGTCGGTTGGTTGAGGATTTTCTTTTACTTAACCGTTTTATTATTTCCCCCACCGGTTCTATTTCTTCATCCGGTTCCGATTCTTCTTCCGGTTCCGATTCTTCTTCCGGTTCCGACTCTTCTTCCGGTTCCTCTTCGGGAACTTGTGAATCAGTCCACAAATCATTCCAATTTACATTTGACTCTTCATTATTATTAGGTGAGTCAATGGGACTTGTTCTAGAGGTAGACATCTATCACATAATATCAAACACGTTAAGAGATTAATATATCACATAATATTCATATGTTAAAAATATATAGTTTCCAACAAAAATGTTAAGCAATCATTTTTAAAGAAAACACGGTCGAAGTCCAGACTCACTAATGCATCCTAACAAACTCGATAAGACACACTAATGCAAATTTTCTGGTTCTCTAAGACCAACGCTCGGATACCAACTGAAATGTCCCGTTCTTATTGATTAAAAACGTTCCATATTAATTGATTTCGTTGCGAGGTTTTGACCTCTATATGAGACGTTTTTCAAAGACTGCATTCATTTTTAAACAAACCATAACCTTTATTTCATCAATAAAGGTTTAAAAAGCTTTACGTAGATTATCAAATAATGATAATCTAAAATATCCTGTTTACACACGACCATTACATAATGGTTTACAATACAAATATGTTACAACAAAATAAGTTTCTTGAACGCAGTTTTTACACAATATCATACAAGCATGGACTCCAAATCTTGTCCTTATTTAAGTATGCAACAGCGGAAGCTCTTAATAATCACCTGAGAATAAACATGCTTAAAACGTCAACAAAAATGTTGGTGAGTTATAGGTTTAACCTATATATATCAAATCGTAACAATAGACCACAAGATTTCATATTTCAATACACATCCCATACATAGAGATAAAAATCATTCATATGGTGAACACCTGGTAACCGACAATAACAAAATGCATATATAAGAATATCCCCATCATTCCGGGACACCCTTCGGATATGATATAAATTTCGAAGTACTAAAGCATCCGATACTTTGGATGGGGTTTGTTAGGCCCAATAGATCTATCTTTAGGATTCGCGTCAATTAGGGTGTCTGTTCCCTAATTCTTAGATTACCAGACTTAATAAAAAGGGGCATATTCGATTTCGATAATTCAACCATAGAATGTAGTTTCACGTACTTGTGTCTATTTTGTAAATCATTTATAAAACCTGCATGTATTCTCATCCCAAAAATATTAGATTTTAAAAGTGGGACTATAACTCACTTTCACAGATTTTTACTTCGTCGGGAAGTAAGACTTGGCCACTGGTTGATTCACGAACCTATAACAATATATACATATATATCAAAGTATGTTCAAAATATATTTACAACACTTTTAATATATTTTGATGTTTTAAGTTTATTAAGTCAGCTGTCCTCGTTAGTAACCTACAACTAGTTGTCCACAGTTAGATGTACAGAAATAAATCGATAAATATTATCTTGAATCAATCCACGACCCAGTGTATACGTATCTCAGTATTGATCACAACTCAAACTATATATATTTTGGAATCAACCTCAACCCTGTATAGCTAACTCCAACATTCACATATAGAGTGTCTATGGTTGTTCCGAAATATATATAGATGTGTCGACATGATAGGTCGAAACATTGTATACGTGTCTATGGTATCTCAAGATTACATAATATATAATACAAGTTGATTAAGTTATGGTTGGAATAGATTTGTTACCAATTTTCACGTAGCTAAAATGAGAAAAATTATCCAATCTTGTTTTACCCATAACTTCTTCATTTTAAATCCGTTTTGAGTGAATCAAATTGCTATGGTTTCATATTGAACTCTATTTTATGAATCTAAACAAAAAAAATATAGGTTTCTAGTCGGAAAAATAAGTTACAAGTCGTTTTTGTAAAGGTAGTCATTTCAGTCGAAAGAACGACGTCTAGATGACCATTTTAGAAAACATACTTCCACTTTGAGTTTAACCATAATTTTTGGATATAGTTTCATGTTCATAATAAAAATCATTTTCTCAGAATAAAAACTTTTAAATCAAAGTTTATCATAGTTTTTAATTAACTAACCCAAAACAGCCCGCGGTGTTACTACGACGGCGTAAATCCGGTTTTACGGTGTTTTTCGTGTTTCCAGGTTTTAAATCATTAAGTTAGCATATCATATAGATATAGAACATGTGTTTAGTTGATTTTAAAAGTCAAGTTAGAAGGATTAACTTTTGTTTGCGAACAAGTTTAGAATTAACTAAACTATGTTCTAGTGATTACAAGTTTAAACCTTCGAATAAGATAGCTTTATATGTATGAATCGAATGATGTTATGAACATCATTACTACCTTAAGTTCCTTGGATGAACCTACTGGAAAAGAGAAAAATGGATCTAGCTTCAATGGATCCTTGGATGGCTCAAAGTTCTTGAAGCAAAATCATGACACGAAAACAAGTTCAAGTAAGATCATCACTTGAAATAAGATTGTTATAGTTATAGAAATTGAACCAAAGTTTGAATATGATTATTACCTTGTATTAGAATGATAACCTACTGTAAGAAACAAAGATTTCTTGAGGTTGGATGATCACCTTACAAGATTGGAAGTGAGCTAGCAAACTTGAAAGTATTCTTGATTTTATGAAACTAGAACTTTTGGAATTTATGAAGAACACTTAGAACTTGAAGATAGAACTTGAGAGAGTTCAATTAGATGAAGAAAATTGAAGAATGAAAGTGTTTGTAGGTGTTTTTGGTCGTTGGTGTATGGATTAGATATAAAGGATATGTAATTTTGTTTTCATGTAAATAAGTCATGAATGATTACTCATATTTTTGTAATCTTATGAGATATTTCATGCTAGTTGCCAAATGATGGTTCCCACATGTGTTAGGTGACTCACATGGGCTGCTAAGAGCTGATCATTGGAGTGTATATACCAATAGTACATACATCTAAAAGCTGTGTATTGTACGAGTACGAATACGGGTGCATACGAGTAGAATTGTTGATGAAACTGAACGAGAATGTAATTCTAAGCATTTTTGTTAAGTAGAAGTATTTTGATAAGTGTATTGAAGTCTTTCAAAAGTGTATAAATACATATTAAAACACTACATGTATATACATTTTAACTGAGTCGTTAAGTCATCGTTAGTCGTTACATGTAAGTGTTGTTTTAAAACCTTTAGGTTAACGATCTTGTTAAATGTTGTTAACCCAATGTTTATAATATCAAAAGAGATTTTAAATTATTATATTATCATGATATTATGATGTACGAATATCTCTTAATATGATATATATACATTAAATGTCGTTACAACGATAAACGTTACATATATGTCTCGTTTCAAAATCATTAAGTTAGTAGTCTTGTTTTTACATATGTAGTTCATTGTTAATATAATTAATGATATGTTTACTTATCATAATATCATGTTAACTATATATATAACCATATATATGTCATCATATAGTTTTTTTACAAGTTTTAACGTTCGTGAATCACCGGTCAACTTGGGTGGTCAATTGTCTATATGAAACCTATTTCAATTAATCAAGTCTTAACAAGTTTGATTGCTTAACATGTTGGAAACATTTAATCATGTAAATATCAATCTCAATTAATATATATAAACATGGAAAAGTTCGGGTCACTACATCGTTACCACCCGGGAAAGGCAAATGTGGTAGCCGATGCCTTGAGCAGGAAGGACAGAGAACCCATTCGAGTAAAATCTATGAATATAATGATTCATAATAACCTTACTACTCAAATAAAGGAGGTGCAACAAGGAGTTTTAAAAGAGGGAAATTTAAAGGATGAAATACCCAAAGGATCGGAGAAGCATCTTAATATTCGGGAAGACGGAACCCGGTATAGGGCTGAAAGGATTTGGGTACCAACTGAAATGTCCCATTCTTATTGATTAAAAACGTTCCATATTAATTGATTTCGTTGCGAGGTTTTGACCTCTATATGAGAAGTTTTTCAAAGACTGCATTCATTTTAAAACAAACCATAACCTTTATTTCATCAATAAAGGTTTAAAAAGCTTTACGTAGATTATCAAATAATGATAATCTAAAATATCCTGTTTACACACGACCATTACATAATGGTTTACAATACAAATATGTTACAACAAAATAAGTTTCTTGAATGCAGTTTTTACACAATATCATACAAGCATGGACTCCAAATCTCGTCCTTATTTAAGTATGCGACAGCGGAAGCTCTTAATAATCAACTGAGAATAAACATGCTTAAAACGTCAACAAAAATGTTGGTGAGTTATAGGTTTAACCTATATATATCAAATCATAATAATAGACCACAAGATTTCATATTTTAATACACATCCCATACATAGAGATAAAAATCATTCATATGGTGAACACCTGGTAACCGACATTAACAAGATGCATATATAAGAATATCCCCATCATTCCGGGACACCCTTCGGATATGATATAAATTTCGAAGTACTAAAGCATCCGGTACTTTGGATGGGGTTTGTTAGGCCCAATAGATCTATCTTTAGGATTCGCGTCAATTAGGGTGTATGTTCCCTAATTCTTAGATTACCAGACTTAATAAAAAGGGGCATATTCGATTTCGATAATTCAACCATAGAATGTAGTTTCACGTACTTGTGTCTATTTTGTAAATCATTTATAAAACCTGCATGTATTCTCATCCCAAAAATATTAGATTTTAAAAGTGGGACTATAACTCACTTTCACAGATTTTTACTTCGTCGGGAAGTAAGACTTGGCCACTGGTTGATTCACGAACCTATAACAATATATACATATATATCAAAGTATGTTCAAAATATATTTACAACACTTTTAATATATTTTGATGTTTTAAGTTTATTAAGTCAGCTGTCCTCGTTAGTAACCTACAACTAGTTGTCCACAGTTAGATGTACAGAAATAAATCGATAAATATTATCTTGAATCAATCCACGACCCAGCGTATACGTATCTCAGTATTGATCACAACTCAAACTATATATATTTTGGAATCAACCTCAACCCTGTATAGCTAACTCCAACATTCACATATAGAGTGTCTATGGTTGTTCCGAAATATATATAGATGTATCGACATGATAGGTCGAAACATTGTATACGTGTCTATGGTATCTCAAGATTACATAATATACCATACAAGTTGATTAAGTTATGGTTGGAATAGATTTGTTACCAATTTTCACGTAGCTAAAATGAGAAAAATTATCCAATCTTGTTTTACCCATAACTTCTTCATTTTAAATCCGTTTTGAGTGAATCAAATTGCTATGGTTTCATATTGAACTCTATTTTATGAATCTATACAAAAAAAGTATAGGTTTATAGTCGGAAAAATAAGTTACAAGTCGTTTTTGTAAAGGTAGTCATTTCAGTCGAAAGAACGACGTCTAGATGACCATTTTAGAAAACATACTTCCACTTTGAGTTTAACCATAATTTTTGGATATAGTTTCATGTTCATAATAAAAATCATTTTCTCAGAATAACAACTTTTAAATCAAAGTTTATCATAGTTTTTAATTAACTAACCCAAAACAGCCCGCGGTGTTACTACGACGGCGTAAATCCGGTTTTACGGTGTTTTTCGTGTTTCCAGGTTTTAAATCATTAAGTTAGCATATCATATAGATATAGAACATATGTTTAGTTGATTTTAAAAGTCAAGTTAGAAGGATTAACTTTTGTTTGCGAACAAGTTTAGAATTAACTAAACTATGTTCTAGTGATTACAAGTTTAAACCTTCGAAATAAGATGGCTTTATATGTATGAATCGAATGATGTTATGAACATCATTACTACCTTAAGTTCCTTGGATAAACCTACTGGAAAAGATAAAAATGGATCTAGCTTCAACGGATCCTTGGATGGCTCGAAGTTCTTGAAGCAGAATCATGACACGAAAACAAGTTCAAGTAAGATCATCACTTGAAATAAGATTGTTATAGTTATAGAAATTGAACCAAAGTATGAATATGATTATTACCTTGTATTAGAATGATAACCTACTGTAAGAAACAAGGATTTCTTGAGGTTGGATGATCACCTTACAAGATTGGAAGTGAGCTAGCAAACTTGAAAGTATTCTTGATTTTATGTAACTAGAACTTGTAGAATATATGAAGAACACTTAGAACTTGAAGATAGAACTTGAGAGAGATCAATCAGATGAAGAAAATTGAAGAATGAAAGTGTTTGTAGGTGTTTTTGGTCGTTGGTGTATAGATTAGATATAAAGGATATGTAATTTTGTTTTCATGTAAATAAGTCATGAATGATTACTCATATTTTTGTAATTTTATGAGATATTTCATGCTAGTTGCCAAATGATGGTTCCCACATGTGTTAGGTGACTCACATGGGATACTAAGAGCTGATCATTGGAGTGTCTATACCAATAGTACATACATCTAAAAGCTGTGTATTGTACGAGTACGAATACGGGTGCATACGAGTAGAATTGTTGATGAAACTGAACGAGGATGTAATTGTAAGCATTTTTGTTAAGTAGAAGTATTTTGATAAGTTTATTGAAGTCTTTCAAAAGTGTATAAATACATATTAAAACACTACATGTATATACATTTTAACTGAGTCGTTAAGTCATCGTTAGTCGTTACATGTAAGTGTTGTTTTGAAACCTTTAGGTTAACGATCTTGTTAAATGTTGTTAACCCAATGTTTATAATATCAAATGAGATTTTAAATTATTATATTATCATGATATTATCATGTATGAATATCTCTTAATATGATATATATACATTAAATGTCTTTACAACGATAATCGTTACATATATGTCTCGTTTAAAAATCATTAAGTTAGTAGTCTTGTTTTTACATATGTAGTTCATTGTTAATATACTTAATGATATGTTTACTTATCATAGTATCATGTTAACTATATATATATATCCATATATATGTCATCATATAGTTTTTACAAGTTTTAACGTTCGTGAATCACCGGTCAACTTGGGTGGTCAATTGTCTATATAAAACATATTTCAATTAATCAAGTCTTAACAAGTTTGATTGCTTAATATGTTGGAAACATTTAATCATGTAAATATCAATCTCAATTAATATATATAAACATGGAAAAGTTCGGGTCACTACAGTACCTACCCGTTAAATAAATTTCGTCCCGAAATTTTAAGCTGTTGAAGGTGTTGACGAATCTTCTGGAAATAGATGCGGGTATTTCTTCTTCATCTGATCTTCACGCTCCCAGGTGAACTCGGGTCCTCTACGAGCATTCCATCGAACCTTAACAATTGGTATCTTGTTTTGCTTAAGTCTTTTAACCTCACGATCCATTATAAACTGAAATTTATTGGCATTTTTGTTAAACCGAAATCCCAGAATGGAAATGGGAAAACATTACCATGGATTTCATCACTAAATTGCCAAGGACTGCAAGTGGTTTTGATACTATTTGGGTAATAGTTGATCGTCTCACCAAATCAGCACACTCCCTGCCAATAAGAGAAGATGACAAGATGGAGAAGTTAGCACGACTGTATTTGAAGGAAGTCATCTCCAGACATGGAATACCAATCTCTATTATCTCTGATAGGGATGGCAGATTTATTTCAAGATTCTGGCAGACATTACAGTAAGCATTAGGAACTCGTCTAGACATGAGTACTGCCTGTCATCCACAAACTGAAGGGCAGAGCGAAAGGACGATACAAACGCTTGAAGACATGCTACGAGCATGTGTTATTGGTTTCGGAAACAGTTGGGATCGACATCTACCGTTAGCAGAATTTTCCTACAACAACAGCTACCATCCAAGCATTGAGATGGCGCTATTTGAAGCACTTTATGGTAGAAAGTGTAGGTCTCTGATTTGTTGAAGTGAAGTGGGGGATAGACAGATTACGGGTCTAGAGATTATACAAGAAACTACCGAGAAGATCATCCAAATTCAACAACGGTTGAAAACTGCCCAAAGTCGACAAAAGAGCTACGCTGACATTAAAAGAAAAGATATAGAATTTGAAATTGGAGAGATGGTCATGCTTAAAGTTGCACCTTAGAAAGGCGTTGTTCGATTTGGTAAACGAGGGAAATTAAATCCAAGGTATATTGGACCATTCAAGATTATTGATCGTGTCGGACCAGTAGCTTACCGACTTGAGTTACCTCAACAACTCGCAGCTGTACATAACACTTTCCACGTCTCGAATTTGAAGAAATGTTTTGCTAAAGAAGATCTCACTATTCCGTTAGATGAAATCCAAATCAACGAAAAACTCCAATTCATTGAAGAACCCGTCGAAATAATGGATCGTGAGGTTAAAAGACTTAAGCAAAACAAGATACCAATTGTTAAGGTTCGATGGAATGCTCGTAGAGGACCCGAGTTCACCTGGGAGCGTGAAGATTAGATGAAGAAGAAATACCCGCATCTATTTCCAGAAGATTCGTCAACACCTTCAACAGCTTAAAATTTCGGGACGAAATTTATTTAACGGGTAGGTACTGTAGTGACCCGAACTTTTCCATGTTTATATATATTAATTGAGATTGATATTTACATGATTAAATGTTTCCAACATGTTAAGCAATCAAACTTGTTAAGACTTGATTAATTGAAATATGTTTTATATAGACAATTGACCACCCAAGTTGACCGGTGATTCACGAACGTTAAAACTTGTAAAAACTATATGATGACATATATATAGATATATATATATAGTTAACATGATACTATGATAAGTAAACATATCATTAAGTATATTAACAATGAACTACATATGTAAAAACAAGACTACTAACTTAATGATTTTTAAACGAGACATATATGTAACGATTATCGTTGTAAAGACATTTAATGTATTTATATCATATTAAGAGATATTCATAAATGATAATATCATGATAATATAATAATTTAAAATCTCATTTGATATTATAAACATTGGGTTAACAACATTTAACAAGATCGTTAACCTAAAGGTTTCAAAACAACACTTACATGTAACGACTAACGATGACTTAACGACTCAGTTAAAATGTATATACATGTAGTGTTTTAATATGTATTTATACACTTTTGAAAGACTTCAATACACTTATCAAAATACTTCTACTTAACAAAAATTCTTACAATTACATCCTCGTTCAGTTTCATCAACAATTCTACTCGTATGCACCCGTATTCGTACTCGTACAATACACAGCTTTTAGATGTATGTACTATTGGTATATACACTCCAATGATCATCTCTTAGCAGCCCATGTGAGTCACCTAACACATGTGGGAACCATCATTTGGCAACTAGCATGAAATATCTCATAAAATTACAAAAATATGAGTAATCATTCATGACTTATTTACATGAAAACAAAATTACATATCCTTTATATCTAATCCATACACCAACGACCAAAAACACCTACAAACACTTTCATTCTTTAATTTTCTTCATCTAATTGATCTCTCTCAAGTTCTATCTTCAAGTTCTAAGTGTTCTTCATATATTCTACAAGTTCTAGTTACATAAAATCAAGAATATTTTCAAGTTTGCTAGCTCACTTCCAATCTTGTAAGGTGATCATCCAACCTCAAGAAATCTTTGTTTCTTACAGTAGGTTATCATTCTAATACAAGGTAATAATCATATTCAAACTTTGGTTCAGTTTCTATAACTATAACAATCTTATTTCAAGTGATGATCTTACTTGAACTTGTTTTCGTGTCATGATTCTGCTTCAAGAACTTCGAGCCATCCAAGGATCCGTTGAAGCTAGATCCATTTTTCTCTTTTCCAGTAGGTTTATCCAAGGAACTTAAGGTAGTAATGATGTTCATAACATCATTCGATTCATACATATAAAGCTATCTTATTCGAAGGTTTAAACTTGTAATCACTAGAACATAGTTTAGTTAATTCTAAACTTGTTCGCAAACAAAAGTTAATCCTTCTAACTTGACTTTTAAAATCAACTAAACACATGTTATATATCTATATGATATGCTAACTTAATGATTTAAAACCTGGAAACACGAAAAACACCGTAAAATCGGATTTACGCCGTCGTAGTAACACCGCGGGCTGTTTTGGGTTAGTTAATTAAAAACTATGATAAACTTTGATTTAAAAGTTGTTATTCTGAGAAAATGATTCTTATTATGAACATGAAACTATATCCAAAAATTATGGTTAAACTCAAAGTGGAAGTATGTTTTCTAAAATGGTCATCTAGACGTCGTTCTTTCGACTGAAATGGCTACCTTTACAAAAATGACTTGTAACTTATTTTTCCGACTATAAACCTATACATTTTCTATTTAGATTCATAAAATAGAGTTCAATATGAAACCATAGCAATTTGATTCACTCAAAACGGATTTAAAATGAAGAAGTTATGGGTAAAACAAGATTGGATAATTTTTCTCATTTTAGCTACGTAAAAATTGATAACAAATCTATTCCAACCATAACTTAATCAACTTGTATTGTATATTATGTAATCTTGAGATACCATAGACACGTATACAATGTTTCGACCTATCATGTCGACACATCTATATATATTTCGGAACAACCATAGACACTCTATATGTGAATGTTGGAGTTAGCTATACAGGGTTGAGGTTGATTCCAAAATATATATAGTTTGAGTTGTGATCAATACTGAGATACGTATACACTGGGTCGTGGATTGATTCAAGATAATATTTATCGATTTATTTCTGTACATCTAACTGTGGACAACTAGTTGTAGGTTACTAACGAGGACAGCTGACTTAATAAACTTAAAACATCAAAATATATTAAAAGTGTTGTAAATATATTTTGAACATACTTTGATATATATGTATATATTGTTATAGGAGCGTGAATCAACCAGTGGCCAAGTCTTACTTCCCGACGAAGTAAAAATCTGTGAAAGTGAGTTATAGTCCCACTTTTAAAATCTAATATTTTTGGGATGAGAATACATGCAGGTTTTATAAATGATTTACAAAATAGACACAAGTACGTGAAACTACATTCTATGGTTGAATTATCGAAATCGAATATGCCCCTTTTTATTAAGTCTGGTAATCTAAGAATTAGGGAACAGACACCCTAATTGACGCGAATCCTAAAGATAGATCTATTGGGCCTAACAAACCCCATCCAAAGTACCGGATGCTTTAGTACTTCGAAATTTAAATCATATCCGAAGGGTGTCCCGGAATGATGGGGGTATTCTTATATATGCATCTTGTTAATGTCGGTTACCAGGTGTTCACCATATGAATGATTTTTATCTCTATGTATGGGATGTGTATTGAAATATGAAATCTTGTGGTCTATTATTATGATTTGATATATATAGGTTAAACGTATAACTCACCAACATTTTTGTTGACGTTTTAAGCATGTTTATTCTCAGGTGATTATTAAGAGCTTCCGCTGTCGCATACTTAAATAAGGACGAGATTTGGAGTCCATGCTTGTATGATATTGTGTAAAAACTGCATTCAAGAAACTTATTTTGTTGTAACATATTTGTATTGTAAACCATTATGTAATGGTCGTGTGTAAACAGGATATTTTAGATTATCATTTTTTGATAATCTATGTAAAGCTTTTTAAACCTTTATTGATGAAATAAAGGTTATGGTTTGTTTTAAAATGAATGCAGTCTTTGAAAAACGTCTCATATAGAGGTCAAAACCTCGCAACGAAATCAATTAATATGGAACATTTTTAATCAATAAGAACGGGACATTTCAGTTGGTATCAGAGCGGTGGTCTTAGCGAACCAGGTCTTGCATTAGCGTGTCTAACTGATAGTTGTTAGGATGCATTAATGAGTCTGGACTTCGACCGTGTCTGCATGTCAAAAGTTTTTCTTATCATTTTTGTCGGAAATCATCTGCTTATCATCCTTAGGAAATTATCTGCTCATTATTATAGTCTAGACACGTTTTACTTTATTGACTGCATGAATAGTGTATAGATAAATTCATATCTTAGCGTATCTGTTATTGTTACCTTTGCCTGACAACTTCCGTAGATTCCTATGTAACTTATGGGATTTTAGTATTATATATGCATATGTAAATTATGTATTTCAGGGTACTAATCTACATCCTATAATCTATTTCTTATCGAAAATCCTTCATCTGATCGTATGAGATGAATTCCTCAACCAGTACAAGTCCCTCAGATCCCGATAGCTATTCCGATAGTTATTCCGACAACTATTCCGACATGCTCTAAAAACGGTGTCACCAGAATGAATCAATCTATCAGACATCCCCAATTCATCTGATGGGTTCGTAGTCGACTTAATCGATGGAGACGAGAAAAAGGCGATCCTTTCCACCCACCAACCTGCACTATAGGCAAAGAACCGGAAGCACTTACCAGCGAACCTATTCGAAACACCATTCTCATATTCATTTCCAGAGTATCTCGCCACGATCATATTCTATCTAAAATTCTAGATCTTATTCATCAGTTCGTCCGAACCGTCAATCATCCCGGAATAATGGAAGAAGCCAACGAACTTCACGCTCGAGTAATCAATTTGGAAAACGTAGTGCAAAATGTAACAGCTTCAACAACACCACCGGCACCAACAACCCAAGTTCAACATCACACGCCTCAACATCTCATTCTGCATCTAAAGTATAATCATCGTTCTACGTATCGTTCTACATCAATTATCTTCGTTCTTCATGGCGATTATGTAATCTCTAATGTTTTAGAGATTATGTATTCTAGTTATAACGGTAAATCAAATGAGATTAATATTATATTAACTCATTAAATCTATGATTACATCTGAAGAAAATATATATGTAAGTATATTTTCATAAAGATTGTAATTAAAAATTCATTCATACAAACTGTTAATGGTGAAAATATTTTAACGGGTAGGTAATACCCGAGGAATATTTAAGATTCACATTAATAAGTTACATTGTATATTCTTCGAATCTGATTCAACAGTCATTTACTATCCTATTTTCAAACACCGATATACGAATCCGTTCACCGCAGAATAACCATTTTTATTCAATTTCACAATTCGGATTTTGACCTATCAGAATCCAACAAATGGCATAATGAAGAAAACATTTGACAAAATAAAATTTGTTAGAAACAAATAAATTAACTATGAGAAATTTTATTAAGAATTCACGTTAACTGTTCCTAGCTTACTTATTACATTTTATTCATCGCAATTTTAATTCTCGCAATTTTATTTATTGTCGTTTAAATGCTATTATTTATTTTACGGACTTTAAATATCGGTACACGTATACAAGGTTTTGACATATCATATCGACGCATATATATATATATATATATATATATATATATATATATATATATATATATATATATATATATATATATATATATATTATTTGAAATAACCATAGACACTCTATATGCTGTAATGCTCAAGGTCTCTATACAGGGTTGAGGCTGATTCTGCAATAATATATATATTTTGAGTTGTGATCGAGTCTGAGACATGTACACGGGTCACGATACGTATTAATTAATTCGAATATTAAACTATATATGAATTATTGAATTGCTAACTGTGGACTTTTAATTGTGGACTATCAACATTGGACAATTAAAATGAATTAAAATATTGATTATAACATATGAAACTAAACATTTCTTCAAGTTTGCCACTTGATCTCATCTTAAACCTCATTTGTATCTTGACAATTACAATCTGCGTTCAAACCTTTCATAATTCCTGAAAACACCTCAATCGATAGGATGAATCAACCGCACTTCATCTACAGAAGGAAAGATTTATGCATATAGTTATGCACCTTAGAAACTCTCGAAAACTGAGTAAACGTTTAACACGTAGTTGTGCTAATTCCTTAGTGTTATTATTACCCAAAATAACTTGATAATCCCTTTCAAAATAACAAATTTTGTCACGGCTCCAACAAGTCAACTCCGATTTTTCGTTCGAAACAACCTTATTATATCTTTAATATATATGCGTGCTCTTTTATTGTTACCGGGGAAGCTTTTATATTCCATCATATTATCATCAGTGTTTAATCATCTAAAAACACAATTCTCCTGAAACTACCTCGGATTGATAACCGATGATTCAGATATCGTAGCATTAAATGCAGAGGAAACAGAAAAATTGTAGATGGTCTAAACGGCCAAAAGTTTGATGATAAAGAAGGGAGTGTTAGGAACGCTCGATAGAAAATTTGGTACTAAAAAAAACAGATTGAGCAAACCATAAAGGAGACCAAGGCCAAATACAATGATCATACCATATATTCAAAGAATCCAGGTAATTCTGGATCCGTTTAAATCTTTAGAAAATATCTTGCTCCGAAGTCATGTTAAAATCTTGCGGAAAATCTCTCCATCAACCATCGAACTTAGAAATTCCAAAAATATCATCATCAATATCTTCGATATTTCTGAGGATATTTTCATAAATATTCTCATCCGAAATTATATACCTCCTCGTGCTTCTTGTGTATCATTATATTGGAAACATTCAATAGAAAACTTAGTACCAAAAAAGCAGATTATGCGAAACTAGGAAGAAAGCCGTGGACAAATCACAAAGAATAAGTTTGACTTCAAAGAATCCAAATGATTCAATATCTGCTAAAGTCTTTAGTGAATATCTTGCTCTAAACCCTTGCAGACAATAGTTTCTATCATCCTCTGATCTTAGATACTCCGAGATATTATCGTATCTTTCATTATAAATATTCTCCATATTTCTGAAGATATTTTTATAACTATTTTTATCTAAAATCATTAATCTCTTCGTGCTATCAGTGTTACAGTATATAGAAACTGTTAGTTTCTATATTCTGTAAACTTTCGAGCTTAAAATATAAATGTTATTGAAGTAATGTTGGGAACTGATGCATGAGTTAGTATAATATAATGACACTTGATCAACGTGATTATATTACAGTAAGTCATGCTGAGTTTCTAAAATGGAACATGATGATTCACAGATTATAACATCATCATGTGTCATGATACATAACTCTTTCATTATGCTTAACTTCTGAACATATCAAGAAAGTATATTCTTGATAGTTCTATTCTTAGTGATTCTGGTAATTTAACAAATCAAATCGTGCTACTACGTTATTTCTTGCTTAGAACATTAAGATTCATTCAGAACTCCATACCTACAAATTCTGGACCAATACTTGCGATAAGAAAACAAAGGCACGAAGCTCCGAAATAGAAAAGGGGTATAAATCGCAGCAAATAAGAGAGAGCATTAACTGTGGATGACAATGATTATAGGAGACAGAAGCAGGGACACCGAAATATAAGAGAAAATATAAAGCCCAATAACAACACGGAGATTACAAACCGTAGATATTAATACGAATAGCAACATAAAGACATGGTATAATTAAGAATAGTATCACCTCAAGGTAATTGTAGAAGTAAACAGATTCTTCTGATGGAAGATCGAAAAGAAGGATGACAGAAATGATAATTAGAAAAATATCAAGGATTAGAATGGGATTAAGCATTTTCACAATCTTTTGGATATATGAACTAAGAAAGAAAGTATAGAAAATGTGGAACAAGGAAGAAGGTGTGTTACCGGAAATCATAAAAGAAAAAGAGAATCGAATGGATGTAAAAAGATGGTTGTTATGAAGTTCAAATGAAAACACAGTGTAATTCTTTGTTTTATAGTCACTTGATATTGACAGGGTTCTATTTAATCAAGGAAAATTAAGAAAATTATTAGGCTGTAAAGTTTATAGATTGGTACCTTTGATGACGATATAAAACTGATTTAGGACAAGAACGAAAATTGAAAACAGTTGGATTGAGACTCAAAACAATTTTGATTATGTTACGTACGTATGATCTTATATATATTAAGTAATTTAACATGTTTAATATAATTAATCATAATAATATTAATGTTATTGATAATACTAAAAAAAATTGATATTATTATTAATGTTAAATGTAATAAATTGTATTATTTTCTCCTAACTATAATTATAATGATACTAATAATTTATAAACATAACTCTTAATGATAAAGATGATAATATCAAATAATAATAACTAAAAATAATAATACTAATATTAATATTAATAGCATTAATAAAAGTACAAAAAATACTATAATTATATTTTACTTACATTTAATAAAGTAATATGTAATATTTCATAATTATTATATATATAATAACATATATTTAATATTGAATATTTATACATTTTAGTATATATTCGATAAACATATAATCATCAATTATGTATTGAACTCATATATATATATATATATATATACATACACACATATCTATTCATAATTAATTGTTCGTGAATCGTCGAGACTAGTCAAAGGTCAAATGTTTACATGAACACAATTCAAAGTTTTTTTTTTTTTTTTTTTTGAGATTTCAATATTACAGACTTTGCTTATCGTGTCGGAACCTTATAAAGATTAAAGTTTAAATTTGGTCGGAAATTCCCGGGTCATCACAGTACCAACCCGTTAAAGAAATTTCGTCCCGAAATTTGAGTGAGGTGGTCATGGCTAACAATAAAAATGTTTTCATGACGAATATGAGTTGATAAATTGAGTTTTATCATCATTGAGTAATATGGATAAAAATAATTCGATTGCACTAAGCGTACGAGTGAAGCTATCACAAATGAGTGGAATGAGAAATAAAGATTTGTCTTAGCTTTTGATGTAGTCATGTTGAATTTAGAAAATAAGGTTCGTCTTAACTTTTGACGTCGTCTTGGTTGAATTCCGGAATTCAAGGAATTTCAAAGAAAATCTTGGAAATCTATAAGATCTGATTCTGCGGCGAATAAGGAAATTAAGATCTCTATAATTAAATACCGTGATCTGCTTCGATTACTCTGTCTGATTTTCCATATAAATCAAACTCTTCCGTTTCATTATTCTCACCATTCCTATACTTTCTTTCTTAGTCCATACATCTAAAATATTGTGAAATGCTTAATCCTGTTCTAATCCTTGATGTTTTCTTAATCATCATTTCTGTCATCCTTCTTTCCAATCTTCCACCAGAAGAATCTGTTTACCCCTACTATTACCTTGGGGTAATACTATTCTTAATTATTCCATGTCTTTATATTTTTATTCGTATTAATATCCACGGTTTGTAACCTCCGTGTTGTTATTGGGCTTTATATTTTCTCTTATATTTTGGAGCTTTGTCCCTTCGTTTCTTCTTCTTGCGATTAAACACCACTTGTAATGGTTCAGGATTCATAGATATAAACTTCAGAATGAACACTGTTAATGTTCTAAGAAGGAAATCGTAACGGCACGATTTGATTTGTCAAATTACCAGAATCACTGAGAATAGAACTATCAAGAATATATTTTCTTGATATGTCCAGAAGTTAATTTGAATGAAAGAGTTATGTAACATGGCACGTGATGATGATATGTTCTGTGAATCATCACGTTCCATTAGAAACTTAGCATGACTTAATGTAATATAATCACATTGATCAAGTGTCATTATATTATACTAACTCAAGCATCAGTTCTCAACATTACTTCAATAACATTCATATTTTAAGCTCGAAAGTTTACATAATATAGAAACTAATAGTTTCTATATGATGTAACACTGATAGCATGAATAGATTAATGATTTCAGATAAGAATAGTTATAAAAAAATCTTCAGAAATATGGAGGATATTTATAATGAAAGATACGATGATATCTTAGAATATCTAAGATTAGAGGATGATGGAAACTATTGTCCGCAAGGGTTTAGAGTAAGGAGCAAGATATTCGCTAAAGACTTCAGCAGGTATTGATTCATTTGGATTCTTTGGAGTCAAACTTATTCTGTGGGATTTGTCCACGGCTTCCTTCATAGTTTCGCATAATCCGCTTTTTGGTACTAAATTTTCTATTGAGTGTTTCCAATACTCCATTCTTTATCATCAAACTTTCGACGGTTAAAGTCGTGTAGAGTTTTTGCTGCTGTATTCAGCTTTTCAAAATTTCAGAATGGAAGATCACAATTCTAAGAGATAAATGTTATATGTTTACATATAACTATTGATGTAGACATGCTGCGAGGTTTCAAAATACTGATTGCTGATTCTCGGTAGTTGGTATGGCAATTCTTGTTATCAGATGCAGATGAGTATATGATAGGGTTTCATTAAATAAATATAATGATTTATCAGAGAGATTTAAGCCAAGAAGCAACGAGGTTGCTGGTACCTCTGCTGGTAATATGGTGGAATATAAAAGGTTTCCCGGTAACAATAAAAGAGCACACATATAAATCATGGTTATAATAAGGTTGCCTCGAACGAAAAGTCGAAGTTGACTTGATGGAGCTGTGACAAAATTGTCTATTTTAAAAAGAATTGTATGGTTATTTTCGATAATAATAATGCCAAAGGAGCTAGCACAAATACGTGTTAATCGTTTACTCAGGTTCTGAGAGTCTTCAGGCACATAACTATATACATAAATCTTTCCTTCCATAGATGAAGTACGGTTGGTTCATCCTCTCGATTGAGGTGTTTTCAAGAGTCATGAAAGGTTTGAATGCAGATTGTAATCGTCAAGATACAAATGAGGTTTAAGATGAAATCAAGTGGCAACTTGAAGATTTGTTTAGTTTCATATGTTATAATCAATATTTTAATTCATTTTAATTGTTCAATGTTGGTAGTCCTCAATTGATAGTCCACAGTTAGCAATTCAACAATTCATATATAATTTAATATATAATATTCGAATTAATTATTACGTATTGTGACCCGTGTACATGTCTCAGACTCGATCACATCTCAAAGTATATATATTATTTAAGAATCAACCTCAACCCTGTATAGAGAACTCGATCATTACTGCATATAGAGTGTCTATGGTTATTCCAAATAATATATATATATGCGTCGATGTGATATGTCAAAACCTTGTATACGTGTCCCGATATTTAAAGTGCGTAAAATAAATAACAGAAATTAAATGACGATAAATAAAATTGCGAGAATGTAAATTGCGATAATTAAATTGCGATAAATAAAGTGTAATCAGTTAGCTGGGAACAATTAGCTAGGAACAGTTAGCGTGGATTCTTAACAAAATTTCTCATAGTTAATTAGTCTGTTTCTAATCAATATTTATTGTTTCCATTATTTCTTCATTATGCCACCTGTTGGATTCTGATAGGTCAAAATCCAAATATGAAATTGAATTTGAATGAAAAATAGTTATTCTTTGGTGAATGGATACGTATATTGGTGGTTGTAAATAGAATAGTAATTGACTGTTGAATTAGATTTGAAAGAATGTACAGTGTACTTATTAATGTGAAATCTAAATATTCCTCGGGTATTACCTATCTGTTAAAATATTTTCACCATTAATAGTTTGTACAATAAAAATTTTAATTACAATCTCTATAAAAACATATATACATATATATTTTCTTCAGACGTAATCATGAATTTAATGAGTCAATGTAATATTAAACTCATCAGATTTACGGCTAGAATTAGAGTACATAATCTCTAAAATATTAGAGATTACATTATCGCCATGAAGGATGAAGATAGTTTATGTAGAACGATTCGTAGATCAATGATTATGCTTGAGGTATAGATTGCGAGGTTGAGACGTGTGATGATGTTGTTGTTGTTGGTACGGGTTATGCTGCTGGTGCTGCTGATGGTGGTACTGTTGCTGTCGGTGCTACAAGTGTTGTTGGTGCTGAGGTTGGTGATGATGTTGGTGTAGTAAGTATAGTTTGTAGATCACGCACTATTCTTGTCAAGGTTTCTATCCTACCCTCTATCATTTCTATCCATCCACTCATCTGATTCGATAGATCTTGATTATCAATTCGAAGTTCCCTAACTTCTTCTAATATTCCCCTTCGATTGGTATTTGGAAGTAGAGGTTGAATATTTTCAGAGATTGCAGTAATGCGACCTTCGAGGCGAAATATTTTAGCAAGAACGGTGAATACTGTGTTGCGCATAGGTTCACCGGTGAGTACATCATTTTCTCCGATGTTAGGAGGTAAGTTTGGTTCGCGATAGGGCTCGCCTTCTTCATTTCTCCATCGAGTGAGTAAGTCTCGGACCCACCCCCATCTCCTCCAGAAGGAAAAATAACTAAATGGTTGAGGCACTTCTGATTCATTGACTTCGGAGTCTGCTTCAATATACATCTCGAAATCACTTCCGGAACTAATGGAATCCAAGCTAGGTGTAGGATCCATCGCTCACGATCAGTTAAAGGGTTTTGATATGAAATGATTTTCGAATATCGAATGATATTCTAATTATATATAGAATATCTATACATACTTCCAAAGATCCCGTGAATTACGGAGAAAATTAAGGAAACGTGTCAGATAAAGTCTACAGTGACAGATACGCTAAGATATGGATTAGTAGATATGCTAAGATAGGAATTTTATCTATACACTATTCATGCAGTCAATGCAGTAAAATGTGTCTAGACTAAGAATGATAAGCAGGTAATTTCCTAAGGATGATAAACAGATAATTTTCGACAAAAATGATAAGCAAAACTTTTGACATGCAGACACGGTCGAAGTCCAGACTTACTAATGCATCCTAATGACTATCAGTTAGACTCACTAATGCAAGACCTGGTTCGCTAAGACCACTGCTCTGATACCAACTGAAATGTCTCATTCTTATTGATTAAAAACGTTCCATATTAATTGATTTCATTGCGAGGTTTTGACCTCTATATGAGACGTTTTTCAAAGACTGCATTCATTTTAAAACAAACCATAACCTTTATTTCATCAATAAAGGTTTAAAAAGCTTTACGTAGATTATCAAATAATGATAATCTAAAATATCCTGTTTACACACGACCATTACATAATGGTTTACAATACAAATATGTTACAACAAAATAAGTTTCTTGAATGCAGTTTTTACACAATATCATACAAGCATGGACTCCAAATCTCGTCCTTATTTAAGTATACGACAGCGGAAGCTCTTAATAATCAACTGAGAATAAACATGCTTAAAACGTCAACAAAAATGTTGGTGAGTTATAGGTTTAACCTATATATATCAAATCATAATAATAGACCACAAGATTTCATATTTTAATACACATCCCATACATAGAGATAAAAATCATTCATATGGTGAACACCTGGTAACCGACATTAACAAGATGCATATATAAGAATATCCCCATCATTCCGGGACACCCTTCGGATATGATATAAATTTCGAAGTACTAAAGCATCCGGTACTTTGGATGGGGTTTGTTAGGCCCAATAGATCTATCTTTAGGATTCGCGTCAATTAGGGTGTATGTTCCCTAATTCTTAGATTACCAGACTTAATAAAAAGGGGCATATTCGATTTCGATAATTCAACCATAGAATGTAGTTTCACGTACTTGTGTCTATTTTGTAAATCATTTATAAAACCTGCATGTATTCTCATCCCAAAAATATTAGATTTTAAAAGTGGGACTATAACTCACTTTCACAGATTTTTACTTCGTCGGGAAGTAAGACTTGGCCACTGGTTGATTCACGAACCTATAACAATATATACATATATATCAAAGTATGTTCAAAATATATTTATAACACTTTTAATATATTTTGATGTTTTAAGTTTATTAAGTCAGCTGTCCTCGTTAGTAACCTACAACTAGTTGTCCACAGTTAGATGTACAGAAATAAATCGATAAATATTATCTTGAATCAATCCACGACCCAGTGTATACGTATCTCAGTATTGATCACAACTCAAACTATATATATTTTAGAATCAACCTCAACCCAGTATAGCTAACTCCAACATTCACATATAGAGTGTCTATGGTTGTTCCGAAATATATATAGATGTGTCGACATGATAGGTCGAAACATTGTATACGTGTCTATGGTATCTCAAGATTACATAATATACAATACAAGTTGATTAAGTTATGGTTGGAATAGATTTGTTACCAATTTTCACGTAGCTAAAATGAGAAAAATTATCCAATCTTATTGATACCATCGCTAAGACTTTTTGTGACAACTTCACTTGTACGCTTCAAGTAGCCATCAATTTATCTATATTAATCAATAATGATAAAACTTTAGTTATCAACTCATATTCGTCATGAAAACATTTTTATTGTTAGCCATGACGACCACACTCAAATTTCGGGACGAAATTTCTTTAACGGGTAGGTACTGTGATGACCCGGGAATTTTCGACCAAATTTAAACTTTATTCTTATATGATTAAGACACGATAAGCAAAGTCTGTAATGTTGAGTCTCATAAATTTTAAATTGTTTATATGGATTCATTCAACCCGTGACCAATTCCAACGATTCACGAACCATTAAATAATAAATAGAGATGTATATATAAATAACTATACATGTAAATAATTACATATTATAAATTAAATATACTAATAAACTATTATATGATTTAGTTATTATGAAACTTAAACTTGTTATTTAAAATTGCTTATTTAAATATAGAGAGTAGATTGAAATACAAAATTCGTCAATGCAAATAAAGTATTTAATGTTATACTCTGAGAAACATAATTATCGATTGTATGTATATTTTTATATATATAAATATTAAATATTCAAAGTATGTTATTAAATATATTATATGATAATACATAAATAATAAATTGTAATATTAATAAATTAAATGCAATTACGAGTTGTAAATATAGATGTATTAGTAATAGTATTATTACTTTTAATATTATTATTATTATTATCAAAATCAATTATCATATTATAAGTATTATCATATTATTATTATTATTATTTTTATCAATAATAATTATTAGTATCATTATTAATTTTATTATTAATGAGTATCAATATAGTAGATATTAATATTAGTATTATTTTTTTTTATTAATAGTATTATTATTACTACTATAATTATATTTATTAATAATTAAGATTTATAAAAACCAAATACATATATATATACAGTTACTACTACATAGTAGGACGTAACCAGATTTTTATATCTTATCTACTGTGTTTGATTTATCTTTTTAATCTACCAAGTACCAATCACAACATAAAATAGAAGAGTAATCCAAAAATCAGTTTCACATCTCTTTCACTTTTATGTTTCTTTTATTATATCTTTGTCCTTGCAAATTGATTCTATCGAACCTCATATGTCATAAAATCCTATCAAATACAATTGTAAGGGATATGAATTGACATCAAATTATTGATTATCAATCACAAACCCATTTGAGTTCATATCAATCACAAACCCATTTGAGTTTATACATTTTCTTTCTGTCTGTCTTGTACGGCTTAAACAACCTGAGTCACTTTGAGCCACCACTTGAAACCATCACATATAATCGATAACCACCTTCAATATGAAAACCATCTTCTATCATCTTGATCAACCATTATATTTTTCGATTTCAACATAGGTTACAACTCAAACAACCCCACACCATCGACCACTAATATATCTTGGATCAACAACACCACCTACAGCCTATTCCAGCCTTGCCTTTCTGCTTTCCTGTTGCAAACAAGTGCCAAACAAAAAGCAAACAGCCTTATGTCGTCTGCAACAGCTTTTCATTTCCAAAAGTTCACTTAATTTACACATGGTTGCATTCGACTACTTTAATGCCTGGTTTCCTTCTGCTTTTCGTTAAAACACAAAGAATTTAAACTACAATTGTAAAGGTGCTAGTGGGTGCATTTCCTTTCTAAATGGCCGAAATTTGAAAAGGTGGCCATCATGCTATGTTTTCTTCCAAAGTTCCAAAACCAACTTACCACCACTAACTACTAATTTTTCTTTTCTTTTGACCAATATATTATAATTAAGAGAACCCCCACATGTGATAAACATCCAGCTGTTTACTTTCTTAAATCTCGAAATTTTACAACATATCACATATAATCGGGCCATGTAGTTGTTTAGGTGGGCCGTGGTAATTCATTAAACATAATAATGATCCATATGTTGTTTGGGCCAAATCAAGTTCTAGATAGGATGATCATGATTGTGATTTATTGATGAATCATAGTGACGCTTATTAGTAGGTTATGATGAGAAAGATGATGGTGACGCTACTCGTTTCTCCTGCTTCATATATCTTTGTTTTATTTTCTGATCGAACAACAATTGAAGAGTGACTGCTACAGCTTCCTGTTTCACTGCTTAAACTGATGCCATACACTTCTGTTTCTGTTTAACGAATAATGTTAATGGTTCCTATAATTGATGTACGATGGGATGTACATGATGTATGATGATGCCAGATGGGTCTGTAGATGAAGAAGATTGAAAACCTGCGGGATTATATCCTAATAACCGAAACCCTTCTTGGTTATTAGCGGACTTGGTGAATTCATTTAACATAAGACAAACGGGCCGTATATTTATTTAACGTGTTGGGCTTCTATTTTCCCTGTTGGGCCGTGAGCCAATTTTTGTTATGTTGGGCCCTTAATTTCTTTTGGACTTGAACAGATAAACGAGTTAAATATTAATGGGTCTGAGATTTAATCAGAAAAACTGAAATGGCTCAATGGTTAGGGTGTTGTTGTGTAAGGGTAAGGTCGCGAGTTCGAGCCAGGTCTATGGCATTCTTTTTAGAAAACTTGTTCTTCAAAGGTTGTACCCTCTTTTTATTTTTATTATTATTATTATTATTATTATTATTATTATTATTATTATTATTATTATTATTATTATTATTATTATTATTATTATTTTATTATTAGTATTATTATTATTATTATTATTATTATTATTGTAAATAAATATTAGTTATGTAACTATATTACAATTATATTAATATTAAGTTTTAATGCATGATATAATATTTTAAACATTAATATATGATATATATAATAAATACATATACATTTTAATTAAAGTACTTTAATAAAAACTGATATATGAATATTAATTATTTAATTAAAAGATATAAAATAGTTATGATTAATTTAAGTATTAATGTAACATATAAATTATTAATATAACAAGTATATCAATAATATTACCTAAACTTGTTTAAACATTATCATATGTGTTAATATATATAATTGATATAGGTTCGTGAATCCGAGGCCAACCCTATACTTGTTCAATGCCGTTATATGTATTTTTACTATAAAATACAGTATGGTGAGTTCATTTAATTCTCTTTTACTCTTTAAATTTTTGGGACTGAGAATACATGCGCTGTTTTTACAACTGCTTTATTAAATGCCTTTGAAATATATTTTGAACTGCGAATATATGAAATGCTTTTATAAATGTTTGACGAGATAGACACAAGCAAAACATTCCTCGAATGAATTATAATGCAGACAGAAGTTCTGCGGATTCTTGTTGAATTATGTGGACATGATAATTGCCACCGTTGAATTATGTGGACATGATAAATTCCACCATTGAATTATGTGGACATGATAATTGCCACCAATTGATATGAATGTTATGTATCGAGAGAATGATTTTATACACAGGTTATGTGTATGTTATTTTTGTGCACGAGATAAGTATACGGTTACTAAGATTTATGAAAGATGATTTAGTACACGAGAAAGGTGTACTGTATTTAAAAGATATCGCATGTACATTACAGGTGGGTATAGGATTCGGGCCCATTTGTACCATGCAGGATTTAAATCTTGTGGTCTATCAAAATGATGAATTTTATTGTTTACGATAAACTTATGAACTCACCAACCTTTTGGTTGACACTTGAAAGCATGTTTATTCTCAGGTATGAAAGAAATCTTCCGCTGTGCATTTGTTCATATTAGAGACTTTACTTGGAGTCATTCATGACATATTTCAAAAAACGTTGCATTCGAGTCGTCGAGTTCATCAAGATTATTATTAAGTCAATTATAGATGGATATATTATGAATGGGTATACATGTCGTCAACTTTCGATGTAAATGAAAGTTTATCTTTTAAAAACGAATGCAATGTTTGAAAAATATATCATATAGAGGTCAAGTACCTCGCGATGTAATCAACTAATGTGAATCGTTTATAATCGATGTGGACTTTGTCTGGATGGATTAGGACGGGTCCTTTCAGTTTATATTTCATCGAACATATATAAATTATTTTCAATGTATTGAATTAAATATTAAATTGTCTTCATTGTGTGCTATATTTCATGCTTTATGTAAAATAAGCGGTATTGTAAGTTTGTAAAATATTGTATAAAAGTTTGAACGTGAAATATTATTATAATCAGTTTTTCATATAGAATTGTAGTAGTTGAATTATATATTAGCTACTAAGTATGAACTTAACGGGTAGGTACTACCCGAATTTAAACTTATAAAACGCTAATATGAAGAAAAAGCTTTTATAAATGAGTTCATATTATGCTACGAAATACTATTAACTACTCTTAATATTCTGTATGATTAACTTGTTCCATTTGACTATTTTGAAGGAAATGGCACCGACTACTCGACACACCGTGAATATGAATGAAGAGGAATTCCGTACTTTTCTAGCTTCAAACATAGCCGCAGTAGAGGCTGCGCTACATACCAACAATAACCTTGGATCTAGCAGTACAGGAAATCGTGTAGGATGCACCTACAAAGAATTCACTGCCTGCAAACCTTTGGAATTTGATGGAACCGAAGGACCGATCGGATTGAAACGGTGGACCGAGAAGGTCGAATCGGTGTTTGCCATAAGTAAGTGTACTGAAGAGGACAAAGTGAAGTACGCTACGCATACCTTCACAGGTTATGCGTTAACATGGTGGAATACCTATCTAGAGCAAGTGGGACAAGACGATGCGTACGCACTACCGTGGTCAGCATTCAAGCACTTGATGAACGAGAAGTACCGTCCCAGAACCGAGGTTAATAAGCTCAAGACAGAACTTAGAGGGTTACGAACCCAAGGATTTGATATTACCACGTACGAAAGAAGATTCACAGAATTGTGCCTATTGTGTCCGGGAGCATTCGAAGATGAGGAAGAGAAGATCGACGCGTTTGTGAAAGGATTACCGGAGAGAATCCAAGAAGATATAAGTTCACACGAGCCCGCCTCCATACAACAGGCATGTAGAATGGCTCACAAACTAGTGAACCAGATTGAAGAAAGAATTAAAGAACAGACTGCTGAAGAGGCCAATGTGAAGCAAGTCAAAAGAAAGTGGGAGGAAAACGGTGATAAGAATCACCAATACAACTACAACAGCAATTACAACAATAATCAAAACAATTATCCCAACAATCGCAACATCAATCGCAACTACAACAAACGGCCAACAACAACAACAACAACAACAACAACAGCAACTACAACAATCATCCCAACAACACTAATAACCGCAACAACAACAACAACAATCAGAAGCAGCTATGCCAAAGGTGTGAAAAGTATCACTCGGGGTTCTGCACTAAATTTTGCAACAATTGTAAAGGAAATGGTCATAGCACGGCGAAGTGTGAGGTCTACGGACCAGGGGTTAATAGAACGAAAGGAACAAATGGTGTCGGAACGAGTATTGGCGGAGCAAGTAGTGTCGGAGCAAGTTATGCCAATGTAGTTTGTTATAAATGTGGAAAACCGGGCCACATTATTAGAAATTGCCCGAACCAGGAGAACACGAATGGACAAGGCCGCGGAAGAGTTTTCAATATTAATGCGGCAGAGGCACAGGAAGACCCGGAGCTTGTTACGGGTACGTTTCTTATTGACAATAAATCTGCTTACGTTTTATTTGATTCGGATGCGGATAGAAGCTACATGAGTAGAGATTTTTGTGCTAAATTAAGTTGTCCATTGACGCCTTTGGATAGTAAATTTTTACTCGAATTAGCAAATGGTAAATTAATTTCAGCAGATAATATATGTCGGAATCGAGAAATTAAACTGGTTAGCGAAATATTTAAGATTGATTTGATACCAGTAGAGTTAGGGAGTTTTGATGTGATAATCGGTATGGACTGGTTGAAAGAAGTGAAAGCAGAGATCGTTTGTTACAAAAATGCAATTCGTATTATACGAGAAAAAGGAAAACCCTTAATGGTGTACGGAGAAAAGGGCAACACGAAGCTACATCTTATTAGTAATTTGAAGGCACAAAAACTAATAAGAAAAGGTTGCTATGCTGTTCTAGCACACGTCGAGAAAGTACAAACTGAAGAAAAGAGCATCAATGATGTTCCCATTGCAAAAGAATTTCCCGATGTATTTCTGAAAGAATTACCGGGATTACCCCCACATCGATCCATTGAATTTCAAATAGATCTTGTACCAGGAGCTACACCAATAGCTCGTGCTCCTTACAGACTCACACCTAGTGAGATGAAAGAACTGCAAAGCCAATTACAAGAACTTTTAGAGCGTGGTTTCATTCGACCAACCACATCACCGTGGGGAGCTCCTGTTTTGTTTGTCAAGAAGAAAGATGGTACATTCAGGTTGTGTATCGACTACCGAGAGTTGAACAAACTTACCATCAAGAACCGCTACCCACTACCGAGAATCGACAACTTATTTGATCAACTACAAGGCTCGTCTGTTTATTCAAAGATTGACTTACGTTCTGGGTATCATCAAATGCGGGTGAAAGAAGATGATATTCCAAAGACTGCTTTCAGAACACGTTACGGTCATTACGAGTTTATGGTCATGCCGTTTGGTTTAACTAATGCACCAGCTGTGTTCATGGACCTTATGAACCGAGTGTGTGGACCATACCTTGACAAGTTTGTCATTGTTTTCATTGATGACATACTTATTTACTCAAAGAATGACCAAGAACACGGTGAACATTTGAGAAAGGTGTTAGAAGTATTGAGGAAGGAAGAATTGTACGCTAAGTTTTCAAAGTGTGCATTTTGGTTGGAAGAAGTTCAATTCCTCGGTCACATAGTGAACAAAGAAGGTATTAAGGTGGATCCGGCAAAGATAGAAACTGTTGAAAAGTGGGAAACCCCGAAAACTCCGAAACACATACGCCAGTTTTTAGGACTAGCTGGTTACTACAGAAGGTTCATCCAAGACTTTTCCAGAATAGCAAAACCCTTGACTGCATTAACGCATAAAGGGAAGAAATTTGAATGGAATGATGAACAAGAGAAAGCGTTTCAGTTATTGAAGAAAAAGCTAACTACGGCACCTATATTGTCATTGCCTGAAGGGAATGATGATTTTGTGATTTATTGTGACGCATCAAAGCAAGGTCTCGGTTGTGTATTAATGCAACGAACGAAGGTGATTGCTTATGCGTCTAGACAATTGAAGATTCACGAACAAAATTATACGACGCATGATTTGGAATTAGGCGCGGTTGTTTTTGCATTAAAGACTTGGAGGCACTACTTATATGGGGTCAAAAGTATTATATATACCGACCACAAAAGTCTTCAACACATATTTAATCAGAAACAACTGAATATGAGGCAGCGTAGGTGGATTGAATTATTGAATGATTACGACTTTGAGATTCGTTACCACCCGGGGAAGGCAAATGTGGTAGCCGATGCCTTGAGCAGGAAGGACAGAGAACCCATTCGAGTAAAATCTATGAATATAATGATTCATAATAACCTTACTACTCAAATAAAGGAGGCGCAACAAGGAGTTTTAAAAGAGGGAAATTTAAAGGATGAAATACCCAAAGGATCGGAGAAGCATCTTAATATTCGGGAAGACGGAACCCGGTATAGGGCTGAAAGGATTTGGGTACCAAAATTTGGAGATATGAGAGAAATGGTACTTAGAGAAGCTCATAAAACCAGATACTCAATACATCCTGGAACGGGGAAGATGTACAAGGATCTCAAGAAACATTTTTGGTGGCCGGGTATGAAAGCCGATGTTGCTAAATACATAGGAGAATGTTTGACGTGTTCTAAGGTCAAAGATGAGCATCAGAATTAAAATAACCTATACTCTTAATAAGATATGTTTGAGTGCTCTTAATATCTAATTAAGTTATTAATGAAACACTCGATATAAAATAACAATTAAAATCACTAATAAAATATATATATTTGTTCGATTTCCATTACATGTGTTAATATACATAATTGAATATAGGTTCGTGAATCCGAGGCCAACCCTACACTTGTTCATTGTCATATGTATTTTTACTACAAAATACAGTATGGTGAGTTCATTTGATTCCTTTTTACTCTTTACATTTTTGAGACTGAGAATACATGCGCTGTTTTTATAACTTCTTTATTAAATGCTTTTGAAATATATTTTGAACTGTGAATACATGAAATACTTTTACAAATGTTTGACGAGATAGACACAAGCAAAACATTCCTCGAATGAATTATGTAGACATGATAATTGCCACCGTTGAATTATGTAGATATGATAATTGCCACTATTGAATTATGTGGACATGATAATTGCCACCATTGAATATGTGGACATGATAATTGCCACCAATTGATATGAATGTTATATATCGAGAGAATGATTTTTATACACAGGTTATGTGTATGTTATTTTTGTGCACGAGATATGTGTACGGTTACTAAGATTTATGAAAGATGATTTCGTACACGAGAAAGGTGTACTGTATTTAAAAGATATCGCATGTACATTACAGGTGGGTATAGGATTCGGGCCCATTTTTACCATGCAGGATTTAAATCTTGTGGTCTATCAAAATGATGAATTTTATTGTTTTATGATAAACTTATGAACTCACCAACCTTTTGGTTGACACTTTAAAGCATGTTTATTCTCAGATATGAAAGAAATCTTCCGCTGTGCATTTGCTCATATTACATGGAGTCATTCATGGCATATAGAGGTCAGAACCTCGCAATGGGACCAGCTGTTCAATAGATCTATCTTTAGGATTCGCGTCAATTAGGGTGTCTGTTCCCTAATTCTTAGATTACCAGACTTAATAAAAAGGGGCATATTCGATTTCGATAATTCAACCATAGAATGTAGTTTCACGTACTTGTGTCTATTTTGTAAATCATTTATAAAACCTGCATGTATTCTCATCCCAAAAATATTAGATTTTAAAAGTGGGACTATAACTCACTTTCACAGATTTTTACTTCGTCGGGAAGTAAGACTTGGCCACTGGTTGATTCACGCTCCTATAACAATATATACATATATATAAAAGTATGTTCAAAATATATTTACAACACTTTTAATATATTTTGAAGTTTTAAGTTTATTAAGTCAGCTATCCTCGTTAGTAACCTACAACTAGTTGTCCACAGTTAGATTTACAGAAATAAATCGATAAATATTATCTTGAATCAATCCACGACCCAGTGTATACGTATCTCAGTATTGATCACAACTCAAACTATATATATTTTAGAATCAACCTCAACCCTGTATAGCTAACTCCAACATTCACATATAGAGTGTCTATGGTTGTTCCGAAATATATATAGATGTGTCGACATGATAGGTCAAAACATTGTATACGTGTCTATGGTATTTCAAGATTACATAATATACAATACAAGTTGATTAAGTTATGGTTGGAATAGATTTGTTACCAATTTTCACGTAGCTAAAATGAGAAAAATTATCCAATCTTGTTTTACCCATAACTTCTTCATTTTAAATCCGTTTTGAGTGAATCAAATTGCTATGATTTTATATTGAACTCTATTTTATGAATCTAAACAGAAAAAGTATAGGTTTGTAGTCAGAAAAATAAGTTACAAGTCGTTTTTGTAAAGGTAGTCATTTCAGTCGAAAGAACGACGTCTAGATGACCATTTTAGAAAACATACTTCCACTTTGAGTTTAACCATAATTTTTGGATATAGTTTCATGTTCATAATAAAAATCATTTTCTCAGAATAACAACTTTTAAATCAAAGTTTATCATAGTTTTTAATTAACTAACCCAAAACAGCCCGCGGTGTTACTACGACGGCGTAAATCCGGTTTTACGGTGTTTTTCGTGTTTCCAGGTTTTAAATCATTAAGTTAGCATATCATAGTTAGAAGGATTAACTTTTGTTTGCGAACAAGTTTAGAATTAACTAAACTATGTTCTAGTGATTACAAGTTTAAACCTTCGAATAAGATGGCTTTATATGTATGAATCGAATGATGTTATGAACATCATTACTACCTTAAGTTCCTTGGATAAACCTACTGGAAAAGACAAAAATAGATCTAGCTTCAACGGATCCTTGGATGGCTCGAATTTCTTGAAGCAGAATCATGACACGAAAACAAGTTCAAGTAAGATCATCACTTGAAATAAGATTGTTATAGTTATAGAAATTGAACCAAAGTTTGAATATGATTATTACCTTGTATTAGAATGATAACCTACTGTAAGAAACAAAGATTTCTTGAGGTTGGATGATCACCTTACAAGATTGGAAGTGAGCTAGCAAACTTGAAAGTATTCTTGATTTTATGTAACTAGAACTTGTAGAATATATGAAGAACACTTAGAACTTGAAGATAGAACTTGAGAGAGATCAATTAGATGAAGAAAATTGAAGAATGAAAGTGTTTGTAGGTGTTTTTGGTCGTTGGTGTATGGATTAGATATAAAGGATATGTAATTTTGTTTTCATGTAAATAAGTCATGAATGATTACTCATATTTTTGTAATTTTATGAGATATTTCATGCTAGTTGCCAAATGATGGTTCCCACATGTGTTAGGTGACTCACATGGGCTGCTAAGAGATGATCATTGGAGTGTATATACCAATAGTACATACATCTAAAAGCTGTGTATTGTACGAGTACGAATACGGGTGCATACGAGTAGAATTGTTGATGAAACTGAACGAGGATGTAATTGTAAGCATTTTTGTTAAGTAGAAGTATTTTGATAAGTGTATTGAAGTCTTTCAAAAGTGTATAAATACATATTAAAACACTACATATATATACATTTTAACTGAGTCGTTAAGTCATCGTTAGTCGTTACATGTAAGTGTTGTTTTGAAACCTTTAGGTTAACGATCTTGTTAAATGTTGTTAACCCAATGTTTATAATATCAAATGAGATTTTAAATTATTATATTATCATGATATTATCATGTATGAATATCTCTTAATATGATATATATATACATTAAATGTCTTTACAACGATAATCGTTACATATATGTCTCGTTTAAAAATCATTAAGTTAGTAGTCTTGTTTTTACATATGTAGTTCATTGTTAATATACTTAATGATATGTTTACTTATCATACTATCATGTTAACTATATGTATATCCATATATATGTCATCATATAGTTTTTACAAGTTTTAACGTTCGTGAATCACCGGTCAACTTGGGTGGTCAATTGTCTATATAAAACATATTTCAATTAATCAAGTCTTAACAAGTTTGATTGCTTAACATGTTGGAAACATTTAATCATGTAAATATCAATCTCAATTAATATATATAAACATGGAAAAGTTCGGGTCACTACAGTACCTACCCGTTAAATAAATTTCGTCCCGAAATTTTAAGCTGTTGAAGGTGTTGACGAATCTTCTGGAAATAGATGCGGGTATTTCTTCTTCATCTAATCTTCACGCTCCCAGATGAACTCAGGTCCTCTACGAGCATTCCATCGAACCTTAACAATTGGTATCTTGTTTTGCTTAAGTCTTTTAACCTCACGATCCATTATTTCGACGGGTTCTTCAATGAATTGGAGTTTTTCGTTGATTTGGATTTCATCTAACGGAATAGTGAGATCTTCTTTAGCAAAACATTTCTTCAAATTCGAGACGTGGAAAGTGTTATGTAAAGCTGTGAGTTGTTGAGGTAACTCAAGTCGGTAAACTACTGGTCCGACACGATCAATAATCTTGAATGGTCCAATATACCTTGGATTTAATTTCCCTCGTTTACCAAAACGAACAACGCCTTTCCAAGGTGCAACTTTAAGCATGACCATCTCTCCAATTTCAAATTCTATATCTTTTCTTTTAATGTCAGCGTAGCTCTTTTGTCGACTTTGGGCGGTTTTCAACCGTTGTTGAATTTGGATGATCTTCTCGGTAGTTTCTTGTATAATCTCCGGACCCGTAATCTGTCTATCCCCCACTTCACTCCAACAAATCAGAGACCTACACTTTCTACCATAAAGTGCTTCAAACGGCGCCATCTCAATGCTTGAATGGTATCTGTTGTTGTAGGAAAATTCTGCTAATGGTAGATGTCGATCCCAACTATTTCCGAAATCAATAACACATGCTCGTAGCATGTCTTCAAGCGTTTGTATCATCCTTTCGCTCTGCCCATCAGTTTGTGGATGATAGGCAGTACTCATGTCTAGACGAGTTCCTAATGCTTGCTGTAATGTCTGCCAGAATCTTGAAATAAATCTGCCATCCCTATCAGAGATAATAGAGATTGGTATTCCATGTCTGGAGACGACTTCCTTCAAATATAGTCGTGCTAACTTCTCCATCTTGTCATCTTCTCTTATTGGCAGGAAGTGTGCTGATTTGGTGAGACGATCAACTATTACCCAAATAGTATCAAAACCACTTGCAGTCCTTGGCAATTTAGTGATGAAATCCATGGTAATGTTTTCCCATTTCCATTCTGGGATTTCAGGTTGTTGAAGTAGACCTGATGGTTTCTGATGCTCAGCTTTGACCTTAGAACACGTCAAACATTCTCCTATGTATTTAGCAACATCGGCTTTCATACCCGACCACCAAAAATGTTTCTTGAGATCCTTGTACATCTTCCCCGTTCTAGGATGTATTGAGTATCTGGTTTTATGAGCTTCTCTAAGTACCATTTCTCTCATATCTCCAAATTTTGGTACCCAAATCCTTTCAGCCCTATACCGGGTTCCGTCTTCCCAAATATTAAGATGCTTCTCCGATCCTTTGGGTATTTCATCCTTTAAATTTCTCTCTTTTAAAACTCCTTGTTGCATCTCCTTTATTTGAGTAGTAAGGTTATTATGAATCATTATATTCATAGATTTTACTCGAATGTGTTCTCTGTCCTTCCTGCTCAAGGCATCGGCTACCACATTTGCCTTCCCCGGGTGGTAACAAATCTCAAAGTCGTAATCATTCAATAATTCAATCCACCTACGCTGCCTCATATTCAGTTGTTTCTGATTAAATATGTGTTGAAGACTTTTGTGGTCGGTATATATAATACTTTTGACCCCATATAAGTAGTGCCTCCAAGTCTTTAATGCAAAAACAACCGCGCCTAATTCCAAATCATGCGTCGTATAATTTTGTTCGTGAATCTTCAATTGTCTAGACGCATAAGCAATCACCTTCGTTCGTTGCATTAATACACAACCGAGACCTTGCTTTGATGCGTCACAATAAATCACAAAATCATCATTCCCTTCAGGAAATGACAATATAGGTGCCGTAGTTAGCTTTTTCTTCAATAACTGAAACGCTTTCTCTTGTTCATCATTCCATTCAAATTTCTTCCCTTTATGCGTTAATGCAGTCAAGGGTTTTGCTATTCTGGAAAAGTCTTGGATGAACCTTCTGTAGTAACCAGCTAGTCCTAAAAACTGGCGTATGTGTTTCGGAGTTTTCGAGGTTTCCCACTTTTCAACAGTTTCTATCTTTGCCGGATCCACCTTAATACCTTCTCTGTTCACTATGTGACCGAGGAATTGAACTTCTTCCAACCAAAATGCACACTTTGAAAACTTAGCGTACAATTCTTCCTTCCTCAATACTTCTAACACCTTTCTCAAATGTTCACCGTGTTCTTGGTCATTCTTTGAGTAAATAAGTATGTCATCAATGAAAACAATGACAAACTTGTTAAGGTATGGTCCACACACTCGGTTCATAAGGTCCATGAACATAGCTGGTGCATTAGTTAAACCAAACGGCATGACCATAAACTCGTAATGACCGTAACGTGTTCTGAAAGCAGTCATTGGAATATCATCTTCTTTCACCCGCATTTGATGATACCCGAAACGTAAGTCAATCTTTGAATAAACAGACGAGCCTTGTAGTTGATCAAATAAGTCGTCGATTCTCGGTAGTGGGTAGCGGTTCTTGATGGTAAGTTTGTTCAACTCTCGGTAGTCGATACACAACCTGAATGTACCATCTTTCTTCTTGACAAACAAAACAGGAGCTCCCCACGGTGATGTGCTTGGTCGAATGAAACCACGCTCTAAAAGTTCTTGTAATTGGCTTTGTAGTTCTTTCATCTCGCTAGGTGCGAGTCTGTAAGGAGCACGAGCTATTGGTGCAGCTCTGATACCAACTGAAATGTCCCGTTCTTATTGATTAAAAACGTTCCATATTAATTGATTTCGTTGCGAGGTTTTGACCTCTATATGAGACGTTTTTCAAAGACTGTATTCATTTTAAAACAAACCATAACCTTTATTTCATCAATAAAGGTTTAAAAAGCTTTACGTAGATTATCAAATAATGATAATCTAAAATATCATGTTTACACACGACCATTACATAATGGTTTACAATACAAATATGTCACAACAAAATAAGTTTCTTGAATGCAGTTTTTACACAATATCATACAAGCATGGACTCCAAATCTCGTCCTTATTTAAGTATGCGACAGCGGAAGCTCTTAATAATCACCTGAGAATAAACATGCTTAAAACGTCAACAAAAATGTTGGTGAGTTATAGGTTTAACCTATATATATCAAATCATAATAATAGACCACAAGATTTCATATTTCAATACATATCCCATACATAGAGATAAAAATCATTCATATGGTGAACACCTGGTAACAGACATTAACAAGATGCATATATAAGAATATCCCCATCATTCCGGGACACCCTTCGGATATGATATAAATTTCGAAGTACTAAAGCATCCGGTACTTTGGATGGGGTTTGTTAGGCCCAATAGATCTATCTTTAGGATTCGCGTCAATTAGGGTGTCTGTTCCCTAATTCTTAGATTACCAGACTTAATAAAAAGGGGCATATTCGATTTCGATAATTCAACCATAGAATGTATTTTCACGTACTTGTGTCTATTTTGTAAATCATTTATCAAAACCTACATGTATTCTCATCCCAAAAATATTAGATTTTAAAAGTGGGACTATAACTCACTTTCACAGATTTTTACTTCGTCGGGAAGTAAGACTTGGCCACTAGTTGATTCACGAACCTATAACAATATATACATATATATCAAAGTATGTTCAAAATATATTTGCAACACTTTTAATATATTTTGATGTTTTAAGTTTATTAAGTCAGCTGTCCTCGTTAGTAACCTACAACTAGTTGTCCACAGTTAGATGTACAGAAATAAATCGATAAATATTATCTTGAATCAATCCATGACCCAGTGTATACGTATCTCAGTATTGATCACAACTTAAACTATATATATTTTGGAATCAACCTCAACCCTGTATAGCTAACTCCAACATTCACATATAGATTGTCTATGGTTGTTCCGAAATATATATAGATGTGTCGACATGATAGGTCGAAACATTGTATACGTGTCTATGGTATCTCAAGATTACATAATATACAATACAAGTTGATTAAGTTATGGTTGGAATAGATTTGTTACCAATTTTCACGTAGCTAAAATGAGAAAAATTATCCAATCTTGTTTTACCCATAACTTCTTCATTTTAAATCCGTTTTGAGTGAATCAAATTGCTATGGTTTCATATTGAACTCTATTTTATGAATTTAAACAGTAAAAGTATAGGTTTATAGTCAGAAAAATAAGTTACAAGTCGTTTTTGTAAAGGTAGTCATTTCAGTCGAAAGAACGACGTCTAGATGACCATTTTAGAAAACATACTTCCACTTTGAGTTTAACCATAATTTTTGGATATAGTTTCATGTTCATAATAAAAATCATTTTCTCAGAATAACAACTTTTAAATCAAAGTTTATCATAGTTTTTAATTAACTAACCCAAAACAGCCCGCGGTGTTACTACGACGGCGTAAATCCGGTTTTACAGTGTTTTTCGTGTTTCCAGGTTTTAAATCATTAAGTTAGCATATCATATAGATATAGAAAATGTGTTTAGTTGATTTTAAAAGTCTAGTTAGAAGGATTAACTTTTGTTTGCGAACAAGTTTAGAATTAACTAAACTATGTTCTAGTGATTACAAGTTTAAACCTTCGAATAAGATAGCTTTATATGTATGAATCGAATGATGTTATGAACATCATTACTACCTTAAGTTCCTTGGATAAAACTACTGGAAAAGATAAAAATGGATCTAGCTTCAACGGATCCTTGGATGGCTCGAAGTTCTTGAAGCAGAATCATGACACGAAAACAAGTTCAAGTAAGATCATCACTTGAAATAAGATTGTTATAGTTATAGAAATTGAACCAAAGTTTGAATATGATTATTACCTTGTATTAGAATGATAACCTACTGTAAGAAACAAAGATTTCTTGAGGTTGGATGATCACCTTACAAGATTGGAAGTGAGCTAGCAAACTTGAAAGTATTCTTGATTTTATGTAACTAGAACTTGTAGAATATATGAAGAACACTTAGAACTTGAAGATAGAACTCGAGAGAGATCAATTAGATGAAGAAAATTGAAGAATGAAAGTGTTTGTAGGTGTTTTTGGTCGTTGGTGTATGGATTAGATATAAAGGATATGTAATTTTGTTTTCATGTAAATAAGTCATGAATGATTACTCATATTTTTGTAATTTTATGAGATATTTCATGCTAGTTGCCAAATGATGGTTCCCACATGTGTTAGGTGACTTACATGAGCTGCTAAGAGATGATCATTGGAGTGTATATACCAATAGTACATACATCTAAAAGCTGTGTATTGTACGAGTACGAATACGGGTGCATACGAGTAGAATTGTTGATGAAACTGAACGAGGATGTAATTGTAAGCATTTTTGTTAAGTAGAAGTATTTTGATAAGTGTATTGAAGTCTTTTAAAAGTGTATAAATACATATTAAAACACTACATGTATATACATTTTAACTGAGTCGTTAAGTCATCGTTAGTCGTTACATGTAAGTGTTGTTTTGAAACCTTTAGGTTAACGATCTTGTTAAATGTTGTTAACCCAATGTTTATAATATCAAATGAGATTTTAAATTATTATATTATCATGATATTATCATGTATGAATATCTCTTAATATGATATATATACATTTAATGTCTTTACAACGATAATCGTTACATATATGTCTCGTTTAAAAATCATTAAGTTAGTAGTCTTGTTTTTACATATGTAGTTCATTGTTAATATACTTAATGATATGTTTACTTATCATAGTATCATGTTAACTATATATATATCCATATATATGTCATCATATAGTTTTTACAAGTTTTAACGTTCGTGAATCACCGGTCAACTTGGGTGGTCAATTGTCTATATAAAACATATTTCAATTAATCAAGTAATTTAATACCAACTATAAATTGATTTAATAATAATCTTTGATGAACTCAATGACTCGAATGCAACGTTCTTCGAAATATGCTATGAAAGACTCCAAGTAATATCTTTAAAATGAGCAAATGCACAGCGGAAGATTTCTTTAACACCTGAGAATAAACATGCTTTAAAGTGTCAACCAAAAGGTTGGTGAGTTCATTAGTTTATCATAATCATTTATTTTCATCATTTTAATAGACCACAAGAATTTCATTTCCAGTTCTCATAAATATACGTCCCATGCATAGAGACAAAAATAATCATTCATATGATGAACACCTGGTAACCGACATTAACTAGATACATATAAGAATATCCCCTATCATTCCGGGATCCTCCTTCGGACATGATATAAATTTCGAAGTACTAAAGCATCCGGTACTTTGGATGGTGTTTGTTAGGCCCAATAGATCTATCTTTAGGATTCGCGTCAATTAGGGTGTCTGTTCCCTAATTCTTAGATTACCAGACTTTAATAAAAAGGGGCATATTCGATTTCGATAATTCAACCATAGAATGTAGTTTCAATTACTTGTGTCTATTTCGTCAAACATTTATAAAAGTGCATGTATTCTCAGTCCCAAAAATATAAAGGGTAAAAAGGCAAATGAAACTCACCATACTGTATTTCATAGTAAAAATACATATAACGTCATGGAACAAGTGCAAGGTTGGCCTCGAATTCACGAACCTAAATTAATTATATATAATTATATGTTGGTCAATATTTGTCTAACAAATTAGGTCAAGTCATAGTGTACCACAATCCTAATGCTCGAGACTAATATGGAAAAGTCAACAAAAGTAAATTTGACTCAAAATAATTTTCAAAAATCTATACATGATTAATATGTAGTTTAAATATCGTCATTTTATATTTTTAAATATATTTAAAAGATTTATTAGAGTAAATAATATAATTTATTTATTAATAAATAAAATTTTATATTAAATTTATATAATAAAATATACTTTTATATATATTAAGTAATAAAATTTATAGGGTTCATTTAATATCATATAGATAATATGATAGGTATTATTAAAGTAATTTATTACACATAGTAAAATATGTTTGTATCACATATTTATTTGATAAAATAATATCTATAATGATAGTAAGTAAAAGTTGTATTATTTTGTAATAATAATTATTATTATAAAAATATCATTATTTATAATTACTAAGATGACATTATGATAAAACGATAATTCTAATTATGATATCTTTAATATTTACGATAATTTTTAATATTATCTTTAAAATAATAATTCTATTTAAAATAATAATAATAATAATAATGATATTTTATAGTAACAATGACATTTCTATTAAAATGATAATTTTTGTTAAAATGATAGTTTTAATACTAACGATACTTTTAATAATAATAGTAATGATAAAAATAATAAGAACGATAATTTTATCTAAATCAATATCTTATAATATTTTAATTTCATCATGATACTCTTACCCATTATTTCCTAATCGTTTCGTTTAATAGCTTTTAATCGTCTTTTATATCGTGTTCATAATAATGATAATAATAGTAATCAAAATAATTAGGTGTTACAAATATTTGTTTTAATTACACTAATATTAATAATGATAGTTACTATAACATTATTAACGATAATACTAATAATTATCTTAATGATAATATAGTAATAATAATAATAGTAATAACAATAACAATAACCATTTTTAAATAATGATATATATATTAATAATGATAATAATAATAATAATACCAATAATAATAATAATAATAATAATAATAATAATAATAATAATAATAATAATAATAATAATAATAATAATAATAATAATAATAATAATAATAATAATAATAATAATAATAATAATAATAATAATAATAATAATAATTGGATAATAATAATAATACTAATTATAACTTTAACGATAATAACGATAGTAATAATAACAAAAATAACAATTTTTAATAATAAATCCCTTTTATTGATAAAGATAATAATAATGATAATAATAATAAGATAAAACTAGAACGACGATAAAAACGACGATAATAATAATCATTTTTAATAAAAATATCGAAAATTCAATTGATTATAACTTCTAATCCGTTCATCGAAACCATTCGATATCTAAAGGAAAAGTTCTTAATTTTTCGCTAGCTTTCCAAGGACATGCATATCTTATACCTTATCTCAACCGCAAGTGTAACTAATTTAAGATTCAACCTAACCTGTCTAAGGGCAATATCAAAAGTACAAGCATGCATAATCCTAAATACTCGAGCACTAGTCAGGGATACACTATTAGTATATAAAAGTTAAATTATGAGTACTCACGTATCAATATTGAGATTCAATATTGCAGGAAAGGTACGTAGACGCAACGGAAATGATAAACACTATATTGACCTCACGAGCATACCCATGAACCATACTCGATCACCTCCATAGCTATAACCCATAATTTCCTTAATCCTATCCCACTCGAAAAATAATTTCGAAATCACTCGGACAGCACTCCGTCGTAATATTTTATGTATACTAATAATATCTTGAAATAATACGGAGTAAATATATATATATATATATATATATGTAAATCGATTGAGAGAGTTTAGAGAAAAATATTTTCAAGTTTCTATGAAATAATGAAACCTATTGAATTCTATTTATAATAGATTTTTGAATTATTAAAGTATGAATTATTAAAGTGAATTATTAAAGTATGAATTATTAAAGTGAATTATTAAAGTATGAATTATTAAAGTGAATTATTAAAGTATGAATTATTAAAGTGAATTATTAAAGTATGAATTATTAAAGTGAATTATTAAAGTTAAAGTAAAGTAAAAATAAAGTAAAGGTAAAGTTTAAGTATAGTAAAAGTATAAAACTATGTACGTATAATACGCGTATAAATATATATAATATTAATTTAAATCGTTATATATATTTAATAAAATAAAATATAAATATCGTTATCTTTATCATACTAGTTAAGTAACGAGTTGTCAAAAATGGTTCTAGATATTTATAAAAGTTATATACGTTTTAATAATAAAGTTCTTTTTAAACTGAAAACGTTTTTGTACGTTTGAAACTAAATAGATCAATCGAGTATTTATGAGATTCAATCTTCCACTATCCTTTGTCTAGTTCTCAATGATTGACAATTTATTCTTATTTAAAAATCACTTTACCATTTTCCGAATATTGTTAAAATGGAAAGATTTGTCAAATCAACGTGGGCCTTTCAACAGAGACTTGTAATAATAATTCAATATATCTGATAATTCAATCATTTGATCTTATCTTCTAATTCCATTGATAAACATTTTGAAACAGATACAATCATATAAAGTATTTAATCTAATATTTTGTTTACGTTTCAAGTTATAATATATATACACATATATATATATAATCATATTCATTTAATGGTTCGTGAATCGTTGGAACTTGGTTGAGGTTGAATGAATGTATGAACATAGTTTAAAATTCTTGAAATTTAACTTAACAAATATTGCTTATCGTGTCGGAAACATATAAAGATTAAAGTTTAAATTTGGTTGGAAATTTTCGGGTTGTCACAGTACCTACCCGTTAAAGAAATTTCGTCTCGAAATTTTGAGTGGAAAGGTCGTGAATGATAATAAGTATGTTTTCATGATGCATATGGGCTGAAAATTAAAGTTTTATCATCAGCGAATAATTTGGATAAACAATCCATTTATATGAAGAGTACGAATGAAGCTAACATAGAAGAGTGAAATGAGTAAGTGTAGATTCATCTTATCATTTGACGTAGATATGATTGATTCCCAGATTTCAAGGGATTTGAAGAAAATCTTCTTAATAAGATTTGACTCTCCGGTAATCAAGGGAATTAGGATCCGCTTTAAATACGATCGTCCATTTTAATTGTTCTGTCATAGATTTTCTTATAAATTCACCTCCTTCGTTTCCTTACAACTCACACCTTCTGTTGATGCATTTTATGCAAGTCCCTAGACATCTACCCACGTCCATTGCAGGTACAACAGTTTACTGGCTACCATGATTGCTTGTTATTATCCTATCCGTGTTTATATGTGGTTACAAGAGCTGCAGGAACGAGATTTAGATGTTTGACTATGTTAGACTTAGTCAGACGTACGAGTGAAGCCTCACTAGTACGGCTGACAGGCTCATACGCACGGTTGATGTTGAGCTAAGTCACAATTACAACCTAAATGGAAAGACACGAGTGAGTGATCACCCGTACGGCTGATGAAGCCAACTAGTACGTGTGATGAATGAATCGTATGGGTGAGTCAACAGCAGGGGTATATAAAGTCTTATGTTCTTCATTTCAGGTTAAGCCTCTTATTTGTTACACACACTCAGATCTAGTGAGCTCCTCCGATTCTCTCTCAGTCCAAATCACCCAGGTGGTGAATAATAGCTCTAGGTGTTGATCTAATCACACTTGATTTAGTTGTGGTTTGACTAAATTAATCAAAAAAAACTTAACCTATTCACTAGAGGGTTTGATTCACTTATTCTGCCATTGTGTGAGTTAAATCTGTTGATTTCTAAGTTCCTAGTCATGTTTCATCACCTTCTATTCTTTCCCCCTCAACTCATATTTTAAAGTATTCATCAATATGCTCCATCCAATTCTGATTCTCGATATACTTCTAACTTTCATATCGGTCATTCTTCTTTTTCATCTACCGCCGGAAGAATCTATTTACTTCTACTATACTCTTGGGTTTATAGTGTTTCTAGTTCTCCCGAGTCTTTATATTGCTATATGCATAGATATATATGGTTTATAATTTCTGGTTTATCGTTGGGCTTTATATGTTCCCTTATATTTCAAAGTCTCTGCTTCTGTCTTCTATAATCATTATCATTCACAGTTAATGCTCTCTTTTATTTGCTGCAATTTATACCCCAATTTCTATTTCGGAGTTTTGTCCTTTCGCTTCTTCTTCTTGTGATTAAGCACCGCTTGTAATGGTCCAGAATTCACAGATATGAATTTCGGAATGAACATTGTTAATGTTCTAGGAAGGAAATTGTGATGGCACGATCTTGACTTGTCAAATTAATAGAATACCTTGGAAAAGGCCGAATCATCAAGAAATATTTTCTTGATATTTTAGAGGTTAAATAGAATACAAGAGTCGTATAACATGGCACATGATGATGTTATGATCTGTGAATCATCACGTTCCATTTAGAAACTCAGAATGACTTACTGTAATATAATCACGTTGATCAAGTGTCATTATATTATACTAATTCATGCTTCAGTTCCCAACACTACTTCAAAATATTCCTATTTTAAACTTGAATGTTTCAGAATTTAGAAACTAAAATAGTTTCTTTTATGATGTAATACAGATAGCGCGAAGAGGTAAATGATTTCAAATAAGAAAAATTAAGAAAATATCTTCAGAAATATGGAGGATATTTATAATGAAAGATATGATGATATTTTAAAATTTCTAATATCAGAGGATGATGAAGAATATTATCCGCGGGGGTTTAGAGTCAGGAGCAAGGTATTCGTTAATGACTTCAGCAGGTACTAAATCATTTGGATCCTTTGAAGTCAGGTTCAGTCTTTGTAATTTGTCCACAGCCTCCTTCCTACTTTGCTCAATCCGTTTTCCAGTTCCAAAACTTCTCTTTTTCTGCGCTTTGCCAGCACACTTCATCATTATCATCCAGCTTTTACCGTTTAAAGTCGTTTATAGTTTTTGCTACTTCATCAGCATTTTTTCCATTTTCGGAGAACCAATTCGTAGTTCGGATTGTTTTTTAAGAAACTTCACATTCAAATTAAGTCCAGAAGATAGACGTTATATTTACACATATAACTGTTGGCGTAGACATGCTGTGAGATTTCAAAATACTGATTGCTAATTCCCAATGATTCGTATGGCAATTCTCATTACAAGATGCGAATGAGTAAATGATGGGGTTTCAATAAATAATTATAATGACTTTTTGGAGAGGCTAAAGTCAAAGGGTAATGAAGTTGTTGGTACATCTGCTAATAATGTGGTGGAATGTAAAAGGTTCCCTGGTAACGATGGTGTATATCTCAAGGTTATAATAAGGTTAGTCTGACTGAAAAGTCGAAGTTGACGTGCTGGAGCTGTGACAAAACTGGCTACTTTGAATAGGAGTCGCAAAGTTATTTTTGCTAATAAATGCCAAAGAATCTGACGCGGATACGTTGTTTAAACTTTTACTTTGGTTTCAAGAGTTTTTAGGTACATAACTGTGGGTAACATGTGGTTGGATCATCATCTCGATTGCTCATCATTCGAAGTGTCTTCAGAAATTTTCGAAGGGTTTGAACACAGATTGTAATCGTTAACATACATTTGATGTTCTAACACAGTTTTGAAGTCAAAATATAGCTTGTAAAAGATGTAAGGATCTAAGAGTGATGATTTTCGTCATATCTCGAGTTGAATTTTGAGATTTCAAAATCAGAATATGTAATTAAATTTTGAATGAGTATGGTTGTTTTGATTTCTATAAAAGAATGTATATTGTTGTGAAAGTGGGGAGTATAATGGATGATTTGCTGAATCAGATTAGAAGAATGTAACATATTATTTGTGAATTTATATATCTCTCGGGTATTACTTACCCGTTAAAAAAAATTTCACAATTAATATTTTGTACAAAAGAATTTTATTACAGTCTTTATGAAAATATATATATATGTATATTTTCTTCAAATGTAACATAGATTTAATGAGTTAATGTTAAATTAAACACATTTGATTTACGGTTGAAACTAGAATTGAATAATCCCTAATGGCTTTAAAAAGTACATAACTTTTACGCAGTATTTCTTTAATAACATTGAAATTATGAATCAATACTTCGTTATTTGTTGATGTATGATGTTCGGTTCGTGGAATTCTTGTGAATTTCGCAAAGTACGAATGATGTTATCTGAAAAGTTTCGGGTACATCGATGATGAAAGTGTAAAATCAAATATATACTTGATTTATTATGACAGAGATTGTAGTTAACGCTGGTTAAGTTGCGGCTGAAGGACGTACATTATTGCATATTTGTAATATGAAATAACCGAGTAGTTAAGATTCACACACAATAGCTTAGCACGGAAAGATTTATTTCAAAATATATATATATATATATATATATATATATATATATATATATATATATATATATATATATATATATATATATATATATATATATATATATATATATATATATATATATATATATATATATAATATACATATAATTTCTTCAGAGGGAATGAGTTAATTCTTCATAACTCGTTGATACAATATACACGTTATTGATTTGTAATGATGTCCACAGTGATTCTTGAACTGACAGAGTTTGTGATGTTATCGGTGTTGTTGATTCGGATGTTGACTGTACTGACGATGCTGGTAACGCTGACGGTACTGTTGATGTTGTTGGTAAAGCAAGTTTAGCTTGTTAATCACACACCATTTTTGTCAGGGTTTCTACTCTTCCTTCTATCATTTTGGTTTGCTTAACTGATTTATGGTTAGTGCTAGATTAGATAATCTCTAAGACTTTAGAGATTACATAATCACCGCGGAATGTTTCTCCAATGAAGTTATGAATTAATACTTCGTCAGTTATTGTTGTTGGTACTCCTTGGTATCTATGGTGCGTATGACGTTGATGCTCAAGTTGAGGTTTACGACGCGGTTGTGGTTGGAGGTGGTAATGGTACTGTTGGCGTTGATGATGGTGGTACTGGTTATGCTGCTGATGCTGCTGCTGGTGTTTGTAATCTCTGCACCATATTCTCCAAAGCCACTACCCGAGCGCGAAGATCGTTGACTTCTTCTATTACACCGGGGTGATTGTCGGTTCGGACAAGCAGATAAATAAAATCTAAAATTTGATGTAATATATAATCGTGACGAGATACTCTGGAAATGAGCGAGAACATGGTGTTTCGGACAGGTTCGCCGGTAAGTGCTTCAGGTTCTTCGTCAAGAGGGCAATGTGGTGGATGAAAGGGATCACCTTCTTCTTGTCTCCAATGATTGAGGAGGCTACGAACCCATCCCCAATTCACCCAGAATAGGTGATGATTGATTGGTTGATCTATTCCGGTCACACTGCTTTCGGAGCTTGAATGGGATTCCATTTCGGAATCTGAGTGACTTGAACTGATGACGAATTCCATTTCGTACGATTGGATAAAGGATTTTTTTTTTTGATATGAAATGATTTTGGCTAACGGATGGTATTCTAATTACATAGAATATATATATATATATAGATCAAAAGATTTCATAGATTACGGAGGACTTTGCGGGATATGTCAGGCAAAGTTTAAAGTAACAGATACGATAAGATATGATTTAGCAGATATGCTAAGATATAAATTTTTGTCTATACACTATTCATGCAATCAATGCAGCAAGACGTGTCTTAGACTAAAAATGATAAGCAGGTAATTTCCTGAGGATGATAAGTAGTTAATTTTCGACACAAAATGATAAGCAAAACTTTTGACATGCAGACACGGTCGAAGTCCAGACTCACTAATGCATCCTATCGACTTATCAGTTAGGCACACTAATGCAGACCTTGTTTTAATCAATAAGAACGGGACATTTCAGTTGGTATCAGAGCGATGGTCTTAGCGAACCAGGTCTTGCATTAGCGTGTCTAACTGATAGTTGTTAGGATGCATTAATGAGTCTGGACTTCGACCGTGTCTGCATGTCAAAAGTTTTGCTTATCATTTCGTGTCGGAAATTACTTACTTATCATCCTTAAAGTCTAGACACATCTTACTGCCTCTATTTCCTATATAGTGTATAGATAAAACTCATATCTTAGCAAATCTGCTAATTCATATCTTAGCGTATCTGTTATTGTTACCTTTGCCTGACAGCTTCCGTAGATTCCTTCGTAACTTATGGGATTTTAGTAATATATATGCATATGTAAATTATGTATTGCGGGGTACTAATCTACATCTTATAATCTATTTCTTATCGAAAATCCTTCATCTGATCGTATGGGATGAATCCCTCAACCAGTTCGAGTCCCTCAGATTTCGATAGCTATTACGATAGTTATTCCGATAGCTATTCCGATATGGATTTCCACTCGAACTCCGAAAGCAGTATAACCAGAATGAATCAACCAATCAGTCATCCCCAATTCATCTGATGGGTTCGTAGTTGACTTAATCAATGGAGACGCGGAGAAGGCGATCCCTTCCACCAACCGAATTCACCTCTTGACAATGAACCTGAAGCGTTTACCGCCGAACCATTCGAATCACCATTTTCACACACAATTCCAGAGTATCTCCCCACGATTATATACTATCTCAAATCCAAAACCTTATTCACTCGCTCGTTCCTACCGACAATCATCCCGGAGTAATAAGTCAACGAGCTTCGCACCCGAGTTGTAGCCTTGAAAAAAAAATGGTGCAAAACATACCAGCTTCAGCAACATCACCGGCATCAACAGTACCATCAGTAACAACACCAGTACCATCAACAATCCATGCTTCAACATCTCATTCTATACCTCGAGTATAATTATCGTTCTACGAATCGTTCTACATCCTTAATCTTCGTTCGACATGGCGATTATGTAATCTCTAATGTTTTAGAGATTATATATTCTTATTCTAACGGTAAATCAAATGAGTCTAATATCATATTGACTCATTAAATCCCTGACTACATCTGAAGAAAATATATATGTATATATGTTTTCATAAGGATTGTAATTAAAAATTCTTTTGTACAAATTGTTAATGGTGAAAATATTTTAACGGGTAGGTAATACCCGAGGAATATTTAGATTTCACATTAATAAGTTACACTGTACATTATTCGAATCTGATTCAACAGTCATTTACTATCCTACTTACATCCACAGACATACGTATTCGTTCACCACAGAATAACCATTTTCATTCAAATTTCATATTTGGATTTTGACCTATCAGAATCCAACAAGTGGCATAATGAAGAAATAATGGACACAATAAAAATTGATTAGAAACACACTAATTAACAATATGAAATTTTGTTAAGAAACCACGCTAATAAGATCCTAGCTAACTGTTCCTAGCTAACTGTTAATTCTGTATTACATTTTTTTATCGCAATTTATTTATCGCAATTTAATTATTGCAATTTTATTTATCATCATTTAATTTCTATTATTTACTTTACGCATTTTATTTATTGTCATTTATTTTCTGTTATTTATTTTACGCACTTTAAATATCGGGACACGTATACAAGGTTTTGACATATCATATCGACGCATTTATATATATTATTTGGAATCACCATAGACACTCTATATGCAGTAATGATCGAGTTCTCTATACAGGGTTGAGGTTGATTCAACAATAATATATATAGTTTGAGTTGTGATCGAGTCTGAGACATGTACACGGGTCACGATACGTATTAATTAATTCGAATATTATATATTAAACTATATATGAATTATTGGACTGTTACTGTGGACTATCGACTGTGGACTAATAACATTGGACAATTAAAATGAATTAAAAATATTGAATTATAACATATGAAACTAAACAATTCTTCAAGTTTGCCACTTGATTTCATCTTAAACCTCATTTATATCTTGGCGATTACAATCTGCGTTCTAACCTTTCATGATTCTTGAAAATACCTCAATCGAGAGGATGAACCAACCGTACTTCATCTACGGAAGAAAAGATATATGCATATAGATATGCACCTGAAAAACACTCGGAACTTGAGTAAACGTTTAACACGTATCTGTGCTAGCTTCTTTGGCATTGTTATTACCCAAAATAACTTGGTAATCCCTTTCAAAGTAGCAAATTTTGTCACAGCTCCAACAAGTCAACTTTGACTTTTCATTCGAAGTAGCCTTACTATAATCCTGATATATACAATTACCCTTTTGATACCGGAGGATTCTTTTATATTCCACCACATTACCAGCAAATGTACCAGCAACCTTGTCGCTCCTTAGTTTAAATCCCTTCGACAAATCACTATATTTATCTATTGAAGTCTCGTCATGTACTCATCCGCATCTTGTAACGAGAACTGCCATAACAATTACCAGGAATCAGCAATCAGTACTTTGAAAACTCACAGCATATCTACATCAACAGTTATATGTATGACATTTATCTCTTAAAATTATGATCTCTCATTCTGAAATTCTGAAAAGCACTCAGTCACAAATCAATACTCTGAATGTTGAAAAAGCTGAATGAAGCAGCAGAAACCATAGACAACCGTAAACGACCTTAATCATCGAAAGTTTGATGATAAAGAATAGTATGTTGGAAAAGCTCAGAAAAGTTGGAACTGGAAAATGGATTGAGCTAACCACGAAGGAGACCAAGGAAAAATACAAGGACCATACCATATATTCAAAGAATCCAGGTAATTCTGGATCCGATGAAATCTTCAACGAATATCTTGCTCCGTACTCATGTTAAAATCTTGCGGAAAATCTTTCTCATCAACCATCGAACTTAGAAATTCCAAAATATCATCATCAATATCTTCGATATTTCTGAGGATATTTTCATAAATATTCTCGTCCGAAATTATATACCTCTTCGTGCTTCCTGTGTATCATTATATTAGAAACATTCAATAGAAAATTTAGTACCGAAAAGCGGATTATGCGAAACTATGAAGGAAGCCGTGGACAAATCACAAAGAATAAGTTTGACTTCAAAGAATCTAAATTCTGTTTCTGATGAAATCTTTAGCGAATACCTTGCTTCTGACTCCAAACTCTTGCAGACAAATTTTCTTCACCATCCGTCGATATTAGAAATTCCAAGATATCATAGTATCTTTCATTATAAATATCCTCCATATTTCTGAAGATATTCTCATAACTATTCTATCTAAAAGCATTAATCTCTTCGTGCCATCAGTGTTACATAATATAGAAACTATTAGTTTCTATATTCTGTAAACTTTCGAGCTTAAAATATGAATGTTATTGAAGTAATGTTGGGAATTGATGCATGAGTTAGTATAATATAATGACACTTGATCAACGTGATTATATTACAGTAAGTCATGCTGAAATTCTAATGGTACATGATGATTCACAGATCATAACGTCATCATGTGCCATATTACATAACTTTTTCATTCTGCTTAACTTCTGAACATATCAATAAAATATATTCTTGATAGTTCTATTCTCAGTGATTCAGGTAATTTGACAAAACAAATCGTGCTACTACCTTTCCTTTCTACCTTGTATATTATGATAATTCGAAACTCCATACCTATGAATTCTGGACAATTACTTGCGAAAAGTAAACAAAAGCATGAAGCTCCGAAATAGAAAGGGGGTATAAATCGCAGCAAATAAGAGAGCGCATTAACTGTGGATGACAATGATTATAGGAGACAGAAGCAGGGACATGGAAACATAAGGAAAGATATAAAACCCAACAACAACGCAGAAATTACAAACCATGGATATTAATACGAATAACAATATAAAGACACGGTATAATTAAGAATAGTATCACCCCAAGGTAATAGTGGAAGTAAACAGATTCTTCTGATGGAAGATTTAAAAGAAGGATGACAGAAATGATAATTAGAAAAATATCAAGGATTAGAACAAGATTAAGCATTTTCACAATCGTTTGGATGTATGAACTAAGAAAGAAAGTATAGGAATGGTGAGGATAATGGAACGGAAGAGCTTAATTTATAATGGAAGTATCAGACAGAGTAATCGAGGTAGATCGTCGTATTTAATTATGGAGATCTTAATTTCCTTATTCGTGGAAGAATCAAATCACCTAAATATTTCGAAGATTTTCTTTAAATTCCCTGAATTCCGGAAATCAACCCTATCTACGTAAAAAGATATGATGGAACTTACTTTTCACATTTCATTTTTGTGATAGCTTCACTCGTACTCTTCGAGTAATCGAATAATTTTATCCATATTACAATATGGTAATAAAATTCTACTTTATCAACTCATATTCGTCATGAAAACATTTTTATGGTTAGCCATGACGACCTCACTCAAATTTCGGGACGAAATTTCTTTAACGGGTAGGTACTGTGACGACCCGGGAATTTCCGACCAAATTTAAACTTAATCTTTATATGATTCCGACACGATAAGCAGAGTCTGTAATGTTAAAATCTTAAAAACTTTGAACTGTGTTCATGTATTCATTTACCCTTCGACTGCTCTCGACGATTCACGGACAATTAATTGTAAATAGATGTGTGTGTATATATATATATATATAAATAATAATTCGAAATATAATTTGAAGTATTATATGCATATTGTAATATATATAAATTATGTAAATATTAAATATGTTATTATATAATATAAGTATTACATAATTAATAATGTGTTATAATTTTTTTTAATATCTTTATTATTATAATTACTAGGAAAATTATAACTATTATGATTATTATTATATTCATAGTTGTTATTATTACTATTATTATTATTGTTTATATAATTATTAATATTATTATTAATATTATTATTATTATTATTATTATTATTATTATTATTATTATTATTATTATTATTATTATTAGTAATAATATTATTATTAACATATTTATTTATTTATTAATACAAAATCTATATATATATATCTGGATTCAGTTAGACATCTTAATCGACTGTATTAGAGTAGTACTATCTGTCTCCAAATTTCTCCATAACTCAATCAATTGTACAAAATCAGATGTAAGCAGATTCTACTTTTCTTGTGTTTTTTTTATTCAATTTTTCTGTTCTTCTTTTAGTCTGATTGAGAAATTGAAACCATGTCAATATCAAAAAATCACAGAAAGGATTTGATTCAATTACCCATCTATTTCAGAGTTTTATTTTTTTTATTATTTCTGTCCTGGTAAATAAATTCGGTTTTCCATCATATTCACCTATCCCCACTTACACGACTTTTTCTTTTTCTATTTTTGTTTAAGAATCTAATCTAATCCATATATGCATACATATATAACATACATACATAAGAAAATCATCTATCTACTTTCTCTCCTTTCTTGATCAATCCATCATCACAAAGAACCCAAAACCTAGTTACAAGTTGTTAACCATCGAATCCGAAAACCCATTTGAGTTTATTCGAAACCCGTTCAAGAACACCACTTTCGAACACCGTTGAAAACTACCACACCATCTTTATGAAACAATCTCCAAAACCTCTCCTCCACTATCACCGCTACTAGACTACGACTAGTCATCATATTTTTACTACTACTCGTGAACACCATCAACACAAAAATGCAGCTGCTGCACCCACTTGATGCTCGAAATAAAACGGCTACGGTTAAGGTATCTTATCTCCAACCATCACCTTTCTTTTTGCTTTCCTTCTCTCATTGTAAACTAACACACAAGACATAATGAATTGATGCTAATCGAACCATCACCAACATGATGCTACAATTGTATTTCTGTTGCTAACCGCTGTTCAACAGACCCCAAACCCATCGATATAACTACTGGATTTCGCTACAACTGTTACGTATTAATTTCCTATTTCTAATTTAAACTACCGCAAACAACCACCATTTAACCACCTTCGCTACTGCTATATCTTTGTTAAATACCACTTTTCATATTACTATATCTATCTGCAACAATCATCACCTACTTCCGCTACTGCTCGAAATACTTCTACTGTTATTGATATATATTTTTTTCGAGACTACTACTCCAGGATCTATTTGTTTTCTTGTTGCGACATCTATTAAACAAAGAAGACCCACTTGTCAACACTTTGGCTAGTGGGTTACAGGGGTGGATACTAGTACAATAATGAAATGAAATCATGCAAATAATTATATCAAATGGTAAAATAACCGGTCCCAGCGAATTGACACGATCCATTATAAATTCGCGATATTAATTATTTTATTTTTATCACGGTATGAGAGTAATAATGGATGTAAGATTATGATATGATAATGATACGTGTAAAAAGGCAGTTGACGAGCTAGATGAGTGATGATATTATGTGAAAATAATGAGTGATGATGATAAGAGTATGATATATGATGGTATGATAATAGTAACTAGGTAATAAAGTTGATCATGATTAAGATGGTGATTAATGAAATGAAATGCTTAAATGAATTGATGATGATCCAACGATGGCTATGATTATAATATAAGGATTATGATCATACAGTGAATGAGGAGGATTATAATAATAGGACACAATAATGATGATGTTTAGTGTGAACTATGATGATGATTATTATAAAAAAAAAATTGAATACAATGATGATAACACAAATAAATGATGGTGGGTGATTATAAATTGGACGAAGGATAAAATTATGGTGGGGCAGTATATGAAAACAAATTTTAAAGGAAAGTTAGGAAATCGATTTTTTTAGTGATGAGCTGGACATATTCTTTTTGATCGATGAAACTGCAAAAAATCAAAACAACTTCAAGTTGACATTGGGCCGTGACACTATTGGGTTGTTATTGGACCATACTTTTGCTATTGGACCGTATTATTGGACTTGCTGTCGGACCAAAGTGAAACTTGGACCAACTAGTTGTTTGTGGACTTGCAACTTGGGTCATATAGAACTAAATCAGAAACTAAATCAGAAATGTATAGATAGAAGGATGGTTAGGGGTTTGGTGTTTAACCGATAGATCTTGGGTTCGATCCCGAGCTGGGGCAGTTTATTTTCATTAAGCCTTTCTTATTCAAGGTAGTTATTTTATTTATTTATTTATTTATCATTATTATTATTATTATTATTATTATTATTATTATTATTATTATTATTATTATTATTATTATTATTATGATTAACATTACTATTATCATTAAAAGTATTATTATTAGCATTAAGGTTACTATTAGTATTATTTTTATCATTATTATTATCGGTACTATTAGTATATCAAATAAAGATTTTCTATATAAAAATATATTTATGACATAAAACCTAACCATATTAATACTTTAGTAATAAATGTTAACTATATATATAGACAGTAGGTTTATCCAAGGAACTTAAGGTAGTAATGATGTTCATAACATCATTCGATTCATACATATAAAGCCATCTTATTCGAAGGTTTAAACTTGTAATCACTAGAACATAGTTTAGTTAATTCTAAACTTGTTCGCAAACAAAAGTCAATCCTTCTAACTTGACTTTTAAAATCAACTAAACACATGTTCTATATCTATATGATATGCTAACTTAATGATTTAAAACCTGGAAACACGAAAAACACCGTAAAACCGGATTTACGCCGTCGTAGTAACACCGCGGGCTGTTTTGGGTTAGTTAATTAAAAACTATGATAAACTTTGATTTAAAAGTTGTTATTCTGAGAAAATGATTTTTATTATGAACATGAAACTATATCCAAAAATTATGGTTAAACTCAAAGTGGAAGTATGTTTTCTAAAATGGTCATCTAGACGTCGTTCTTTCGACTGAAATGACTACCTTTACAAAAACGACTTGTAACTTATTTAAATGATATTGGTTCTGTGATGCTAAACGATGATGATGATGATTATTAGGATGGTGATATTAAACAATTAAGATGTTGATCATGAATTGTGAAATGATAATTATGGTGATGTTATGATCTTAAATTGTAGAAGAAGAAGAATCAAATACGATTTATAGGTTAAATGAATTTAAATTATAAGGTATAACAGAGAATGAGAAACAGAAGAATGGTTTAGGTGTGTGTGTGGTCGTTGAAGCGGAAGGTCATGGGTTCAAACCCGAACATGAGCATTTTTTTTTTTTAGAACTACATCTTTGAGGTAGATTTTTAATTTATTTACTTATCAATATTATTATTCTTATCATTATTATCACTATAGTTATTAGAATAAATGTTAGTATTATTAGTAAAATTATTAATTATTTTTATAGTTAGTATTATTAGTAGTATTATTATCATTATCATTAATATTATTATTATTATTATTATTATTATTATTATTATTATTATTATAACAAATAAAAATTTTCTATATAAGAGTATATATATTACAACTACCATAATATTACATATAATTATATATATATATATATATATATATATATATATATATATATATATATATATATATATATATATATATATATATATATATATATATATATTAAGGTTATTTATATAAATAATTACATATAACAAATTATTGATTTTAAATATAATATTAAACTACATAAATATTGACTATTTTAAATATATACAAATCAAATATATAAGATATAGTATATAATTTAAGATATAGTATATGAATTTATTTGATTAAAACTATATATGTTAATAAATATATAAATGATATAGGTTCGTGAATCTGAGGCCAACCCTATACTTGTTCAAAGTCGTCATATGTATTTTTACTACAAAATACATTAGGTGAGTTCATTTGATCCCTTTTACTCTTTACATTTTTGGGACTGAGAATACATGCGCTGATTTTACAACTGCTTATTTAAATGCTTTTGAAATATATTTTGAACTGCGAATACATGAAATGCTTTTATAAATGTTTGACGAGATAGACACAAGCAAAACATTCCTCGAATGAATTATATTGCAGACAGAAGTTCTGCGGATTATTATTGAATTATGTGGACATGATAATTGCCACCCTTGAATTATGTGGACATGATAATTGCCACCATTGAATTATGTGGACATGATAATTGCCACCATTGAATTATGTGAACAAGTTTTGTGTCGGTTGAGTTGATATAGACTTGAGCTGTTTGCAAACTAGGTTGCTTGTCATTATTTTTTCTATTTAACTGAGTTTTCGATCCGCTTTCCCGTACTGACCCTAATAGTGATTTTGATTCTATTATTAGCGACTCCCTCTATCGCAATAGAAATCGAGAATAGAGGCAACTTCGTTGCCTTTCTCGGTGAAGAATATCATTTTTGATTCTATTATTGTATTTTAAGTCCCGATATATTGTCATTATATAATAATTTGCGGTGTTATTAAGCTATCACATAGCTGGTCACAAGCACCGAAGTTGGTTTTGTGGAGCTTTTTTAATAGCGCAATGTTTAAACCACTCTACCAGAATAGTTCGATTCGCTTATTTTCTTTTCGTCGGTAAAACATAGAGGTTGATTTTAAAGCCATTGTAATTTCCATTTTAGCTCCATTCTAGAGAGCTCTTTTAAATTTTGCCGTTGTAAACTTTAACAAATGATTAATCGGTGTTTGGGACTCGGGGTGCGTTTGGTTAAACAAAATAATTAAAGAGTTGACGGTTGATAATCTGAATAAGCTAGAGCACTTTGATTGAATCTGTTGTAAATTTAGTAGTAAAATATGTATGGTAATTAGTCAAATATGGATAGTAAAATTTGTACTATATATATGTGGATAATGAACACACATATACACACCATTTTCTTACATATAAGAAATATACTCTCTCTCTCTTCCATTACTACTCTCTCATATTTAAGGATTGTATAGACTTAGGTCAAAATTAGTTATAAGCCTACTGAATTATAACACGTTATCAGCACGAAGAGCTTAGTGTAATCAAAGGATATCTCAAACGATCACGAGTCACTAATCAAGGTATGAAATTATTAAGGTTTTTCAGACTCGGACATATCAAATGTTGGACTACTAACATTTTGAACTACTAATTTTTATTAAGTTCTTAGTGCATTTGTATTGTTCTTATTATATGGTTGGCTCTGCCACCTAAATTATATATGGTCGACACTGTCGCCTAACTATCATTTATGTTTACTAACTTTTATTAACTTCACTAACATTTATATTTATGTTATTTAAGTTATATATGGCCGGTTATACCGCCTGAATTATATTTTCTGTAATCTAACTCTTATTAACTTCACTAACATTTATATTTATGTTATTTAAGTTATATATGGCCGGTTATACCGCCTGAATTATATTTTCTGTAATCTAACTCTTATTAACTTCACTAACATTTATATTTATGTTAATAAGACCTCATGATTGTACGCAACATGTCATTTGACAACACGGTACTTTATGTACGCAACACGTCATTTGACAACACGGTACCATGGGTCGAGATTAATTCCGATCAATAAGAATACGACGGGGTCTTTATATGTTATCTAACATTTATGATTACTTATGCAATTAATCATTATTTATTTCATGCATACTAATGTTTATTCTTAAATTTATAATTTTAAAAGTTAAAATAAAAAAAATAGTTTGTATTTTTATTAAAAGTAAATCTTAAAAGTTAAAATAAGAAAAAGTAGTTTGTACTTTTATTAAAAGTAAATCTTAAAAGTTAAAATACAAAAAGTAGTTTGTATTTTTATTAAAAGTAAATCTTAAAAGTTAAAATAAGAAAAAGTAGTTTGTATTTTTATTAAAAGTATATCTTAAAAGTTAAAGTAAGAAAAAAAAGGGGATGGTAAAATGGAATAGTTTTTTTTGTCAAAAATGAAGTATTGAAAATGAAGTGGTCTCCTTCTATAACTAAAAAAAATATATATATACTTTTATCAAATGAATTTTTTTTGTGGCCGACAATTTCAAACACGAGTCCGTGTTTAGTTTATCAAGAATATCTCTTGCTTTGGTGAAAGGTCACGATCACGATATCAGGTGTTGTGAAAGAATTAAAAAATTGGTCAAGTGGCCTTTTAAAAACTAAAAAAAAATTTAAACAAAAAGTTTTTTTTATATATTTATAATTTACGGGTAACGTAAAAAAAAGGAAGTTTTTTTTAAAAAAAAAAAAACAAAGAAAGTGTTTAAATGAGTTTTACAGAAAGGGGGAAAGCAAAGTAAAAAAAAACTTTTTTCCAAACAAAGGTAAATGAAAGTAGGACTTAATACAAGAAAAAAATAAACATCTCCTAGACGTGATAAAATCTATCAATGATAAGTATTAGACTTGATGAGCTAAATGTGACAAAAATGTTTCAACATGTCTTATGTTAATTTTCTAAAATAAGTTATTATTATTCCGAGTTTAACACATATACATATGTTAATTAAAAACAACCTTTTTGTTCTTATGTAGTGTTGGGTTGCAATTTTGGTTGTATGCCATAATTCCATCCAGTAGAGTGACAATAGAAAACTTTTGATGATAATCAATAAAAAACTTTTTTCCAAACTTGTCAAATGTTTTGTTAAAAACGTGACCGTTGAAAAAAGGAGGTTGAATAATAAAACTTAAAAACAAATTATTTTTTTTAAGAGTGTGCATCAAAATGGCCCGTTTAATAATGGGGAGTAAAAATATAGTCAAATTGTTTCAACGAACAAGGGTTCAATTGGATGTCTCTTAAAAAAAAATCCGCGGGTACGGGTGATGGATCCAATGGATCCGCATCCACGATCCGCGGGTGCTATCCCTAATTGTGACAAGTACAAATCAACTAAAAGTCTAAAAAATAAATGCTCTTATAGGGACCAAATGTTCACAATAATTGCCTAAGCTAGATATGAAACAAATAGTTCATAAAAAAAAAAAAAGGTCGTTGTGCGTTTTCGGGATGATAGCCGAAATACACTTACAAAAGTAGGTCAGCCGTCAATTCTTTATGGCCATATCAACGTAGATCAATAAAATCATTTATGGTTTTGATAAAAGATTAATTAAAAATTAATTTTTTTTTTTTTTGGTCTTGGATTCTCGGTAACAAAAGCAGAGGTTGTTTTTGGTTGCCACAACAAACAAGACAGAGGTTGTTAACTTTTGTTGTTAAACATGGCACAAGTGAACAATAACAATAGATTATTGTTTTTGAAAAGAATAATGATGCGTTAATTTTATTGTATAAAATAAAATTAAAGAAAATGGTTTTCATTGATGACTATGAACAAACGCAAACAAAGTGTTTGTGGTATTTGGTGATTAAAAAAAGTGCATCTAAAGCTTCTACTGAAAATAATATGCATCTAAAGCTTCTACTGAAAATTAATGTGCAAGGTACAACGTATAACTATATGGTCAAATTCATTTGAGCCTTCGGAGTCACAAGTATATGATGTATATATATATTACTCAATTAACAAAATAGTAAATCTAAATTAATTCATATGAATAGTAAAACGAAATTAATTAATTTACTATTCACATAAAAAAGCGCATATGATAAAAAGCGCATCGCATATGATAAGCGCATATGATAAAAAGCGAATATGATGAAAAGCACAACGCATATGATGAAAATCGCATATGATTAAAAGCGCATATGGTGAAAAACACAGCGCATATGATTAAAAGCGTATATGGTGAAAAGGATATATGATAAAAAAAAAAAAAAAAAAAACACATATGGTGATTAATGGAAAGCACATATGGTGATTAATGAAAAGTATATTGTGAAAAAGAATCACAAATGTTTCTTGAAAGAATTCAAGGTAAGATATATGAACCAATTCATCCATCATGTGAACCATTTTGATATTTCATTGTTCTAATAGACGCATCTAGCGGATGGTCTCATATTTGTATGTTATCAAGCCGTAATATGGCATTTGCAAAGTTTCTTGCACAAATTATTAAATTGAGAACACATTATTCTGATTACACCATTAAAAGGATGAGACTTGATAATGCTGGTGAGTTAACATCTCAAGCATTTAATGATCATTATATATCTACAGGGATTGTTGTTGAACATCCAGTTGCTCATGTGCATACACAAAATTGGTTTAGCTGAATCAATAGATAAACGCTTACAGCTAATAACTAGACAATTGATAATGAGTACAAATCTCTCAATATTTATATGTGGACATGTAAATTTACATGCTGCGACATTAATTCGCATTATACCATGTGGAAGTCGTAAATATTTTCACTTAATACTTGATTTTGGCCAAGAGCCAAATATTTTCTACCTTAAAACATTGGTTGTGCAGTGTATGTTCCAATTGTATCACCACAACACAATAAAATGGTTCTTCAAAGAAAGATGATAATATATTTTGGATATAAAACATCTTCAATCATAAGATATATTGAACCCATAATGGGTGATGTTTTTACAGCACGTTTTGCTGATTGTCATTTTAATAAAACATTGTTCCCTAGATTAGGGGGAGAAATAAAAATAAAAAATAAAATGATGCTTCATGATGCGAACATCAATTAAGGTATATTGAACTCGCACAAAAGAATGTGAAACGAAAGTTCAAAAATAATGCATATGCAAGAACTTGCAAATTAATTACTTTATGCATTTACAGATATAAAAAAGTGACTAAATCATATATACAGCGATAAATGCTCCAGCTCGAACTGAAATTCCAAAAGCTGGCAATAATGTCACTGTTGAGTCTTTGCCACGCATCAAACGTGGAAGATCAATTGGTTCCGAAGATAAAAATCCTCGAAAAAGAAAATCAGCTGATAATGAGGTAAGAGAAAGTGTTCAAGAAGAACCACAAATCAATATTCCTTCTGCAGAGGATATTGATAAATGTAAATACTAAAATTGCGATAAATTATGCAATATTATGGAACCGAAATGAAACTAAAATCTCTATGAGATATTTTCATATAATGTTACAATGACATCATGAATAAAGATGATGATCTGGAACTAAAATCTGTCATTGAATATACAAAATGGACATGATTGAGCTCAATGGAAAGGAGCAATAAGAGCTGAATTAGAATCGCTCGATAAAAGAAAAGTTTTCGGATCAATCGTTATCACTTTTAAAGATGTGAAACGTATGGGATACAAATGAATTTTTATCCGAAAAGAAATGTGCAAATGAAGTTACAAGGCAAAACTAGACTTGTAACTCAATATTTCCCACAAAGACCAGAAATGAATTAGGAGGAAAAATTATCCTCCTGTAATGGATACAATTACTTATTAGATACTTAATCAACCTGGTAGTTATTTAAATGCATCTCATGAATGTTGTTACTACTTATCTGTATGGATTACTTAATAGTGATATATATGAATATACCTAAAGGGTTAAGGTATCATAAGCATCTAATGTAAAACCCAAGGGAATATATTCCATTAAATCACAAAGATTTCTAAGTGGGTTTATACAAACGGGACGTATGTGGTATAACCGATTAAATGACTACTTGATAAAAAAAAGGGTATAAATATAAACTTATTTTGCACGTATGTTTTATAAAAACAATGTTCGGATATGAGATCGTAGTTGTTTATGTCAATGTTCTTAACATCATATGAACAAATAAAGAGATCTATGAAATCATTCAACTTCTAAAGAATTATTTTGAAATGAAAGATCTTGAAAAAACCAAGTATTACCTTGGATTGCAAATTGAGCATATGCCTAATGGTTTACTTGTACATCAAACAACTTATACCGAAAAGATTTTAAAACATTTTTTTTAAAGACAAACTCATTGTTGTTAGATCACTCAATATTGACACTGATCTATTTCATCCCTGCGAAGATCATGAAAATTTTAACAGATCGGAAGTTCTATATTTTAGTGCAATTGAGGTTCTTATGTATCTTATAGATTATACAAGATCTGACATTTCTTTTGCAGTTAATTTGTTGACAAGGTTCAGCTCAGCCCCTACCAAAAGACATTGGAATGGGATCAAACAAATAGTTTGATACCTTCGGGGAACTACTGATTTATAATTATTTTATTCTAACAACTCGAAACAAGATTTGTTTGGTTATACAGATGCAGATTATTTATCCGATCTACATAAAGCTAAATCTCAAACTGGATATGTATTCCTAAATGGAGGCACCGCAATATCATGATGTTCTCAAAACAAACACTTGTTGCAACATCATCAAATCATGCCGAAGTGATTGCATTACATGAAGCTACTCGGGAATGATTTTAGTTAAGATCAATGATACAAATCATTATTGATTCTTGTGGACTAGAACGCTATAAAAGCCTAACAACTATCTATGAAGATAATACAGCTTACATAGTACAAATGAAAGAAGAGTATCAAAAAATGACAGAACAAAACATAAATGCTGACGAGGCGCTAAAGTTATAAACAGTCTCAACGGTCATAAGTTTGATGGAAAAGAATGGTATATTAGTAAGGCTCAGAAAAATACTGAAAGGGAATAGGAATTGAAACAACAGTTTGAACAAACCATGAAGGAGACTGTAGACAAATCACGTGGACCAAACTTGTACATAAAAGATTTAGATGATACAGTTTCAGATGAAAACCTCAGATTCTTCTCATATACTCAAGATCTCGTAAAAGACAACCAGATTAAAATGAGATACGTTCAATCAACAACTCTGTTGATCTTTATACCAAAGCACTGTCAATCGCTGTTTTTCAAAACATACATTCACAATATTGGCATGAGGCAAGTTCAAAAGATGTGACGACTCAGCGTTGTCTACTTGAGGGGGAGTCAACTCTATGCTGCACTCTTTTTCCCTTAGCTAAAGTTTTATCCCACTGGGTTTTCTTTAGCAAAGTTTTTAACGAGGCAGTATTAATTGCTCTTTAAAAAAAAAATTACCATCCAAGGGGGAGTGTTGTAAATTTAGTAGTAAAATATGGATGGTAATTAGTCAAATATGGATAGTAAAATTTGTACTATATATATGTTGATAATGAACACACATATACACACCATTTTCTTACATATAAGAAATATACTCTCTCTCTCTTCCATTACTACTCTCTCATATTTAAGGATTGTATAGACTTAGGTCAAAATTAGTTATAAGCCTACTGAATTATAACAGAATCTAGTTTTTAAGGACAATAGACTATAAATTATTTGACAATAATTGTGAATGATACAAAAATTATCGTATTAATCCGTACATGAATATAAATAAAAGTAAATAATTATATGACAAGTATTCTACATATAGTTTAAGAGGATATTAATGCTTATATCACCTATTTAGAGCACTAGGTACCCGTAGTCATTTGACAATGTCCATTCCAATATCGAAAATGGACCTCGAGATTGACTGACTGTCACATGGGTGGGGTGTCTATAGTGTCCATTTCTTTTTTCTTTTTTCTAATTAATTTTTTAATATCTTTTTTATATTTAAATAATTAAAACAATATATAAAAACAAACAACTTTTATTAATTTAAAAAAATTATTATCCTAAAAAAGTAGAACTTAAACATTTAAAAATTAATCGACACACTGAATGTGTGTAAAAATAAATGTATTGTATAGTATATAGGTAAAAAAATGAAAAAGAAAAAAGAAAAAAAAGAAGTAAAAAGAGCCGTTCAACGGTCGAAAAAAAAGTAACGGTCAAATTTATCATCGTCAACTACGCGTCGTTGGGGATGGACGGGAGTGGCGACGGTGGTGCGGTGCCGGTGGACGGGTGGTCGGCGTCGATTTTTGATCGACGGTGGGGAGGGACGTTGTAGTGACCCGAAATTTTCCATGATTATATATATTAAGTGAAAACTATATTTACATGATTAAATGTTTCCAACATGTTAAGCAATCAAACTTGTTAAGACTTGATTAACTGAAATAGGTTTCATATAGACAATTGACCACCCAAGTTGACCGGCGATTCACGAACGTTAAAAACTTATAAAAACTACTTGATGATATATATATATATATGGATATATATATATAGTTAACATGAGATTATGATAAGTAAGTATCTCACTAAGTATATTAACAATGAGTTATATACATAAAAATGAGACTATTGAATTAAGAAGTTCGAAACGATATACATAACAATTATCTTTATAACAACGTCTTACTAAATACATATGAATTATATTAAGATATTGTTACACTATATTTAACATGATAAAATGATAATTATATATATCATTAAGTATGTTAACAATGAACTACATATGTAAAACAAGACTACTAACTTAAGAATTTCGAAACGAGGCATATATGTAACGATTATCGTTGTAACGACATTGTAATGTATATATATATATATATATATATATATATATATATATATATATATATATATATATATATATATATCATATTAGGATATATTCATACATAATAATATCATGATAATGTAATAATTTAACATCTCATTTCTTATGATAAACAAGGGATTAATTACATTTAACAGGATCGTTAACTTAAAGGTTTCAAAACAACACTTACATGCAATGACTAACGATGACTTAACGACTCAGTTAAAATGTATATACATGTAGTGTATTAAGATGTATTAGTACGCTTTTGAAAGACTTCAAGACACATATCAAAGTACATCTATATATTAAAAATGCTTACAATTACATTCTCATTCATTTTCATCAACAATTCTACTCGTATACACCCGTATTCGTACTCGTACAATACACAACTTATAAATGTATTTACTATTGGTATATACACTCCAATGATCAACTCTTAGCGGCCCTTGTGAGTCATCAAGACATGTGAGAACCATCATTTGGCAACTAGCATGAAATATCTAACAAAAATACAAACTAATGTGACCTTATATGGCCATGATACTTCACGTGAACATCAAACACACACCAACACTTTCTCATTCAACTTTCATGCATCAAATTGATCTCTCTCAAACTCTCTCTTGATGTTCTAAGTGTTCTTCATCATCTTCATCAAAATCTAGCTCAATCTAGCTCAAAAATCCAAACATAAAACAACTTATAAAACAACAACTCAAGAGCACATCAAGAACACTTTCAAGTTTGCAAGTCTACTTCCAAGCTTTCTAATCCATTCCAAGTAATCATATAAGATCAAGAAACCTTTGTTATTTACAGTAGGTTATCTTTCTTATTCAAGGTAACACTCATCTTCAAACTTTGATTCGATTTCTATAACTATAAACTATCTTAATTCGAGTGATAATCTTACTTGAACTTGTTTTCGTGTCATGATTCTACTTCAAGAACTTTCAAGCCATCCAAGATTCTTTGAAGCTAGATCATTTTTTGTCACTTCCAGTAGGTTTACCTACTAAACTTGAGGTAGTAATGATGTTCATAACATCATTCGATTCATATATATATAACTATCTTATTCGAAGATTTAAACTCGTAATCACTAGAACATAGTTTAGTTAATTCTAAACTTGTTCGCAAACAAAGTTAATCCTTCTAACTTAACTTTTAAAATCAACTAAACACATGTTCTATATCTATATGATATGCTAACTTAATGATTTAAATCCTGAAAACAAGAAGAACACCGTAAAACCGGACATACGCCGTCGTAGTAAAACCGGAGGTTGTTTTGGGTTAGATAATAAAAAACTATGATAAACTTTGATTTAAAAGTTGTTATTATGGGAAAATGATTTTTCTTATGAACATGAAACTATATCCAAAAATTATGGTTAACCTCAAAGTGGAAGTATGTTTTTCAAAATGGTCATCAAGACGTCGGTCTTTCGACTGAAATGACTACCTCTTACAAAAATGACTTGTAACTCATATTTCCGACTATAAACTTATACTTTTTCTGTTTAGTTTCATAAATTTCAGTTCAATATGAAACCATAGCAACTTGATTCACTCGAAACGGATTTAAAACGAAGAAATGGTGGGTAAAACAAAATTGGTTAAAATGGTTAATTTGACTACGGGATGAATTTACAAAAATCTATACTAACCATAACTTAACTAACTTATATTGTATTATACATGTAGTCTAACATATATTATGTAACCTTGATAGACCATAGACAAGTATGTAGCGACCCGACAAGATCGTCATTGACGGCGCCGTTAACTTAGGTCCCGTTGCGTGGTCATAGTCCCTATATGAGACGCGTTTGACCAAAATTATGTCGCATTCATTTGAAAAGTACAAGACATGCAAGGTTTAGTTTACAAACGGTTCGACAACACATTTAAGTTTACAAAGTTATAAAGCATAAATGAAGTAACTTGCGACATAATATAAGTTGAAAATCACAGTTGCTATAAATAGCGTAAGTATGTAAACATTTGTTTGAATCCAAAGGTGCTATCACTAGCGTATGCATGTATGCTTGACTCCAAGCAAGTAATCAAAGTGTATGCATGTATGCTTGACCCCAAGCAAGTATGAGTGTACGCGGAAGCATGTATCAAATAGCCATGTATGAACCTGAGAAACATATAGAAAACTGTCAACGAAAAACGTTGGTGAAATCATAGGTGTTTTAGTAAACGTTCTATTTGAACCACAAGATTTAATATAAGATGATTATCAAAATCATTTGCATTCCAAAGTTGTTATTTGTTTCGCGGGCACCCAATTATCAAACTTAACTGTTTTGTACCCTGTTACGTAGTGTTAGAATATACACTATACTCGAAAATATATTTCATCCGCTAACGGTAGCGAACCGCCCGAATGAGGCTCGTCAAGCCCATGTGATCACATAATATAAGTTCTCGTTTACACCCTGCAAGTGTAACTACTGATAATTGAATTGGGGATTTTTGTTCAAACCCGTACGTGGAATGTTCGTTTTCGTACTTGCGTTCAAAGTGTAAAAGTATGATACGTATATGTTTCTCATCCCATAGTTTAAAGCATAAAAGTTGTTTGAAAGATGGGACTATGATCTCACCTTATGTGCACGAGTAATAAGTACTTCAACAAGTAACGTGTGCAAAGAACAATGCTAGTCTTGACCTAAACAAATAGGTCGTACCAATAACGGTAAACACGATAGGTCAAAGATGTTCAATTAGTCCTATGGCTCGTTACGACTCGATTATGTAGCATGTGAGTCACGTTGTCAAGTTTCATGCAAGAATCAAGTATAAAGCATGTTAGAACGATCGCATAAATATTTGGTTAAGTTTAACTAAAAGTCAAACTTGGTCAAAGTCAACGGGGTCGGGTCGGGTATCCGACAATTTTTCTATGAAAGATAAGCATATATAAGTATGTTGGCCAAGTTTCATGTTAATCGGAGTTACGAGTAAGCGGGGGTGAAAACGTGAAAATCAAAAGAATTTGGGACAGACCAAAATGGCGCGCCGCTCCATTTATGACGCGCCGCTCCATTTAACTGATCAGCAAGTCTGGCAGTTTTCACACTCAAGCACGAATCCAACTTCAAACAATCATAACTTGTGAACCGTAAACATTCAAAACACGTATCTTATATCGTTGGAAAGGTATTTTGACAAGGAATTCAACTAACCACTTTTCATCAAGCAAAAATATCATTTACAATAACCGAAAACTCGTCAAGTTATCATTAAATATTTAAAATCATCGTTTCAAGTTTACAAAATGCATTTCTTGACTCGGGAATCCAATTCACACATATGATATGCCGTTTTGAAGGTAATGAAACATACATTACAACTAAACACTTACTAACAACATTTCCTAGCATTCAACGCATCAAAAGTTCGTTTTAAGTCTATCAAACCCTAACCCAAAATTCACAAAAATCAATAATCATGTGTTTGAAGTTTTCTTAATCAACCTACGCATCAAAACGAAGTTAGTGATACTAGTAACACAATTAAAACATGAACTTTAACAATTTAACAACATTAACTCATCCAAAATTCAAGATTAAGCAAACCCATTTCAAATGTTCAAACTAGTTACCCAAAACAACAAATCGAGCAAACAAAACATATATTCATGTTATTCTTGAGCCATAGACACTAATTAACACCATTTCATATAAAACGAATTTAGAGAAATCTAGTGTTTTTAGAAAGTTACCCAAACTTGATGAAATTTGTACCAAAATGTAGAGGATGAAGAGAGGATCATGAAAATATAATTTGTTTTGATGTTTGCTTCTTGATTCGAGTTTAGATGATGATTTTGTGAATTTGGTGTTTGAGTTCCAATAATGGAAATAGAGAGAAAAGGAGAAAGAGAGGTGGGATTGAATGAGTGGTGGTAGTGGTGGGTTGACTAGTTGACCTAGTCAACTAGTTTGCCTACTAGCCAACTTTGGTCCCTCAAGTTTCAAAGCGGGTGCAGAAATTAACCAAACGAATATTTTAAAAACGCTAGAGCAAACGAGTGATGTTATAATTAAATAATGGAAATATTATGAACGTTAGTCAACGGAAACTACGAATTTAAATAACGAAAGATATTATATAAAAAAAAGACAGTGTTAAAAATAAATTTAACCGAAAAACGCGGGATGTTACATTACCTACACCTTAAAGGAAATTTCGTCCCGAAATTTAGTTGGAAGTAGTAGTCGTTGTTTCTTCCTCGAAACCTTGGCGTTGCAAATTCTACGAATAAGTGAAGGTACTTCTTTGGGCATTCCAACGAACTTCGACAGTCGGGATTTTTCGTCGTTTCAGAGTTTGGTTTCACGATTCAAAATTTCAATCGGTTTTCTCATGAAGTGGAGTTTGCCATCGATATTAAGCTCATCGGAAGGAATAACAAGTTCTTGTTCGGCAAGACACTTCTTCAAGTTTGATATATGGAATGTATGATGAAAGGAGACTCAAACAAGTCAGAAAATCTAAACGGCTAGCAACGGGTCCAAAACGTCCCAAGATTTTAAAAGGATCAAAATATCGCGGATTTAGCTTTCTACGTTTCTTGAAACGGATTACACCTTTTCAAGGTGCGACTTTTAGTATTACACGGTCACTCACTTGGAATTCGAGAGGTTTACGTCTAACATCGGTATAGCTCCTTTGGCGACTACGACCGTTTGAGCCTTTCTTGGATTGGAACGATTTTAACGGTTATTTCATGAATGAGTTCGGGTCCGGTGGTTTGCTTATCATTTGCTTTGGTTCAACGATTTAGAAAATGACAATTGCGGCTATATGAGTTTTCGAAAGGTGTGGTGTTAATACTCGTATGATAACTATCGTTGTAAGAGAATTCGGTTAAAGGCAAAGACTTCTCCCAAGAAATTTTGAAATTTGATAACACAAATTTGTTTTATGGCTTCTGAGGTTTGAATCGTACATTTACTTGGTCCGTCGGTTTGTGGTTGATACGCCGTACTCATGTCTAAACATGGTCCCGAGGCTTTTTGTAAGGCGCTCCAAAAATCTAGAAGTGAAATGAGGATCTCGATCCGAAACGAAGTACATTTCTGTAAGATATATTCGAACAAGTTTGTTAGGACCTGAAAACGTTTGTTGGAACAAGTTTCTGTTTCTCAAGAATTTCGCACCGCGGAAGATTTATCGGTTTCCAAAAACGTTTGTTAGAGCAAGTTGCTTATCGGTTTCTGAAAATGTTCGTTAGGACTATTCACCCTCGTGGCGAATACTAGTATAACGTGAAGAGTCTCTCCCTCCATTGAGAATGTAGAATAAAGATTTCCTTAAACGGAAGTACGAGTGTGATGCGAGAGAAGTTTCCGCCTCGAGGTGAGCATAACAAGCATATCGTAGTTCATCAATAAAACTGCGCGAAGATGAGATAGTATACACATGTAACATACGTCTGATGTTGAAAGAATTTGCCATTCATTTGGAAGCATAAATATGGTTCGACAATAATCGAAGATGTGTCCCGGGTATGGTTGTTATCAGTATTCTCGGAGTTTTCGGATGTTCAAACAAGAAAAATGAAGTCATGTACATGGCACTTGGTGGTGATTAGGTTGATCGAGTCCAATCACCATCACGTGTCATTAGAACTTTGGTATGACTTACCATAATATAACCACGTTGATCGAGTGTCATTATATTACGCTAACTCATACCTCCATCCCCACATCACTCCATAGATTCAGGTTCGTGTAATCGTGAAGTTTTAAAATGAACAAAGCATAGCGACATCACCAACGTGACTCGTATTTAATCGAAAGAATTAGTGCAACTCTAAAGAAGCGTTCCCCGAGGGAAGTGTATAAATGATTGTTCACGTCAATGCGATTCAAGTCAAACAATAATGTATTCCGGTACGAGAAGTGTAACGAATCATGATAATGAATAGTACGCAACCGTAGTGACAAAATAGTGATGGCGATACTCACCTAAAGTAGTGATGGTAGTAACAAGAAGTGGTAGATAGTAAGGAACACCGGTGTGACACCGATAGTAAGTTGAAATGGTGGCGAATAACAATCTGGGAGACAGAGTTTCCGAACAAGTGTGAGTAATGAAGTCGTCGTCATCCTTACAAGTATGAATCTTGAATTTACGTATGTTACCAAAAAGTTGCAGAATACAAGTTCGTATGATGAAAACTTGGTACCATTAAGAAGTTTGCCTAAGAATGATTCAAGTATAATGCACAAGTAGTCAAGTAAGTGCAATCTATAGCAAATGTATGTCAGAATGCAATGGCTAACTATCCGGTTGTAGTCTAGATTCACTAATGCATCCTAAAGACTCTGTCAGACACACTAATGCACATCCTAGTTCCCTACAACCAACGCTCTGATACCATCTGTAGCGACCCGACAAAATCATCATTGACGGCGCTGTTAACTTAGGTCCCGTTGCGTGGTCATAGTCCCTATATGAGACGCGTTTGACCAAAATTATGTCGCATTCATTTGAAAAGTACAAGACTTGCAAGGTTTAGTTTACAAATGGTTCGACAACACGTTTAAGTTTACAAAGTTATAAAGCATAAATGAAGTAACTTGCAACATAATATAAGTTGAAAATCACAGTTGCTATAAATAGCGTAAGTATGTAAACATTTGTTTGAATCCAAAGGTGCTATCACTAGCGTATGCATGTATGCTTAACTCCAAGCAAGTAATCAAAGTGTATGCATGTATGCTTGACCCCAAGCAAGTATGAGTGTACGCGGAAGCATGTATCAAATAGCCATGTATGAACCTGAAAAATATATAGAAAACTGTCAACGAAAAATGTTGGTGAAATCATAGGTGTTTTAGTAAACGTTGTATTTGAACCACAAGATTTAATATAAGATGATTATCAAAATCATTTGCATTCCAAAGTTGTTATTTGTTTCGCGGGCACCCAATTATCAAACTTAACTGTTTTGTACCATGTTACGTAGTGTTAGAACATACACAATTGTAACACCCCGTTTTCCCCGTATATGATTTATAGGTGTATTGTGTATGTACGATAGGCGTATGAAGGGTTCGGGACATGTTCGGGTGTTGAGGTCTTGTATGCAAGAAAATGACTCAAATCACGCTGTGTGTCGCGGCGCGACAAATGAGGCCGCGGCGCGGCAATTAACTGGAAATCAGATCAGAAGTCCAACAAAAAATGATCCCAGACCTAGGCAAATGTCGCAGCGCGACATTTAAGGCCGCGACGCGGCAATGTGGGCGAACTGGTTCCTGTTTTCGCAATATTTAGGTAAAGTGAGGGGCATTTTGGTCTTGTCGCGTTTGAACCAGATTGTGATCTTAAATCTCATCCACTCCTTTCATTTCCTAATTTCTTTTCCCTTTTCATTTCATTTTCCTCTCAAAAACTCAAACACCCAATTGGATTCAAACGGATTTTTGGAAAGGAAGAAACGGGATTTGATCTTTGGCGTAGTTGACAAGTTTGTTCTCCTCGTTCTTAGCTACACGATGATACTAGTGGTAAGCTCTAACTCCGAATTTCATTTTCGTGTTCATCATTCAAATTTGGGGCTTTTGATTGTATGATTCATAGGTGAAACCCATTTAGTTGTTAATTAAAGATTAACACCAATATTCGGGTTTATTGTTGTTAAAGGTGAGTTTTGGGTTGGTTAATGATTTAACCATGTTTAAGACTTGTAAATGGTGTACAATCACTAGCATTAGTGATTATTGGTGTTTTGGAGACTTTTAGGGTTTTCGTGGTTGACTAATTTTGACTAGAATCAAAATTAGGGTTTGTTGAGGATTATGACTCGAATGTCGATTTGATGAGGTTTGTAAACTTAAAATGGATTAAGTTGAAGTATAAAACCGAGTTAAACATGTTTTGGTGTCAAAACTTGTAAATGGTGAGATTTTGACCTTATGGGTCAAAATTAGGGTTTATGGGTGATTTTGAGAACGATAAGTGTTTAACACTTGTGTTCGGGTTTAATTGGCATATTAGGACCATTATCACTTGTGTTAGTGATTATTGGTTAGTTTGGGCGCGGTTTGTACTTGGAGGTGCATTTGGGTCGAATTTGCACTAAGTGTCAAATTGGGTTGGTTTGTAAATCCAATCTAAGTGTGTTGTTGAATTTGTGATAATGGATTAGGTACTTTCCATTGACGAGTTGCGGATTACTTGGAAGCATTTTCTTCAAGGCGACAAGGTGAGTGTTAATATCCTATATGCATATGTATGTGTAGGATGGGTGCGGGTCGGGTAAAGTGGTTCTCGGTCATAGAGCTCACTTCACATATAGGTGGATTGATGGACTTGTGTATAGGTCCAATTGGCACGTTTGTGCATTTTGGTTGACCACCTTTGGCGAGGTATACGCTTGTGTGTACGTTATCACACGTGGTTGTGATTTGGATGTTATAACCCCAATGGCGAAGGGTTGATATTGTTGAGAAGTGAATCGCGTGTAGTTCGAATTCATGATGACTCGTGTAGTTCGGTCATCTTATTGAGGTAGTAATCTCGTGTAGTTTCGGATTACTAAGGCTCGTGTAGTTCGACCAACCTCGATGTTGCGAAGATAGTAATCTCGTGTGGGTTCGGATTACTAAGGCTCGTGTAGCTCGGCCAATCTTCATTGTGGCGTTTGGTATTCGGTAATGGGTTTAGGGGTTAACCTTATTCGTTTTATATTGTTATATATATTAATGTAATGTTATGTTGTAGCTAACCCTCCGGGTGTAGCTTATTGGCGTTGTTCACATCGTCGTTGGTGAACTTACACTTTGTTGATATCTTTAGCTTGTTGCTTATAGATAGTACGGTATGCTTAGTGTAGTTGCCTTATACATGGATGCTTCGGTATGCGGTATTTGATATTTGTGTGGCGTGTCCATTTTATACATATATATGTATGTAGTATACTATCATTCACTAAGTGTTAGCTTACCCTCTCGTTGTTGCTATTTTTATAGGATCGCATGCTTGGCGGCTCGGGTAAACTTGGGGATTAGAGCTCTTGGCTAGGTTGCTAAGAAGATCTTGCTTGTGTATTCGATTAGGATATGGGTAGCGTAGTCCCAAATCACCATGCTCGGTTTTGGTTGGAAACTAAACTAGTCGGGTCGTGTATGTCCGTTTGGACAATTAATCAATGTATTAAATGTTTTAAGGTTTATTAAACCTTCTATTGTATTAAAGATGTTTATGGAAACACAATTGGGACCTAAAGTGTTATTTAAAGCGTATTAAAAGGAAAAAAATTTATGGGCCAGTTTTAATACGGGTTGGGTCGTTTCAAGTGGTATCAGAGTATGGTCTAAGGGATTTAGGCGACTTGAGATAGGTGCCTAGACTTAGACTTTTGTGTGTGCTTATTTGTTGCGGGACTTGTAGGTGAACGGGTCGGAATGGGTTATAGTTAGTGCCTTGTTTGTAGGTGGACTAACTAGGATTTTTGGCTTATGTTGTGATGCTATTCCTTTGCGTGTGTTTATATCGCGTGGAATCGTCGTTGTGTTAGTTATATCATCGAGCGAGGCGGTTGTTGTACTAACGAGTTGAGACGACGTGTGTGCATAATAAGGACTTGCAAACCTTATTACGGGTGCAAATCGTGTCTAACAAGTGATGTACGATGAGTGTTGAGCAAGATGGGGCGGTGTTATGCGTGTTGTTTTATACGTTCGTGGACTAATCGTTTTGCATTCTTTAGAATGACGACGCGAAACGAGATCGAGACGAATGACGAGGAGTTTAACTCTAGAGTTGCGGCTGCTGTTGAGGAGCAAATGAGTGCATTTCGAGAAGAAATGGATAGGAAGTATTCCGAATTTCGGGGTAGTAGTGAAATGGAGCGTTGCCTTAAGAGCTTCATGAGGACTAAACCCCCGATGTATGACGGGAAACCGGATCCTTTGGTAAGCACAACTTGGATCTCGGATGTCGAAGGGTGTTTTCGTACTATTGAATGCCCTCCTGAGAAGAAGACGAGACTCGCAACTAGTTTGTTGCGGGGTAGGGCAAAGGATTGGTTGGATGGTAAGATTGATCTTGTCGGTGGTGAACCGTTTATGGCGTTATCGTGGGACAGGTTTAAGAAGGAATTCTTCGAGGAGTTCCGGACTTCAGCCGATTTGTCGGAAATGCGTAATGAGTTGCAAAATTTGCAACAGGGTTCTATGGATTTGAATACTCTCAAGACGACCTTTATGGCGAAGGCTCGTTTTTGCCCGGAGTATTTGGGGAATGATAATTTGTTGATGCAAGATTTCTATCGAACCTTGAATGATGACTTGAAGAATAAGATTAGTCGGGGTCACGCGAAATCGTTTGCGGAATTATTCGCCGTGGCTAGAGATTTCGAGTCGTATTCGCGATCAAAGATTGGTGAACCTTCAAGTGAGAGAAGGGTTGTTTCGTATGGTGCTCCGAGTAAGAGGACTAAGGGTCCGAGTGTGAGCACGGGTGGTACGCGGACGGGTATACCGGATTCTAGTGCATCTAGATGTTACAATTGTGGCATGAGGGGTCACAAGTCTTGGGAATGTTCGGTACCAAAGGGTGATGGTATGGTGTGTTTCAATTGCCAAGAAGAAGGACATCGTAAGTCGGAATGTCCCAAGTTAGCGGGGACGGGTGCAGCAAGGAGACGTTAAGGTACGTTTTTTTTAATAAATATGCCCTTTGATTATTTATTAAGTGCCGTTTGAATTTGAGTTGATTAAATGCCTTGTGTTGTTCATATTGTTGTTATGGGTGACATTCCTAATGGAAGTACCCAATGGTGACGTTGATTGTCAGGCGAAGGGCGTAAGACTTGGTGCCACCAAGCATTCCTTAGTATCAGGGAAATGTTTCTACCAAGCCATGGAAATGGGTTTTGGTGTTCGGTTGTTAAGCGCGTGTTCGCTTTTGTGTGGAGGTCGATGAACCGTGAGGTTCGACGGGTGGGCTGAAAACCTTGAGATCGAGTGTTTTGAATCTCGATGTATGTTGGTAATGGAGTATATAAGACGCGACATTAGGTGCCTCTTTCATACCTACTAGCGTGGTGTTCGACTCCGATTGTGTTGTGGTTACATTGTACTTAGGGTACCGGAGTGAAACCCTTAGGTATATGAGTGACTAGGTGGAAATTGACAAACTAGAGCAATTGGATGATTGCGAGGGTGTGGTTTGTGTAATCGTGGTACACTTTTTGTTCGAAGTGTTTAAGGATTGATTGGAATCCTTCGTGTGCTCAAGGCTGGAGCAAGATATGGTGATGGGTCGTGTGAGCCCAATCGTTTGTAAAGTCTACCTTTGGTAGCATTGTACGGTTGTACAAGTTGTGGATATGGGACGTAGTTCCAAGTGAGGGAGTTACACTCTCGCACGAGGAAATTTTAGTGTGAGATTTCGGATGATGCTTTTGGTAGATCCGGAAAATGTTGTCGAGACCTGGTTTTGGTTGATTAGTAGTAGATTACAATTTCGGATAAATTGTACTTATGGTTTGGATTTGAATTATCACCGAGGTGGTAATGTGGTAAATTTCGTTGAGAGATAATGGACGTGTTTGGTGAGCAAGGTGAAATCCTTCGGTTAAGGGAGGTGTGTGTCAGATTCTCTTCTAGAGAAGTATTGTTTTGTGCCTATGTTTGATATAGGTGGTTCTTGCTCGAGTGTGTGAATGGTTAGTGGTATCCGTTAGGATTCACTATGGCGTAGCAGAGCGCGATGTTACGCTACTCGTCGTTCGAGGCCAAAAGGGCGTTGATTGATGAAGCATGACTTTCGGAGTCCGCTGACTTCATCATGGTATTGGTGATTGATGAAGCATGACCTTTAGGGTCCGCTGACTTCATCATGAGCGAGGTGTTATATCGGTGAAGCATGACCATTTACGGGGTCCGCTGACTTCATCCGATGTTGAGATTGGTGAAGCATGATCTTCGGGTCCGCTGACTTCATCATGGTAGTGGATCGCGTGTGGTTTCGGATTCACGATGACGCGTGTGGTTTCGGTCATCTTATTGTGGAAGTGAGTCGCGTGTATTTCGGATTCACAAATGACTCGTGTGGTTTCGGTCATTGTATTGAGGAGTGAGTCTCGTGTAGTTCGGATTCACAAATGACTCGTGTAGTTCGGTCATTCCTCCGGGATAGTGACTCTCGTGTAGTTCGGATTCACTAAGGCGCGTGTAGTTCGGCCAATCCCGATTGTTGTTGTGGTGAAGGTAGTGAGTCGCGTGTAGTTCGGATTCACTAAGGCGCGTGTGTTTTCGGCCAGCCTTCGGGTTGTGTGATCTGTCGGTTGTTTTATACACCGATGGTGGGGTCGTAAGGACCATGATGTTTGATCTATTGGTTGTTTTATACACCAATGGTGGGGTCGTAAGGACCATGTCGTGTGATCTATTGGTTGTTTGATACACCAATGGTGGGGTCGTGAGGACCATGTTGCATGATTAGTGAGGCGATAGCCGTGCTTCGCTTACGTGTTGTTACGAGTGTGACAATAGTCGATTTTGTACACCTTGAGATTTGCGTTTCTATAGTCGTTTTGGGCGCTATCAGTTTTAGCCGTTGGATTATGATGTTACGGTAGTTGCGTATTGGTCGTATTGCGCACTACAAGGGATGTTTAGTGATTGGTGTTATCCATCAGGATTCATTTGGTTCGGTCTTCATCGTCTCGGATTGTTGACCTTAGGTTGAGACTTGGTTGCTTTTAGCGTTGTACTCGGTAAGGGTACGCTAAGGAATTGGTATCTCGATACGAGATTGGTTGAGTTTTCCCGATGTGAGGGATTGAGTTAGTGCTAGTGCTCAGAATTATGGAATTTGATAAATCGCGGGTGACGATTTAGCTGTTAAGGGTAACTCTTTGAGAAGAATTGTCTAAGGGATCGTTGTAGACTTCGGTTGTTGCGTGTATTGTACGTCTCGGGATGCGATCAAGTGTGTAATTTGTCATTGGATTAACCATCGGGTTAGCGAATTTGTGGTAGAAGTCGGTTTAAAATGCATGTTCGACGACCATTGAGTGTGGGTCCGTTTGGGTTCGTGACTAGGATCACGAGGACGTGATCGAATCTAAGTGGGGGAGAGTTGTAACACCCCATTTTCCTCGTATATGATTTATAGGTGTATTGTGTATGTACGATAGGCGTATGAAGGGTTCGGGACATGTTCGGGAGTTGAGGTCTTGTATGCAAGAAAATGACTCAGATCACGCTGTGTGTCACGGCGACAAATGAGGCCGCGGCGCGGCAATTAACTGGAAATCAGATCAGAAGTCCAACAAAAAATGATCCCAGACCTAGGCAAATGTCGCGGCGCGACATTTAAGGCCGCGACGCGGCAATGTGGGCGAACTGGTTCCTGTTTTCGCAATATTTAGGTAAAGTGAGGGGCATTTTGGTCTTTTCGCGTTTGAACCAGATTGAGATCTTAAATCTCATCCACTCCTTTCATTTCCTAATTTCTTTTCCCTTTTCATTTCATTTTCCTCTCAAAAACTCAAACACCCAATTAGATTCAAACGGATTTTTGGAAAGGAAGAAACGGGATTTGATCTTTGGCGTAGTTGACAAGTTTGTTCTCCTCGTTCTTAGCTACACGGTGATACTAGTGGTAAGCTCTAACTCCGAATTTCATTTTCGTGTTCATCATTCAAATTTGGGGCTTTTGATTGTATGATTCATAGGTGAAACCCATTTAGTTGTTAATTGGAGATTAACACCAATATTTGGGTTTATTGTTGTTAAAGGCGGGTTTTGGGTTGGTTAATGATTTAACCATGTTTAAGACTTGTAAATGGTGTACAATCACTAGCATTAGTGATTATTGGTGTTTTGGAGACTTTTAGGGTTTTCGTGGTTGACTAATTTTGATTAGAGTCAAAATTAGGGTTTGTTGAGGATTATGACCCGAATGTCGATTCGATGAGGTTTGTAAACTTAAAATGGATTAAGTTGAAGTATAAAACCGAGTTAACATGTTTTGGTGTCAAAACTTGTAAATGGTGAGATTTTAACCTTATGGGTCAAAATTAGGGTTTATGGGCAATTTTGAGAACGATAAGTGTTTAACACTTGTGTTCGGGTTTAATTGGCATATTAGGACCATTATCACTTGTGTTAGTGATTATTGGTTAGTTTGGGCGCGGTTTGTACTTGGAGGTTGTTGTGTGCGAGGGGTACTTAGAAATAGTATTATTTTTACAACGAAATACTATTAAATATGATACAATTTTACACAAGATATTTATTTATTTATAGAATGGATATACCTAAACCTTGCTACAACACTTATAGGCAGTGTACCTAATCGTACAATAGTGTAGTTTTTAGTAAGTCCGGTTCGTTCCACATGGAAAATTAAACAAGCTTAACGCTATATTAGTTTAAACTATATTTGTAAAAATACAAAAATATATATAAGTAATAATATTATTATAAAAAGGGTTTTTTACAGTTTAATGACCGGTTTGTCGATTTTAAAACTTTAGTCGCAGTTAAAACCTAATGTAAAATATTAATTATATAAAAGACTTAATTTAAAACGTAAAGTAAATAACGATAATGAAATTGCGATAAATAAAAGTGTGATAAAATAAAATTGCGATAATTAAAAAGTACGATAATTAAAAGTGCAATTAAATACAATGACAATAAATAAAAGTGCGATAATTAGAAGTGCAATTAAATATGAAAATAAAGGAATTATGCTTATTTAAACTTCCGTAATCATGATGTTTGACGTGTTGATTTTAGTTTCTTCCCATGGGTTAATTGTCCTTTGTCCTGGATTATTTAATATGTCCGTCTGGTTTTTGTCCATAACAGTCCATCAGTCATAAATATAAAGTGCGAGTGTCCTCGTCAAATTATCCTTATATCCGAAGTCAAATATTCCAACTAATTGGGGACTTAAACTGTAACAAGGTTTTAATACTTTGTTTAATAATTACACCAGGATATCGACTGCGTGTAACCCAAGGTTTTAATACTTTGTTAACAATTACGCCAAGTGTCCTATTAATCCATTCCCGTGTCCGGTTAAATGAACGATTATTCGTACATATAAATATCCCACCCATCGTGTCCGATCGAGTGTATATGGTTATTTATAGGTACGTCCAATTGTAAATCTTTACATTAAATTAATAAACTATCATTTAGTTAAACAAATATAAAGCCCATTAATAGCCCATAGTCTAATTTCCACAAGTGTCGTTCTTTTGTCCAAACCCCAATTATGGTACAAAGCCCAATTACCCCGTCTTAATATTTTAGTCCAACATCATGATTACTTCGGCATTAAATAAGCATAATAATAACTTAGCTACGAGACATTAAATTAAAAATAACATTAACCATAACTTACAGTGATTAAAAATAGCGTAGCGTTACACGGACAGAATTTCGACTTACACCCTTACTACATTCGCTATCATACCCTTATTATTAGAATTTAAAATTAAAATTAAAATATAATATATATATATATATATATATATATATATATATATATATATATATATATATATATATATATATATATATATATATATATATATATATATATATATCTTTACGTATGAAGGAAGAAGAAAAAGATGTGTTTTAGGTTCGTGCAAAGCCTGCCTTTTCCACTAGACCTTCAACAAGGTGGAAATTCTCGGATTCCTTATGTACACGTTCCTGCGGCTCGGATGAGTATGCGATCGCATGGCTTTATAACTGCCAGGCCATGCGATCGCATGGCCTGCTTTTCCAGCTCACATGAGCTTGTTTCTTCTGCCGACGGTTTTTAAATATAATATATAATATATAAATAATTTTAAGAATTATTTAAATATTATATTATATTTATGTGCATAGTTGACTTGTAATTTTTAGTCCGTTGCGTCGAGCGTTGAGAGTTGACTTTGGTCCCGGTTCCCATTTTTTGAACGTCCTTGCGTATAATTTAATATCTTGTACTTTGCGTTTCGCGTCTTGTACTCTTGTAATTTTGAGACGTTTCTTATCAATAATTTGAACAATTTTGATTGTACTTTGTACTTTTGAGCTTTTTGGTTGTTTGCGTCTTCAAATCATCGAATCTGTCCTTTGTCTTCACCTTTTATTATTTAAACGAATATTACTTGTAAATAGAACAATTGCAACTAAAAGCTTGTCTTTCTTGAGGGATAATGCTATGAAATATATGTTCGTTTTTAGCATTATCAGAGGTGCATTTGGGTCGAATTTGCACTAATTGTCAAATTGGGTTGGTTTGTAAATCCAATCTAAGTGTGTTGTTGAATTTGTGATAATGGATTATGTACTTTCTATTGACGAGTTGCGGATTACTTGGAAGCATTTCTTCAAGGCGACAAGGTGAGTGTTAATATCCTATATGCATATGTATGTGTAGGATGGGTGCGGGTCGGGTGAAGTGGTTCTCGGTTATAGAGCTCACTTCACATATAGGTGGATTGATGGACTTGTGTATAGGTCCAATTGGCACGTTTGTGCGTTTTGGTTGACCACCTTTGGCGAGGTACACGCTTGTGTGTACGTTATCACACGTGGTTGTGATTTGGATGTTATAACCCCAATGGCGAAGGGTTGATATTGTTGAGAAGTGAATCGCGTGTAGTTCGGATTCACGATGACTCGTGTAGTTCGGTCATCTTATTGAGGTAGTAATCTCGTGTAGTTTTGGATTACTAAGGCTCGTGTAGTTCGGCCAACCTCGATGTTGCGAAGATAGTAATCTCGTGTAGGTTCGGATTACTAAGGCTCGTGTAGCTCGGCCAATCTTCATTGTGGCGTTTGGTATTCGGTAATGGGTTAAGGGGTTAACCTTATTCGTTTTATATTGTTATATATATTAATGTAATGTTGTGTTGTAGCTAACCCTCTGGGTGTAGCTTATTGGCGTTGTTCACATCGTCGTTGGTGAACTTACACCTTGTTGATATCTTTAGCTTGTTGCTTAGAGATAGTACGATATGCTTAGTGTAGTTGCCTTATACATGGATGCTTCGGTATGCGGTATTTGATATTTGTGTGGCGTGTCCATTTTATACATATATATGTATGTAGTATATTATCATTCACTAAGCGTTAGCTTACCTCTCGTTGTTGCTATTGTACTTTGTACTTTTGAGCTTTTTGGTCGTTTGCGTCTTCAAATCGTCGAATCTGTCTTTTGTCTTCACCTTTTATTATTTAAACGAATATTACTTGTAAATAGAACAATTGCAACTAAAAGCTTGTCTTTCTTAAGGGATAATGCTATGAAATATATGTTCGTTTTTAGCATTATCAAATATTCCCACACTTGAGCGTTGCTTGTCATCAAGCAATATAGTCTTGAAATAAAAATACTAGAATCACTTCTTTATTCTTCACACTTTGTACATCAGTGATTTCTATACGGCGGTATAAACAATGGTACTAACGATGTGGTTTACAGTCCCACATGACTATAAAAATTTAGATCCTTAAGGAAATTGGATCTTTATGAAAACATTTGATCTTTTGAAAATACGATCTAGCTTTTACCCTAGATAAGTTTTTCGAAATAACCCTTCACCGGTGTTTGCAAATTATTTTTGTGGGTTTGGTGGGTTTCAGATTTGAAAATTTTAGCTCAAAACTTGCGGTTTTGTGTTACCCACTTGCTAACCTTGTATTGGGAAAGCAACACGTCCAGTATACTTGCTCCGTATATTACCTTTCGGTAAACTACCGTCCGGTTGTAAAGGAAAGCGTTGAACAAGCAACTGTTAAGGCATTGTCCCTGACATGCTTTTAATTATGGTTTATAACGTGTCGGATGCAATTACTATCCTTCGTAGGAGCAATAGTAAAGCTCACCCTATAGTTTTTTTTCGGTCTTGCACAAGGTCCTGTCTTTGACCATGCTATGCAACCACCGTTCTTACGGTTGACACCCGATTTGGTTCAGGTGACCTAATGAATTCCAGGTGAATTCCTAGGATTTTATGTTCAATGGTAATGAACGCATTGAAAATGGATTTTCAGAAAACAAATCGGTTTGTAATTCTCAATCGAGTTTAGATATCATCGAATTCCATGAGTTTGTAATTCTCAATCTTTAAAAGTCAATCTCAAGGATTGAGTAATATCAGTCTTAAAAGCTGATTTTTTATCTTTAAGGAGATTATCCTTTTCTGGGGATCTGATTCATTAGTCTTATCCAGCTAATTTACACGGCGTCCTCCCCATTTTACAAGAGAGATCTTCTCATGGTTAGGATAAGTCTGACCACTTGGCGACCCTGTTTTATGCTGAGGTCCGTGGATTTCCTGCTGATTTTAGTGATGACTTTTCTAGATTTTTCGTCAACCTACAGCTGGTCTGGACGACAACTTCATAACCTAAATCAAGAAGCGCGTTTTTTTTTCCGGAAGACTTTACTTCCTTTTAATGATGGAATTGATTCATCGTGTAGCTCCATCTTTCTTTCAAGTACATTACAGTAAATCGGGTGAAACTGATTAGTTTAGTCTAAAGCAAAAGTATCTTCAGTTATTTGTACAAAAATATGTGATATATGTTTTAAATAACTTGGTAAATTTTCCCACACTTGACTTTTATTTTCTTTTATTTGCCTTTTTATTGTCCTCTATTCCATTTTAAATGAATTCTAACATTTTAGGCTGTTTCTCAATTTATGTCCTTTCCGAGGTAACAATAATTTCGGTGTTAACACCTAGTTTTATCGTTCATAAATATGTATAAACATGATTTTGAATTCATTTAATTGAAAATTTTGAAAAATTTTACTAGAATTGGGTAGTCAGTATATAAGACTAGGGCTGTTCTTTATTATCAGAGAGCACTAGATTCTAATACAACTACTGCGTTACTAGTATTTTTAATGGTAACCAAGTGTTTAAATAAAAAATTTAAAAAATCCGAAAGAATTTAACCCCTTCCCACACTCAAGCTCTTGCAATGCCCTCATTTGCAAGAAATCAGTAACAATTTAAATTATTCAGGGTGTTTAGCGTAGAAAAATGATTAAATTTTACCAAAGTTTCCAAACATATTGGCGTTTGTTTGTTGAATGATAAATGGTGCACATCATTTGTTCATTCCGTCTTGTTGTTACATCATATTTGTTTTTCGTTTTGTCGTCAAAATTAGTAGCTTTTGCTGAACTTAATGCCAGTCTTTGAAAATGAGTTGTTTTACCTTGTTGTGTACAATCGACAATATACATACATACAAATATAAATATGCATGGTAATTTGAAATGGGACTTAAAATCCCACTTTCAAATTAAATATGAAACATTAGTACAACATATAAAAATATTAAACATTACAATAAAAGTATCATAATATAATGTGTTTAAACATAAATAAACAGAAATAATAAAAATTAAAAATCATATAAATTATCAACCGGAACTAAATCAATCTGGATAGGGGTTCCAGTTCATGTCGTCGTCTGGATTCCATAGTTGGTGATAGGTGTACTGGTATGCCTGGTTAGGGTCGTAGAGAGTAAATGGCGATCTCATCTCGGGCTGATGTGGAGGATAGTAAGCGGGTCGGGTCCGAACGTAGTGATCCTGAGGTGACAGCCGGCTCATAATCTGACGCTGATGATAGTCCCATCTATCATGCTGTCATTGCCTGGAATGCTCGTAATCATTCTGGGCTTGCCACTGCTCCATTCGACAAAATCTCTCCACGTTTTTCATATCTACCTCATCTATATGCTGGTAGACATCAGTCATAGCCTCCCGAATGACATCCCTAATGTCATCCGCTTCCTCCATTTCCTCATCTGAGCCTCTCTCTACTTGAGGATGACTACCTTCATAGGGTATTGCCTGGTTGCGTCTACTCTTTAATACCTTAGCACCCGCATAAACCCTCAATCCTAAAGGCTCAACATGTTCCCTACATTCCAAAAGTGGACCCCCTTGGTCCTTATCTACACCTAAATACTCTCCAATGAGAGTAACAAAAATACCTCCTCCAATTATCCCCCCTTCCTGTATTCCTTCAACCATCTTAGATAAATAAAAACCAACACAGTAGGGGATATTAACAAAGCCTCTTGGGTCTCGAATACACTTTAGGTAAAATAAATCATGTAAGATCAATTTTTCCTTGTTGTGACCTCTCTGTGTAATCGAGTTAGTCAAAAATCTATGAATTATGCGAAGCTCGTCTTTGTTAATATGTAAGTAGGTATGTGTTCCTGCCCGCCCAAAAACATTATTATCTGACATACGCCTCCAGATGGCGTTCGCATCAAAATTCCTATCTACCCTTTCACCACGATAAATCAAATTCATACAATCGGGTAGTAGTAATTCAGCGGGCGTATATATCTGCAAAGCCCTGGCCATGTCCAGCATGGACATCCTGTACATCCTACGGCCAAGTATAAACCTAAGAAAACTTCTATCATCTAATCTATCTACATCTACATTTAATGCTATAGTACTCATCAGCTCAACACACCATTCCTTATATACAGGTCTACGAATGGTGAATAAACATTCCCAATCAGTAAAAGAAGTACTGCCATACCTTTGAATCAGATGCTCCCTAACACGGTCAGCTAGTTGGACCCTTTCCAAAGGATTCCAATCAATTACCCTAGGCACCTCTACATCTTTCGTTACTAATTTGAATTTATTACTTTGATATGCCAGGTAATCTCTCCAGCTTCTATCGAATCTCAGATTAGGATGCAATGTATGTTCATGAATCGCTGGGTATTCTACTGGCGGATGCATCGGAATTACTATGAATTCATTAACAAACTGTAGCGGATCATAATAAGGTACATGTTGATCAGGCTGATGTTGTTGTTCCTGTTGTGGTTCTTGTTTGGGTTCTGGCTCGTATTGCAGCTCATATTCTGGTTCAGGTTCTTGTTGTGGTTGTCTAGATGACGATGAAGCACCAGCAGTATCGGTTTTCTGCAAAACACATTAAACACAAAATTTGTGCATTCAAATATGCATTAGTGTTAGCAAAATAACAACTTAAACTAACCACAATAACATGTTCAATCAAAATTAAACTTATACACATTTTCTCAATTTTTACAATTCTACACTTTTTCAAATAAGCACATATAAAAATGTATACAAAGTTCATATGCATTTAATTCAAATAACATGTCAAAATAGTCATTACTAGCAATTAAACAAGTCTCAAATGGCAATTATATCAAATTAATCAAGTTCATGAATTTTAGACTTAAAAAGTCTACTTTAATCTCCAAAAATCATGTTTAGGATCAATGTTTGGATCATTTAACTACCTAAACATGTTACACTACTTAATTTAGCAATAATTCATGACAAAAATCGGCCATAACCTGTTTATATCAAAAAGCCCCAAATTGCTCAAGAACACAAACCCTAGATTTCTAAAAATTTTGAAGTTTTTGGCTTCAAATCATGTTAAATAGCATCAATCGAGGTTATACATGCATAATATACTAACAATTTAACTCTAATTACACTAGAAATTAACAAAATTGCATTAGGTAAAATATTGGTAATTATCACAAAAACTAGAAATTTTAAGAGTTTAGAGGTGTAATTTTTACCTTTTTGTTGAAGAATCCGAACCTAGGCATGATTATAGCGAATTGTAGCAACAAATTTCGTGAATTTTGGTGAAAAAATGGCGATTTTAGGAGTGTATATGTGTGTGTGTGTGTGTGTGTGTGTGTGTGTGTGTGTGTGTGTTCGTGTATATGTTGGTGTTTGAAGTGAGGCAGAAGCTCGATGCCTTTTGATCCTGGCCAGAAAATCAGCTCCATGCGATCGCATGGAATTGAAGTTCAAAACCCATGCGATCGCATGGGTCTGGTATTTTTTTTTATATAAAACCTTAAAACTTTTAAAACATAAATTAATAAAATTTTAAAAATTTGTTTCTTTTTAGGATGAGGGTGTTTCTGATCGTTGTCCTAGTCCGTCCGTCAACAAAATTTTAAAATTTGTCAATTCAAAGCGCGGTTTTAAAAGTAAAGATTTTTAGGTTTTTTAAATGTTTTTGGCATACTTTAGTTCAATAAGATTAAAAATAATGATAATAAAAGTTCTCATCCCTCCCTTGGGTAGAGCAATTTCGGTTCAACGACCTAGTCTTCAACTCACGACGAATTTTAAAAATCATATTTTTAACTTAGCGAAATAAAGTAAATTTTTGTTTTTAAATTCACACAAAACATAAATTTAAATTGCATAAAATTAAAAATTCATATTAATAATATTTAAAAATTCACACCAAACTTATATTATATTTTTTTTTTATACATACAAACTTATATTAAAAATATTAATTTTTCAAATATTTACAAACTTAAATATATTGATTTAAAAAAAATTTACAATATTAGTTTAATATTTATATATTAATTTTAAAACCAAAGTAAAAATAAAATTAAAAATCTTTTTGGTCTTTTATCCTACTTTAATCAATCAAATATTATCAAAAATATACGCCCCTCTTTTCGGTAAAGTAATTTCGGCTATATAACCTAGTTTTACTCCTGACGAATTTTTGAAATATTTTGGGTTGATTGATTAAAGATATTTATACCTTAAGAATAAACGGTAAATTTCGCAGTGATGTATTAAATTTTTGTATGATATCAATAATTTCGGTCGCAAAACCTAATTTTATTGAATACCAATTTAATACTTTATAGCGAACGATTTAGCGTTTATTATCAAAAGGTTAAAAATAATAAAAATAAAAATAAAAACTGTACATACTTACCTGTGAAATAGAATTCTTAGTGACCTGCTTTAGCCCACTCATAAGATAGTCGGACTAATTGGTTTTCCATAGCTACATAGGCGTAACCTCGAGCATTCAACGTTTTTTCTTCGAAACATATGAACGGTCCATCTCTGCATAAAGTAACGAATTCGGTATTGGAATATGTCTGATTCGTCGAGCATTTTCCTTCATGTGACCATTTTCCGCATTTGTGACATCTTTCAAGGTGTCGAGCCCTTCTTTTTGCTGCGGATTTTGATTTTCCTTTACCAAACTGTAACTTATTATTTTCGTTCCTGGATTCTTTTCTTACTCCGTCCAATTTAGCTCTGATTAATGATACGAATTCACTTGGAAGGGTGTCATTATTACGTTTGGTGATCAAAGCGTGTAGCATTAGACCATGGTTTAATTCACAGGAAGTCTTCATCTCGTAAAACCTAAATAAAAAAAAATTCAGAATGGGGGGAGAAGACTAGTTCTTTAGGGTCTGCTAGGGAAAGACCATTCGGGTTCCATTTTCGAGAACTACACGAAAACAGAAAATCTAACTATAACAGAAATACATATTATCCTTTAAAGACTTGATTCTCCCCACACTTAGTTAGCTGTGGTGTTGAAATTGTGATTAACTTCGTTGTCAACTTCCATCGGACTATCTATGTAATATTTAACTCTGTGACCATTAACCTTAAATTCAATCCCATTTGAATTTATTAATTCTATTATTCCGTATGGAAAAACTCTTTTGACTATGAATGGTCTAGACCATCTTGATTTCAATTTTCCAGAAAATAGCTTTTGACTATGAATTGAAAAGAAGAACTCTGTCTCCTTTCTTAAATTCTTTTGAACTTCTGATTCTTTTATCATGCCATTTCTTCATTCTTTCCTTATAGATTAACGAATTTTCATATGCTTCATGTCTCAATTCTTCTAATTCGTTTATTTGGCTTAACCGTAGACGTCCAGCTTCATGTAAATCAAGATTACATGTCTTCAAAGCCCAAAATGCTTTGTGTTCAATTTTTACTGGAAGATGACATGCTTTTCCGTAAACGAGTCTGAAAGGTATGGTTCCAATTGGAGTTTTGTAGGCTGTTCTAAAAGCCCAGAGTGCATCCTCCAATTTCATGGACCATTCCTTCGGATTTGATCCTACGGTTTTCTCTAGAATACGTTTTAAAGCTCGGTTGGTATTTTCAACTTGTCCACTTGTTTGTGGATGATAAGCGGTGGAGATTTTATGAGTTACTCCATATCTTTTAAGAACTTTCTCAAGTTGATTATTACAAAAATGAGTACCCCGATCACTTATTAAAGCTTTCGGTGTTCCAAACCTTGCAAAAAGACGTTTTAAAAAGTTGACTACAACTCGTGCATCGTTAGTTGGGAGAGCTTGTGATTCCGCCCATTTAGATACATAATCAATGGCAACGAGAATATAAAGATTATTATGAGGTTTTGGAAATGGACCCATAAAGTCAATACCCCAAATATCAAATACTTCACATACTTGAATGACATTTTGTGGCATTTCATCATGTTGACTTATTTTTCCGGCCCTTTGATAAGCATCACAGGATTTGCAAAAAAGGTGTGCGTCTTTGAAAATTGTAGGCCAATAGAATCCAGCATCATAAACTTTTCTTGCTGTAAGTTGAGGCCCATAATGCCCTCCTGTTGGTCCTGTGTGACAATGGTTTAAGATTTTACTAGCTTCATCTCCGAATACACATCGGCGTATTATTCCATCGGGACAACTTTTAAACAAATGTGGATCTTCCCAGAAATAGTGTTTTATATCACTAAAGAATTTCTTTCGTTTTTGGTACGATAATCCTTTTTCAAGGAATCCACATACTAAGTAGTTTGCATAGTCTGCAAACCATGGAATTTCACTATAATCGATCTTCAATAGATATTCATCAGGAAAGTTGTCTTGTATGGCCGATTCATTTAGAACTTCTAATTCAGGATTTTCAAGACGAGAAAGATAATCAGGGGTGAGATTTTCTGCTCCTTTTTTATCTCGGATTTCAATATCGAACTCTTGTAAGAGTAAGATCCAACGGATTAATCGTGGTTTGGCATCTTGTTTCGAAAATAGGTATCTAAGAGCAGAATGGTCGGTATAGACCACCGTTTTTGCTAGAACGAGATATGAACTAAATTTATCAAAAGCAAAGACAATATCAAGGAGTTCTTTTTCAGTAGTTGTATAATTTGTTTGTGCTCCTTGTAACGTCTTACTTGCATAATAAATAGGTTGAAATCGTTTTTAATCCTTTGTCCTAAAACGGCTCCCATTGCAAAATCACTTGCATCGCACATGAGTTCAAATGGTAGATTCCAGTTTGGAGTTATCATGATTGACGCATTAGTGAGTTTCTCTTTAAAAATATTAAAAGATTTAATGCATTCATCTGAAAAGATAAATGGAGCATCTTTTTCAAGGAGTTTGTTCATAGGAGTGGCAATTTTAGAAAAATCTTTTATGAAACGTCGATAAAAACCGGCATGCCCTAGAAAACTCCTAACTCCTCTAACATTGGTGGGATGTGGAAGTTTAGCAATTACATCTACTTTAGCTCTATCCACTTCAATTCCTTCCTTTGAAATTTTATGACCAAGAACGATGCTTTCTTTAACCATGAAATGGCATTTCTCCCAATTAAGTACTAGATTTGATTGTTCGCATCTAATAAGCATTCATTCAAGATTAACTAGACATGATTCAAAAGTATCACCGAAGACTGAAAAGTCATCCATGAAAACTTCCATGCATTCTTCTATCATGTAGTGAAAAATCGCCATCATGCACCTTTGAAAGGTTGTAGGGGCGTTGCAAAGTCCAAATGGCATGCATTTATAAGCAAAAGTACCATAAGGGCATGTGAATGTGATTTTCTCTTGGTCCTCGGGTGCTATTGGAATTTGAAAATATCCGAAAAAACCATCAAGAAAACAATAGTAACTATTTCCGGCTAATCTTTCCAACATTTGATCAATAAAAGGTAAGGGAAAGTGATCTTTTCTGGTGGCGTCATTCAATTTTCTATAATCGATACAAACACGCCATCCTGTTACAGTCCTAGTAGGAATAAGCTCATTTTTCTCATTTGTGATGACAGTCATGCCACCCTTCTTAGGCACGCATTGAACTGGGCTTACCCATGGACTATCAGAGATTGGATAAATTAAACATGCATCAAGCAGTTTAATAATTTCTTTCTTAACAACATCTTGCATGTTAGGATTTAGTCTTCTTTGGCGTTGCACATATGTTTTATGACCTTCTTCCATAAGGATTTTATGTGTGCAATACGAAGGACTTATTCCATTAATATCATGAATTTTCCATGCAATGGCTGGTTTATGAGCTTTTAGCACAGAAATGAGTTTAGATTTTTCATTTTCAGTAAGAGAAGACGATATTATTACAGGTAATTCAGATTCACCATGTAAATAAGCATATTCCAAATGGTTTGGAAGTGGCTTTAACTCTAATGTCGGTGGTTCTTCTATCGATGATTTATATCGATATCTATCTTTTTCTTTTAGCATTTGAATTTCTTCTGTTGTTGGTTCATATCCATTAGCCATAAGTGTAGCTAACATTTCAGTTTCATCAATTGGTTCGTTTCCTTCTCCTAAAGAACATTCTCCTGTTCCTTGTAATTCTGGAAATTCTTCTAACAATTCTGCATGTGAATCTATAGTTTGAATATAATAACATGTATCATCTGCAGATTGCGGTTGTTGCATGGCTTTATCAACAGAAAAGGTAACACTCTCATCCTCTATACTTAGGGTCAGTTTCTTACCGAACACGTCTATTATTGCTTTAGCCGTGTTTAAGAATGGTCTTTCTAATATGAGAGGTACTCGAGAATCTTCTTCCATGTCCAGAATAACAAAATCTACTGGAAATACTAAAGTACCAACTTTAACTAGCATGTTCTCCATTATCCCTCTAGGATATATTACTGATCTATCTGCTAGTTGTATACTTATTCGTGTTGGTTTCAATTCTCCAAGGTCTAGTTTAGCGTATAGTGAATACGGCATTAGATTTATACTAGCACCTAAGTCTACCAATGCTTCTATTGAACTAAGACTACCCAGAAAACATGGAATTGTGAAACTTCCTGAATCAGATAATTTTTCTGGTATATTATTCAACAGCACTGCAGAACAATTAGCATTCATAGTAACAGCCGAGAGTTCTTCCATTTTCTTTCTATTTGTGATTAGATCTTTCAAGAATTTAGCATATCTAGGCATTCCTGAAATCACATCAATGAAAGGAAGATTTACATTTATTTGTTTAAACATATCTAAGAATTTGGATTGCTCGGCTTCAAGTTTCTCTTTTTTCATTTTACTCGGGTAAGGAAGTGGTGGTTGGTATGGTTTAACATAAGGTTTAGCCTTAACTGTGTTATCTTCATTAACCTTTTCAACTACCGGTTCTTTTTCCTTATCTTGTTCATATTGTGGTTCTTGTGGAGTAGGAATAGCTTCATCAGAAATTACAGGTATTTCAGGTGGCTTAAGTGTAATACCACTTCTCGTGGTAATGGCTTTAGCTGTTTCATTCCGGGGGTTAGCATTTGTATCACTAGGTAGACTTCCTGGTTTTCTTTCACCTATTAACCTTGCTAGATTACTTACTTCTTATTTCAAATTTTGAATAGAAGCTTGTTGATTTCTAAATGCTTGAGCATTTTGTTCATTGGTTTGTTTCTGAGATGTGAAAAATTGAGTTTGAGATTCAACTAGCTTTGACATCATATCTTCTAAATTTTGCTTTTTATCATCGGTTTGTGGTGGTTTGTTTTGAAAATTAGGTCTTTGCTGGTTGTAAGTATTGTTGGATACTTGTTGATTGCTAGGACCTTGTTGGTTGTTGTATGGAACATTTCGATTATAATTCTGGTTTTGATTGTAAATTGGTCTTGGCGGTTGATAATTATTCTGATAATTATTTCCCGGCCTTTGGTTTATGTATGAAACATTCTCTCTTTGTTCCATTGTTAGTTCAATACTGAGAATCTTTTGTTAAATGTGGTCCTCCACACTGCTCACAACTAATTCGTATTGAGTGAATATCTTTAGTCATCTTTTCCATTCGTCTCTCGACAGCATCTATCTTTGCAGAAATGGAATCTAAGTCATGGCTAGAATTGGCTCTAGCAGCTTTAGATGATCTAACGATATCTTTTTCTTGGTGCCACTCATGTAAGTGGGAAGCAGTGTTATCAATAATTTTATAAGCGTCAGTTGCGGTTTTCTTCATAATGGAACCACCAGCAGCTATATCGATGTCTTTCCTTGTATTGATGTCGCATCCTTGGTAGAATATTTGTACTATTTGACAAGTGTCTAAACCATGTTGCGGACATCCTCTTAATAACTTTCCAAATCTTGTCCACGCCTCATATAGAGTTTCATTTGGCTTTTGTGTGAACGTAACAATTTCTCCTTGAAGTCTCACGGCTTTAGATGCAGGAAAGAATTGTTTAAGAAATTTTTCAACTAAAACGTCCCATGTATCAATCGCCCCTTCAGGTAACGATTCTAACCAATCTTTGGCTTCTCCTTTTAAAGTCCAGGGAAATAACATGAGATATATCTGTTCATCCTCAACTTCTCGAATTTTAAATAGTGTGCAGATCCTATTAAATGTACGAAGATGTTCATTTGGATCTTCCTTTGGCGCACCACTAAATTGGCATTGATTAGTTACCATGTGTAGGATTTGTCCTTTGATTTCATAATCTGTCGCATTAATATCTGGTTGAGTAATTGTGTGACCTTGGCCAGTGCGTTTAGCTCTCATTCGGTCTTCCATACTTAGAGGTTCCAGATTTTCCATGATTGAATTTGTTGAATCTGAATTACTAGAGGATTCTGATTTAATGATTCGTTCCTCAACAATCTCTGTTTGAATGATTGGTGGTTCCGGAAGAAAGATTAGTGGTTCAGGATCTATGAATTGTGCCTGAATATTCTCCGGATTCTCAATTGTGAGGTCGGGTTCAAAGAATGGATTATCAGAAATTTGAATTGGAGTACTTGGTTGACTGGATGACGATTCTAAAGAAAAATCAACGGCTACAATATTTGCTAAATGTCTTGATCGAGTTACAGGTGGTGAACGTACAAAAGGTTGTGAACTTTTTGCTCGGTGCATTCACTGAATATCCTATTAGTTATAAAAATAAAAATTATATAAGTTATCAAAATAATAGACTTTTCTGCTTTTGCCCACGTTTCGAATAGCCAATAGATGCAGCAGGGAGCCAGAACCCTTTAAATCGGAAGCTCACAACTCAGCCACTAACAAATCCAACTATTACTACGAAGCAGAAAATTTGGATGTCTATCAATTTAACCACTTAAAATAATTTTTCTTTGAAATTTAAAGAAATTTTAGAGAAGAAATAGAAAAAAAATCTAAGTCCTAAAAACTAGAGTGGCGAAAAATAAGAAAGAAAAAGAGCGCGTCGAAAAACGTCGAAAAATAAAAGGGTCGAAAAATAATAGGCGTCGGAAAATAAAAATAAGAAAGTAGCGCGTCGAAACTTAAAAAGGAACTAAAAACTAAGAATTAAAAATTGCGTCTAAAAATATTAAAGCTTAAAAGGAATTCTATATTCAAAAGCGGCAATTACTTAAAAAGGTACTAAAATATAAAAACGGCGTCGCAAAATTCTAAAGCACTTAAATCTTAGTCTAAATAAAAAGCACTTAAGGGATTTTACGGCAAAGCCTAAAAATCTAGAAATTAAAATAACTATGGCAAAAACTATGATTTAGATCTAATCACGAGCGAAAAATACAAATATTACGCTAAAACGAATAAAAAGATACAAAATATAAAAATATACTTAAAGTTGTAAAAAGTACAATTTTTATAAAAATATTATTTTTATATTATTTATTTTATAAAACTATTAATTTTATAATTTATTAAAACTTATTAAACTTAAAATACAAATTAATTAAAACTAAACTAAATTAATTAATAACTAAACCCTAATTAGGGTTTTTAATTAATAATAATGATAATAATAAAACCCTAAACTGGTCGAACTAGGTTTCAGACCTGTCCAGTCAACTCATCCGATCGCATGAGTTTTCTGTTATGGAGCCATGCGATCGCATGGGCCTTGGATCCGGGCCAAATGCTGGGCTGCTACAGCACGGGCCCGAATGTTTTTATATATATATATATATATATTTTTTCTGATTTAATATTAAATAAAATATAAATAACTTAAATAAAAATATAATTTTAAAAACTAAAATAAAAATACTTTTATAAATTTTTTAACAACTCTTAACAACTAAAATATAGATTTTGTTTTTTTCTTTTTATATTTTTGGTTTTTAATATTTAAAACGTATATTTTTTTGCAAAAGCGTATTTTTATAAAAGTAAATTAATAAAAATCTTTTTTTATATATATTTAGCGTTGCGCTTTCGGCTTTTAAGCAAGAGATTCCCCGGCAGCGGCGCCAAAAATACTTGATGTGTGCGAGGGGTACTAGGAAATAGTATAATTTTTACAACGAAATACTATTAAATACGATACAATTTTACACAAGATATTTATTTATTTATAGAATGAATATACCTAAACCTTGCTACAACACTTATAGGCAGTGTACCTAATCGTATAGTAGTGTAGTTTTTAGTAAGTCCGGTTCGTTCCACAGGGAAAATTAAACAAGCTTAACGCTATATTAGTTTAAACTATATTTGTAAAAATATAAAAATATATATAAGTAATAATATTATTATAAAAGGGGTTTTTTATAGTTTAATGACCGGTTTGTCGATTTTAAAACTTTAGTCGCAGTTAAAACCTAATGTAAAATATTAATTATTTAAAAGACTTAATTTAAAACGTAAAGTAAATAACGATAATGAAATTGCGATAAATAAAAGTGTGATAAAAAAAATTGCGATAATTAAAAAGTACGATAATTAAAAGTGCAATTAAATACAATGACAATAAATAAAAGTGCGATAATTAGAAGTGCAATTAAATATGAAAATAAAGGAATTATGCTTATTTAAACTTCCGTAATCATGATGTTTGACGTGTTGATTTTAGTTTCTTCCCATGGGTTAATTGTCCTTTGTCCTGGATTATTTAATATATCCGTCTGGTTTTTGTCCATAACAGTCCATCAGTCATAAATATAAAGTGCGAGTGTCCTCGTCAAATTATCCTTATATCCGAAGTCAAATATTCCAACTAATTGGGGACTTAAACTGTAACAAGGTTTTAATACTTTATTTAATAATTACACCAGGATATCGTCTGCGTGTAATCGAAGGTTTTAATACTTTGTTAACAATTACGCCAAGTGTCCTTGTACATAATTCACCCCTGTTTTAATAAGTCTATTAACTATTAATCCATTCCCGTGTCCGGTTAAATGAACGATTATTCGTACATATAAATATCCCGCCCATCGTGTCCGATCGAGTGTATATGGTTATTTATAGGTACGTCCAATTGTAAATCTTTACATTAAATTAACAAACTATCATTTAGTTAAACAAATATAAAGCCCATTAATAGCCCATAGTCTAATTTCCACAAGTGTCGTTCTTTTGTCCAAATCCCAATTATGGTACAAAGCCCAATTACCCCGTCTTAATATTTTAGTCCAACATCATGATTACTTTGGCATTAAATAAGCATAATAATAACTTAGCTACAAGACATTAAATTAAAAATAACATTAACCATAACTTACAGTGATTAAAAATAGCGTAGCGTTACACGGACAGAATTTCGACTTACACACTTACAACATTCGCTATCATACCCTTATTATTAGAATTTAAAATTAAAATTAAAATTAAAATATAATATATATATATATATATATATATATATATATATATATATATATATATATATATATATATATATATATATATATATATATATATATATATATATATATATATATATATATATCTATACGTATGAAGGAAGAAGAAAAAGATGTGTTTTAGGTTCGTGCAAAGCCTGCCTTTTATAGGCATGTGGCCAGAAAAAGGCCTTCATGCGATCGCATGGCTTTATAACTGCCAGGCCATGCAATCGCATGGCCTGCTTTTCCAGCTCACATGAGCTTGTTTCTTCTGCCGACGGTTTTTAAATATAATATATAATATATAAATAATTTTAAGAATTATTTAAATATTATATTATATTTATGTGCATAGTTGACTTGTAATTTTTAGTCCGTTGCGTCGAGCGTTGAGAGTTGACTTTAGTCCCGGTTCCGGTTTTTCGAACGTCCTTGCGTATAATTTAATATCTTGTACTTTGCGTTTCGCGTCTTGTACTCTTGTAATTTTGAGACGTTTCTTATCAATAATTTGAACCATTTTGATTGTACTTTGTACTTTTGAGATTTTTGGTCGTTTGCGTCTTCAAATCGTCGAATCTGTCTTTTGTCTTCACATTTTATTATTTAAACGAATATTACTTGTAAATAGAACAATTGCAACTAAAAGCTTGTCTTTCTTGAGGGATAATGCTATGAAATATATGTTCGTTTTTAGCATTATCAGAGGTGCATTTGGGTCGAATTTGCACTAAGTGTCAAATTGGGTTGGTTTGTAAATCCAATCTAAGTGTGTTGTTGAATTTGTGATAATGGATTAGGTACTTTCCATTGACGAGTTGCGGATTACTTGGAAGCATTTTCTTCAAGGCGACAAGGTGAGTGTTAATATCCTATATGCATATATATGTGTAGGATGGGTGCGGGTCGGGTGAAGTGGTTCTCGGTCATAGAGCTCACTTCACATATAGGTGGATTGATGGACTTGTGTATAGGTTCAATTGGCACGTTTGTGCATTTTGGTTGACCACCTTTGGCAAGGTACACGCTTGTGTGTACGTTATCACACGTGGTTGTGATTTGGATGTTATAACCCCAATGGCGAAGGGTTGATATTGTTGAGAAGTGAATCGCGTGTAGTTCGGATTCACGATGACTCGTGTAGTTCGATCATCTTATTGAGGTAGTAATCTCGTGTAGTTTCGGATTACTAAGGCTCGTGTAGTTCGACCAACCTCGATGTTGCAAAGATAGTAATCTCGTGTGGGTTCGGATTACTAAGGCTCGTGTAGCTCGGCCAATCTTCATTGTGGCGTTTGGTATTCGGTAATGGGTTAAGGGGTTAACCTTATTCATTTTATATTGTTATATATATTAATGTAATGTTGTGTTGTAGCTAACCCTCTGGGTGTAGCTTATTGGCATTGTTCACATCGTCGTTGGTGAACTTACACTTTGTTGATATCTTCAGCTTGTTGCTTAGAGATAGTACGGTATGCTTAGTGTAGTTGCCTTATACATGGATGCTTCGGTATGCGGTATTTGATATTTGTGTGGCGTGTCCATTTTATACATATATATGTATGTAGTATATTATCATTCACTAAGCGTTAGCTTACCCTCTCGTTGTTGCTATTGTACTTTGTACTTTTGAGCTTTTTGGTCGTTTGCGTCTTCAAATCGTCGAATCTGTCTTTTGTCTTCACCTTTTATTATTTAAACGAATATTACTTGTAAATAGAACAATTGCAACTAAAAGCTTGTCTTACTTGAGGGATAATGCTATGAAATATATGTTCGTTTTTAGTATTATCAAATATTCCCACACTTGAGCTTTGCTTGTCCTCAAGCAATATAGTCTTGAAATAAAAATACTAGAATCACTTCTTTATTCTTCACATTTTGTACATCGGTGATTTCTATACGGCGGTATAAACAATGGTAATAACGATGTGGTTTACAGTCCCACATGACTATAAAAATTTAGATCCTTAAGGAAATTGGATCTTTATGAAAACATTTGATCTTTTGAAAATACAATCTAGCTTTTACCCTAGATAAGTTTTCCGGAATAACCCTTCACCGGTGTTTGCAAATTGTTTTTGTGGGTTTGGTGGGTTTCAGATTTGAAAATTTTAACTCAAAACTTGCGGTTTTGTGTTACCCACTTGCTAACCTTGTATTGGGAAAGCAACACGTCCAGTATACTTGCTTCGTATAATACCTTTCGGTAAACTACCGTCCGGTTGTAAAGGAAAGCGTTGAACAAGCAACTGTTAAGGCATTGTCCCCTGACATGCTTTTAATTATGGTTTATAACGTGTCGGATGCAATTACTATCCTTTGTAGGAGCAATAGTAAAGTTCACCCTATATTTTTTTTCGGTCTGGCACAAGGTCCTGTCTTTGACCATGCTATGCAACCACCGTTCTTACGGTTGACACCCGATTTGGTTCAGGTGACCTAATGAATTCCAGGTTAATTCCTAGGATTTTACGTTCAATGGTAATGAGCGCATTGAAAATGAGTTTTCAGAAAACAAATCGGTTTGTAATTTTGATGAAAATATTTTCTCGTTCAAGCTCGAGTTTAGATATCATCGAATTCCATGAGTTTGTAATTCTCAATCTTTAAAAGTCAATCTCAATGATTGAGTAATATCAGTCTTAAAAGCGGATTTTTAATCTTTAAGGAGATTATTCTTTTCTGGGGATCTGATTCATTAGTCTTATCCAGCTAATTTGCACGGCGTCCTCCCCATTTTACAAGACAGATCTTCTCATGGTTAGGATAAGTCTGACCACTTGGCGACCCTGTTTGATGCTGAGGTCCGTGGATTTCCTGCTGATTTTAGTGATGACTTTTCTAGATTTTTCGTCAACCTACAACTGGTCTGGACGACAACTTCATGACCTAAATCAAGAAGCGCGTTTCTTTTTCGAAAGACTTTACTTCCTTTTAATGATGGAATTGATTCATCGTGTAGCTCCATCTTTCTTTCAAGTATATTACAGTAAATCTGGTGAAACTGATTAGTTTAGTCTAAAGCAAAAGTATCTTCAGTTATTTGTACAAAAATATGTGATATATGTTTTAAATAACTTGGTAAATTTTCCCACACTTGGCTTTTATTTTCTTTTATTTGCCTTTTTATTGTCCTCTATTCCATTTTAAATGAATTCTAACATTTTAGGCTGTTTCTCAATTTATGTCCTTTCCGAGGTAACAATAATTTCGGTGTTAACACCTAGTTTTATCGTTCATAAATATGTATAAACATGATTTTGAATTCATTTAATTGAAAATTTTGAAAAATTGGGTAGTCAGTATATAAGACTAGGGATGTTCTTTATTATCAGAGAGCACTAGATTCTAATACAACTACTGCGTTACTAGTATTTTTAATGGTACCCAAGTGTTTAAATAAAAAAAATTAAAAATCCGAAAGAATTTAACCCCTTCCCACACTCAAGATCTTGCAATGCCCTCATTTGCAAGAAATCAGTAACAATTTAAATTATTGAGGGTGTTTAGCGTAGAAAAATGATTAAATTTTACCAAAGTTTCCAAACATATTGGCGTTTGTTTGTTGAATGATAAATGGTGCACATAATTTGTTCATTCTGTCTTGTCGTTACATCATATTTGTTTTTCGTTTTGTCGTCAAAATTAGTAGCTTTTGCTGAACTTAATGCCAGTCTTTGAAAATGCGCTGTTTTACCCTGTTGTGTACAATCGACAATATACATACATACAAATATAAACATGCATGGTAATTTGAAATGGGACTTAAAATCCCACTTTCAAATTAAATATGAAACATTAGTACAACATATAAAAATATTAAACATTACAATAAAAGTATCATAATATAATGTGTTTAAACATAAATAAACAGAAATAATAAAAATTAAAAATCATATAAATTACCAACCGGAACTAAATTAATCTGGATAGGGGTTCCAGTTCATGTCGTCGTCTGAGTTCCATGGTTGGTGATAGGTGTACTGGTATGCCTGGTTAGGGTCGTAGAGAGTAAATGGCGATCTCATCTCCGCGTTTGTCATATCTACCTCATCTATATGCTGGTAGACATCAGTCATAGCCTCCCGAATGACATCCCTAATGTCATCCGCTTCCTCCATTTCCTCATCTGAGCCTCTCTCTACCTGAGGATGACTACCTTTATAGGGTATTGCCTGGTTGCGTCTACTCTTTAATACCTTAGCACCCGCATAAACCCTCAATCCTAAAGGCTCAACCTGTTCCCTACATTCCAAAAGTGGACCCCCTTGGTCCTTATCTATACCTAAATACTCTCCAATGAGAGTAACAAAAATACCTTCTCCAATTATCCCCCCTTCCTGTATTCCTTCAACCATCTTAGATAAATAAAAACCAACACAGTAGGGGATATTAACAAAGCCTCTTGGGTCTCGAATACACTTTAGGTAAAATAAATCATGTAAGGTCAATTTTTCCTTGTTGTGACCTCTCTGTGTAATGGAGTTAGCCAAAAATCTATGAATTATGCGAAGCTCGGCTTTGTTAATATGTAAGTAGGTATGTGTTCCTGCCCGCCCAAAAACATTATAATCTGACATACGCTTCCAGACGGCGTTCGCATCAAAATTCCTATCTACCCTTTCACCACGATAAATCAAATTCATACAATTGGGTAGTAGTAATTCAGCGGGCGTATATATCTGCAAAGCCCTGGCTATGTCCAGCATGGACATCCTGTACATCCTACGGCCAAGTATAAACCTAAGAAAAATTCTATCATCTAATCTATCTACATCTACATTTAATGCTATAGTACTCATCAGCTCAACACACCATTCCTTATATACAGGTCTATGAATGGTGAATAAACATTCCCAATCAGTAAAAGAAGTACTGCCATACCTTTGAATCAGATGCTCCCTAACACGGTCAGCTAGTTGGACCCTTTCCAAAGGATTCCAATCAATTACCCTAGGCACCTCTACATCTTTCGTTACTAATTTGAATTTATTACTTTGATATGCCGGGTAATCTCTCCAGCTTTTATCGAATCTCAGATTAGGATGCAATGTATGTTCAGGAATCGTTGGGTATTCTACTGGCGGATGCATCGGAATTACTATGAATTCATTAACAAACTGTAGCGGATCATAATAAGGTACATGTTGATCAAGCTGATGTTGTTGTTCCTGTTGTGGTTCTTGTTCGGGTTCTGGCTCGTATTGCGGCTCATATTCTGGTTCAGGTTCTTGTTGTGGTTATCTAGATGACGATGAAGCACCAGCAGTATCGGTTTTCTGCAAAACACATTAAACACAAAATTTGTGCATTCAAATATGCATTAGTGTTAGCAAAATAACAACTTAAATTAACCACAATAACATGTTCAATCAAAATTAAACTTATACACATTTTCTCAATTTTTACAATTCTACACTTTTTCAAATAAGCACATATAAAAATGTATAAAAAGTTCATAAGCATTTAACTCAAATAACATGTCAAAATAGTCATTACTAGCATTTAAACAAGTCTTAAATGGCATTTATATCAAATTAATCAAGTTCATGAATTTTAGACTTAAAAAGTCTACTTTAATCTCCAAAAATCATGTTTAGGATCAATGTTTGGATCATTTAACTACCTAAACATGTTACACTACTTAATTTAGCAATAATTCATGACAAAAATCGGCCATAACCTGTTTATATCAAAAAGTCCCAAATTGCTCAAGAACACAAACCCTAGATTTCTAAAAATTTTGAAGTTTTTGGCTTCAAATCATGTTAAATAGCATCAATCTAGGTTATACATGCATAATATACTAATAATTTAACTCAAATTACACTAGAAATTAACAAAATTGCATTAGGTAAAATATTGGTAATTATCACAAAAACTAGAAATTTTAAGAGTTTAGGGGTGTAATTTTTACCTTTTTGTTGAAGAATCCGAACCTAGGCATGATTATAGCGAATTGTAGCAACAAATTTCGTGAATTTTGGTGAAAAAATGGCGATTTTAGGAGTGTATATGTGTGTGTGTGTGTGTGTGTGTGTGTGTGTTCGTGTATGTGTTGGTGTTTGAAGTGAGGCAGAACCAGAAGCTCGATGCCTTTTGATCCTGGCCAGAAAATCAGCTCCATGCGATCGCATGGAGTTGAAGTTCAAAACCCATGCGATCGCATGCGTCTGGTATTTTTTTTTTATTATATAAAATCTTATAACTTTTAAAACATAAATTAATAAAATTTTAAAAATTTGTTTCTTTTTAGGATGAGGGTGTTTCGGATCATTATCCTAGTCCGTCCCTCGACAAAATTTTAAAATTTTGGTAATTCAAAGCGAGGTTTTAAAAGTAAAGATTTTTAGGTTTTTTAAATGTTTTTGGCATACTTTAGTTCAATAAGATTAAAAATAATGATAATAAAAGTTCTCGTCCCTCCTTTGGGTAGAGCAATTTCGGTTCAACGACCTAGTCTTCAACTCACGACGAATTTTAAAAATCATATTTTTAACTTAGCGAAATAAAGTAAATTTTTGTTTTTAAATTCACACAAAACATAAATTTAAATTGCATAAAATTAAAAATTCATATTAATAATATTTAAAAATTCACACCAAACTTATATTATATTTTTGTTTTTATACATACAAACTTATATTAAAAATATTAATTTTTCAAATATTTACAAACTTAAATATATTGATTTAAAAAAAAATTACAATATTAGTTTAATATTTATATATTAATTTTAAAAACAAAGTAAAAATAAAATTAAAAATCTTTTTGGTCTTTTATCCCACTTTAATCAATCAAATATTATCAAAAATATACGCCCCTCTTTTCGGTAAAGTAATTTCGGCTATATAACCTAGTTTTACTCCTGACGAATTTTTGAAATATTTTGGGTTGATTGATTAAAGATATTTATACCTTAAGAATAAATGGTAAATTTCGCAGTGATGTAATAAATTTTTGTATGATATCAATAATTTCGGTCGCAAAACCTAATTTTATTGAATACCAATTTAATACTTTATAGCGAACGATTTAGCGTTTATTATCAAAAGGTTAAAAATAATAAAAATAAAAATAAAAACTGTACATACTTACCTGTGAAATAGAATTCTTAGTGACCTGCTTTAGCCCACTCATAAGATAGTCAGACTAATTGGTTTTCCATAGCTACATAGGCGTAACCTCGAGCATTCAACGTTTTTTCTTCGAAACATATTAACGGTCCATCTCTGCATAAAGTAACGAATTCGGTATTGGAATATGTCTGATTCGTCGAGCATTTTCCTTCATGTGACCATTTTTCGCATTTGTGACACCTTTCAAGGTGTCGAGCCCTTCTTTTTGCTGTGGATTTTGATTTTCCTTTACCAAACTGTAACTTATTATTTTCGTTCCTGGATTCTTTTCTTACTCCATCCAATTTACCTCTGATTAATGATACCAATTCACTTGGAAGGGTGTCATTATTACGTTTGGTGATCAAAGCGTGTAGTATTAGACCATGGTTTAATTCACAGGAAGTCTTCATCTCGTAAAACCTAAAAAAATTAAAAATTCAGAATGGGGGGAGAAGACTAGTTCTTTAGGGTCTGCTAGGGAAAGACCATTCGGGTTCCATTTTCGAGAACTACACGAAAACAGAAAATCTAACTATAACAGAAATACATATTATCCTTTAAAGACTTGATTCTCCCCACACTTAGTTAGCTGTGGTGTTGAAATTGTGATTAACTTCGTTGTCAACTTCCATCGGACTATCTATGTAATGTTTAACTCTGTGACCATTAACCTTAAATTCAATCCCATTTGAATTTATTAATTCTATTGTTCCGTATGGAAAAACTCTTTTGACTATGAATGGTCCAGACCATCTTGATTTCAATTTTCCAGGAAATAGCTTGAATCGTGAATTGAAAAGAAGAACTCTGTCTCCTTCCTTAAATTCTTTTGAACTTCTGATTCTTTTATCATGCCATTTCTTCGTTCTTTCCTTGTAGATTAACGAATTTTCGTATGCTTCATGTCTCAATTCTTCTAATTCATTTAGTTGGCTTAACCGTAGACGTCCAGCTTCATGTAAATCAAGATTACATGTCTTCAAAGCCCAAAATGCTTTGTGTTCAATTTTTACTGGAAGATGACATGCTTTTCCGTAAACGAGTCTGAAAGGTGTGGTTCCAATTGGAGTTTTGTAGGCTGTTCTAAAAGCCCAGAGTGCATCCTCCAATTTCATGGACCATTCCTTCGGATTTGATCCTACGATTTTCTCTAGAATACGTTTTAAAGCTCGGTTGGTATTTTCAACGTGTCCACTTATTTGTGGATGATAAGCGGTGGAGATTTTATGAGTTACTCCATATCTTTTAAGAACTTCCTCAAGTTGATTATTACAAAAATGAGTACCCCGATCACTTATTAAAGCGTTCGGTGTTCCAAACCTTGCAAAAAGATGTTTTAAAAAGTTGACTACAACTTGTGCATCGTTAGTTGGGAGAGCTTGTGATTCCGCGCATTTAGATACATAATCAATGGCAACGAGAATATAAAGATTATTATGAGATTTTAGAAATGGATCCATAAAGTCAATACCCCAAATGTCAAATACTTCACATACTTGAATGACATTTTGTGGCATTTCATCATGTTGACTTATTTTTCCGGCCCTTTGACAAGCATCACAGGATTTGCAAAGAAGGTGTGCGTCTTTGAAAATTGTAGGCCAATAGAATCCAGCATCTTAAACTTTTCTTGTTATAAGTTGAGGCCTATAATGCCCTCCTGTTGGTCCTGTGTGACAATGGTTTAAGATTTTACTAGCTTCATCTCCGAATACACATCGGCGTATTATTCCATCCGGACAACTTTTAAACAAATGTGGATCTTCCCAGAAATAGTGTTTTATATCACTAAAGAATTTCATTCGTTTTTGGTACGATAATCCTTTTTCAAGGAATCCACATACTAAGTAGTTTGCATAGTCTGCAAACCATGGAATTTCACTATAATCTATCTTCAATAGATATTCATCAGGAAAGTTGTCTTGTATGGCCGATTCATTTAGAACTTCTAATTCAGGATCTTCAAGACGAGAAAGATGATCAGCGGCGAGATTTTCTGCTCCCTTTTTATCTCGGATTTCAATATCGAACTCTTGTAAGAGTAAGATCTAACGGATTAATCGTGGTTTGGCATCTTGTTTCGAAAATAGGTATCTAAGAGCAGAATGGTCGGTATAGACCACCGTTTTTGTTAGAACGAGATATGAACGAAATTTATCAAAAGCAAAGACAATAGCAAGGAGTTCTTTTTCAGTAGTTGTATAATTTGTTTGTGCTCCTTGTAACGTCTTACTAGCATAATAAATAGGTTGAAATCATTTTTCAATCCTTTGTCCTAAAACGGCTCCCATTGCAAAATCACTTGCATCACACACGAGTTCAAATGGTAGATTCCAGTTTGGAGTTATCATGTTTGGCGCATTAGTAAGTTTCTCTTTAAGAATATTAAAATATTTGATGCATTCATCTGAAAAGATAAATGGAGCATCTTTTTCAAGGAGTTTGTTCATAGGAGTGGCAATTTTAGAAAAATCTTTAATGAAACGTCGGTAAAAACCAGCATGCCCTAGAAAACTCCTAACTCCTCTAACATTGGTGAGATGTGAAAGTTTAGCAATTACATCTACTTTAGCTCTATCCACTTCAATTCCTTCCTTTGAAATTTTATGACCAAGAACGATGCATTCTTTAACCATGAAATGACATTTCTCCCAATTAAGTACTAGATTTGATTGTTCGCATCTAATAAGCATTCGTTCAAGATTAACTAGACATGATTCAAAAGTATCACCGAAGACTGAAAAGTCATCCATGAAAACTTCCATTCATTCTTCTATCATGTCGTGAAAAATCGCCATCATGCACCTTTGAAAGGTTGCAGGGGCATTGCAAAGTCCAAATGGCATGCGTTTATAAGCAAAAGTACCATAAGGGCACGTGAATGTGGTTTTCTCTTGGTCCTCGGGTGCTATTGGAATTTGAAAATATCCGGAAAAACCATCAAGAAAACAATAGTAACTATTTCCGGCTAATCTTTCCAACATTTGATCAATAAAAGGTAAGGGAAAGTGATCTTTTCTGGTGGCGTCATTCAATTTTCTATAATCGATACAAACACGCCATTCTGTTACAGTCCTAGTAGGAATAAGCTCATTTTTCTCATTTGTGATGACAGTCATGCCACCCTTCTTAGGCACGCATTGAACTGGGCTTACCCATGGACTATCAGAGATTGGATAAATTAAACCTGCATCAAGCAGTTTAATAATTTCTTTCTTAACAACATCTTGCATGTTAGGATTTAGTCTTCTTTGGCGTTGCACATATGTTTTATGACCTTCTTCCATAAGGATTTTATGTGTGCAATACGAAGGACTTATTCCTTTAATATCATGAATTTTCCATGCAATGGCTGGTTTATGAGCTTTTAGCACAGAAATGAGTTTAGATTTTTCATTTTCAGTAAGAGAAGACGATATTATTACAGGTAATTTAGATTCACCATGTAAATAAGCATATTCCAAATGGTTTGGAAGTGGCTTTAACTCTAATGTCGGTGGTTCTTCTATCGATGATTTATATCGATATCTGTCTTTTTCTTTTAGCATTTGAATTTCTTCTGTTGTTGGTTCATATCCATTAGCCATAAGTGTAGCTAACGTTTCAGTTTCATCAATTGGTTCAGTTCCTTCTCCTAAAGAACATTCTTCTGTTCCTTGTAATTCTGGAAATTCTTCTAACAATTCTGCATGTGAATCTATAGTTTGAATATAATAACATGTATCATCTGCAGATTGCGGTTGTTGCATGGCTTTATCAACAGAAAAGATAACACTCTCGTCCTCTATACTTAGGGTCAGATTCTTACCGAACACGTCTATTATTGCTTTAGCCGTGTTTAAGAATGGTCTTCCTAATATGAGAGGTACTCGAGAATCTTCTTCCATGTCCAGAATAACAAAATCTACTGGAAATACTAAAGTACCAACTTTAACTAGCATGTTCTCCATTATCCTTCTAGGATATTTTACTTATCTATCTGCTAGTTGTATACTTATTCGTGTTGGTTTCAATTCTCCAAGGTCTAGTTTAGCGTATAGTGAATACGGCATTAGATTTATACTAGCACCTAAGTCTACCAATGCTTCTATTGAACTAAGACTACCCAGAAAACATAGAATTGTGAAACTTCCTGGATCAGATAATTTTTCTGGTATCTTATTCAACAGCACTGCAGAACAATTAGCATTCATAGTAACAGCCGAGAGTTCTTCCATTTTCTTTCTATTTGTGATTAGATCTTTCAAGAATTTAGCATATCTAGTCATTCCTGAAATCACATCAATGAAAGGAAGATTTACATTTATTTGTTTAAACATATCCAAGAATTTGGATTGCTCGGCTTCAAGTTTCTCTTTTCTCATTTTACTCGGGTAAGGAAGTGGTGGTTGGTATGGTTTAACATAAGGTTTAGCCTTAACTGTGTTATCTTCATTAACCTTTTCAACTACCCGTTCGTTTTCCTTATCTTGTTCAGATTGTGGTTCTTGTGGAGTAGGAATAGTTTCATCAGAAATTACAGGTATTTCAGGTGGCTTAAGTGTAATACCACTTCTCGTGGTAATGGCTTTAGCTGTTTCATTCCGGGAGTTAGCATTTGTATCACTAGGTAGACTTCCCGATTTTCTTTCACCTATTAACCTTGCTAGGTTACTTACTTCTTGTTCCAAATTTTGAATAGAAGCTTGTTGATTTCTAAATGCTTGAGCATTTTGTTCATTGGTTTGTTTCTAAGATGTGAAAAATTGAGTTTGAGATTCAACTAGCTTTGACATCATATCTTCTAAATTTTGCTTTTTATCATTGATTTGTGGTGGTTTGTTTTGAAAATTAGGTCTTTGCTGGTTGTAAGTATTGTTGGATACTTGTTGATTGCTAGGACCTTGTTGGTTGTTGTATGGAACATTTCGGTTATAATTCTGGTTTTGATTGTAAATTGGTCTTGGCGGTTGATAATTATTCTGATAATTATTTCCCGACCTTTGGTTTATGTATGAAACATTCTCTCTTTGTTCCATTGTTAGTTCAATACTGAGACAATCTTTTGTTAAATGTGGTCCTCCACACTGCTCACAACTAATTCGTATTGAGTGAATATCTTTAGTCATCTTTTCCATTCGTCTCTCGACAGCATCTATCTTTGCGGAAATGGAATCTAAGTCATGGCTAGAATCGGCTCTAGCTGCTTTAGATGATCTAACGATATCTTTTTCTTGGTGCCACTCATGTGAGTGGGAAGCAGTGTTATCAATAATTTTATAAGCGTCAGTTGCAGTTTTCTTCATAATGGAACCACCAGCTGCTATATCGATGTCTTTCCTTGTAGTGATGTCGCATCCTTGGTAGAATATTTGTACTATTTCACAAGTGTCTAAACCATGTTGCGGACATCCTCTTAATAACTTTCCAAATCTTGTCCACGCCTCATATAGAGTTTCATTTGGCTTTTGTGTGAACGTAACAATTTCTCCTTGAAGTCTCACGGCTTTAGATGCCGGAAAGAATTGTTTAAGAAATTTTTCAACTAAAACGTCCCATGTATCAATCGCCCCGTCAGGTAACGATTCTAACCAATCTTTGGCTTCTCCCTTTAAAGTTCAGGGAAATAACATGAGATATATCTGTTCATCCTTAACTTCTCGAATTTTAAATAGTGTGCAGATCCTATTAAATGTACGAAGATGTTCATTTGGATCTTCCTTTGGCGCAACACTAAATTGGCATTGATTAGTTACCATGTGTAGGATTTGTCCTTTGATTTCATAATCTGGCGCATTAATGTCTGGTTGAGTAATTGCGTGACCTTGGCCAGTGCGTTTAGCTCTCATTCGGTCTTCCATACTTAGAGGTTCCAGATTTTCCATGAATGAATTTGTTGAATCTGAATTACTAGAGGATTCTGATTTAATGGTTCGTTCCACAACAATCTCTATTTGAATGATTGGTGGTTTCGGAGGAAAGATTAGTGGTTCAGGATCTATGAATTGTCCCTGAATATTCTCCGAATTCTCAATTGCAAGGTCGGGTTCAAAGAATGGATTATCAGAAATTTGAATTGAAGTACTTGGTTGACTGGATGACGATTCTAAAGAAAAATCAACTGCTACAATATTTTATAAATGTCTTGATCGAGTTACAGGTGGTGAACGTACGAAAGGTGGTGAAAGTTTTGCTCGGTGCATTCAATGAATATCCTATTAGTTATAAAAATAAAAATTATATAAGTTATCAAAATAATAGACTTTTCTTCTTTTGCCCACGTTTCGAATAGCCAATAGATGCAGCAGGGAGCCAGAACCCTTTAAATCGGAAGCTCACAACTCAGCCACTAACAAATCCAACTATTACTACGAAGCAGGAAATTTGGATGTCTATCAATTTAACCACTTAAAATAATTTTTCTTTGAAATTTAAAGAAATTTTAGAGAAGAAATAGAAAAAAAAATAAATCTAAGTCCTAAAAACTAGAGTGGCGAAAAATAAGAAAGAAAAAGAGCGCGTCGAAAAACGTCGAAAAATAAAAGGGTCGAAAAATAATAGGCGTCGAAAAATAAAAATAAGAAAGTAGCGCGTCGAAACTTAAAAAGGAACTAAAAACTAAGAATTAAAAATTGCGTCTAAAAATATTAAAGCTTAAAAGGAATTCTATATTCAAAAGCGGCAATTACTTAAAAAGGTACTAAAATATAAAAATGGCGTCGCAAAATTCTAAAGCGCTTAAATCTTAGTCTAAATAAAAAACACTTAAGGGATTTTACAGCAAAGCCTAAAAATCTAGAAATTAAAATAACTATGGCAAAAACTATGATTTAGATCTAATTACGAGCGAAAAATATAAATATTACGCTAAAACGAATAAAAAGATACAAAATATAAAAATATACTTAAAGTTGTAAAAAGTACAATTTTTATAAAAATATTATTTTTATATTATTTATTATATAAAACTATTAATTTTATAATTTATTAAAACTTATTAAACTTAAAATACAAATTAATTAAAACTAAACTAAATTAATTAATAACTAAACCCTAATTAGGGTTTTTAATTAATAATAATAATAATAATAATAATAATAATAATAATAATAATAATAATAATAATAATAATAATAATAATAATAATAATAATAATAATAATAATAATAAAACCCTAAACTGGTCGAACTAGGTTTCAGACCTGTCCAGTCAACTCATGCGATCGCATGAGTTTTCTGTTATGGAGCCATGCGATCGCATGGGCCTTAGATCCGGGCCAAATGCTGGGCTGCTACAGTACGGGCCCGAATGTTTTTATATATATATATATTTTTCTGATTTAATATTAAATAAAATATAAATAACTTAAATAAAAATACTTTTATAAATTTTTTAACAACTCTTAACAACTAAAATATAGATTTTGTTTTTTTCTTTTTATATTTTTGGTTTTTAATATTTAAAACATATATTTTTTTACAAAAGCGTATTTTTATAAAAGTAAATTAATAAAAATCTTTTTTTATATATATTTAGCGTTGCGCTTTCGGCTTCTAAGCAAGAGATTTCCCAGCAACGGCGCCAAAAATACTTGATGTGTGCGAGGGGTACTAGGAAATAGTATAATTTTTACAACGAAATACTATTAAATACGATACAATTTTACACAAGATATTTATTTATTTATAGAATGAATATACCTAAACCTTGCTACAACACTTATAGGCAGTGTACCTAATCGTACAGTAGTGTAGTTTTTAGTAAGTCCGGTTCGTTCCACAGGGAAAATTAAACAAGCTTAACGCTATATTAGTTTAAACTATATTTGTAAAAATACAAAAATATATATAAGTAATAATATTATTATAAAAGGGGTTTTTTACAGTTTAATGACCGGTTTGTCGATTTTAAAACTTTAGTCACAGTTAAAACCTAATGTAAAATATTAATTATATAAAAGACTTAATTTAAAACGTAAAGTAAATAACTATAATGAAATTGCGATAAATAAAAGTGTGATAAAATAAAATTGCGATAATTAAAAAGTACGATAATTAAAAGTGCAATTAAATACAATGACAATAAATAAATGTGCGATAATTAGAAGTGCAATTAAATATGAAAATAAAGGAATTATGCTTATTTAAACTTCCGTAATCATGATGTTTGACGTGTTAATTTTAGTTTCTTCCCATGGGTTAATTGTCCTTTGTCCTGGATTATTTAATATGTCCGTCTGGTTTTTGTCCATAACAGTCCATCAGTCATAAATATAAAGTGCGAGTGTCCTCGTCAAATTATCCTTATATCCGAAGTCAAATATTCCAACTAATTGGGGACTTAAATTGTAACGACCCGACCAAAACCGTTATTGACGGCGTCGTTAACTTAGGTCCCGTTGCGTGGTCGTAGTCCCTATATGAGACTCGTTTGACCAAAATTATGTCGCATTCATTTGAAAGGTACAAGACTTGCAAGTTTAGTTTACAAAACCGTTCGACAACAAGTGTAAGTTTACAAAAGTCATAAAGTATAAATGAAATAACTTGCGACATGATATATAAGTTGAAAAACACCGTTGCTATAAATAGCGTAAGTATGTAAACAAAAGTTTGAATCCAAAAGTGCTATCCCTAGCGTATGTATGTAAGTATGCTTGACCCCAAGCAAGAAATCAGAGTGTATGCATGTATGCTCGACTCCAAGCAAGTATGAGTGTACGCGGAAGCATGTATCAAATAGCCAAGTATGAACCTGAGAAACATATAGAAAACTGTCAACGAAAAACGTTGGTGAAATCATAGATGTATTTGTAAACGTTGTTTTTGAACCACAAGATTTAGTATTCCCATAGTTGATTATCAAAATCGTTTGCATTCCAAAAGTATTGTTCGCGAGCACCCAATTATCAAGACTTAACGTTTCCTTCCATTGAACCCCATCACTATAGTGTTAGAACATACACTGTTTCTCAAAAATATATTTCACCCGTAGACGGTAGCGAACCGTCCGTAGTGAGGGTTTGTCAAACCCGTATGGCCACACAATATAAGTTCTCGCTTACACCCTGCAAGTGTAACTAATGATAATCGAATTGAGGATTTTTGTTCTAACTCGCTGTGGAATGTTTGTTTTCCTTGTACTTGTGTTCAAAGTATAAAAGTAAGTAGCACCAAATGTAACAAAGTATATGTTTCTCAGCCCACAGTTTAAAGTATAAAAAGTTGTTGAAAAGGTGGGACTATGATCTCACCTCGAGTGCACGAGTATAAAAGTACTTCACAAAGTAACGTATGCATGAAAGTTGCTTAGCCTTGACCTAAACAAGTAAGTTATATCAATTAACCGGTTACGACACAAGGTCGGGTGAAATGTGTTCAATTAGTCCTATGGCTCGTTACGACTCGATTAAGTATAGCATGTGAATCACGTTGTCAAGTTTCATACAAGAAACAAGTACAAAAGCATGTTAGAATGATTGTATAAAAGTTTGGTTAAGTTTGACTAAAAGTCAAACTTGGTCAAAGTCAACGAAAAAGTCAACACGTTCGGGTTCGGTCCCGAACTATTTTTCTGAGGTTTTTATTCATATATAAGTATATTAAAACAAGTTTCATGTGAATCGGAGGTCGATAGCTAGTCAAACATTTCGCGTGAAATGCGCCAAAGTGAGCAGAATTCTGGCCAGGCCAATCCGCGCGCCGCGCGGGGATGTGGCGCGCCGCGCCACTACCTGGCCAGAGAATTCTGGTCAGTTTTCAAAGTGTGCACGAACCAAAACACAAACAATCACATTTCATGATCCGCAAACAATTAGAACATGTATTTTATATCATCGGAAAGCTATTTCGACAAGGAATACAACTAACCACATATCATCAATCAAAAACATCATTTACAATAACCGAAAACTCGTCAATTGATCAAGAAAGGTTTATTTTCAAAGTTTCAAGTTCGTAAAACGTATTTTATGATTCGGGAATCCAATTTACACATACGATATGCCGTTTTGAAGGTAATGAAACATACATTACTACTAAACACTAACAATTAACATTCCATGGCATTTAAGCATCCAAAAGTTCATGTCAAGAACTATCAAACCCTAGTCAAACATCACAAAATCATTAATCGGGTTTTGAAGTTTTCTTAATCAACCTACACATCCAAATGTGGCTAATGATACTAGTAACACAATTAAAACACGCACTTTAACAATCTAACAACATTAACTCATCCAAAATCAAGGATTAAGCAAACCCATTTCAAGTTCATGCTAGTTACTCCAAAAACAACAAATCGAGCAAACCAAACATATATTCATGTTACACACGAGCCATAGACACTAACTAACACGATTTCAAGTATATAAAACGAATTTAGAGAAATTTAGTGTTTTAGAAATGTTACCCAAAATGGATGAAATTGGTACCAAATCGAAGAGGATGATGAGAGGATCCCGAATATGTAATTTGTTTTGAAGTTTGCTTCCCGATCCGAATTTAGATGATGAAATATATTTGTGTTCTTGAGAGAAAAAAAGAAAGAAAGAGAGAGATGGAGGGATGATGGAAATGGTGGAAAAATGGGTTGACTAGTTGACCTAGTCAACTAGTTTGCCCATTTGGCAACTCCGGTCCCTCGAGTTTCAAAGCGGGTGCGGGATTTAACCGATCGAGTATTTTTAAAACGCAAGTTAACGAGAGATGTTATAATTAAATGACGGAATTATTATGAACGTTAGTCAACGGAAACTACGAATTTAAATAACGAAATGTATTATTTAAAAGAAAAAAAGACGGTGTTAAAATAAATTTAACGGAAAAAGGCGGGATGTTACATTATCCACAACTCAAAAGAAATTTCGTCCCGAAATTTAGTTGGAAGTAGTAGTTGTTGAATCTTACTCGAGACCTTGCGTTGTAAATTCTACGAATAAGTGAAGGTACGTCCTTGAGTATTTCCACGAATTTTGACGGTCGAGATCATATGTTGTTTTAAGGTTTGGCTTCCATGATTCATGGTTTCAACAGGTCCTCCTAGGAAGTGAGGGTTATCGTCGATAGTGAGTTCATCAAAGGAGATAACAAATTCTCGTTTCGCAAAACACGTCTTTGGATTGATACATCGAATGTAGGATAAACGGAGACCCAAAATGAGTCGGAAAAGTCTAAACGGCTAGCGACGGGTCCAAAACACCCCAAGAATTTAAAGGATCAAAATACCGCGGATTTAGCTTCCTACGTTTTCCCGAAACGGATTGCACCTTTCCAAGGTGCGACTCTTAACGTGACGCGGTTTCCCGCGTGGAATTTGAAAGGTTTACGTCTAACATCGGCGTAGCTCTTGGTGATTACGAGTCGCGTAGGGTTTTACCTGAATATGAATAAATTTTTTTTTTTTTTTTTTTTTTTTTTTTTTTTTTTTTTTTTTTTTTTTTCGGTTGCTCATGAATAAGCTCGGCCCCGGTGAATTGATCATCGTTTACTTGGTTTCGACAAAAAGGAGAATGACGTTTCCGGTCATATAAGGTTTCGAAGGCGTGGCGTCAATACCCGAATGAAAATCATTGTAGTACGAGGATTCGGTTAACGGAAAATACTTTTCTCAAGTAAATTTGAAGTTGGTAATACAAACTTGTATTATGGTTTCCAAGGTTTAAATTGCATGTTTGTTCGGTCCGTCGGGTTGTGGATGGTACGCGGTACTCATGTCTAAACACGGTCCCGAGGCTTTTTGTAAGGCACTCCAAAATCTAGAAGTGAAACGAGGATCTCGATCCGAAATTTAAATGGAGATGGCACGCCGTGCCGAGCTAGAATTTCTTAAAATATGTTTGAACAAGTTTCGTTCTTCAAAAGGTTCACGCCGCGGAAAATTTATCGGTTTCCAAAAACATTCGTCGGAACTATTCACCCTCGAGGTGAATACTAGTATTACGTGGAGAGTCCCTCCCTCCATTGAAAGTTTAGAATAAAGATTTCCTGAACCGGAAGTACGAGTGTGGTGAGAGAGAAGTTTCCGCCTCAGTGCGAGCATAACGAGTAAATTGTAATTAGTCAATAAGACTGTGCGAGGACGAGCTAGTATACACGTGTAACATACGGTTGAAGCCGAGAGGAATCGGTAATTCATTCGGAAGCATAAATACAGTTCGACAGAAGTCGAAGGTGTGTCCCCGGTATGGTTGTTATAAATATTCTCGGAGTTTTCGGATGTCCAAACCTGAAAAGACGAAGTCATGTACATGGCACATGGTGGTGTTTAGGTTGATCGAGTCTAACCACCATCACGCGTCACTAGAACTTCGGTATGTCTTACCGTAATATAACCACGTTGATCGAGTGTCGTTATATTACGCCAAATCATACCTCCATTCCCACATCACTCCATGGGTTCAAGTTCGTGTCATCGTGAAAATCTAAAATGAACGGAATGTAACGACGTCTCAAACATGATTCGTATTGAATCGAAAGAATTAGTGCAACTCTAAGGATGCGTTCCCCGAGGGAAGTGTATGAGTGATTGTTCACGTCAATGCGGTTCGAATCAGACAATAACGTAGTTAGGTATGAAAAGAGTAACGAGTCATGATAGCGAGTAGTACGCAACCGTAGCGATAAATAGTGATGACGATACTCATCAAGAGTAGTGACAGTGACTTTACAATACTCATGGATTGTAAGATGAGACGGGGTGAATAACAACCAAAGAGTCAGAATTCCCGAACTAGAGTGACTAATGAAGTCGTGGTCATCCGTACGCGTATAAACTTTGAATTCGCGTGTATTACCAAAAAGTGGCGGAATACGAGTTCGTATGATGAAGGTTGGGTACCATTAAAAAGTTTGCCTAAGAATGATTCAAGTATAATGCACAAGTAGTCAAGTATGTGCTATCTATAGCAAATGTATGTCGGAAAGCAAATGCTAACTATCCGGTTGTAGTCTAGACTCACTAATGCGTCCTAACGACTCTGTTAGACACACTAATGCACGTCCTAGTTCCCTACAACCAACGCTCTGATACCATCTGTAACGACCCGACCAAAACCGTTATTGACGGCGTCGTTAACTTAGGTCCCGTTGCGTGGTCGTAGTCCCTATATGAGACTCGTTTGACCAAAATTATGTCGCATTCATTTGAAAGGTACAAGACTTGCAAGTTTAGTTTACAAAACCGTTCGACAACAAGTGTAAGTTTACAAAAGTCATAAAGTATAAATGAAATAACTTGCGACATGATATATAAGTTGAAAAACACCGTTGCTATAAATAGCGTAAGTATGTAAACAAAAGTTTGAATCCAAAAGTGCTATCCCTAGCGTATGTATGTAAGTATGCTTGACCCCAAGCAAGAAATCAGAGTGTATGCATGTATGCTCGACTCCAAGCAAGTATGAGTGTACGCGGAAGCATGTATCAAATAGCCAAGTATGAACCTGAGAAACATATAGAAAACTGTCAACGAAAAACGTTGGTGAAATCATAGATGTATTTGTAAACGTTGTTTTTGAACCACAAGATTTAGTATTCCCATAGTTGATTATCAAAATCGTTTGCATTCCAAAAGTATTGTTCGCGAGCACCCAATTATCAAGACTTAACGTTTCCTTCCATTGAACCCCATCACTATAGTGTTAGAACATACACTGTTTCTCAAAAATATATTTCACCCGTAGACGGTAGCGAACCGTCCGTAGTGAGGGTTTGTCAAACCCGTATGGCCACACAATATAAGTTCTCGCTTACACCCTGCAAGTGTAACTAATGATAATCGAATTGAGGATTTTTGTTCTAACTCGCTGTGGAATGTTTGTTTTCCTTGTACTTGTGTTCAAAGTATAAAAGTAAGTAGCACCAAATGTAACAAAGTATATGTTTCTCAGCCCACAGTTTAAAGTATAAAAAGTTGTTGAAAAGGTGGGACTATGATCTCACCTCGAGTGCACGAGTATAAAAGTACTTCACAAAGTAACGTATGCATGAAAGTTGCTTAGCCTTGACCTAAACAAGTAAGTTATATCAATTAACCGGTTACGACACAAGGTCGGGTGAAATGTGTTCAATTAGTCCTATGGCTCGTTACGACTCGATTAAGTATAGCATGTGAATCACGTTGTCAAGTTTCATACAAGAAACAAGTACAAAAGCATGTTAGAATGATTGTATAAAAGTTTGGTTAAGTTTGACTAAAAGTCAAACTTGGTCAAAGTCAACGAAAAAGTCAACACGTTCGGGTTCGGTCCCGAACTATTTTTCTGAGGTTTTTATTCATATATAAGTATATTAAAACAAGTTTCATGTGAATCGGAGGTCGATAGCTAGTCAAACATTTCGCGTGAAATGCGCCAAAGTGAGCAGAATTCTGGCCAGGCCAATCCGCGCGCCGCGCGGGGATGTGGCGCGCCGCGCCACTACCTGGCCAGAGAATTCTGGTCAGTTTTCAAAGTGTGCACGAACCAAAACACAAACAATCACATTTCATGATCCGCAAACAATTAGAACATGTATTTTATATCATCGGAAAGCTATTTCGACAAGGAATACAACTAACCACATATCATCAATCAAAAACATCATTTACAATAACCGAAAACTCGTCAATTGATCAAGAAAGGTTTATTTTCAAAGTTTCAAGTTCGTAAAACGTATTTTATGATTCGGGAATCCAATTTACACATACGATATGCCGTTTTGAAGGTAATGAAACATACATTACTACTAAACACTAACAATTAACATTCCATGGCATTTAAGCATCCAAAAGTTCATGTCAAGAACTATCAAACCCTAGTCAAACATCACAAAATCATTAATCGGGTTTTGAAGTTTTCTTAATCAACCTACACATCCAAATGTGGCTAATGATACTAGTAACACAATTAAAACACGCACTTTAACAATCTAACAACATTAACTCATCCAAAATCAAGGATTAAGCAAACCCATTTCAAGTTCATGCTAGTTACTCCAAAAACAACAAATCGAGCAAACCAAACATATATTCATGTTACACACGAGCCATAGACACTAACTAACACGATTTCAAGTATATAAAACGAATTTAGAGAAATTTAGTGTTTTAGAAATGTTACCCAAAATGGATGAAATTGGTACCAAATCGAAGAGGATGATGAGAGGATCCCGAATATGTAATTTGTTTTGAAGTTTGCTTCCCGATCCGAATTTAGATGATGAAATATATTTGTGTTCTTGAGAGAAAAAAAGAAAGAAAGAGAGAGATGGAGGGATGATGGAAATGGTGGAAAAATGGGTTGACTAGTTGACCTAGTCAACTAGTTTGCCCATTTGGCAACTCCGGTCCCTCGAGTTTCAAAGCGGGTGCGGGATTTAACCGATCGAGTATTTTTAAAACGCAAGTTAACGAGAGATGTTATAATTAAATGACGGAATTATTATGAACGTTAGTCAACGGAAACTACGAATTTAAATAACGAAATGTATTATTTAAAAGAAAAAAAGACGGTGTTAAAATAAATTTAACGGAAAAAGGCGGGATGTTACATAAATTGTAACAAGGTTTTAATACTTTGTTTAATAATTACACCAGGATATCGACTGCGTGTAACCCAAGGTTTTAATACTTTGTTAACAATTACGCCAAGTGTCCTTGTACATAATTCACCCCTGTTTTAATAAGTCTATTAACTATTAATTCATTCCCGTGTCCGGTTAAATGAACGATTATTCGTACATATAAATATCCCGCCCATCGTGTCCGATCGAGTGTATATGGTTATTTATAGGTACGTCTAATTGTAAATCTTTACATTAAATTAACAAACTATCATTTAGTTAAACAAATATAAAGCCCATTAATAGCCCATAGTCTAATTTCCACAAGTGTCGTTCTTTTGTCCAAACCCCAATTATGGTACAAAGCCCAATTACCCCGTCTTAATATTTTAGTCCAACATCATGATTACTTCGGCATTAAATAAGCATAATAATAACTTAGCTACGAGACATTAAATTAAAAATAACATTAACCATAACTTACAATGATTAAAAATAGCGTACCGTTACACGGACAGAATTTCGACTTACACCCTTACAACATTCGCTATCATACCCTTATTATTAGAATTTAAAATTAAAATTAAAATTAAAATATAATATATATATATATATACATATATATATATATATATATATATATATACATATATATATATACATATATATATATATACATATATATATATATATATCTTTACGTATGAAGGAAGAAGAAAAAGATGTGTTTTAGGCTCGTGCAAAGCCTGCCTTTTCCACTAGACCTTCAACAAGGTGGAAATTCTCGGATTCCTTATGTACACGTTCCTGCGGCTCGGATGAGTATGCGATCGCATGGCTTTATAACTGCCAGGCCATGCGATCGCATGGCCTGCTTTTCCAGCTCACATGAGCTTGTTTCTTCTGCCGACGGTTTTTAAATATAATATATAATATATAAATAATTTTAAGAATTATTTAAATATTATATTATATTTATGTGCATAGTTGACTTGTAATTTTTAGTCCGTTGCGTTGAGAGTTGACTTTGGTCCCGGTTCCAATTTTTCGAACGTCCTTGCGTATAATTTAATATCTTGTACTTTGCGTTTCGCGTCTTGTACTCTTGTAATTTTGAGACGTTTCTTATCAATAATTTGAACCATTTTGATTGTACTTTGTACTTTTGAGCTTTTTGGTCGTTTGCGTCTTCTAATCATCGAATCTGTCCTTTGTCTTCACCTTTTATTATTTAAACGAATATTACTTGTAAATAGAACAATTGCAACTAAAAGCTTGTCTTTCTTGAGGGATAATGCTATGAAATATATGTTCATTTTTAGCATTATCAGAGGTGCATTTGGGTCGAATTTGCACTAATTGTCAAATTGGGTTGGTTTGTAAATCCAATCTAAGTGTGTTGTTGAATTTGTGATAATGGATTAGGTACTTTCTATTGACGAGTTGCGGATTACTTGGAAGCATTTCTTCAAGGCGACAAGGTGAGTGTTAATATCCTATATGCATATGTATGTGTAGGATGGGTGCGGGTCGGGTGAAGTGGTTCTCGGTCATAGAGCTCACTTCACATATAGGTGGATTGATGGACTTGTGTATAGGTCCAATTGGCACGTTTGTGCGTTTTGGTTGACCACCTTTGGCGAGGTACACGCTTGTGTGTACGTTATCACACGTGGTTGTGATTTGGATGTTATAACCCCAATGGCGAAGGGTTGATATTGTTGAGAAGTGAATCGCGTGTAGTTCAGATTCACGATGACTCGTGTAGTTCGATCATCTTATTGAGGTAGTAATCTCGTGTAGTTTTGGATTACTAAGGCTCGTGTAGTTCGGCCAACCTCGATGTTGCGAAGATAGTAATCTCGTGTGGGTTCGGATTACTAAGGCTCGTGTAGCTCGGCCAATCTTCATTGTGGCGTTTGGTATTCGGTAATGGGTTAAGGGGTTAACCTTATTCGTTTTATATTGTTATATATATTAATGTAATGTTGTGTTGTAGCTAACCCTCCGGGTGTAGCTTATTGGCGTTGTTCACATCGTCGTTGGTGAACTTACGCCTTGTTGATATCTTTAGCTTGTTGCTTAGAGATAGTACGATATGCTTAGTGTAGTTGCCTTATACATGGATGCTTCGGTATGCGGTATTTGATATTTGTGTGGCGTGTCCATTTTATACATATATATGTATGTAGTATATTATGATTCACTAAGCGTTAGCTTACCCTCTCGTTGTTGCTATTGTACTTTGTACTTTTGAGCTTTTTGGTCGTTTGCGTCTTCAAATCGTCGAATCTGTCTTTTGTCTTCACCTTTTATTATTTAAACGAATATTACTTGTAAATAGAACAATTGCAACTAAAAGCTTGTCTTTCTTGAGGGATAATGCTATGAAATATATGTTCGTTTTTAGCATTATCAAATATTCCCACACTTGAGCTTTGCTTGTCCTCAAGCAATATAGTCTTGAAATAAAAATACTAGAATCACTTCTTTATTCTTCACACTTTGTACATCAGTGATTTCTATACGGCGGTATAAACAATGGTAATAACGATGTGGTTTACAGTCCCACATGACTATAAAAATTTAGATCCTTAAGGAAATTGGATCTTTATGAAAACATTTGATCTTTTGAAAATACAATCTAGCTTTTACCCTAGATAAGTTTTCCGGAATAACCCTTCACCGGTGTTTGCAAATTGTTTTTGTGGGTTTGGTGGGTTTCAGATTTGAAAATTTTAGCTCAAAACTTGCGGTTTTGTGTTACCCACTTGCTAACCTTGTATTGGGAAAGCAACACGTCCAGTATACTTGCTCCGTATAATACCTTTCGGTAAACTACCGTCCGGTTGTAAAGGAAAGCGTTGAACAAGCAACTGTTAAGGCATTGTCCCCTGACATGCTTTTAATTATGGTTTATAACGTGTCGGATGCAATTACTATCCTTTGTAGGAGCAATAGTAAAGTTCACCCTATAGTTTTTTTCGGTCTGGCACAAGGTCCTGTCTTTGACCATGCTATGCAACCACCGTTCTTACGGTTGACACCCGATTTGGTTCAGGTGACCTAATGAATTCCAGGTGAATTCCTAGGATTTTACGTTCAATGGTAATGAGCGCATTGAAAATGAGTTTTCAGAAAACAAATCGGTTTGTAATTTTGATCAAAATATTTTCTCGTTCAAGCTCGAGTTTAGATATCATCGAATTCCATGAGTTTGTAATTCTCAATCTTTAAAAGTCAATCTCAATGATTGAGTAATATCAGTCTTAAAAGCTGATTTTTAATCTTTAAGGAGATTATTCTTTTCTGGGGATCTGATTCATTAGTCTTATCCAGCTAATTTGCACGGCGTCCTCCCCATTTTACAAGAGAGATCTTCTCATGGTTAGGATAAGTCTGACCACTTGGCTACCCTGTTTGATGCTGAGGTCCGTGGATTTCCTGCTGATTTTAGTGATGACTTTTCTAGATTTTTCGTCAACCTACAGCTGGTCTGGACGACAACTTCATGACCTAAATCAAGAAGCGCGTTTCTTTTTCGGAAGACTTTACTTCCTTTTAATGATGGAATTGATTCATCGTGTAGCTCCATCTTTCTTTCAAGTATATTACAGTAAATCGGGTGAAACTGATTAGTTTAGTCTAAAGCAAAAGTATCTTCAGTTATTTGTACAAAAATATGTGATATATGTTTTAAATAACTTGGTAAATTTTCCCACACTTGGCTTTTATTTTCTTTTATTTGCCTTTTTATTGTCCTCTATTCCATTTTAAATGAATTCTAACATTTTAGGCTGTTTCTCAATTTATGTCCTTTCCGAGGTAACAATAATTTCGGTGTTAACACCTAGTTTTATCGTTCATAAATATGTATAAACATGATTTTGAATTCATTTAATTGAAAATTTTGAAAAATTGGGTAGTCAGTATATAAGACTAGGGCTGTTCTTTATTATCAGAGAGCACTAGATTCTAATATAACTACTGCGTTACTAGTATTTTTAATGGTAACCAAGTGTTTAAATAAAAAAATCTAAAAATCCGAAAGAATTTAACCCCTTCCCACACTCAAGATCTTGCAATGCCCTCATTTGCAAGAAATCAGTAACAATTTAAATTATTGAGGGTGTTTAGCGTAGAAAAATGATTAAATTTTACCAAAGTTTCCAAACATATTGGCGTTTGTTTGTTGAATGATAAATGGTGCACATCATTTGTTCATTCTGTCTTGTCGTTACATCATATTTGTTTTTCGTTTTGTCGTCAAAATTAGTAGCTTTTGCTGAACTTAATGCCAGTCTTTGAAAATGCGCTGTTTTACCCTGTTGTGTACAATCGACAATATACATACATACAAATATAAACATGCATGGTAATTTGAAATGGGACTTAAAATCCCACTTTCAAATTAAATATGAAACATTAGTACAACATATAAAAATATTAAACATTACAATAAAAGTATCATAATATAATGTGTTTAAACATAAATAAACAGAAATAATAAAAATTAAAAATCATATAAATTACCAACCGGAACTAAATTAATCTGGATAGGGTTCCAGTTCATGTCGTCGTCTGAGTTCAATGGTTGGTGATAGGTGTACTGGTATGCTTGGTTAGGGTCGTAGAGAGTAAATGGCGATCTCATCTCCGCGTTTGTCATATCTACCTCATCTATATGCTGGTAGACATCAGTCATAGCCTCCCGAATGACATCCCTAATGTCATCCGCTTCCTCCATTTCCTCATCTGAGCCTCTCTCTACCTGAGGATGACTACCTTCATAGGGTATTGCCTGGTTGCGTCTACTCTTTAATACCTTAGCACCCGCATAAACCCTCAATCCTAATGGCTCAACCTGTTCTCTACATTCCAAAAGTGGACCCCCTTGGTCCTTATCTATACCTAAATACTCTCCAATGAGAGTAACAAAAATACCTCCTCCAATTATCCCCCCTTCCTGTATTCCTTCAACCATCTTAGATAAATAAAAACCAACACAGTAGGGGATATTAACAAAGCCTCTTGGGTCTCGAATACACTTTAGGTAAAATAAATCATGTAAGGTCAATTTTTCCTTGTTGTGACCTCTCTGTGTAATGGAGTTGGCCAAAAATCTATGAATTATGCGAAGCTCGGCTTTGTTAATATGTAAGTAGGTATGTGTTCCTGCCCGCCCAAAAACATTATAATCTGACATACGCCTCCAGACGGCGTTCGCATCAAAATTCCTATCTACCCTTTCACCACGATAAATCAAATTCATACAATTGGGTAGTAGTAATTCAGCGGGCGTATATATCTGCAAAGCCCTGGCCATGTCCAGCATGGACATCCTGTACATCCTACGGCCAAGTATAAACCTAAGAAAAATTCTATCATCTAATCTATCTACATCTACATTTAATGCTATAGTACTCATCAGCTCAACACACCATTCCTTATATACAGGTCTACGAATGGTGAATAAACATTCCCAATCAGTAAAAGAAGTACTGCCATACCTTTGAATCAGATGCTCCCTAACACGGTCAGCTAGTTGGACCCTTTCCAAAGGATTCCAATCAATTACCCTAGGCACCTCTACATCTTTCGTTACTAATTTGAATTTATTACTTTGATATGCCGGGTAATCTCTCCAGCTTCTATCGAATCTCAGATTAGGATGCAATGTATGTTCAGGAATCGTTGGGTATTCTACTGGCGGATGCATCAGAATTACTATGAATTCATTAACAAACTGTAGCGGATCATAATAAGGTACATGTTGATCAAGCTGATGTTGTTGTTCCTATTGTGGTTCTTGTTCGGGTTCTGGCTCGTATTGCGGCTCATATTCTGGTTCAGGTTCTTGTTGTGGTTATCTAGATGACGATGAAGCACCAGCAGTATCGGTTTTCTGCAAAACACATTAAACACAAAATTTGTGCATTCAAATATGCATTAGTGTTAGCAAAATAACAACTTAAATTAACCACAATAACATGTTCAATCAAAATTAAACTTATACACATTTTCTCAATTTTTACAATTCTACACTTTTTCAAATAAGCACATATAAAAATGTATAAAAAGTTCATAAGCATTTAACTCAAATAACATGTCAAAATAGTCATTACTAGCAATTAAACAAGTCTCAAATGGCAATTATATCAAATTAATCAAGTTCATGAATTTTAGACTTAAAAAGTCTACTTTAATCTCCAAAAATCATGTTTAGGATCAATGTTTGGATCATTTAACTACCTAAACATGTTACACTACTTAATTTAGCAATAATTCATGACAAAAATCGGCCATAACCTGTTTATATCAAAAAGGCCCAAATTGCTCAAGAACACAAACCCTAGATTTCTAAAAATTTTGAAGTTTTTGGCTTCAAATCATGTTAAATAGCATCAATCTAGGTTATACATGCATAATATACTAATAATTTAACTGTAATTACACTAGAAATTAACAAAATTGCATTAGGTAAAATATTGGTAATTATCACAAAAACTAGAAATTTTAAGAGTTTAGGGGTGTAATTTTTACCTTTTTGTTGAAGAATCCGAAACTAGGCATGATTATAGCGAATTGTAGCAATAAATTTCGTGAATTTTGGTGAAAAAATGGCGATTTTAGGAGTGTATATGTGTGTGTGTGTGTGTGTGTGTTCGTGTATGTGTTGGTGTTTGAAGTGAGGCAGAACCAGAAGCTCGATGCCTTTTGATCCTGGCCAGAAAATCAGCTCCATGCGATCGCATGGAGTTGAAGTTCAAAACCCATGCGATCGCATGGGCCTGGTATTTTTTTTATTATATAAAATCTTATAACTTTTAAAACATAAATTAATAAAATTTTAAAAATTTGTTTCTTTTTAGGATGAGGGTGTTTCGGATCGTTATCCTAGTCCGTCCCTCGACAAAATTTTAAGATTTTGGTAATTCAAAGCGCGGTTTTAAAAGTAAAGATTTTTAGGTTTTTTAAATGTTTTTGGCATACTTTAGTTCAATAAGATTAAAAATAATGATAATAAAAGTTCTCGTCCCTCCCTTGGGTAGAGCAATTTCGGTTCAACGACCTAGTCTTCAACTCACGACGAATTTTAAAAATCATATTTTTAACTTAGCGAAATAAAGTAAATTTTTGTTTTTAAATTCACACAAAACATAAATTTAAATTGCATAAAATTAAAAATTCATATTAATAATATTTAAAAATTCACACCAAACTTATATTATATTTTTGTTTTTATACATACAAACTTATATTAAAAATATTAATTTTTCAAATATTTACAAACTTAAATATATTGATTTAAAAAAAATTACAATATTAGTTTAATATTTATATATTAATTTTAAAAACAAAGTAAAAATAAAATTAAAAATCTTTTTGGTCTTTTATCCCACTTTAATCAATCAAATATTATCAAAAATATGCGCCCCTCTTTTCGGTAAAGTAATTTCGGCTATATAACCTAGTTTTACTCCTGACGAATTTTTGAAATATTTTGGGTTGATTGATTAAAGATATTTATACCTTAAGAATAAATGGTAAATTTCGCAGTGATGTAATAAATTTTTGTATGATATCAATAATTTCGGTCGCAAAGCCTAATTTTATTGAATACCAATTTAATACTTTATAGCGAACGATTTAGCGTTTATTATCAAAAGGTTAAAAATAATAAAAATAAAAATAAAAACTGTACATACTTACCTGTGAAATAGAATTCTTAGTGACCTGCTTTAGCCCACTCATAAGATAGTCGGACTAATTGGTTTTCCATAGCTACATAGGCGTAACCTCGAGCATTCAATGTTTTTTCTTCGAAACATATGAACGGTCCATCTCTGCATAAAGTAACGAATTCGGTATTGGAGTATGTCTGATTCGTCGAGCATTTTCCTTCATGTGACCATTTTTCGCATTTGTGACATCTTTCAAGGTGTCGAGCCCTTCTTTTTGCTGCGGATTTTGATTTTCCTTTACCAAACTGTAACTTATTATTTTCGTTCCTGGATTCTTTTCTTACTCCATCCAATTTACCTCTGATTAATGATACCAATTCACTTGGAAGGGTGTCATTATTACGTTTGGTGATCAAAGCGTGTAGTATTAGACCATGGTTTAATTCACAGGAAGTCTTCATCTCGTAAAACCTAAAAAAATTAAAAATTCAGAATGGGGGGAGAAGACTAGTTCTTTAGGGTCTGCTAGGGAAAGACCATTCGGGTTCCATTTTCGAGAACTACATGAAAACAGAAAATCTAACTATAACAGAAATACATATTATCCTTTAAAGACTTGATTCTCCCCACACTTAGTTAGCTGTGGTGTTGAAATTGTGATTAACTTCGTTGTCAACTTCCATCGGACTATCTATGTAATGTTTAACTCTGTGACCATTAACCTTAAATTCAATCCCATTTGAATTTATTAATTCTATTGTTCCGTATGGAAAAACTCTTTTGACTATGAATGGTCCAGACCATCTTGATTTCAATTTTCCAGGAAATAGCTTGAATCGTGAATTGAAAAGAAGAACTCTGTCTCCTTCCTTAAATTCTTTTGAACTTCTGATTCTTTTATCATGCCATTTCTTCGTTCTTTCCTTATAGATTAACGAATTTTCGTATGCTTCATGTCTCAATTCTTCTAATTCATTTAGTTGGCTTAACCGTAGACGTCCAGCTTCATGTAAATCAAGATTACATGTCTTCAAAGCCCAAAATGCTTTGTGTTCAATTTTTATTGGAAGATGACATGCTTTTCCGTAAACGAGTCTGAAAGGTGTGGTTTCAATTGGAGTTTTGTAGGCTGTTCTAAAAGCCCAGAGTGCTTCCTCCAATTTCATGGACCATTCCTTCGGATTTGATCCTACGATTTTCTCTAGAATACGTTTTAAAGCTCGGTTGGTATTTTCAACTTGTCCACTTATTTGTGGATGATAAGCGGTGGAGATTTTATGAGTTACTCCATATCTTTTAAGAACTTTCTCAAGTTGATTATTACAAAAATGAGTACCCCGATCACTTATTAAAGCGTTCGGTGTTCCAAACCTTGCAAAAAGACGTTTTAAAAAGTTGACTACAACTTGTGCATCGTTAGTTGGGAGAGCTTGTGATTCCGTGCATTTAGATACATAATCAATGGCAACGAGAATATAAAGATTATTATGAGATTTTAGAAATGGATCCATAAAGTCAATACCCCAAATGTCAAATACTTCACATACTTGAATGACATTTTGTGGCATTTCATCATGTTGACTTATTTTTCCGGCCCTTTGACAAGCATCACAGGATTTGCAAAGAAGGTGTGCGTCTTTGAAAATTGTAGGCCAATAGAATCCTGCATCTTAAACTTTTCTTGCTATAAGTTGAGGCCCATAATGCCCTCCTGTTGGTCCTGTGTGATAATGGTTTAAGATTTTACTAGCTTCATCTCCGAATACACATCGGCGTATTATTCCATCCGGACAACTTTTAAACAAATGTGGATCTTCCCAGAAATAGTGTTTTATATCACTAAAGAATTTCTTTCGTTTTTGGTACGATAATCCTTTTTCAAGGAATCCACATACTAAGTAGTTTGCATAGTCTGCAAACCATGGAATTTCACTATAATCTATCTTCAATAGATATTCATCAGGAAAGTTATCTTGTATGGCCGATTCATTTAGAACTTCTAATTCAGGATTTTCAAGACGAGAAAGATGATCAGCGGCGAGATTTTCTGCTCCCTTTTTATCTCGGATTTCAATATCGAACTCTTGTAAGAGTAAGATCCAACGGATTAATCGTGGTTTGGCATCTTGTTTCGAAAATAGGTATCTAAGAGCAGAATGGTCGGTATAGACCACCGTTTTTGCTAGAACGAGATATGAACGAAATTTATCAAAAGCAAAGACAATAGCAAGGAGTTCTTTTTCAGTAGTTGTATAATTTGTTTGTGCTCCTTGTAACGTCTTACTAGCATAATAAATAGGTTGAAATCGTTTTTCAATCCTTTGTCCTAAAACGGCTCCCATTGCAAAATCACTTGCATCACACATGAGTTCAAATGGTAGATTCCAGTTTGGAGTTATCATGTTTGGCGCATTAGTAAGTTTCTCTTTAAGAATATTAAAATATTTGATGCATTCATCTGAAAAGATAAATGGAGCATCTTTTTCAAGGAGTTTGTTCATAGGAGTGGCAATTTTAGAAAAATCTTTTATGAAACGTCGGTAAAAACCAGCATGCCCTAGAAAACTCCTAACTCCTCTAACATTGGTGAGATGTGGAAGTTTAGCAATTACATCTACTTTAGCTCTATCCACTTCAATTCCTTCCTTTGAAATTTTATGACCAAGAACGATGCATTCTTTAACCATGAAATGACATTTCTCCCAATTAAGTACTAGATTTGATTGTTCGCATCTAATAAGCATTCGTTCAAGATTAACTAGACATGATTCAAAAGTATCACCGACTGAAAAGTCATCCATGAAAACTTCCATTCATTCTTCTATCATGTCGTGAAAAATCGCCATCATGCACCTTTGAAAGGTTGCAGGGGCGTTGCAAAGTCCAAATGGCATGCGTTTATAAGCAAAAGTACCATAAGGGCACGTGAATGTGGTTTTCTCTTGGTCCTCGGGTGCTATTGGAATTTGAAAATATCCGGAAAAACCATCAAGAAAACAATAGTAACTATTTTCGGCTAATCTTTCCAACATTTGATCAATAAAAGGTAAGGGAAAGTGATCTTTTCTGGTGGCGTCATTCAATTTTCTATAATCGATACAAATACGCCATTCTGTTACAGTCCTAGTAGGAATAAGCTCATTTTTCTCATTTGTGATGACAGTCGTGCCACCCTTCTTAGGCACGCATTGAACTGGGCTTACCCATGGACTATCAGAGATTGGATAAATTAAACCTGCATCAAGCAGTTTAATAATTTCTTTCTTAACAACATCTTGCATGTTAGGATTTAGTCTTCTTTGGCGTTGCACATATGTTTTATGACCTTCTTCCATAAGGATTTTATGTGTGCAATACGAAGGACTTATTCCTTTAATATCATGAATTTTCCATGCAATGGCTGGTTTATGAGCTTTTAGCACAGAAATGAGTTTAGATTTTTCATTTTCAGTAAGAGAAGACGATATTATTACAGGTAATTTAGATTCACCATGTAAATAAGCATATTCCAAATGGTTTGGAAGTGGCTTTAACTCTAATGTCGGTGGTTCTTCTATCGATGATTTATATCGATATCTGTCTTTTTCTTTTAGCATTTGAATTTCTTCTGTTGTTGGTTCATATCCATTAGCCATAAGTGTAGCTAACGTTTCAGTTTCATCAATTGGTTCAGTTCCTTCTCCTAAAGAACATTCTTCTGTTCCTTGTAATTCTGGAAATTCTTCTAACAATTCTGCATGTGAATCTATAGTTTGAATATAATAACATGTATCATCTGCAGATTGCGGTTGTTGCATGGCTTTATCAACAGAAAAGGTAACACTCTCGTCCTCTATACTTAGGGTCAGATTCTTACCGAACACGTCTATTATTGCTTTAGCCGTGTTTAAGAATGGTCTTCCTAATATGAGAGGTACTCGAGAATCTTCTTCCATGTCCAGAATAACAAAATCTACGGGAAATACTAAAGTACCAACTTTAACTAGCATGTTCTCCATTATCCTTCTAGGATATTTTACTTATCTATCTGCTAGTTGTATACTTATTCGTGTTGGTTTCAATTCTCCAAGGTCTAGTTTAGCGTATAGTGAATACGGCATTAGATTTATACTAGCACCTAAGTCTACCAATGCTTCTATTGAACTAAGACTACCCAGAAAACATGGAATTGTGAAACTTCCTGGATCAGATAATTTTTCTGGTATCTTATTCAACAGCACTGCAGAACAATTAGCATTCATAGTAACTGCCGAGAGTTCTTCCATTTTCTTTCTATTTGTGATTAGATCTTTCAAGAATTTAGCATATCTAGTCATTCCTGAAATCACATCAATGAAAGGAAGATTTACATTTATTTGTTTAAACATATCCAAGAATTTGGATTGCTCGGCTTCAAGTTTCTCTTTTCTCATTTTACTCGTGTAAGGAAGTGGTGGTTGGTATGGTTTAACATAAGGTTTAGCCTTAACTGTGTTATCTTCATTAACCTTTTCAACTACCGGTTCGTTTTCCTTATCTTGTTCAGATTGTGGTTCTTGTGGAGTAGGAATAGTTTCATCAGAAATTACAGGTATTTCAGGTGGCTTAAGTGTAATACCACTTCTCGTGGTAATGGCTTTAGCTGTTTCATTCCGGGAGTTAGCATTTGTATCACTAGGTAGACTTCCCGATTTTCTTTCACCTATTAACCTTGCTAGGTTACTTACTTCTTGTTCCAAATTTTGAATAGAAGCTTGTTGATTTCTAAATGCTTGAGCATTTTGTTCATTGGTTTGTTTCTAAGATGTGAAAAATTGAGTTTGAGATTCAACTAGCTTTGACATCATATCTTCTAAATTTTGCTTTTTATCATCGATTTGTGGTGGTTTGTTTTGAAAATTAGGTCTTTGCTGATTGTAAGTATTGTTGGATACTTGTTGATTGCTAGGACCTTGTTGGTTGTTGTATGGAACATTTCGGTTATAATTCTGGTTTTGATTGTAAATTGGTCTTGGCGGTTGATAATTATTCTGATAATTATTTCCCGGCCTTTGGTTTATGTATGAAACATTCTCTCTTTGTTCCATTGTTAGTTCAATACTGAGACAATCTTTTGTTAAATGTGGTCCTCCACACTGCTCACAACTAATTCGTATTGAGTGAATATCTTTAGTCATCTTTTCCATTCGTCTCTCGACAGCATCTATCTTTGCGGAAATGGAATCTAAGTCATGGCTAGAATCGGCTCTAGCTGCTTTAGATGATCTAACGATATCTTTTTCTTGGTGCCACTCATGTGAGTGGGAAGCAGTGTTATCAATAATTTTATAAGCGTCAGTTGCGGTTTTCTTCATAATGGAACCACCAGCTGCTATATCGATGTCTTTCCTTGTAGTGATGTCGCATCCTTGGTAGAATATTTGTACTATTTGACAAGTGTCTAAACCATGTTGCGAACATCCTCTTAATAACTTTCCAAATCTTGTCCACGCCTCATATAGAGTTTCATTTGGCTTTTGTGTGAACGTAACAATTTCTCCTTGAAGTCTCACGGCTTTAGATGCCGGAAAGAATTGTTTAAGAAATTTTTCAACTAAAACGTACCATGTATCAATCGCCCCTTCAGGTAACGATTCTAACGAATCTTTGGCTTCTCCCTTTAAAGTTCAAGGAAATAACATGAGATATATCTGTTCATCCTTAACTTCTCGAATTTTAAATAGTGTGCAGATCCTATTAAATGTACGAAGATGTTCATTTGGATCTTCCTTTGGCGCACCACTAAATTGGCATTGATTAGTTACCATGTGTAGGATTTGTCCTTTGATTTCATAATCTGGCGCATTAATGTCTGGTTGAGTAATTGCGTGACCTTGGCCAGTGCGTTTAGCTCTCATTCGGTCTTCCATACTTAGAGGTTCCAGATTTTCCATGAATGAATTTGTTGAATCTGAATTACTAGAGGATTCTGATTTAGTGGTTCGTTCCTCAACAATCTCTGTTTGAATGATTGGTGGTTCCGGAGGAAAGATTAGTGGTTCAGGATCTATGAATTGTCCCTGAATATTCTCCGGATTCTCAATTGCAAGGTCGGGTTCAAAGAATGGATTATCAGAAATTTGAATTGAAGTACTTGGTTGACTGGATGACGATTCTAAAGAAAAATCAACTGCTACAATATTTTCTAAATGTCTTGATCGAGTTACAGGTGGTGAACGTACGAAAGGTGGTGAACGTTTTGCTCGGTGCATTCAATGAATATCCTATTAGTTATAAAAATAAAAATTATATAAGTTATCAAAATAATAGACTTTTCTTCTTTTGCCCACGTTTCGAATAGCCAATAGATGCAGCAGGGAGCCAGAACCCTTTAAATCGGAAGCTCACAACTCAGCCACTAACAAATCCAACTATTACTACGAAGCAGAAAATTTGGATGTCTATCAATTTAACCACTTAAAATAATTTTTCTTTGAAATTTAAAGAAATTTTAGAGAAGAAATAGAAAAAAAAATAAATCTAAGTCCTAAAAACTAGAGTGGCGAAAAATAAGAAAGAAAAAGAGCGCGTCGAAAAACGTCGAAAAATAAAAGGGTCAAAAAATAATAGGCGTCGAAAAATAAAAATAAGAAAGTAGCGCGTCGAAACTTAAAAAGGAACTAAAAACTAAGAATTAAAAATTGCGTCTAAAAATATTAAAGCTTAAAAGGAATTCTATATTCAAAAGCGGCAATTACTTAAAAAGGTACTAAAATATAAAAATGGCGTCGCAAAATTCTAAAGCACTTAAATCTTAGTCTAAATAAAAAGCACTTAAGGGATTTTACAGCAAAGCCTAAAAATCTAGAAATTAAAATAACTATGGCAAAAACTATGATTTAGATCTAATTACGAGCGAAAAATACAAATATTACGCTAAAACGAATAAAAAGATACAAAATATAAAAATATACTTAAAGTTGTAAAAAGTACAATTTTTATAAAAAATATTATTTTTATATTATTTATTTTATAAAACTATTAATTTTATAATTTATTAAAACTTATTAAACTTAAAATACAAATTAATTAAAACTAAACTAAATTAATTAATAACTAAACCCTAATTAGGGTTTTTAATTAATAATAATAATAATAATAATAATAATAATAATAATAATAATAATAATAATAATAATAATAATAATAATAATAATAATAATAATAATAATAATAATAATAATAAAACCCTAAACTGGTCGAACTAGGTTTCAGACCTGTCCAGTCAACTCATGCGATCGCATGAGTTTTCTGTTATGGAGCCATGCGATCGCATGGGCCTTAGATCCGGGCCAAATGCTGGGCTGCTACAGTACGGGCCCGAATGTTTTTATATATATATATTTTTTTCTGATTTAATATTAAATAAAATATAAATAACTTAAATAAAAATATAATTTTAAAAACTAAAATAAAAATACTTTTATAAATTTTTTAACAACTCTTAACAACTAAAATATAGATTTTGTTTTTTTTCTTTTTATATATTTGGTTTTTAATATTTAAAACGTATATTTTTTTTACAAAAGCGTATTTTTATTAAAGTAAATTAATAAAAATCTTTTTTTATATATATTTAGCGTTGCGCTTTCGGCTTTTAAGCAAGAGATTTCCCGGCAGCGGCGCCAAAAATACTTGATGTGTGCGAGGGGTACTAGGAAATAGTATAATTTTTACAACGAAATACTATTAAATACGATACAATTTTACACAAGATATTTATTTATTTATAGAATGAATATACCTAAACCTTGCTACAACACTTATAGGCAGTGTACCTAATCGTACAGTAGTGTAGTTTTTAGTAAGTCCGGTTCGTTCCACAGGGAAAATTAAACAAGCTTAACGCTATATTAGTTTAAACTATATTTGTAAAAATACAAAAATATATATAAGTAATAATATTATTATAAAAGGGGTTTTTTTACCGTTTAATGACCGGTTTGTCGATTTTAAAACTTTAGTCACAGTTAAAACCTAATGTAAAATATTAATTATATAAAAGACTTAATTTAAAACGTAAAGTAAATAACGATAATGAAATTGCGATAAATAAAAGTGTGATAAAATAAAATTGCGATAATTAAAAAGTACGATAATTAAAAGTGCAATTAAATACAATGACAATAAATAAAAGTGCGATAATTAGAAGTGCAATTAAATATGAAAATAAAGGAATTATGCTTATTTAAACTTCCGTAATCATGATGTTTGACGTGTTGATTTTAGTTTCTTCCCATGGGTTAATTGTCCTTTGTCCTGGATTATTTAATATGTCCGTCTGGTTTTTGTCCATAACAGTCCATCAGTCATAAATATAAAGTGCGAGTGTCCTCGTCAAATTATCCTTATATCCGAAGTCAAATATTCCAACTAATTGGGGACTTAAACTGTAACAAGGTTTTAATACTTTGTTTAATAATTACACCAGGATATCGACTGCGTGTAACCCAAGGTTTTAATACTTTGTTAACAATTACGCCAAGTGTCCTTGTACATAATTCACCCATGTTTTAATAAGTCTATTAACTATTAATCCATTCCCGTGTCCGGTTAAATGAACGATTATTCGTACATATAAATATCCCGCCCATCGTGTCCGATCGAGTGTATATGGTTATTTATAGGTACGTCCAATTGTAAATCTTTACATTAAATTAACAAACTATCATTTAGTTAAATAAATATAAAGCCCATTAATAGCCCATAGTTTAATTTCCACAAGTGTCGTTCTTTTGTCCAAACCCCAATTATGGTACAAAGCCCAATTACCCCGTCTTAATATTTTAGTCCAACATCATGATTACTTCGGCATTAAATAAGCATAATAATAACTTAGCTACGAGACATTAAATTAAAAATAACATTAACCATAACTTACAGTGATTAAAAATAGCGTACTGTTACACGGACAGAATTTCGACTTACACCCTTACAACATTCGCTATCATACCCTTATTATTAGAATTTAAAATTAAAATTAAAATTAAAATATAATATATATATATATATATATATATATATATATATATATATATATATATATATATATATATATATATATATATCGTTACGTATGAAGGAAGAAGAAAAAGATGTGTTTTAGGTTCGTGCAAAGCCTGCCTTTTATAGGCATGTGGCCAGAAAAAGGCCTCCATGCGATCGCATGGCTTTATAACTGCCAGGCCATGCGATCGCATGGCCTGCTTTTCCAGCTCACATGAGCTTGTTTCTTCTGCCGACGGTTTTTAAATATAATATATAATATATAAATAATTTTAAGAATTTTAAGAATTATTTAAATATTATATTATATTTATGTGCATAGTTGACTTGTAATTTTTAGTCCGTTGCGTCGAGCGTTGAGAGTTGACTTTGGTCCCGGTTCCGATTTTTCGAACGTCCTTGCGTATAATTTAATATCTTGTACTTTGCGTTTCGCATCTTGTACTCTTGTAATTTTGAGACGTTTCTTATCAATAATTTGAACCATTTTGATTGTACTTTGTACTTTTGAGCTTTTTGGTTGTTTGCGTCTTCAAATCGTGGAATCTGTCTTTTGTCTTCACCTTTTATTATTTAAACGAATATTACTTGTAAATAGAACAATTGCAACTAAAAGCTTGTCTTTCTTGAGGGATAATGCTATGAAATATATGTTCGTTTTTAGCATTATCAGAGGTGCATTTAGGTCGAATTTGCAATAAGTGTTAAATTGGGTTGGTTTGTAAATCCAATCTAAGTGTGTTGTTGAATTTGTGATAATGGATGAGGTACTTTCCATTGACGAGTTGCGGATTACTTGGAAGCATTTTCTTCAAGGCGACAAGATGAGTGTTAATATCCTATATGCATATGTATGTGTAGGATGGGTGCGGGTTGGGTGAAGTGGTTCTCGGTCATAGAGCTCACTTCACATATAGGTGGATTGATGGAATTGTGTATAGGTCCAATTGGCACGTTTGTGCATTTTGGTTGACCACCTTTGGTGAGGTACACGCTTGTGTGTACGTTATCACACGTGGTTGTGATTTGGATGTTATAACCCCAATGGCGAAGGGTTGATATTGTTGAGAAGTGAATCGCGTGTAGTTCGGATTCACGATGACTCGTGTAGTTCGGTCATCTTATTGAGGTAGTAATCTCGTGTAGTTTCGGATTACTAAGGCTCGTGTAGTTCTGCCAACCTCGATGTTGCGAAGATAGTAATCTCGTGTGAGTTCGGATTACTAAGGCTCGTGTAGCTCGGCCAATCTTCATTGTAGCGTTTGGTATTCGGTAATGGGTTAAGGGGTTAACCTTATTCGTTTTATATTGTTATATATATTAATGTAATGTTGTGTTGTAGCTAACCCTTCGGGTGTAGCTTATTGGCGTTGTTCACATCGTCGTTGGTGAACTTACACTTTGTTGATATCTTTAGCTTGTTGCTTAGAGATTGTACGGCATGCTTAGTGTAGTTGCCTTATACATGGATGCTTCGGTATGCGGTATTTGATATTTGTATGGCGTGTCCATTTTATACATATATATGTATGTAGTATATTATCATTCACTAAGCGTTAGCTTACCCTCTCGTTGTTGCTATTTTTATAGGATCGCATGCTTGGCGGCTCGGGTAAGCTTGGGGATTAGAGATCTTGGCTAGGTTGCTAAGAAGATCTTGCTTGTGTATTCGATTAGGATTTGGGTAGCGTAGTCCCAAATTACCATGCTCGGTTTTGGTTGGAAACTAAACTAGTCGGGTCGTGTATGTCCGTTTGGACAATTAATCAATGTATTAAATGTTTTAAGGTTTATTAAACCTTCTATTGTATTAAAGATGTTTATGGAAACACAATTGGGACCTAAAGTGTTATTTAAAGTGTATTAAAAGGAAAAAAATTTATGGGCCGGTTTTAATACGGGTTGGGTCATTTCAACTATACTCGAAAATATATTTCATCTGCTAACGGTAGCGAACCGCCCGAATGAGGCTCGTCAAGCCCATGTGATCACATAATATAAGTTCTCGTTTACACCCTGCAAGTGTAACTACTGATAATTGAATTGAGGATTTTTGTTCAAACCCGTACATGGAATGTTCGTTTTCGTACTTGTGTTCAAAGTGTAAAAGTATGATACGTATATGTTTCTCATCCCATAGTTTAAAGCATAAAAGTTGTTTAAAAGATGGGACTATGATCTCACCTTGTGTGCACGAGTAATAAGTACTTCAACAAGTAACGTGTGCAAAGAACAATGCTAGTCTTGACCTAAACAAATAGGTCGTATCAATAACGGTAAACACGATAGGTCAAAGATGTTCAATTAGTCCTATGGCTCGTTACGACTCGATTATGTAGCATGTGAGTCACGTTGTCAAGTTTCATGCAAGAATCAAGTATAAAGCATGTTAGAACGATCGCATAAACATTTGGTTAAGTTTGACTAAAAGTCAAACTTGGTCAAAGTCAACGGGGTCGGGTCGGGTATCCGACAATTTTTCTATGAAAGATAAGCATATATAAGTATGTTGGCCAAGTTTCATGTTAATCGGAGTTACGAGTAAGCGGGGGTGAAATCGTGAAAATCAAAAGAATTTGGGACAGACCAAAATGGCGCGCCGCTCCATTTAACTGATCAGCAAGTCTGGCAGTTTTCACACTCAAGCACGAATCCAACTTCAAACAATCATAACTTGTGAACCGTAAACATTCAAAACACGTATCTTATATCGTTGGAAAGGTATTTTGACAAGGAATACAACTAACCACTTTTCATCAAGCAAAAATATCATTTACAATAACCGAAAACTCGTCAAGTGATCATTAAATGTTCAAAATCATCGTTTCAAGTTTACAAAATGCATTTCTTGACTCGGGAATCCAATTCACACATATGATATGCTGTTTTGAAGGTAATAAAACATACATTACAACTAAACACTTACTAACAACATTTCCTAGCATTCAACGCATCAAAAGTTCGTTTTAAGTCTATCAAACCCTAACCCAAAATTCACAAAAATCAATAATCATGTGTTTGAAGTTTTCTTAATCAACCTACGCATCAAAATGAAGCTAGTGATACTAGTAACACAATTAAAACATGAACTTTAACAATTTAACAACATTAACTCATCTAAAATTTAAGATTAAGCAAACCCATTTCAAATGTTCAAACTAGTTACCCAAAACAACAAATCGAGCAAACAAAACATATATTCATGTTATTCTTGAGCCATATACACTAATTAACACCATTTCAAGTATATAAAACGAATTTAGAGAAATCTAGTATTTTTAGAAAGTTACCCAAACTTGATGAAATTTGTACCAAAATGTAGAGGATGAAGAGAGGATCACGAAAATGTAATTTGTTTTGATGTTTGCTTCTTGATTCGGGTTTAGATGATGATTTTGTGAATTTGGTGTTTGAGTTCCAATAATGGAAGTAGAGAGAAAAAGAGAAAGAGAGGTGGGATTGAATGAGTGGTGGTAGTGGTGGGTTGACTAGTTGAGCTAGTCAACTAGTTTGCCCACTAGCCAACTTTGGTCCCTCAAGTTTCAAAGCGGGTGCGGGAATTAACCAAACGAATATTTTAAAAATGCTAGAGCAACCGAGTGATGTTATAATTAAATAATGAAAATATTATGAACGTTAGTCAACGGAAACTACGAATTTAAATAACGAAAGATATTATATAAAAAAAAGACAGTGTTAAAAATAAATTTAACAGAAAAACGCGGGATGTTACAACGTATACAATGTTTTGACATATCATATCGACGTCATATATATATATTATTTGGAACAACCATAGACACTCTATATGCGGTAATGTTCGAGTTAGCTATACAGGGTTGAGGTTGATTCCAAAATAATATATATACTTTGAGTTGTGATTGAGTCTGAGACTTGTATACACTGGGTCGTGGATTGATTCGAGATATTATATATTGATTTATTTCTGTACTACTAACTGTGGACAACTAATTGTGGACTACGAACGTTGGACTGTTAACTTAACAAACTTAAATCGTTAAAACATAATAAAACATATTGTGAATATATTTCGATCCTACTTTGATATATATGTATATATTTATTATAGGTTCGTGAATCGACCAGTGGCCAAGTGTTATTTTCCGACGAAGGGATAATCTGTGAAAGTGAGTTATAGTCCCATTTTTACTATCGAATATTTTTGGGATGAGAATACATGCAGTTTTATAAATGATTTACAAAATAGACACAAGTACTTGAAAATTACATTCTATGATTGAATTATCTTATTGAATATCACCATTTTGCTTGGTAACCTAAGAATTAGTGAACGCCACTAATTGACGCGAATCCTGAAGATAGATATATGTGCCTAACGAACCCCATCCAGGTTATGGATGCTTTAGTACTTCGATTTTTATATACAGATGAGTGTACATGTATATTTGGGGATATTCTATATGCATTTGTTAATGTCGGTTACCAGATGTTCTTCATATGAATAATTTTTATACAGATGAGTGTTCCTGTATTATATTTTTTTGCAGATGAGTGTTCCTGCAGTTAATTAAGAAAAATGAAATCTTGTGGTCTATTAATATAATTTGATACATATGTTAAACCTATAACTTACCAACATTTTGTTGATGTTTAAAGCATGTTTATTCTCAGGTGATTTTTAAGAGCTTCCGCTGTTGCATGCTAAATAAAGACAGGATTGGAGTCTGTATGCTTGTACAATATTGTTTAAAAACTGCATTCGAAGACTTAAGTTGTTGTGTAATATTATTGTAAACTATTATGTAATGGTCGTGTGAAAACGCTACATTTTAGATTATCATTATTTGATAATCTTCGTAATATTTTAAACCTTTATCGCAAATATAAAGGTTATGGTTTGTTTCAAAATCGAATGCAGTCATTGAAAAACGTCTCATATAGAGGTCAAAACCTCGCAACGAAATCAATTAATATGAAACGTTTATAATTATTATGAACGGGACATTTCAGACGTCGGGGACACCACGTGCTCTTACGATGACTCATTTATTTACGATGCATGTGAAGTGTGAAGTGGAGGCATTTTGAGGTTTTCTAGGTGGAAGGACCGTTTCGGGGAAATGTCTTAATTTGAAGGGGGTGTTATGGGTAATATTGTGTGAAGTGTTGTTAGATAGTTATGGGTGATAAGAAAAATATAATTTGGAGTTGGTTGAAAAAGACATAATCAATTTGAATTTAAATCTGGTTAACACTTGCTAATCAATTTGAAAAGGTTGATTTTCAAAATTAAAATTAAGGGTGTGTTTGATAAATATGAATGATTAAGCACTGAATGATTCATAATCTGAATGAATCAGAGGTTCTGAATAAATTTACTTCTGAATGCCAATAAGCTGTTTGATAATCATTTTGAATAACATAATATTGAACGGATTAAATCAACTTATTATCGTTTAACATTAGCGAAAATTTCAATATACATATTTGATAAGTGTTCTGAATACAAACAAGAAGAATATTATATAAAATTTAGTCTCTTAATGGTTAAAAGAGTGTTGCAACTCTGAATGGTTCAGCACTGAATGCTGAACCATTCATCACCCTATGTCGTTCAGATATTAGAAACAACCACACTGAATGCTGAATGGTTCAAGATTCAGTGTTGAACCATTTCATTAAGAGGTAAACAAATGCACACTAAGACACTAATTTCAAAAGAAATTTAAAAGATTGTTTTTTCTTTACAAACATAATATAATATAATGGATAATGATAAATACATCACATTTTTTTTATAAATCCACTACACACATATATTAAAAAATTGTATTGTAGAACATATTAATAATAACAATGTATACGCGTGATGGATTTATTAAAAATTATAGTGGATTGATCATACCATAGTAATTAAATTGAAGAGTTGGGAGTAACATTTAGGGATGGCAAAATGACCCGTACCCGATGGGGAAACTCGAAACCCGTTCTAATTGGGTCGGGTTTGACCCGAGTCCGTCGGGTCATGGGCCGGGTATGGGGATGGTTACAAAAAAATTTCCAGGTTCGGGTTCGGGTATGGTTTTAGATAAAAACCCGTTTACCCGACCCGTATACCCGACCCACATACCCGTATACCCGATCCGAGAAATTTTAATAATAATTTTTATGTAAAATTTTAGTATTAGTATTATATTGTTAGTGCATGAAAGATTTATCTTATTTGTTTTGAAAACGAGTATAATTTTATTCAATATTATCATATACAATAAGTTTTCGAGATGTGATTTTATATATCTTTATGTATTTGAGTCTTTTAGAAACTAATCAATCAACTTTTTGTATGTGATATTTTATAATACATTAAACATGAAGTAGTTAAGTTATTTTTCGATATTTTGATTTGGTAACTTATTGAAAAATAGATATAGAATCACTAATCGGGTATACCCGATTACCCGTGGGGAAACCCGAAACCCGATAGTATGTAAGTAAATGGGGACCCGACGGGTTTCGGGCCGGGTTTCTTAATTGAGTTCGGGTCCGGGATTACCTAAACCCGACCCAAACCCGACCCGATGTCATCCCTAGTAACATTGCATTTGCATGTTAATCAATACTTGAGGTACCAAAACCAAAAAGCGGAGAATAATTTATCAGGAGTGAGTGGGGAGTGACACAAACAGCAGATTGAGCGAGCATCCAGCCGGCTGGCTGTTTGGATCCCCACCACCACGTGTATTTGCTGACTTGGTCCTTTTCTTATTTCAAATTCAAATAAAACGACATAAACCTCCCTGCTGTTCCACCACTATTATAATTTATAAATCTAAATTTATATAATTTAGTTTAATTTAATTTATACTCCGTATAAGTTAATCCTCAAATATCTTCTGCCTTTCTACTTTACTGTTCATCAAATTCATTACACATTCCAGATCCTACTTTTTTCCTTTGTAAAGTTTCTTTTATATATATATATATATATATATATATATATATATATATATATATATATATATATATATATTTACTTTTAACTGTTTTTCCTTCAATTTTCATGACCTAATTTCAATCGGATTACATTACAGGCATTGCTAACATGTCGAAAACTGGAGCGTTTGATCTTGCAACTGGACTTGGTGGCAAAATCGAGAAAGATGACGTTCTTTCTGCTGTCGATAAGTAATACTCCTACATATACAATTTCGGATTATTTTGATATTTTTAATAAAATAATTAATTTAATTAATTTACGCAATCTGTTTAGGTTTTACAGCGTTTATACATGTGAATATGTGATTATTATGTCAAGATCTGAACTGTTGAGAAGTATATGTAATTATACTGAGATCTGTATGACTGTTGGAAATTTATGCAAGCACACTACTACCTTTTGAATCATGTTGATATTTTTGCGACGGAATTATATGCATGTTGCATGTGGTTATGAATGATTTTGATCTTATTGAAAACTGTTGTACATTATCAAATATGTGGAGTAGTAATTATTCGAAGAATGTTAGTGCCAAGTGTGTAACAAGGTTATATGCAGTTATTATGTATTCCGCATGTATCTACTACTAATTTATACAAATGTCGTGCAACGCACGGACTCATAAAAATAGTATATGATATGTCAACAACCCCAATTACTCCCGTTCAATCCCGGATTACTCCTTTTTAAGAACAGACCTATCCGATTTTCCAAAATCGTTTAATTAACTGTTCAATGTCAGTTAATGGGTAAAAATGGACGTGTTGGTCAACGTCGGTCAAAGCTGTTATACAATTGATGATTTTTCTTGGTTATCACCTATTGGATATGTGTTTTTGTTGGAAACCGATATATGACTATAATTCTTATATAATTTTGACCAAACACTTGTGCGTGTTTATCATATTAGAAGGTGTACTTGATGACATTGTTCTTCGTAAGGTGTATTGGTTTATGTTGGAAGATCATACTAACTAAGTTTAACTTTTTTCGAAATCAAAAATGCATCTATTTTTCAATTCAAATCAATAATTACCACAATTTAAAAAAAGGTTCTTGAAACAGTAAATCATAGTTCAGTTGTGGTAAATATAACTGTAAGTTTGAATCTTTGATTGATATCTAGTGACAAAAGTAGAGCAACTGATTGAGATCCAAGGTAGGTGTATTTTATTTTTTAAGATTCAAATTATACATGTTACCATGGAAGATCGAGTACATATAGGCTAATATGTAAAAAGCTTGTGACTTCAGTTCTTAATACATGTATGTTGCTATGGAAATTGAACTTATATGTCATTTTGTGGGTTTAACATAGGTATGAAAAGTATCATTCGGATTTTGGAGGTGCTGAAGAAGATAGAAAGGCTAACTATACTGACATGGTAAGAAACATTTACTGATTTTTGAAGAATGGTCAAGTTATCGAAGACAGTAAGTTTTTTAGTGTTTCTATCTCTTGCCTTGTTACTGTGCAAGTGATTAACCTGATACCAAGGTTTATATTATTATCATTATCATGCCATGGCCACAAACTTTTTTTTTTTGCTTCAGGTTAACAAGTATTATGATCTTGTAACAAGCTTCTACGAGTATGGTTGGGGAGAATCATTCCATTTTGCTCATAGGTTGAGATTTAAGTGTTTACTTTACTATAAAGGTTTACATACTTTAAGCTATTACCCATGAAGTTAAAATCTTCTTCTCGTATCTGCAGATGGAACGGGGAGTCACTCAGAGAGAGCATTAAGCGACATGAACATTTTCTTGCTTTACAGCTAGGTTTGAAGCCTGGACAAAAGGTCTTGTACTGCGATTAATTTCTAGTTATTTGATAAATGGTGTAATCAATTCTTGGATGCTTATACCAAAATTGTAACTTTGCTCTGTATATAAAAGGTGCTTGATGTAGGATGTGGAATTGGTGGACCATTGAGGGAAATTGCCAGATTCAGGTAACCAAAATGCTGCATGTTCTAATTTATTTATAATTCACTAATATAATTGTGTGTTGGCTATTTGACCTTGGTCTCTACTTCTCGTAGTTCCACATCTGTGACAGGGATAAACAACAACGAATATCAGATAACTAGAGGAAGGGTAAGTTTTATGTATAGTGAATATTTAGTTATCAACAAATCTTATGAAATTCAGTATCTGTAGTGAAGTTTTACTAATGTTTTTATATCTTTTTTTTAGGCGTTAAACCGTGTTGCAGGATTAGAAAGAACATGTGACTTTACAAAGGTCAGTTTGTGTTGACCTTTTAGTGTACATTGGGCTTTTATAACTGTATTTTGTGTTTATATCATATCATATATAGTTTTGGTGCTAATGATGTTATTCCTTTGCGATCGTCTATCGGTGCAGGCTGATTTCATGAAAATGCCATTTCCTGACAACAGTTTTGATGCAGTGTATGCAAGTGAGGCCACTTGTCATGCTCCAGATGCGGTATATATACTTACTGACAGATTCATTGAGATTTTAGAGATCGCGTATCTGAAAAAACATTGCTTTTTTCTTATAATTTATACGGATTTTAGCCTTATTAAATTACTTATTTTGGGCTAAGGTTGGATGTTACAAAGAGATATTTCGAGTGTTGAAGCCCGGCCAGTCATTTGCTGCATATGAGTGGTGCATGACTGATGCGTTTGACCCAAATAACCAAGAGCACCACAAAATTAAGGTACAGATAGTTAAATGCATATATTTGAGTTAAATGTGGTTGATGTTTAACCAAGTTCGAAAAAGACGTGAGACCAATATGAGTCGGTCAGGTACTTGAAACGTCAAATCAGTCAAGACTCGGTCGACACGGATGTTGACTAACGTTGACATTTAAATAATATATAGGTTTTTTTATAATGTTTTGTACAATAATAGTGTATTTTTAACTTATCTTTAAGGGATACTATGTAAGTCGGTGTTTTTCCCAGCTAATTTTTAAATGGGTTTGGGATTTTTGTGTACTCTAGAACAAATCCATACAAAAAGTCAACTTTTGACCGAAGTTTACCGATTTTCCCGACTTTGATCTGACTTTTAGAGTTTACCGACTAATAAGACAGTTTTAGGCGAAACGGGATGGGATAGTCACTAAACCGTCGCAACGGCCGTCACAACCGTCGTTTGCTACCATGTGTTCAACTAGTATTAAGCCACCTTAATCAACTCAAGTTTGACTTCGATTTTGGCTCATCATAAAAGCATTGAGTTTTTAACCCAAGTATCTAAATGACTATAACCAAGTTTTTTGTACGTTTTTACTAAATTGATAAAATGTGGCTACTATTAATTAAATATGATTTGATGTTAACAGGCAGAAATCGAGATTGGTGATGGGCTTCCAGACATAAGATCAACCAAACAATGTCTTGCAGCTCTAAAAGAAGCAGGTTTTGAGGTAAGTAGAACATAACTATTATCATCATTAGTCCTTTTTGCAATAAAGTGTCATATTTTTTAAATTTTTTTCTTTTGTTTTTTATGAAGGTAATATGGGAGAAAGATCTAGCAATAGATTCTCCACTTCCATGGTACATGCCGCTGGATCCAAGTCGTTTATCTCTTAGCAGTTTTCGTTTAACAACTGCTGGACGTTTTATTACACGCAATATGGTAAAAATATGTCTATATTTTGCTTTTCAAAATATGATGCGTGAAAGTTAAAATTGCAACAACTAATATGATTAATGTTGTTAACTCAAGATTTGCACATTCATATGTTATTTTATATGTAGGTTGTGGCTCTTGAATACGTGGGACTCGCCCCTAAAGGAAGCCAACGGGTTCAGTCCTTTTTAGAGAAAGCTGCAGAAGGACTTGTTGCTGGTGGAAAGTGAGAACTTATCACCTTTTACATACAAGCATTATTTTCTAAACACCTTCATTTTTCTTCTTCTTATCTTTTATGTACTTACTTCTTGATATACTTATCTATATTATCATATAAATTTGTGTGGCAGGAAGGAGATCTTTACACCGATGTATTTCTTCTTGGCACGAAAACCACAATAGGACGATGATCACGGATATGGAATTTGAACTATCATTGATATTGTCAGTGATAACTGCAGGTACTTGACATTTTGCTGTTTGGTTTGCGCTTTTAAAATAGAGGACGTTTTTGAAGAATTATTAATCTTTAATTTTGTAGTTAAATGAAATTCAGTTTTTCCTTATTCCTGTTTTTTTCACTGTCAGGCTTAATTTGTGATGCAAAATGGAAGTAATATATACTTTTGTTGAGCTTGGTTTCGGTTCTTCGCCTTTTGGATGTAATTGTAGCCTTCTTTTTGTTGAAGAGTCTTTCTAGTTATGCAGTTTTTTAACTAAAACAACAGTTCAATTACAGTACAGTAATAAGATAAAAAAATGTTGGTATGTGTTTTTCCCACAAAATAAAGTTTTCAATCCTATACCTAAATGAACCATTGTAAAAAAATCGATTAATCGCTGATTAATTCCCGATTACTCATTTTTAAGAGTTGTTCTGATTTTTTAAAATCTGTTTAATTAATCGATCAACGTCGATTGATGGGTCAAAATCAAATTTGGTAATCACAGTAGGTTAAAAGTCAAAATTGGTCAACTGTTTAACACGAATTTTAACTAGACTTTAAAGTTTTTGAAAAAAATGAACAATTTTAATTTGTTAAAGTTTATGTTTATGTTTATGGTTTTCTTTTATATTTAAACATATAGTTTTTGCAATTTAATATTTAAATGTATAAAGTACAATCCGATTAATCCCAATTAATCTCCGAATTTTCGATTAATCCTTCCAAAGTAATGACCAATCCCGAATAGCGAATTTTGCAACCATGCCTAAATAAGTGATGACACTGCACTTTTCAGTTCGTATATAGCTAAATATGCTTTAAATAAGATTATGAGAGTATTGTACAACATTTTAAAACACATTATTGTAAAAAAAATAGTGATGTAATACAATCACATTCCTATACTTTGTATGTTAGGCAATAGTTAAGGTTCTATCTAGATCAATTTTTTCATCGGTGTAATTGTTACACAACAACAACAAAACCCAATACCACATGAGTGGTGTATGGGGATGTAAGATGTATACAATCCTTCTCCTATTCGAGAATAAAAACAAGTCATTTCTCCACCCAGAGTGAAAACACTCACTTTATGATAAAACCACCACAATATGCATTAATGAGTTGTACCATACAACTTGTTAATGCATACAACTTGAGAAATCTACTTGTCATGACTTAAAATAATAAATCAATCATAAAGAAGTAGAATCAAAATGTGTGTGTAGTTTGAACTTTGATGCGAACTAAACTAAATAATTGGTTCTTAGAATGGTAAAAAAAAAAAAAGAAAAAAAAAGGAAGATTTTTCATGAACAACTCAAGACATGATCGATATAAATATGGTGCCAAATTGCCATTTGCTATAAAAATTCGTTTTTTTTTTTTTTTCAATTTGGATAACGATAACGAGTATGGCATGGAAACAAATGATCATTGTTGTTTAAGTTCTCGGACATTACAAAAACAATTCGATACCCATAATGTTGTGATTTGTAAAGCTAATAGCGTTATTAAAGTATGAATGTGGGGAGTGAAGATAGATAGATATATGCTATGTAATGATAATTACATGTGTGTTATTATTGTGAGAACAAGAATCAAACACTATGCGAATTCCTATTGCAATAAAATTCCGTTATCATGGGAAACAAGAATATAATTTAGATATATCCTTAGGAATTACTTTATGTTTACTTGCATACTTATTTTGTATAAGGGTATCAGTATATGTTCGAAATTGAGGGAGTGAAACTATGTAACTCAATCAGTCTACCGATTCCAGCATATTGTATAATGTTTTAAGAGGTAAAAATCATACCGGATTCGTTCACAGACCTTTACCCGGACCACTGCTTGAATGGATGTGTTTACGGGTACCGTCAATCGGGATCGGGTTTCCGCCCGAACGTGTGTGTTACGTGCAAATGATGAAGGTCGTTGAAATAAATGATCTACTGATACCAAAAAATCAGCGTTAAAAAAAAAATTCATAATTACCCATTTTCTATTAGGGAAAGTAAATCTAGCAATCTGATTGGTCCACGTGGCAGCTCCTCTCACATAAAATTACTGTTCACGCTGTTGTTTTTTTTTCTTTTTTTTTTCTTTTTGCCGGTTGAGTCACAAAAGGCAGAAACAGTACACGACCAACTACTGGTCATCCTCTCCTCTTCCTCTGTTCGTCCTTCACCTCCAACCTTGACCTGCTCCCTTCTCCCACACCTTTAGCCTCACCCTGCTCCTTCCTCCCTTACCCTCTTGCTTTATAGCTTTTTGATTTCCCATTAATTAATTAACTCTTCATACTTGCTCCAGACAAATTCCTTTCCTTGCTTACAGAAAATCTATCGGCTACAGAAATTACAGGTTCGTTGTTCTGTTGTTAATCTATTTAATTAATTTATGTTGTTTGCTTGCTATTGTTGGTTGTGGTTTTCGCATCGTTCTTACGTTGTTCAGGCTGTTCACCATTCCCAGCCCTGTTAATTTTTTGGCTTTTCATTGTTTGGTAATTTCCGTTATGAGGAGTTCTCGAAAAAGGAAAAAACACTCATCCAATTCGAATGTAGTTGGTAGTGCTGTGTTAGAAAGTGTTGGACCTTCAGACCTACAGGTTGTTTCCGATAAACAATCTAAGAAAAGGGCTTCTCTACGTAAGGCACATGCCAGTGCTTCGGCTTCTTCTCATGGTATGATATTGTTTTTTATTCTAATTTGTTGTCACTGAAATTGTTTTTTACAAGTTTTAACAGATATCTGTTTGTGCAGTTTCTGTTAGCTTTTTCCTTCATGCTCAGTTGACACCCATATATACTATCTCTGCACCTTTTGATGTGTCAGGTAAATCGAGTTTCTAACTATATGTATGCTGTTTTAGTGTAAGTTGCACTATCTTTGGCTTATGTTGTCTTTTGTTTCTATGCTATTCTGCTGTAACTTTCACTATCTGTGAATTATGTTGTCTTTTGTTTCTTTTTGCTTTTCATATATGTATATTGTCTTTCATATATGCATGTTGTCTTTTATATGTGTATGGTTGTTGAGTGCAAGAGCCACTAGAATTGGAATCTTTAGACATTTACTAGCCTGAAAATTCCCTATGCCTCATGTTTTGTGTTATTTGTTTGCTGTTTTTGTGTTTCAATTAATTGTGTCAATTTTGATTTTTTTTCCTTTTGTAAACTACCGATTTGAGGCTGCAATGTGTATTGGTTTTTTTGTTGTGGTTGTTGAGTGCAAGAGGCACTTGAATTCGAATCTTTAGATATTTACTAGCGTGAAAATTCCATGTGCTGTGATTGAATTACCTGCACTTGGCCAGTTCTAGAAGACAGTTTTATTTTAATGGCGGTTATCGTTGTTGACTTTGCGAGTTATTAATTTTGTCAACTCTGTTTTTTTTTCTTTTGTAAACTACCAATTTGAGGTTGCAATGTGTATTTGTTTTTTTGTTGTGGTTGTTGAGTGCAAGAGGCACTAGAATTGGAGTCTTTGGATATTTACTAGCCTGAAAATTCCATGTACTCTGAGTGGATTACCTGCACTTGGTCAGTTCTAGAAAACAGTTAATTTTAATGGTGGTTATCGTTGTTGAGTGTGCGAGTTATTTGCCTATTTTCATATGTGTTTATATATTATCCTATATGCTCTTTGACAATTGCCTTGTATTCGTGCAGGCGTATCTCCTTTATATCGTGATTCAGGAGACTGCACGTCCGTTTGCATACAGTGCGGGGCTTTGTTCTAGCGCGATGAACATGTTAAGTCATATTTCAGAGACAAACAGCTTCATTATCATCGCTGCTGTGAAAATGGCCGCGTCTATTTACCACGCTATGAGGATCCTCCTGCAGAATTTAAACGTTTGTTAGAAATTCCTGCTTTCGTTGATAATGTTCGTGCCTACAACTAGATGTACAGCATGACGTCCTTTGGCGCTCGTATCGATGAAACTGTTAACGACGGCCGTTCTCCATACGTTTTCAAAATCTCTGGCCAAATTTATCATTGGCTCGGTAGTTTGTGTCCTGAACAGGGGAGCCCCCAGGTTTCTGCAGCTTTACATTTATGATACGGATCACGAAGTTGAAAACCGAATGGGGCATTTCGGGGGCCGTGATTCAGGACGGCTTTCTGAAGTAGTTGTTACTCAGTTGGTGAAGTTACTTGATTCAAATAATGCACTAGTCATGTTGTTTTGCACCGCGAGGGATAAGTGTGCTGGCAGCGAGGTACCTACTTTCAAGGTTTGCTTGTATAGTTTGAGCGGGTCAATCCAACATGCACTGCCTACTTCGGATGCAATAGGCGCTATTGTTTTTGACTCTGACCCACAATCTATTTCTGATTACGACGTGATAATCGAGCCTCGGTCTCAGCTTCCCAATGGAGTTAATAAGCTGCATCCATTATATATGTCACTTCAATTCCCGCTGATGTTCTTTTTCGGTGAACCCGGTTTTCACCCGGATCTGAAGCTGCGCGCAGCCTCGGGTTCGCAGGGGGGCCGTGTTAGAAAAATGTCGATGAACATGTTTTACAACTACCAGATTCATGATAGGCTTCAGAGTTACAATCTGATTTTGAGACTGGGTCGTCTATTTCAGCAGTATGTGGTGACGGCATATTGCAGCATCGAGCTCGACCGAATGGACTACATCAGAAACAAGCAGAACGATATACGGGCTGAGTACCTTTCAGGGTTGTATGAAGCTATCGATAGAGGTGATAAAACTGGTCCCGATGTCGGTAGCATGACGATTCTTCCCGCTTCGTTCACTGGTGGCCCACGTTATATGTACAGTCATTATCTCGATGCTCTGGCAATTTCACGCGTTTTTGGAAACCCGATATTTTTTGTAACTTTCACGTGTAATGTAAAGTGGCCTGAAATTGCTCGGTACCTGAAGCCTTTTCCTCACCTATCGCCTTCAGACCGAGCCGATATAGTCGCTCGTGTGTTCCACATGAAGGTCAATGAGTTTATAAACTTTTTAAAGGATGAGCGTCCTCTTGGCCATGTTCGCGGAGGTACTATTGCACACCCGGAATTGCAATTTCCTCTTTACTTCATGAATATTACATGTTTTGTTGTTGCCAATTCACTGACACTATTCTCTTTGCGTCTTGCAGTTTTGTATACGACTGAATTTCAGAAAAGAGGGCTGCCACATTGCCACACTTTGGTTTGGGTTCACTCCTCGGTTTCTGCAGCTATCAGAGACAATTTAGACGACTACATAAGTGCAGAACTGCCTGACCCCAGAATTGATTTTCCTGGTTATGCAGTCATATCTGCAACTATGATGCATGGCCCATGTGTCCTTGCCAATAAGCGGGCATCATGCAATCAAGATTTTTCATGTTCAAAAAAGTTCCCGAAGAAATACATTGACAAGACGTACTTTGATGACAACGGTCGTGCTCACTACCGCAGGCGTAATACCGGTATATATACAACTCGTGCCGGTGTCCACCTCGATAACAGCTACGTTGTTCCTTACAATAGGCTACTATGTATGACTTTTCAGGCTCACATAAATGTTGAATGTTGTGGTACGACGAGTCTCATTAAATACCTATTCAAGTATATTTCAAAAGGTACCGACCGTATGGCTGTTCGTATAGCAAAACCCATAGGCAGTGACAGTCGCCAGTCACAGCAGCAGACGCAACCGGTTGATGAAATTAAAAACTTTATAGATGTTCAGTTCATTTGTCCTCACGAAGCCTGTTGGCGGATTTTTAACTTCCCGATTCATCATCGGGAACCTGCTGTCCAGATTCTGGCTGTTCATCTTGAAAATATGCAGTTGGTAAAGTTTCCGGGCAAGCAACCCCTGCGTGCTATTGTTGAAAACAACGAAGCCAAAAAAACTACTCTCACTGAGTGGCTTAATTATAATGCATCTTCAGTTAACGGAAGCCACCTTACATATTTAGATTTCCCAACCGAATTTGTTTGGTACGAGTCAAAAAAAGGTTGGCAGCGCAGGGCAAACCTAAAGAAACCATCAATTGGCAGGATATCGTATATACATCCCGCCTATGGAGAAGCATTTTTTCTAAGGATGCTTTTGTGCCATCGAAAGGGGTGCAAGAGCTTTGCAGATATTAGAACAGTCAACCAGATCCTTCATAATACATACCGATCTGCGTGTGAAGCAGCTGGGTTACTCGGTGATGATAGAGAGTGGTCAGCGGTACTAGAAGAAGCATCCGTATCTGCCACGTCGTCTCAGTTACGCTCTCTTTTCGCGCACATTTTGTCTTATTGCACTGTTACGAACCCACTTGCTCTTTGGAAAAATCACTGGAAACTAATGGGTGATGATATACCGCTTCGTACAGCTGCCAATTTAAATATGTCCCACTTGCATATAAACGCCGATGACCTACATAACTTTGTCCTGTATGAGGTAGAGATCCTTTTGAACCAGTGTTCAAAATCGATTTGCGATTTCGCATTACCATCGCTGCCAGCTGACCTGCTCGCAAATTTGGCCAACCGTCTTATCATGGAGGAGAGAAACTATGATCGTGCAGTTTTAAACGCCGAACGCCTAGAACTCGAACGTCAAATGAATTCGAAGCAAAAGCAAATTTACGATCTTATTACAAGCGCTTCGTTGAATGAAAAAACTGAACATGTATTTGTATACGGGCACGATGGCACCGGGAAGACATTCTTATAGAAAGCCATAATCACAGCACTGAGATCTAGAGGTAAGACAGTTCTTGCTGTTGCATCATCTGGCATTGCATCTCTACTTTTACCTTCGGGAAGAACCTCACATTCTCGATTCAAACTACCGCTGGTCATAACCAATTAATCGATGTGCAACGTCAAGAAAAATACCCAGATGGCAACATTACTGCAGAACACAGACCTTATTGTATGGGATGAGGCACCAATGAATGATAAGCGCTGTTTCGAAGCTCTTGATAGGAGTCTTCAAGATATTTTAGGAAACACTGAAGAATATTTTGGTGGTAAGTCTGTGATACTTGGTGGTGACTTTAAACAAATGTTACCTACTCAGACAAAAGGAGGGAAATCAGCTATCCTTGGTGCTTGTATTACGACTTCACATTTGTGGCAGCGATTCAAGGTTTTCATACTTGCAGAAAACATGCGACTACTTAGGCCAGGGCTGACACCATCAATGAGGGTGAAGAACGCAGAATTTTCGAAGTGTTTGTTGAGGGTAGGAAATGGTGAAATTGGTGTGCCTGACATAGAAGACCCGTTGAATAGTCATTGGGTACAAATCCCTGATCAGTTCTGTATTCCTGATGATGAAAATGTATTGGCAAATCTGATTTCTTTTATATACCCTCGTGAATCGCTGCAAAATCCATCAGCAGTCGACCTGCAGCAAAAAGCAATTGTCTGCCCCAAGAACGACGCTGCCAATACGATAAACAGCTTAATCGTCGATATGGTTGATGGTCTATTTATAACTTACTGCAGCTACGACACTGCAACTCCACATGGAAATGACGATGGTGAGGCGGAGTTGCTCTACCCTGCAGAATATCTAAATACGCTGAACTACCCTGGGTTGCCACCGCATGAGCTGCATTTAAAAAAGGGTGTACCAGCCATTCTGCTTCGCAACATTAATATAGCATGTATTTCTAACTAAAGGTTTGGCATGCATTTGTGCACAGTGGTGACACAATTCAGCTAACTCTCTGGAATGAGGTCACAACTGCTTTTGACTCGGACACATACGACGCTATGGAAAAACCAGTTGTTTTGGCAGTCAGCTCGTGTCGGTCTAAGCTTTACCGTGGTATCTAACAATTAAAAACACAGTCTTTGTAATTACTACACGTAATTGTTATGCGCCCATTAAAAAACTTTATAACCATTTGTTGCCTATTTTTTCACGTTGTTTTGTAAAAGAGGAACTCCAGCTTGCTTGTACCCATGCAACACATTGTTATTTCAATCCACCAATACCAGAATTTAATGACTTGATAGATGAGTAAGCATTGTCTTTTAACCTAGCATCGTATGGCTTTTTAAAAATATCACTTGCTACTAATTTGCAGTGAATATTGATGCAGCCACCGGGCGCGTTATTTGGCAAACCCACCAACTGTCCAGTTACAGAAGCAGGAGCAAACAAAGAAAGGAGAACCAGAAGAAGGGAGTCCAAAGAAGACAGCTAAGAGAAGTTTATTCCCCGAAGACTCCAAGAAAGGTAACGCTGGAGCAAAGAGAAAGTGTAGGAGGCTTCTGGCCTGATCGCAAGTGGGGTAGCGGGCACAATCAGCAATTTTTTTTGGTTTGGCGACTGGAAGTTTGTAAACCAGGTTACTTGGTGCTGTTTTGCAAAACTTTTTTTTCCCGAACGTTAATCATGTGTATGCTTGATGGAAACTTGGTTTGTGTACTTCTATTTGTAATCCTTAGCTACTTTAGGGTGTAGATTATCGTTGTCTGTTAACTTCCCGATCCTTGGTTAAACAATTCGATCTGTAAATTATGGTTTTTATGTATTGGTGTATTTCTGCAAATTTCCATTAGGAAATGCAGTCTTTTAAGTGAATATGCTGAGTCAGATAATTTCAGCATGTCTGTGTAATTAGTTGCATTCTGTTTGTTGCCTTTATAGTCAGTTTTTTCACATATATTAACTGCTTCTGACGAATACCTATAACGTGCGAGGGTAAATTTTGAAGCGCTTTAAACTTTCCAAATCGTTAGATTTATCAAATTTCTATCATACATGTCTAGCCGCGTAGCGCGTACCTTCAATCTTGTTTATATCAATATCAATATGGTACATATGGATGTCAATGAATCGAATATAGATCAGGTGATACTGTATCAATTTTCATTTTAATTTAATTTTTGTCCATTCATATCAATATTCATATTCATTTAATTGTTATTCATCCATCCATAACCATATTCACCGGATGAAGCGTGTTAATGGATATTCATTGTATATTAAAAATATGTTAATATATTTCTTAATAGACGATGAAAACAAAAACGTAGTATAACAGAAATATATATAACATGACATGATCAAAATCAAGAATGTGTAATCTTTGTCGAAGATAGAACTCACTTGTTGAATTTACTACGGAGTATTAAACATGGATTATGAAAAATTAGATATGTAATTTGTTCGTTTATTTTGTTAAATATACGTATTTTATTGTAATATATCATAGTTATTTCATTATAAAGTTGAAAGCAAAATGTAAATCTAACAGTAAATGCATTTGTATAGTATGGCTCTAGCTCGGGGCTTTCGGGCTTTTTTCATTAATTCAAACAACTTTCCTAGCAAAAATATGTACGCATATATTTATATTATGTATTTGTATATCTATTTTGTGTGTTAATGAATATATCCATGTATGGAACTTTTCATCCACGTCCATATCCATATCCATATCCATATCCATATCCATTTATGTTCATCCATATCCGTATCCATATTCATTTAAGTTCATCCATAGTCATTATGAAGCAAGTAGATCGGATAGATATCTGCTGGATTGGGTAGCCGTTGTCATTCGTAATGGTACATGTAATCAAGTAGAACAAAAGAAGATAATTTTAAATTAAACTAAAACAGGATCATGGTTATAAGGGAGGTGATAATCATATTTTTTAATCCATATTGTCAACTAATGAACAAACGAGAAGACAAACCAACTACACGATATCTACGAGAAGAAAGATTTGTACTTATAATCATATATCTGGAAAGCTCTCGAAACCTAAGTAAAACTTTAACACGTATCTGTGATAAATCCTTCGGCATTATTATTACTGAAAATAACCTTGCAATTCCTTTTTAAAAGTATCCAGTATTATCACCCATTCAACTAGTCAACGACGACCTTTCAGACTTATAACTTTGGCATATACGTTTTTGTTACTGGGGAACCTTTTATGTTCCACCGTATTAGCAGTAAATGTACCAGCGACTCCGTCACTCTGCAATTTGAATCTCTCCGGAAATCACTATATACCTTGAAATCTGATCATGTACTCATTATCGCATTGTAATGATAATTGTTATACCACACACCGGGAATCATCAATCATTACGTCTCGATTTTCGCAGCAGTTCTACGCCAACAGTTATATGTGTACATATAACGTCTACCTCCTGGACTTACATACTTTGAATGTGAAGTTTGCGAAAAACACCCCAAACTATGAAACTAGTTCTCCGAATTTTGAAAAGATGCTGATGAAGCAGCAAAAACTGTAAACGACCTTAACAGTCAAAAGTTTGATGATAAAGAATAGTATGGTGGTAAAGCTGAGAAAAATAGAAGGTTTGGAACTGGAAAACGGATTGAGCAAAGTATGAAGGAGGATGTGGATAAATCACAAAGACTGAACCTGCCTTCAAAGAATCCAAATGATTCAGTGACTGCTGAAACCATTAGTAAGAACCTTACTTCTTATACTAAACCTTCACAGACATATCTTCTGCATCATCCTCTGATATAAGAAATACTAAGATATCATCGTATGTTTCATTATAAATATCCTCGATATTTCTGGAGATATCTTCATACCTATTCTTATCAGAAATCATTCATCTCTTCGCACTATCTATGTACATCATAAAAGAAACTATTTTAGTTTCTAAAATCTGAAAAATTCAAAAAAAAAAAAAAAATGAATGTTTTGAAGTAACGATGGGAACTGAAGCATGAGTTAGTATAATATAATGACACTTGATCAACGTGATTATATTACAGTAAGTCATGCTGAGTTTCTAATGGAATGTGATGATTCACAGATTATAACGTCATCATGTGTCATATTACACGACTTTTACATTCTATCTAATCTATAAACCTATCAAGAGAATAATTTTTCTTGATGATTCGGTCTTTTCCGAATATTCTGGTAATTTGACAAATCAAGATCGTGCCATTACGATTACCTTCTCAGAACATTAACTATGTTCATCCAAAACTCCATACCTACGAATTCTGGACCATTACAAGAGATGCCTAATCGCAAGAAGAAGAAACGAAGGGACAAAGCTCCGAAATAGAAATTGGAGTATAAATCGCAGCAAATAGGAGGGAGTATTAACTGTGAATGACAATGATTATAGAAGACAGAAGTAGGGACATTGAAATATAACGGAGAATAAAAAGCCCGATAAAAACACATAAATTTACAAACCGTGTATATCAATACGTATAGCAATATAAAGACACGGGAGAATGATAAATACAACAATCCCTAGAGCATAATAGAAATAAACAGATTCTTCTGGTGGGAGCTGGAAAAGAAGGATGATTGTGGCAAACGTCAATATTAGGTTAAGAACCAGAACTGGATTGAGAATTTTCACAATCTTTTGAATGTATTAATTGGGGAAGAAAGTAGGGATGGTGAAAATAATGAGACGGAAGAGGTCAATTTATAGCGAAATATCAGACATAGCAATCGAGGCAGATTACACATTTAATCAAAGAAAATCCTAATTTCCGCAAATTCCGAAGAATCAAATCTTATTTAGATTATGAAAATTTTCTATTCCTTAAATTCCGGAAATCAATCGTTACTATGTCAAGAGATAAGACGCATCTCTATTCTCCATTTCACTCTATTACGATAACTTCTCTCATACGCTTCGAGTAATCGGATTGTTTTGTCCATATTATTCAACGATGATAAAATTCTATTTATCAATTCATATTCGTCATGAAAACATTTTTATTGTTAGCCATGACGACCTCACTCAAATTTCGGGACGAAATTTCTTTAACGGGTAGGTACTGTGATGACCCAGAAATTTCGACTAAATTTAAACTTAATCTTTGTATGATTAACATTTCCGACACGATAAGCAAAGTCTGTAAAACCGAATCTCAAAATTTTTGAATTACTTTTATATATTTAAATACCCTTCGGTTGTTTTCGACGATTCGCGAACAATTATATGTAAATAGATACATATATACTATAACATGAAAAGGTAACAATGTATTAATTGTTTGATACCGTACATTAAACTTATTGATTTAAATATCTATTTGAATATATATGATTTCAAGTTATTTAGTAAACGATAATAACATTAGATTATTGATTCGATTGATATTTAGATAAGTTAACTAAAACGTTTAAGATGAACCAGTAAAACACTAATTTGCTACAGTGTTTTCAAATTGCCACATTACTCAAAATGCTACAGTGTTTTCGAAAATCACTATTTACTACAGTGAAATTGACTTTGCTACAGTAAAAATTGACTTTGCTACAGTAACTTTGATACAGTAAAACACTATTTTAAAATGTATTTTAACAAATAGTGAGACGATGATTTATAGAAGTAAATGACCAAAACACTCAAACGTATAAGATACACTTTGAGTGACATAGTTTATGGATAATTTAAGGCTATATTTTGACAAAGGTACGTGACACGAAACGTAAAATGCAAGTTTTCTAAATGTACGAAAGGACGTTCGAAAAACCGGAACCGGGACATAAGTCGAGTGGCGTCATACGACTTATCGGAACAAAAATTACAAGATAACTATGCACGTGAATTTAATATAATATATAATTAATTATATAAATTAAATATATTATATTTATATATATAATATAAAATTATGTCGACAAACAAGAAGTTAAAAATTTGTGAGCTGTCCCAGGGTGCCATGCGATCGCATGGCCTTGAAGCACAAATCCCATGCGATCGCATGGGGTGCTTTTTCAGAAAATGTTCTATAAATTGATCGAGTTTCTGGCTTAATTATCACACAAACATACACAAATATACATATTACTCCGTATTTATTTTAATTATTTATTATTATTATTATTATTATTAATAATAAGATTATTATTAATCTTATTATTTTTATTATTAGTATTATTATTTTTGCGATACAAAAATAATAATGTACATAAAATATTACGACGGAGTGCTGTCCAAGTAATTTTCAAAACAAGTTTCCGAGCGAGCTAGAGCTAAGGAAAATATGGGTTATTGCCAAGGAAATTATGGGTAATGTTCGGGGGTATTTTTGTGAATCAAACCTCGTGTTTATCATCTCCGATGCGTCTACGTGCTTTCCTACAATATTGTATATCAATATTAAACAGTGAGTTTCATATGATCCCTTTTACTCTCTATATTTTTGGGCTGAGAATACATGCAAATGCTTTATTAACCGATATACAATATTTATATGCGTGAGTTTCATTTGCTCCCTTTTTAATTGCTTTGCAATTTACATTTTTGGGCTGAGAATACATGCGCTGTTTTATAACTGTTTTATGAAATGAATACAAACACTAAAACTGATTTTGCGTGAGTTTCATTTGCTCCCCTTTTACTCTTTACATTTTTGGGGCTGAGAATACATGCAAATGCTTTATTAACCGATATACAATATTTATATGTGTGAGTTTCATTTGCTCCCTTTTTAATTGCTTTTGCAATCTATATTTTTGGGCTGAGAATACATGCACTTTATTTTAAACGCAATGGATACAAGTATATAATAAATTCTACACCGAGTTTGAACCGAAAATCCCTTAGCTTTGGTAACTAGTAACTGCCAGTTATAAGAACTGGTGGGCGCGAGTAGTTATATATGGATCCATAGGGCTTGACATCCCCGTCCGAGCTAGAGCACTAGCCTTTTAACGGACGTATGCTATTTGAGAAGCGTACACGTTGGTTTGCGTGTATTATTAAGATGATTATACAAAGGGTACAAATTATATAAACGTTAAAGTTTAGTTACCAGGGTGCTCAATTTTGTAGAACCGATTGATAAACGTTTCAGATGAAACAACTGAAATCTTGTGATCCACCTTTTATGTAAAACCTATTGATAAACGTTTTGAATAAAACAACTGAACTTTTATAATCCACATTGATATACGGATTATGTGTAATATTAAAACTATGAACTCACCAACCTTTGTGTTGACACTTGAAGCATGTTTATTCTCAGGATTCTAGAAGTCTTCCGCTGTTTGCTTATGCGTGATACAAGATATGTGCTTGGAGTCATACATGCTATATACAAGAAACTTGCATTCACCAAACCATTACCATGTATCTTATTTTGACTGTATTGTCAACAGATGTATTATTGTAAATCATTTAAATGGTGATTGTCTATACGTAGGAATCATCAGATGTTAAAAACCTGGAATTTATATATTCATTTATGAAATACCTTTTCAAACGAATACAATGTTACAAAATGTATCACATAGAGGTCAAATACCTCGCAATGAAATCAATGAATGACGTGTTCGTCCATATGGATTTGGAGCGATCGTCACAAATCATCATAAGAAAGTTTAATCAAGATTATTTCCTATCTTTTCCAGTAGCTTTTTCCAAGTAACTTGAGGTAGTAACCTTATTCATAATCTTATTCGATTCATATTTATATAGCTATTTTATTTTGTGTTATAAAATTTTTGACAACAAGAACATAGTTTGAATGATTTCAAACCTGTTCGCAAACTAAATAGATCCTTCTAACTTAACTTTTAAAACAAAATCGGGTATCCGAAGCTAGTTTAGCTACAAAATTAATTAGAGTAAAACTAAACTAATCATATCTTTGCTAATTAATATGATATTTTATATATATTTACTTATGATTTGATTTTATATATTTCAGGACCACCCGTAAACAACACTAGAAGATTAATCATAAGACCTCATGATTGTACGCAACACGTCATTTGACAACACGGTACTTTATGTACGCAACACGTCATTTGACAACATGGTACCATGGGTCGAGATTAATTCTGATCAATACGAATACGATGGGGTCTTTATTTATTTTATTGAGCAACTAATTGTGAACCATTAACAACAGACTACTAACTACGGACTAAGAAAATATTAAAAGTATTATAAGTATATATATATGTAACGATTACTTGAAAAGAAAATATGTTGATATATTATATATATGGTTAGGTTCGTGATATCAATCGGAGACCAAGTAGTGTTATATATCTTCAAGGCAAAAGTGAGTATATAGTCCCACTTTTAAACTCTAAATATTTCGGGATGAGAATACATGCATTTTATGATTTACGTTATGGACACAAGTGATTAAAAATATATATTCTACGTTGAGTTGTACCACTGGCATACTTCCCTGTAACTTGGTAACTACTATTTACATGAGGTATTGTAAACGCGAATCCTGTTGATAGATCTATCGGGCCTGACAACCCCAACCGGACTGGACGACCAGTATTCAACGGTTGCACAGTATTTCGTTTCGGTGACTACACTTGGTACGGTGTAGTAAGATTTCATAATAAAGGGAATATGCGACGTTGATTAAATGTTAAGTATGGTTATCAAGTGCTCAACAACTTAGAATATTTTTATTAAAACTTATATATATGAAATCTTGTGGTTTATATTTATAACGCTGCCGGCATTAAACCTATATCTCACTAACTTTATGTTGACGTTTAAGCATGTTTATTCTCAGGTGATAACTAAAAGCTTCCGCTGCAACATGTTGAATTTAAGCAAGATCTTGAGTATGCATATTTGTGTCAAAAATAAAACTGCATATCGGAGGATTTGTAATGTAAAATATGTTAGAAGTCGTATTGTTATTATCACATGTAAAGTTTGTAAGTCTAAGATTATCGCTAAACGATAATCATTATTAAGTTGTTTAAACCTTGTATTTGTAATAAAAGCTATGGTTTGTATTGTAAAAACGAATGCAGTTTTTGAAAAATGTCGCATATAGAGGTCAATACCTCGCGATGAAATCATATGTTATTGTATTCGTCCTTATGGTTAAGGTCGGGTTTTGACACTCATAAAGAAACTTACGCTTCGTTTGTTCCTTAAATGTCCGTCCACGCCACTTTTTTGCATGTGACTTTCTTTTTTCCTTTTGATCTCGGGTCACTTTCACCCTCGTCTTCAACATCTTCGGGTTGAGTTTCGGGAACTGCTTCAACATCTTCATCACCGGATTCAATATCCGTTGGAATTTGAGTATGAACTTGATTTGGAAAGATAGGTTGTCGTATTATTGGACGAGTTTGTTGTTGATGAAATTGTTGTTGATCATATTGTAGTTGTTGAAGGTGATAATTGTTGTATTGTTGATTAGGACTAAAAATAGGTGAAGATGATGCGTATTTGGCAAACCCCATGTCTTGAGCTGGGATGGAAGATGACCCGGATGGTGAGTTGAAACACATTTGGTTTTCAAGTAGAGTTTGAAAAAAATCATTACTTCGTTGAGTGTTGTTTATTTGCTCGTTCGGTTTGTTTTGGTTTTTTTTTTATGATGATTTTTTTGGCATTTTGATGAATGAAATTGTTGGATTGAAAGAGTTGGAAGTGTTGTAGTTGTTTAGAATTTTTGAAAATGTTGTGTGTGTTTTAGGAGTTTTGGAAAGGATATATATATATATATATATATATATATATATATATATATATATATATATATATATATATATATATATATATATATATATATATAGTGTAAATAAATTAGATAAAAAAAAAGAAAAAAATTAATGAAATAGCCGTTGGGCTATACAACGGTCGAATAAATCAAACATATCCACAAGACACTCGTGTTCAATTGTGCGTATCTATGATTTGTAGCAGGGCGAAGAGACCGAGGGCGGTGGAGGGCGGCCGAGGGCGGCACCATTGCCATCGGCGCCCTCCCATGACGGGTTTGATGACATCCCCCATCACTACCCGTTAATGGTCTAAGTAACTAAAAGGGTTTGAATAGTTATCTAATTTATTTAATCAATTTTCACTCAATTTTTAAGACTTCTTTTAGTTGAACTTTGGTGTGTTCCTAAGTGAATGAATGAAAGACTTTGTAAGAAAGGAAGACACAAGTGATTGAAAATTATATTAACGAATCTTTCTTTAATTCACTCTTCAATCCTCAGATTGAAAGTTTCACTAAGACCATTTTTAACCCTGCCTGTGACGTCACAGGCAGGTTGTACACTTTTTGGCCAAAAAGTGCAATCTGCCTCTGACGTGGCAGTGTCACCATCTGACACCAAAATAACCCTGACGCCCCTCCAGTGTCAAACAGGTCCCACCAATTTATTTTAATAATATATAGAGTTTTAAAAAAAAAAAAAAAAAAAAGTAAAAAAAAAAAATAGCCATTGTGTAACGGCATAAAATATGAGCCAATCAGAGAAAGCCACGTCGCCCTGACGCCACCCAACTGTCGCGTGAAAACGGTGACTGACGCCCCACCTTCGTCAGCGGTAACGCCCCACTAGGGGCGTCAGAGGGCGTCACCGGACGCCAGCGCGTCTGACGGGACCCCTCTGACGCCTGGTTAAAAATGGTCTAAGTATTCTTGAAAATCGGTGGTGAGCCGTTCACACAAAGCCACTAAGTACTTAAAATATCCTTGCGATCCTTTGAAAAAATATTCTTACCGTAATCACTAAGATAGCTACTTTTCACTAAAAGATGCTAATAATTACTAAGAACAATCAAGTGCTATCACTAAGATCACTTAGTTACAATTACCGAGAATATTCATGTGCGACTACTAAGAGCACTTCTCACTTTCAACTTCTTGTTATGAAAATGTGTCTTTAAGATATTCAATGAAAATATGATGCATCTTTTCAGTAAGAACATGTGATGTGTTATCTTCACTTTTCTTATAAGTCAAATTCTCTCTCTTGCTCGAAAAGGATGATAGGTTTAAATGAAACTAGTAATCCCACATTTCAGATTCTACATCTGCTATTGAGCATTCGATACATGTATCAGTCTGTGGAAGAGTGAAATGGTCATCACTATTGTTTGCTTGAATGTTTGAAAGCTTGTATATCTTGGATTTTATTGAAGAATTATAGTGCAAGAGGTCAGTTTCATGATATAGCCATGTGAAACATAACTGACTTTGCTGACGTGGATCCATGGTTTGATTTGTTCAACGCCCATAGTTTCTTGGGGCTCCACAATATTTTCGTTTGCTTAGTTTGACAGTAGTTCAACGGCTCATCATGATGGTGTATTTGCAAATTATGTTTGTGACACTGGTAAAAAAAATTGTATACGTTGCGGAAGCATTTACTAATTAATTAAAAAGTACACTTTAACTATTGTTAATACAGTACAACCAGTGTCACGTGTCGTTTCAACAAAATACATATTTAATAGGAAAAGACGTAATTACATTATGTTTACAAAAGAACACATTTTAAACCTAGTAAGACCACATCAGAGTTGACTCCTGTCAAACATAACATCACCATGCTCGTCTTCTCCCCAAAAAGCATTATCTATAAAAGTTACAACCTGTAGGGGAGGAGATGGAGGGGAATTAGCACGAAGCCAAGTGAGTACAACTAACTACAGGCAATAGTATACAGGAACCGTCATACTAATCATGTCACATAGTCTAACACATAGATATCACCCAAGTACCGTATACAGAGACTCTGGCAGCTCGGCCAAACCATTAACCACCAGTTGATCAGACTGGGGCTTACCAGAAGTTCCTCCACCACCGTGTAGTATATATATAATCCACATGCGACGGACGCGTCATTCACACATATATACATCACGATTGTCTAGGCTACCACATGAGGAACCCAACCCGTAGGTTGATCTCTCCTACCGAGGCTACCACACAATAGGGACGCACTGGGCTCCAGTAGACAAGCATCAACTAACATGCAGTCATCATAACATACTAACTAACCATAGTAGCAAGTATATCTAACAAGCATGGCAATCATAATATAACATGCTACTCTATACTATATACTCCAGTTAGTCCCACTCACCGATTACCAGCAAAGGAGAAGGTGTTCAGCTGTCTAATCACTGAACCTTCTCTTTCTCCTTTTCTCCTGAGAAAGACATATACAAAAGTTAGTTATAACATCATAATTGTCAATATACAAACGGGCAGCATAACGGGTAGAAGTCAACACTTATTAAAATTTTCTACTACCAAAGACACTCGATCGACTGTCAGAGACAGTCGGCTGACTGTCTACACTCACTCGGTCGAGTGTCTAATCACTCAGTCGATAGTCTCTCACAGACACACTCGGCCGCAGGTCATACACACTCGGTCGATTGTCGAGTCGGTCAGTCGAGTGTCAGGAGTGTAACACCCTCGAAGCGGGCCTAGCTGTTAGATTACTATTTTGCCCTCAGGTTGTGTGGTGTTATTATATGCTTTTATTCTAATTTTATATTTTGTATTATTTTAATGTTGTGGATAAGACCAGTTTGTGACAAGGGTCACACAACATGTTTGTTTATTTAATTTAGACTTCGTTTGGATCACCAAATGAGATGCGAAAGAATTCAGATAACTGATAAATACCCGTGTGTTGTGATGTATGGGTTTTTAACCCTTAAGTGTGTAGGTGGGGAGAATTATCTTTATTTTTCTAGATTCTTCCCCAAATATTACTCCCGTACGTTCATCTCCATCTCACCAAACTCTAATCATCAAAACTTGTTCTTGGGCTCAAATTGATCTTAGAATCGTGTTCTTTGTTGTCTACTGATTCTAACAAGGTAAGAATCACAAGTTTTCATGCTTTAATCTTCAAGAAAATGGAGTTTTTGTGTAAGTTTTTACAAGTGTGTAATTTGGGTCAAAATGGTTAGATTTGATGTTGTTTGAGTCCAAATATTGTGGGTTTATTTTTCTACATGGTTAGTGTCTTTGATTTGGTTAGTTTTGAGGTCGTAATCGAGCTCTAGAGCAAGAATTGGTCGATTTTGGGTGAAACCCGTCACTTTGTCCTTCAACTTCTGCAGATAAACACAGTCGGCCGACTGTCTCTTGACAATCGACTGACTGACTCGACCATCGACCGACTGACTCGACCATCGGCCGAGTGTGTCTGTGAGAGACCATCGACCGAGTGTCTTCTAGACACTCAGCCGAGTGAGTGTAGACAGTCGGCCGACTGTCTCTGACAGTCGACCGAGTGTCTTTGGCAGTGTAAAATTTTACCAAGTGTTGATTTTTAGCCGTTATGCTGCCTGTTTGTATTTTGATGATCATAATATTATAACTAACTTGTGAGTATTGTTTTCAGGTGATACAGACGAGGAGAAGACTCGGTGACATTAGACTACCGAGTGATGTCGGTATCGGTGAGTGGGACTAACTGGAGAATATAGTATAGAGAAGCATGTTATATTATGATTGTCATGCTTGTTAGATATACTTATTATTGTGGTTAGTTAGTACGTTGTGATGACTGCATATTGGTTGATGCTTGTCTGCTGGAGCCCAGTGCATCCCTATTGTGTGGTAGCCTCGGTAGGAGAGATCAACCTGCGGGTTGGGTTCCTCATGTGGTAGCCGAGACAATCGAGGTGTATATATATGTGAATGACGCGTTCGTTGCGTGTAGATTATATATATACACACAGTGGTGGAGGAACTTCTGGTAAGCCCCAGTCCGATCAGCTGGTGGTTAATGGTTTGGCCGAGCCGCCAGAGTCTCTGTAGATGGCACTTGGGTGATGTTTATGTGTTAGACTTTGTGACATGATTAGTATTATAGTTCCTGTATACTATTGCCTGTAGTTAGTTACACTCACTTAGCTTCGTGCTAATCCCCCACATCTTCCCTGCAGGTTATGGATTTGTTGTATGCTAGTTATCAGGGCGAAGATGGGATGTTGGAAGATATGTTTGACAAAGCCGGAAACTCTGATGTCGCATCTTTTCTATTAAAGTTGTATTTACGTTTTAATATAACACCCGGTCGTTTATTTATTAACGTATTATCATTAAGTGGATTATATATGTATATATACATTTTTAACTTATGTATTAGTTAAATTGGTCTTCCGCTGTATAAAAAAAAAATCTGGGGTGTTATAAGTTGATATCAGAGCGTAGGTTTGGCAGCATGTGCACGGAAGTGACATGTTCCCAAATCGTGTGTCGAGTCAAACATATCTTGGGGTGGGTTAAGTGAGTGAAGTAGGTATTGATGAGTTAGTTGGCGAAAACTAACAGATTATCTACTAAGCTTTGTGTGTGAGATGTTGTGTTAAGACAGGTATGAAGATCGATTCCACCCTGCTGGTGCCCTGTTGACCCTCGGTACTGACAGAACTTCGGTAGATGCGTTTGATGCTGATTTGGATGAAGGACTTGACGCGTATTAGTTGACATGGCTCCAATGATGAGGATTCAGTTGCAGAGTTGATGAGGGTTAAGGGTGCGGGTGCGATCGAGGTGTTGATAGAAACAGAAGATGTCTTCTTATTCATAATGGTACATTCTTGTTACATTACTGTAACTATTATTATTATTGAACCTGTAGATTGTGTTCATGTCTTTATCGAATTTTATATGTGTTGTTAGGATAATCTGTGATGAGTAGTGATTCTAGTTGCGATTGAGTAATTATTCCTGTAAGATAGAAGTAGATGACAGTTCACGGACATAGTTACGGCGACTGTGTCTAGAGCTACCCTGCCACTATCGGGATTTTATTCCCTTAGACTGACTGCTATGTTCTGTGAGACTTTATAGACATGACCTTTGGAATATTGTGTCATGCTGTTGTGAATTGTTGTTATATGGCCTGTTATACTATATGTGAGATTACTGTTGGCCTAGACTAGAAGAATTGAAGTGAATGATTTGTAGTATTAACAAAAGACGAATATGAAGTCATTTCCTGACCGTTGACTGATGGGACACACGTAGTGACCCATAAAGACTGATTAGGGTAGTGACCCCTTGATGAGTAGTGAAAGTCTCGAACCCTATTGTGTAACTATGTGAAGTGTAGTCTTCATGCTTGGCGACCGTGACTGAACCAGTAGATGACGGACCCTATGATATTATAGTATGACGGGACTTGTTGTGTTGGACTTAGGTGAAATGTAATTCTTTCCCATGGATCGACGGGACACACGTAGTGGCCCTTAAGGATTGAAATAGAGTAGTAGTTTCCTTGTCTTCTCATAAGAGGATCCGGACCCTGTTTGTTTAGGTGGTTTACGTGTCACGTATGATGTTGACTTTTGATTTAGATGATTGTGGCCGTAGTAAGACTTTGAAGAATCGTTTTCCTACCGTAGACTAATGTGAGTTAGTGGTGACCTTTTGGAAGTAAGTTTGAATGGAGTTCTCCATGTAGTCTTGACTGAAAATAGGAAAATCGTGTTTTGTCGTTATGTGAGGAGTATTATTAGCCTGGATGTACTGTTGCAGGATTTGACTAGCTAAGTAGGACCTGTAAAGTTGTCCTGAGAAGTTGTTGATTTTTTTGCGAAGTGATATGACTCATTAGATGTCAGTATGTAAGACGTTCGTTTAGTGACTTTCTTGGAAGTAGAGCAGACCTTAACGGGAATAGAAATTCAGTTCAAGGTGAATTATGATGAATCTTGACTAGGTCGGGAGACGTGATTAGAACATTGATCATATTACTGTTAAGATAGAAGCATTGATCTGGTAGTTCGATAGTGACCGTTGTGAATATTTATTCTTTTGATGATTTGAATATAAGGTCGAGGATGGACAATAATAGCATTTGCAAATAAGACGAAGTAAGTAGGTATAGTTTGTTGGATGTTGGATCAAAGTTACTAACGTGGTTACTAAAGAGGACTTAGAAGAATTAAGATCGAATTAGAACCGAGTTAGGTGTTTCTTTCAAGACTTTTGCGGTTTTGATAGCCTTAGATTGTAAAATCTATTAGTTTGGGATATAGTGGAGATTTATAACTACCGGTGACAAGAGAAGATAGAACGTGTTGTTTTGATGAACTCGACTAAGATCTTGTTCCGAAATACTCAAAATGAAAGTGTGATTTAGAATGATGTACTACGTCTGGCCAACGGAAATACATTATAGTAAATCATACAGTAGTTTTGAGAGTCGGAAGAGATGTAACGAGTGTAGATCGGGTGTTATTTGACGATGAATGTGATTTTCGATGAACTGTTGACCGAGTGTAGACTTTTCTGACATAGTAATGTTAGTTGAACAATATTTGGACCTACGCTATTGATGATAGAATAAGCCTTATTTTTGAATTTTGATAAAGTTCGAAGCAAAATAAAGTCGATACAGAGATAGTTTTAGTGGTTTCAAACGCGTGTATTGATATCATTTGACGGACTTAATTGTTAGATGGATGTTTATTGCTTGTGGTAGTGGATATTATTGACTTGAAATCCATGTTCGAATGATTAATGTCGGGTTAATATTGCATTTTAAGTGTTTCTTTTAAGGATGATATGAATAAAGTCATACTTTAAGTGATGAATTTTGGGTAAGTATCAACCTAGATAAGTGATTTATGACGAAACCCTTAAATATCGAATTTGAATTAGGTATTTAATTGTGTGTTCTGGTTGCACTTTAACCAAGTGACGATCTTTCTGATGCAACTGTAGTAGTGTTGGGCATGTGTATTGATGTTACTTGAGGAAAATTAATACTTAGATATCTACTTTCAGAATGTGTGGACGATTATTCTTTACTCAAGATTTGTGATGTAATGATTGAATTGATTTGAAATTGGGTTGGTAATCATTTCTACTATGATTGAGTTGATCAGAATAACGATTTAGTCGTTGAATAATTGGGGAACATTGAACCGGATAAGCGAATTTCAACGAAATTCTTGAATATCGGGATTGAAACAAGTATTAAATTACGGAATTTGGGTAAATTAGTGTAATCCGAGTTGATTTGGCTTTGTTGTAGTGATGAAATTAGCTAAGTTTGTGTATTCTAAGGTAAATGATAGCCATTATTCAGTGTTTTAGAGTGAGTTGATCTAGGAAATTTGATGAAAGTGACTCGAGAATAACCTCAAATCATGATTGACAGATATAATGTAGTGGGTCATTAGTAGTGACTCGAGAGTTAGTGTGTAAAACCTAGACATGAGAAGGAATTTTCGTGGTATTTCGTAAGATTATTGATAGATCAAGTTTGGAATTCAGACGAAATTATACTTGTTCAGTTATTAGATAGCGGCAGGTTGTCAGCATTGAATTTCTTTAGCTAGTGGTAAAGACTGTTTTCTAGACCAGAATGTGAAGAACGATTCGGATATCGTGTAGTGTAAGTAAGTAAGTTTGCAGATCGGCATATAGCGGGTCTTGACCCTTGGGTAGTAGACTAGCAGATGGTGTGTTTGACTTAGACCTATAAGATAACTTTTGACCTACGAGAATGAACGGAGCTTGTAAGGTGTATGACGGTAGGACATGATTTGACTTAGTTCACATTGTGGCCTGTTGTGGCGGTTTGTAATACACATGACCTTTGTTGATTTGGTGATGTAGAATTATGGGCTTAACTAAGTTGCGTCTTCATGTGACACGTTGACAACAGACTGATGACTTAGAATTAACTGAATATAAGATTTTATGGGTTAACTTTATGGGTAATCTTGAAATTTGATGGATCAGTCCGATTCAATGAAATTGACAGTGTATAACCGTTGGTATCTTCAGAAAGTGGGGTGTAGTGACAGTTTAACGTGAAACTTTTTGTGGAAGTCAATTAAGTTGATGATGGGTCTATATAATACTTTTGGGTTGTCTTGTATTTGAATGAATGTTGATTGCATCTAGTGTTGAATTATTTAATCGTTATCCTCTTAGCATAGCGCTAGGATAAAAGATGATTTGCACGGCCCTTGTTAAACAGTTGATTGTCGGTACTTGGTTACCCCTTCAAGCGATAATTGTGATGCTATAGACAATTGCGGGATAAATTATCTGAATGTTGTGTTGCATGATTGGAGTTGGTCGTAACAGAAAGGGTTAGCATTGATTTAGTGATGGTGAGTTTTTAAATTAATGATTTTTTGCTTATAGGTTGGCAGATGAGAAAACTATTGAACCTTGGTAATGCTTGTTATCTTAGGATGTGTTTTGGTGTAGCTACCGGTGTGACCAATTGTGTTGGTATTTGTTACCTGTGACCCGTGTTAGCTATGACTTCGTAGATTCCGAGGACGGAATCTCTTTAAGGGGGTAGATTTGTAACACCCTCGAAGCGGGCCTAGCTGTTAGATTACTATTTTGCCCTCAGGTTGTGTGGTGTTATTATATGCTTTTATTCTAATTTTATATTTTGTATTATTTTAATGTTGTGGATAGGACCAGTTTGTGACAAGGGTCACAGAACATGTTTGTTTATTTAATTTGGACTTCGTTTGGGTCACCAAATGAGATACGAAAGAATTCAGATAACTGATAAATACCCGTGTGTTGTGATGTATGGGTTTTTAACCCTTAAGTGTGTAGGTGGGGAGAATTATCTTCATTTTTCTAGATTCTTCCCCAAATATTACTCCCGTACGTTCATCTCCATCTTACCAAACTCTAATCATCAAAACTTGTTCTTGGGCTCAAATTGATCTTAGAATCGTGTTCTTTGTTGTCTACTGATTCTAACAAGGTAAGAATCACAAGTTTTCATGCTTTAATCTTCAAGAAAATGGAGTTTTTGTGTAAGTTTTTACAAGTGTGTAATTTGGGTCAAAATGGTTAGATTTGATGTTGTTTGAGTCCAAATCTTGTGGGTTTATGTTTCTACATGGTTAGTATCTTTGATTTGGTCAGTTTTGAGGTCGTAATCGAGCTCTAGAGCAAGAATTGGTTGATTTTGGGTGAAACCCGTCACTTTGTCCTTCAGCTTCTGCAGATAAACACAGTCGACCGACTGTCTCTTGACAATCGACCGACTGACTCGACCATCTACCGACTGACTCGACCATCGGCCGAGTGTGTCTGTGAGAGACCATCGACCGAGTGTCTAGACACTCGGCCGAGTGAGTGTAGACAGTCGGCCGACTGTCTCTGACAGTTGACCGAGTGTCTTTGGCAGTGTAAAATTTTACCAAGTGTTGATTTTTAGCCGTTATTGTGATGACCCGGGAATTTCTGACCAAATTTAAACTTGAATCCTATATGGTTTCGATACGATAAGCAAAAGTGTGTAATGTTGAGTCTCGAAAGTTTTGAAAACTATATTCAAGTAATCAATTACTCTTTGACCATGCCCGACGATTCACGAACGATTGTTTTATATATATATATATATATATATATATATATATATATATATATATATATATATATATATATATATATATATATATATATATATATATATATATATAATAATTTGAAATTATAAAATATAAGTTAAACATTAAATTTAAATATGTAAAATAAGATACAAAATAATTAAGTGTAATTAAAAATGAATCTATAGATATATAATATAATTTCTAGGTATAATTATTATTATAGGATATTATAGTATATAAAGTTTATAAATGATAAATATTCAATAAAAGTTATTATATAATGTGTTATATGATTATTAAATATTACATAATTAATAATATATAATTACAAGATTTGATATAGTATTATATCAATATTATTGTTATTACCCTTATTAATATTATTATTAATAGTATTTTTATTATTATTGTTATTATTATATTATTATTATTATTAATTTTAATTATTATTAATATAAATATAATTATTAATTAATATTATGATCATACGAATTAGAATCTAAATTGATTTCACGTACCCATCATACTTTAATTTATTTTGTTTCTTCCTCTAAATATGTTGCATAAACGAATATAAGTACAGACAGAATCCAAATTAGTCAGCCATCTGTATCACTTTATATTTTTATTTTTTACTTTACATCCTGTTCTTGATTTAATTGAACCAGGCAACATCAATTGACTATAAACCAAACAAGTATCGGTTGTTACTCTCAAAATCACTCAGATATTCACCTTCCATATTAGTCACCAAAAATACGTTGCTGCTATAAAAAAAAAAGAAAAAAAAGAAATCAAGAACAGCTCGTTCCTCACTGTACGGGTCCAAATTTTTGAAATGTTCGAATTCAAGAGAATTACAAAATCTTTAAATGTAGCTCTGTTAGGAATCCAATACTCAATCTATCTGTAAAATTTCACGCTCCAATTCCTTTTATTGATCACAAATTTCTGAGTCAAAGTTTTTGAACAAAAAAAGTCAACAAGTGTTCTTCAAGTGATTTCAAAAATTCTGTTATGTTTTCAGTCAAATTGGTTATACGGAAAGTTTCTAATCAAGATTTAAAACCTCTTTCATGTTGGATTCATGAGCTAAAACGTTCCCAAACTCATAATCAATTATTTTTTTTTCTTTTTCTCCGTGACTAATAGCAGCGATTTTTTTTTATTTATTTATTTTTTTTTTTGTTTTTCTTTTCGTTTTCTAAATATTATCATCACTAAATATTAATGTTTTCCAGTTAGTTGATGAACCAAAAATCATTTTGTAACTGATTCACTGATGTGATATGATTTCTGGTCGATTGGTTCTTTTTGGAAGAAGATGAAGGAGAAGTTAAAACAGAAGAGGTTTTAATAGGATTCATATGGGTTATAAATCAGTAAAATTAAAATGGATGAGTGGTGTAAGGTGTTGAAGGGTATTCAAGAGGTCTCGGGTTCGAGTCCCTCATGGAGCATTTTTTTTTTAGCCTTCCTCAAAGAAGGTAGTGCCTTTTTATTTAAAATTATTGTTATTATTATCATTTTCATTATTATTATTATTATTAGTGTTATTGTTATTACTATTGTTATTATTGATTGTTAATAATACAAGTATTATAGTTATTATTATTATTAATAATAAAAATAAATATTAGTTACCATTTATCATTATTATAATTAAAAATTACAAATATGATTATTATTTTTAATAATTGTTATTACTAATATTATCATCATTATCAAGTAATACTATTTAGTATTATTGTTATTATCACTGCTATTAATATCGTTATCAATACTAGCGCTAATATTATCACTAACTATTATTATTAAATGAGTATTATTAATATAAATATTACTAATACTATTATAGTTAGGATTACGAATTTATGTCAAAGAAGCCTTAGTTAGTTAGTAAATTTAACAGGAAGATTTTGATTATGATTTACATAAGTATGGTTATTGATATTATCACGAGTAATGAAATTGCTATAATAATTATTATTATTAATTATTAGGTATTACTATAAAAATTATTATTTCCATTATCATTAGTAATAAACTTTTCACTTTATTTATAAATTATTATTATTATCGTTATTATAAGATGTATTATTAAAACTAACGTTAATACTATTATTAATAGAAACATTAATATTATTATCACTATTATTATTTTAATCACTACTAATATTATTTTTGGTAATAATATTGTCACTACTCTTAATAAATAAATGAATGAAATATAATTAAAATATTTAATACATTTAACGTAACAAAATTTATACTTTATATATTAAAATGAATATATATAAATAACGAAATATATAAATTACTAATATAAAATTTTTATCATTTATAATAATATATATACATATAATTGTTCTACTACAAGGATATGTATTAATATTATACAAATGATATAGGTTCGTGAATCCGAGGTCAACCCTGCATTGTTCAATATAGTCATATGTATTTTTACTACAAAATACATTAGGTGAGTTTCATTTGCTCCCTTTTTACCCTTTACATTTTTGGGCTGAGAATACATGCAATGTTTAAATAACTGTTTTTTTTTTGCAATATTTATATGCGTGAGTTTCATTTGCCCTTTTTACTCTTTACATTTTTGGGCTGAGAATACATGCAAATGCTTTATTAACTGTTTTACAATATTTACATGCGTGAGTTTCATTTGCCTTTTTTACCCTTTATATTTTTGGGATGAGAATACATGCGCTGCTTTTATAACTGTTTTATGAAATAGACACGAGTAAATGAAACTACATTCTATGGCTGGATTATTAAACCGAATATGCCCCTTTTTAGTCTGGTAATCTATGAATTAGGGAACAGACACCCTAATTGACGCGAATCCTAAAGATAGATCTATCGGGCCCAACAAGCCCCATCCAAAGTACCGGATGCTTTAGTACTTCGAAATTTATATCATGTCTGATGGAGGATCCCGGAATGATGGGGATATTCTTATATGCATATTGTGAATGTCGGTTACCAGGTGTTCAATCCATATGAATGATATTTTTGTCTCTATGCATGGGACGTATGTTTATGAGAAATGGAAATATGAAATCTTGTGGTCTATTAAAATTATGAAATGATGATTTATGTTAAACTAATGAACTCACCAACCTTTTGGTTGACACTTGAAAGCATGTTTATTCTCAGGTACGAAAGAAATCTTCCGCTGTGCATTTGCTCATTTTATAGATATTACTTGGAGTCATTCATGGCATATTTCAAAAGACGTTGCATTCAAATCATCGAGTTCATCAAGATTATTATTAAGTTAATTATATTTGGATATATTATGAAATGGTATGCATGTCTATCAACTGTCGATGTAAATGAAAGTTTGTCTTTTAAAAATGAATGCAATGTTTGTAAAATGTATCATATAGAGGTCAAGTACCTCGTGATGTAATCAACTGTTGGGAATTGTTTATAATCGATATGGACTTCGTCCGGATGGATTATGACGGGTCTTTGCAGTTGGTATCAGAGCGGTGGTCTTAGCGAACTATGTCTGCATTAGTGTGTCTAACTGATAAGTCGTTAGGATGCATTATTGAGTCTGGACTTCGACCGTGTCTGCATATCAAAAGTTTTGCTTATCATTTTGTGTCAAAAATTACCTGCTTATCATTCTTAGAGAATCATTTACTTATCATTCTTAGTCTAGACACATTTTACTGCATTGACTGCATGAATAGTGTATAGACAAAACTCATATCTTAGCGTATCTGCTACTTCATATCTTAGCGTATCTGTTACTGTAACTTTGCCTGACAACTTCCGTATATTCCTTCGTAACTTATGGGATTTTAGTATTATATATGCATATGTAAATTAGGTATTGCAGGGTACTAATCTACATCCCATAATCTATTTCTTATCGAAAATCCTTCATCTGATCGTACGAGATGAATCCTGCAACCAGTTCGAGTCCCTCAGATTCCGATAGCTATTCCGATAGTTATTCCGACAGCTATTCCTACATAGATGTTCACCTAAGCTCCGAAAACAGCGTCATCGGCATGAATCAACCAATCAGCCATTATCAATTCATCTGATGGGTTCGTAGTTGACTTAATTAATGGAAACGCGCAGAAGGTAATCCCTTCCACCAACCGAATTCACCTCTTGACAATGAACCTGAAGCGCTTACCGGCGAACCTGTTCCAGACACCATTTTCAGTCTCATTTTCAAGGTAACTCGACAAAATTATAGTCTATCAACAATTCTGAACCTTATTCATCCGCTCGTTCCAACCGACAATCATCCTGGAGTAATAAGTCAACGAGCTTCGCGTTCGAGTTGTAGCTTTGGAAGATATGGTGCAAAACGTATCAGCTTCAGCAACAGCACCAGCAACATCAATACCATCAACAATCCATGACTCAACATCTCATCATATACCTCGTGTATAAACATCGTTCTACGTATCGTTCTACATCAATTATCTTCGTTCTTCATGGCGATTATGTAATCTCTAATGTTTTAGAGATTATGTATTCTAGTTCGGACGTTAAACCAAATGAGATTAATATCATATTATCTCATTAAATCCATAATTACTTCTGAAGAAAATATATATGTATATATGTTTTCATAAAGATTGTAATTAAAATTTTTATTGTACAAACGGTTAATGGTGAAAATATTTTAACGGGTAGGTAATACCCGAGGAATATTTAGATTTCGCATTAATAAGTTACACTGTACATTCTTCGAATCTGATTCAACAGTCATTTACTATCCTACTTGCAACCACAGCTATACGAATTCGTTCATCACAGAATAACCATTTTCATTCAATTTCATATTTGGATTTTGACCTATCAGAATCCGACAAGTGGCATAATGAAGAAAACATTGGATAAAAATAAAATTTGTTAGAAACAAACAAATAAACTATGAGAAATTTTGTTAAGAATCCACGCTAACTGTTCCTAGCTAATTGTTCTTAGCTAACTGATTACATTTTAATTATCGCAATTTAATTATCGCAATTTACATTCTCGCAATTTTATTTATCGTCATTTAATTTCTGTTAATTACTTTACGCACTTTATTTATCGTCATTTAATTTCGGTTATTTATTTTACGCACTTTAAATATCGGGACACGTATACAAGGTTTTGACATATCATATCGACGCATCTATATATATTATTTGGAATCACCATAGACACTCTATATGCAGTAATGATCGAGTTCTCTATACAGGGTTGAGGTTGATTCTATAATAATATATATACTTTGAGTTGTGATCGAGTCTGAGACATGTACACGGGTCACGATACGTATTAATTAATTCGAATATTATATATTAAATTATATATGAATATGAATTATTGGACTGTCAACTGTGGACTATCGACTGTGGACTAATAACATTGGACAATTAAAATGAATTAAAATATTGACTATAACATATGAAACTAAACAATTCTTCAAGTTTGCCACTTGATTTCATCTTAAACCTCATTTGTATCTTGACCATTACAATCAGCGTTCAAACCTTTCATGATTCTTGAAAACACCTCAATCGGGAGGATGAATCAACCGCACTCCATCTACAGAAGAAAAGATTTACGCATATAGTTATGCACCTGAAAAATTCTCAGAACCTGTATAAACGTTTAACACGAATCTGTGCTAGCTCCTTTGGCGTTGTTATCACCGAAAATAACTTTGCAACTCCTTTCCAAATTAGCCAATTTTGTCACAGCTTCAGCAATTCAACTTCGACTTTTCATTCGAAGTAACCTTACTATAAATCCTGATATATACGATTACCCTTTTAATACCGAAGAATTCTTTTATATTCCACCATATTACCAGCAGACGTACCAGCAACCTCGTTGCTTCTTGACTTAAATCTCTCTGACAAATCATTATATTCATTCATTGAAACCCTATCATATACTCATCCACATCTTGTAACAAGAACTGCCATACCCATTACCGGGAATCAGCAATCAGTACTTTGAAAACTCACAGCATATCTACATCAACAGTTATACGTATGACATTTATCGCTTAGAATTATGATCTCTCATTCTGAAATTCTGAAAAGCACTCAGTCACAAATTAATACTCTGAATGTTGAAAAAGCTGAATGAAGCAGCAGAAACCATAGACAACTATAAACGCCCTTAATCATCGGAAGTTTGATGATAAGGAATAGTATGTTGAAAAAAAAAACTCAGAAAGGTTGGAACTGGAAAACGGATTGAGCTAACCACGAAGGAGACCAAGGACAAATACAAGAACCATACCATATATTCAAAGAATCCAGATAATTCTGAATCCAATGAAACCTTTAACGAATATCTTGCTCTGTACTCATGTTAAAATCTTGCGGAAAATCTTTATCCATCAACCATCGAACTTAGAAATTTCAAAATATCATCATCAATATCTTCGATATTTCTAAGGATATTTTCATAAATATTCTCGTCCGAAATTATATACCTCTTCGTGCTTCCTGTGTATCATTGTATTGGAAACACTCAATAGAAAATTTAGTACCGAAAAGCAGATTATGTGAAACTATGAAGAAAGCCGTGGACAAATCACAAAGAATAAGTTTGACTTCAAAGAATCCAAATGATTCAATGTCTGCTAAAGTCTTTAGTGAAAATCTTGCTCCTTACTTTAAACCCTTGCAGGCAATAGTTTCTATCATCCGCTGATCTTAGAAATTCTGAGATATTATCGTATCTTTCATTATAAATATCCTCCATATTTCTGGAGATATTTTTATAACTATTCTTATCTGAAATCATTAATCTCTTTGTGCTATCCGTATTACATCATATAGAAACTGTTATTTTCTATATTCTGTAAACTTTCGAGCTTAAAATATGAATGTTATTGAAGTAATGTTGGGAATTGATGCATGAGTTAGTATAATATAATGACACTTGATCAATGTGATTATATTACAGTAAGTCGTGCTGAGTTTCTAATGGAACGTGATGATTCACAGATCATAACGTCATCATGTGCCATGTTACATAACTCTGTCATTCTGCTTAACTTCTGAACATATCAAGAAAGTATATTCTTGATAGTTCTATTCTCAGTGAATCTGGTAATTTGACAAATCAAATTGTGCTATTACGTTCTTTCTTATTTAGAACATTAACAATGTTCATTCTGAAACTTATATCTGCGAAATTCTGGACCATTACAAGAGATGCCAAATCGCCAGAAGAAGAAACGAAGAGACAAAGCTCTGAAATAGAAATTGGAGTATAAATCGCAGCAAATAGGAGGGAGTATTAACTGTGGATGACAATGATTATAGGAAACAAAAATGGGGACATCGAAATATAAGGGAAGATATAAAACCCAACAACAACGTAGAAATTACAAACCGTGTATATCAATGTTTATCACAACATAAAGACACGGGAGGATTAAAAACACTATAACCCCAAGTGCGAAGTAGAAGAAAGCAGATTCCTCCGGTGGAAGTTGGAAAAGGAGAATGATTGTTGCGATAATAAGGATGAAGACAAGGATCAGAACTGGATTAAGCATTTCCACAATCTTTTAGATGTATGAATTAAGGTAGAGAGTATGAGAATGGTGAGAATAATGGAACGGAAGAGCTTAATTTATAATGGCAATATCAGACAGAGTAATCGAGGCAGATCACCGTATTTAATTATAGAGATCTTAAATTCTTTATTCGCCGACGAATCAAATCTTATAGATTTTGAAGATTTTCTTTAATCCCTTGAATTCCGGAATTCAATTCTGACAACGTCAAAAGTTAAGACTCACCTTACTTTCTAAATTCAACCCTGGTTATGTCAAAAGCTGAGACGAAACTCTATTTCTTCATTTCATTCTTTCGTGATAACTTCATTCGTGCTCTTCGAATAATTGAATTATTCTATCTGTATTATTCAATAATGATAAAACTTTATTTATCAGCTCATATTCATCAGGAAAACATAATTATTGTTAGCTATGACGACCTCAAACAAATTTCGGGACGAAATTTCTTTAACGGGTAGGTACTGTGATGACCCGGGAATTTCTGACCAAATTTAAACTTGAATCCTATATGGTTTCGATACGATAAGCAAAAGTCTGTAATGTTGAGTCTCGAAAGTTTTGAAAACTATATTCAAGTAATCAATTACCCTTTAACCATGCCCGACGATTCACGAACGATTGTTTTAAATAAATAAATAAATATATATATATATATATATATATATATATATATATATATATAATAATTTGAAATTATAAAATATAAGTTAAACATTAAATTTAAATATGTAAAATAAGATACAAAATAATTAAGTGTAATTAAAAATGAATCTATAGATATATAATATAATTTCTAGGTATAATTATTATTATAGGATATTATAGTATATAAAGTTTATAAATGATAAATATTCAATAAAAGTTATTACATAATGTGTTATATGATTATTAAATATTACATAATTAATAATATATAATTACAAGATTTGATATAGTATTATATCAATATTATTGTTATTACCCTTATTAATATTATTATTAATAGTATTTTTATTATTATTGTTATTATTATTATTATTAATTTTGATTATTATTAATATAAATATAATTATTAATTAATATTATGATCATACGAATTAGAATCTAAATTGATTTCACGTACCCATCATACTTTAATTTATTTTGTTTCTTCCTCTAAATATGTTGCATAAACGAATATAAGTACAGACAGAATCCAAATTAGTCAGCCATCTGTATCACTTTATATTTTTATTTTTTACTTTACATCCTGTTCTTGATTTAATTGAACCAGGCAACATCAATTGACTATAAACCAAACAAGTATCGGTTGTTACTCTCAAAATCACTCAGATATTCACCTTCCATATTAGTCACCAAAAATACGTTGCTGCTATTAAAAAAAAAAAAAGAAAAGAAATCAAGAACAGCTCGTTACTCACTGTACGGGTCCAAATTTTTGAAATGTTCGAATTCAAGAGAATTACAAAATCTTTAAATGTAGCTCTGTTAGGAATCCAATACTCAATCTATCTGTAAAATTTCACGCTCCAATTCCTTTTATTGATCTCAAATTTTTGAGTCAAAGTTTTTGAACAAAAAAAGTCAACAAGTGTTCTTCAAGTGAATTCAAAAATTCTGTTATGTTTTCAGTCAAATTGGTTATACGAAAAGTTTCTAATCAAGATTTAAAACCTCTTTCATGTTGGATTCATGAGCTAAAACGTTCCCAAACTCATAATCAATTATTTTTTTTTCTTTTTCTCCGTGACTAATAGCAGCGATTTTTTTTTATTTTTATTTTTTTTTTCTTTTCGTTTTCTAAATATTATCATCACTAAATATTAATGTTTTCCAGTTAGTTGATGAACCAAAAATCGTTTTGTAACTGATTCACTGATGTGATATGATTTCTGGTCGATTGGTTCTTTTTGGAAGAAGATGAAGGAGAAGTTAAAACAGAAGAGGTTTTAATAGGATTCATATGGGTTATAAATCAGTAAAATTAAAATGGATGAGTGGTGTAGGGTGTTGAAGGGTATTCAAGAGGTCTCGGGTTCGAGTCCCTCATGGAGCATTTTTTTTTTAGCCTTCCTCAAAGAAGGTAGTGCCTTTTTATTTAAAATTATTGTTATTATTATCATTTTCATTATTATTATTATTATTAGTGTTATTGTTATTACTATTGTTATTATTGATTGTTAATAATACAAGTATTATAGTTATTATTATTATTAATAATAAAAATAAATATTAGTTACCATTTATCATTATTATAATTAAAAATTACAAATATGATTATTATTTTTAATAATTGTTATTACTAATATTATCATCATTATCAAGTAATACTATTTAGTATTATTGTTATTATCACTGCTATTAATATCGTTATCAATACTAGCGCTAATATTATCACTAACTATTATTATTAAATGAGTATTATTAATATAAATATTACTAATACTATTATAGTTAGGATTACGAATTTATGTCAAAGAAGCCTTAGTTAGTTAGCAAATTTAACAGGAAGATTTTGATTATGATTTACATAAGTATGGTTATTGATATTATCACGAGTAATGAAATTGCTATAATAATTATTATTATTAATTATTAGGTATTACTATAAAAATTATTATTTCCATTATCATTAGTAATAAACTTTTCACTTTATTTATAAATTATTATTATTATCGTTATTATAAGATGTATTATTAAAACTAACGTTAATACTATTATTAATAGAAACATTAATATTATTATCACTATTATTATTTTAATCACTACTAATATTATTTTTGGTAATAATATTGTCACTACTCTTAATAAATAAATGAATGAAATATAATTAAAATATTTAATACATTTAACGTAACAAAATTTATACTTTATATATTAAAATGAATATATATAAATAACAAAATATATAAATTACTAATATAAAATTTTTATCATTTATAATAATATATATACATATAATTGTTCTACTACAAGGATATGTATTAATATTATACAAATGATATAGGTTCGTGAATCCGAGGTCAACCCTGCATTGTTCAATATAGTCATATGTATTTTTACTACAAAATACATTAGGTGAGTTTCATTTGCTCCCTTTTTACCCTTTACATTTTTGGGCTGAGAATACATGCAATGTTTAAATAACTGTTTTTTTTTTTTTGCAATATTTATATGCGTGAGTTTCATTTGCCCTTTTTACTCTTTACGTTTTTGGGCTGAGAATACATGCAAATGCTTTATTAACTGTTTTACAATATTTACATGCGTGAGTTTCATTTGCCTTTTTTACCCTTTATATTTTTGGGCTGAGAATACATGCGCTGCTTTTATAACTGTTTTACGAAATAGACACGAGTAAATGAAACTACATTCTATGGCTGGATTATTAAACCGAATATGCCCCTTTTTAGTCTGGTAATCTATGAATTAGGGAACAGACACCCTAATTGACGCGAATCCTAAAGATAGATCTATCGGGCCCAACAAGTCCCATCCAAAGTACCGGATGCTTTAGTACTTCGAAATTTATATCATGTCCGATGGAGGATCCCGTAATGATGGGGATATTCTTATATGCATATTGTGAATGTCGGTTACCAGGTGTTCAATCCATATGAATGATATTTTTGTCTCTATGCATGGGACGTATGTTTATGAGAAATGGAAATATGAAATCTTGTGGTCTATTAAAATTATGAAATGATGATTTATGTTAAACTAATGAACTCACCAACCTTTTGGTTGACACTTGAAAGCATGTTTATTCTCAGGTACGAAAGAAATCTTCCGCTGTGCATTTGCTCATTTTATAGATATTACTTGGAGTCATTCATGGCATATTTCAAAAGACGTTGCATTCGAATCATCGAGTTCATCAAGATTATTATTAAGTTAATTATATTTGGATATATTATGAAATGGTATGCATGTCTGCCAACTGTCGATGTAAATGAAAGTTTGTCTTTTAAAAACGAATGCAATGTTTGTAAAATGTATCATATAGAGGTCAAGTACCTCGCGATGTAATCAACTGTTGGGAATTGTTTATAATCGATATGGACTTCGTCCGGATGGATTAGGACGGGTCTTTACAGTTATGCTGCCCGTTTGTATTTTGATGATCATAATATTATAACTAACTTGTGAGTATTGTTTTCAGGTGATACAGATGAGGAGAAGACTCGGTGACACTAGACTACCGAGTGATGTCGGTATCGGTGAGTGGGACTAACTGGAGAATATAGTATAGAGAAGCATGTTATATTATGATTGTCATGCTTGTTAGATATACTTATTATTATGGTTAGTTAATACGTTGTGATGACTGCATGTTAGTTGATGTTTGTCTGCTGGAGCCCAGTGCATCCCTATTGTGTGGTAGCCTCGGTAGGAGAGATCAACCTGCGGGTTGGGTTCCTCATGTGGTAGCCTAGACAATCGAGGTGTATATATATGTGAATGATGCGTTCATTGCGTGTGGATTATATATATACACACGGTGGTGGAGGAACTTCTGGTAAGCCCCAGTCTTATCAGCTGGTGGTTAATGGTTTGGCCGAGCCGCCAGAGTCTCTGTAGATGACACTTGGGTGATGTTTGTGTGTTAGACTTTGTGACATGATTAGTATTACAGTTCCTGTATACTATTGCCTGTAGTTAGTTACACTCACTTAACTTCGTGCTAATCCCCCACATCTTCCCTGCAGGTTATGGATTTGTTGTATGCTAGTTATCAGGGCGAAGATGGGATGTTGGAAGATATGTTTGACAAAGCCGGAAACTCTGATGTCGCATCTTTTCTATTAAAGTTGTATTTACGTTTTAATATAACACCTGGTCGTTTATTATTAACGTGTTATCATTAAGTGGATTATATATGTATACATACATTTTTAACTTATGTATTAGTTAAATTGGTCTTCCGCTGTATAAAAAAAAATATAGGGTGTTATAAGGAGACACTCGGCCGACTGTGTTTATCTGTAGGTGCTGATGAACAAGGCTAAGGGTTTCACCCAAAATCAACCAATTCTTGCTCTAGAGCTCGATTACGACCTCAAAACTGACCAAATCGAAGACACTTAACATGTAGAAACATAAATCCACTAAATTTAGACTCAAACAACATCAAATCTTACCATTTTGACCCAATTTACAAACTTTGTAAAACTTTACCCAAAAACTCAATTTTCTTGAAGATTAGAGCATGAAAACTTGTGATTCCTACCTCAAAAGATTCAGTAATTCACAAAGGAACAAGATGTGAACGATAGGGATGGCGCCCGCGGGTAACGGGCACGGGTTCTATATACCCGCGACCCGCCCGTCGGGTTGTTTTTTTTGCTCGTTGAGACCCGTTACCCGCCCGCGGGTAAAAAAACTTCGCCCACGCCCGTGACCCGCAAATACCCATGACCCGCGGGTAAACCCATGGGTAATAGTAACATACAACTTCGTTAAATTTCTTTTCAAAAAGTTAGATAATTTTATTATTTATGAACTATATGTACAAGATACATGTGTAAAATGACGTGAAAATTAAGTTTTACTTATATTTAATATTATTTTTTTAATCATTATTGCATTACAAGTAAAATTATTTTTAAATTTGATAATTGTATTTATAAACTCGCGGGTAAATTAAAAAAAGTCTCATGAATTAGCGGATCGAGTTTTACCCGCGACGGGTAGTATGTACCCGCGACCCGCCCGCGATCCGTTGGTGGGTATAATTTTTTACCCGTACCCGTGCCCGCGGGTAGGATCTAATGATATTACCCGCCCATCACTGGTCGGGTACCCGCGGGTCACGGGTTTTTTCTCGCCCATTGCCATCCCTAGTGAACGATTTGAGCTCTTGATCAAAAATTAAGAATTAGGGTTTGATGTAGGTGAAGAGATGAAGAACGGTGTGTGTTTGGAAAAGTCTAGAAAATGGGAAGAAGAACACAATACTAGTCACCTAAAGTGGGTTAAAATCCCACACTGTGTAACACACGGGTATTTACCAGTTATCTGATATCTTTCGTACAACATTTGGCAACCCAAACGAAGTCCAAATTAAATAAACAAACTTGATATGTGACCCTTGTCACAAACTGGTCCTAACCACATCATCAAATAATAATAAACATTAAATAAAAATAAAAGCATATAATAACACAACATAAACTTAAGGGCAAACTAGTAATCTTACAGCTAGGCCCAGTTGCGGATGTTACAACTCTACCCCCTTAAGAAGATTCCGTCCTCGGAATCTGGTCAAGGTCAAACAAACGGGGATAGCGCGCCCTCATTAATTCCTCGATTTCCCACGTCATGTTGGCACCTAAACTGTGCCGCCACTCTACTAATACCATGTGAATCTGCTTCTTTCTTAGCTTTGTAACATTCTTGTCCACTATCTTAATCGGCTCTTCTACTAACCTCTTAGTCACATCAACTTTTGAATCTTTCAACGGAAGAATCTGACTTTCATCATCTACTTTGCACTTCCTTAGATAGCACACGTTGAATGTGTTGTGAATTCTCGCTAACTCTGAAGGAAGATCTAAAATAACAGTTTGATCACTCAAAATTTCTTTGATCGAAAATGGCCTAATAAACCTCGGTGCTAGTTTACCACGTTTACCAAACCTGATCACCCCTTTCCGCGGTGAAACTTTCAGGTATACACGATCACCTACATTAAAAATTACCGGACGTCTACGCGGATCTGCATACATTTTTTGTCGGTCTCCGGCTGCTTTTAACTCCTCACGTGCAATTTTGAACTTTTCTGCGGTTATCTGAACAATTTCGGGACCTGCAAATTGTTTCTCTCCAGCTTCTAACCAACACGTCAGAGTTCTACACTTACGACCATACAACATTTCATACGGCGGCATTCCGATACTCGAATGATACGAATTGTTGTAACCAAACTCTATTAAAGGAAGATGCGAATCCCAAGAGCCACCATATTCTAAGATACATGCTCTTAACATATCTTCTAGTGTCTGAATCATTCGCTCACTCTGACCGTCTATTTGTGGATGGTATGTTGTACTTAGATTCACACGTGTACCCAAATTTTGTTGTAAACTATTCCAGAAGTTAGATATAAACCTAGTATCCCTGTCGAAAACTATTGACAACGGTACGCCATGTCGACTAACGATCTCTTTCAAGTACAATTCTGCCAAATCACTTAACGAAGCGGTTTCACATGTAGCCAAGAAATGAGCACTCTTAGTCAGACGATCCACTATCACCCAGATCATGTGATGTCCTTTCTGGGTTCGGGGTAATTTGGCTGCAAAATCCATCGTTATATGATCTCATTTCCACTGAGGAATTTCTAACTGTCGTAGAGACCCATACAGTTTCTGGTGTTCTGCTTTAACTTGGGCACAAATATGACATTTCTCAATGAAACCTGCAACATCTGTCTTCATTGTCGGCCACCAATAAAATGTTTTCAAATCTCTATACATCTTAGTACTACCCGGATGCACTGTCAATCTAGATTTATGCGCTTCTATAAGGATTAAATCCCTCAAATCTCCAAGCATAGGCACCCAAATTCGGTCTTTATAGGTCTTTAACCCTCTAGAGTCATTGCATAGGTCAAATTTTCTTTTGATCATTTGCTCAGTCTTTAGGTTTTCATCATTCAATGCTGCTAACTGAACCGTTTTAAATCGATCGATCAAGTCTGAAACTATCTCCATTCTCATAACTCTGACATTTTAGACTGTTTTCTTACGACTCAGAGCATCTGCGACCACATTTGCCTTACCCGAATGGTATTTAATCTCACAATCATAATCTTTAATCAATTCTTGCCATCGATGTTGACGCATATTCAATTCCTTCTGTGAAAAGATATATTGAAGACTCTTATGATCGGTATATGTCATACCCCCAAATAGGGCCGGGGAAATATGACTTCACAATATCACAACACAAGTATGTATAAACGAGAACGACTCTATATGAGACGTTTTTAATATAACCAATGTATTAAAGCAGCGGAAAGTATTATGTCATTACAATTGAATTTAAATGTTTTAATGCAATAATATGAATGTATACATGCGGAATCCAAAAGCAGCAAAGTCCAAAAAGCAAATAATCTTTAGCAATCTTCACCTGAGACAAAACATGCTTAAAGTGTCAACCAAAAAGGTTGAGTGAACAACATAGGTTTAATATATATAGTTTTTAGACCACAAGATTTAGTTATCAAAAGTAAATGTTGAAGTTATGATATCGAAACGTAAACAAAGTTACCCCTGGACACCTTGAACTGTCAGTGTCGTAATCATTATTATGTAACCAAAGACCAACGGTCAAATGGTTAGAGACGTCACTCTCAATAGCGCTATTCACAATAACTAAGCTTACCAAATTCCAGTAATTAACGATATCATGGTAGGGATTTAGCATGAATCAAAGCATGTCAGCACAGTTAAACAGTTTGCTGGTACTTGTGTCTAAGCGTAAAACAGTTTAAAAGCAAGCATGTGTCTCACCCCAAAGTTTAAAATAAGTAAATAAAGAAAGTTAAAAAGCGGGGCTATGAAGTTCACCTTAATAGCAAGCAAGAAAAATCCACGCAAGTAGTATGAATGGATGGTGTAATCGGAGATCTCAACTTAGAGATATAACGTTCAATTAGTTGATGTCTAACAGATATAAAGTTTGTTTATTAATATAGTAAACTATATTAACAGTGACCGTTTTTCGAGAAAGTTATAAGTGATAATATACTTAGTGTTATTAAGTGTTACTATATAGGTATGTGTATATGTTATACTAATAATAGTATTATTATTTACTTTAATCAACTATTATGTATCTTATCATTATATGTTACGTATATAGTTATATCTATGTGATACATACATATATATTCTTTATTTATTATTATACATGTATGTGTTCTTAACTATATGGTGTGTATATATATATATATATATATATATATATATATATATATATATATATATATATATATATATATATATATATATATATATATATATATATATATTAGGTGTAGGCGTTACATACATATATAAGTGTAAGATGATACATATAGATATATATACACTTATTACTTTTTATTATTAAGTTTTCTAACTTATATCATTTACATAATGCACATTCATACATACATACACACGTACATATACATACACATATACACATACATATACACGTATGCAAATATTTACATATACACACACACACACACACATACATACAGTGTATACATGCACATACGTACGTATGCATGCATGCATGCATGCACATGTATTATTAATATCATTATTCTTTACTACCTTACTAGTCTTACCATCAACTTTTATCTTTAACCTAATCAATACATAAAATCATAAGTTTTTCAACATAATAACAAGTCATATTTATTAACCCTAACTCTTATTAACCATGTATTATCCAAGTCTTCTAACCCAAATCTTCTTTTAATCTTTTAATCCTAACAACCTTAATTATATCATTAATCAAAATCTTTATCTACCTTTACTAACTAATTAATAACTTTTCACATAAAATCATAACTTTTAACATAATTACTAGTTATATTCATTAACCCTAATCATTATTAACTATATTCATTCATCTTATTATTAACAATTAACCATAATACTTGATCATAATCTTATCATTATTCATTATAGGTTACATCTAAACTCAACATAAAATCATAGACTTTTATCTTTCATCCTTGATTCACTTATATAAATTATAAATTTACTAATTATTCATAACCTTAACTTTTTATTAAGCATAATACTTCATCAAGTTCATACATCATAACATTTAATATGATACTTTTAACTTGGTTTATAACTACTAACATTGTTCATTATAACTATCCTTACAACATCAACTCTTTCATTAATTAATCTTAACACTTATAACAATAAACTTAAAAGAATTAATGTAGGATTGAACCATGGTTTATTAGGTATACCTTAAGCTAGAGATCAAGAATGGAAGCTGATTGGGGTGCGAAAACAGACAGGAAACAACAGCAGCAACAATCGACCCAATTAAGGTCTTTTGGGTCTGACTGGGATCGACAGAAACAGCAGTAGATCACGACTAACGGGGGGTCCTTCTTGGCTTCTTTGATCGACAGAAAGACAGAAAACAAAACAATAATTAATCAAACATAAAAGGGTTGTTGTGGATCGAATATTACAACAGGAAACCGAAACAAACTTACTTATTTTCGTTGCACAGGAACAGAAGATGAATGCATCAACACAGCAGGTTTAGCAGCGACAATACAGGCGAGTTGCAGGCCAGTTGATCACGTATAGAAGCAGAAACAACAGAAGGAACGCATCAGAATAGTAGGCGATTTAAAAGGCTGTGATGGTGGTGATGTTTCGTGAATGCAGGTGGGATGTTATGGGGATTTTAGTCAACTGGTTTATGGAGAGAATGCAGGAGATTGTGATCGACAAACAGCAGATTATTTGTGGTGATAAATCTAGAAATTCACGATGCTTTTATAGATTTAGTAGGTTTCCTAATTAAACTTGGCTAGCTTGGTGATCAAGAGTTAGAACTAGGATCAAACTAGGATTTGAAAAACTTAGTGATTAAGTTAAACTCTTCTAAGAAAACCTACAGCTTATACATCCGATCCCTTTTTGTTATTTCATGTATATTTTTTTTTCTTTTTTTCTTTTTATACCGTATACTTGTTTATTTATATATATTATTTATATATTTTTTTTTACGGTTTCCCTTATTTATTTATAGTTTATATACTTTTTTTTATTATTAATATTAGGGTTATATTATTTAAATACATTTTATTTACTTATTAACCCTTAATCCTTTATTAATTTTATTTGTTCCAATTAGTTTGTATTAATTTGTATAGTTTATTACATATCACTTTTAAGTATTAATATATATATATATATATATATATATATATATATATATATATATATATATATATATATATATATATATATATATATATATATATATATATATATAGTTTATATTATTTATTAAGTACTAGGGTTAGGGTTTTATATCATATTAGAGTTTTAATAATAATAACGATCATTTAATGAAAGTATAAATGTTCGTTTGTCGAAATGGATAACAACCCTAATGATGATGCACAGAATATGACATTGAAACCCTAAGGACAACTTGGTAAATTCAAAAGGGAAAAGTGAGGGTTGTTATAACTGCACTACTACAACACTCACACCAAAGCTTAGTATAAACTCTGTTAGTACTAACAACTAACACATATCCTGTCCTAACACTCACTTAACCCATTCCCAGCATGTTATGTTTGACATGACTCTACTAAGTTTGAGAACATGACATTTAGATCACAATGCGCATGCTGCCAAACTATGCTCTGATACCAACTTGTGACACTGCTAAAAAAATTTTTTTATACGTGGCGGAAGCATTTATTAATTAATTACAATATACACTTTAACTATTGTTAATACAGTACAACCAGTGTCACGTGTCGGTTCAACAAAATACATATTTAATCGGAAAAGACGCAATTACATTATGTTTACAAAAGAACACATTTTAAGCCAAGTAAGACCACATCAGAGTTGACTCCTGTCAAACATAACATCACCATGCCCGTCTTCTCCCCAAAAAGCATTATCTACAAAAGTTACAACTTGCAGGGAGGAAATGGAGGGGAATTAGCACGAAGTAAGTGAGTACAACTAACTACATGCAATAGTATACAGGAACCGTCATACTAATCATGTCACATAGTCTAACACATAGACATCACCCAAATACCGTCTACCGAGACTCTGACGGCTCGGCCAAACCATTAACCACCTGTTGATTAGACTGGGGCTTACCAGAAGTTCCTCCACCACCATGTTGTATATATATAATCCACATGCGACGGACGCGTCATTCACACATATATACATCACGATTGTCTAGGCTACCACATGAGGAACCCAACCGGTAGGTTGATCTCTCCTACCGAGGCTACCACACAATAGGGACGCACTGGGCTCCAGCAGACAAACATTAACTAACATGCAGTCATCACAACATACTAACTAACCGTAGTTGCAAGTATATCTAACAAGCATGGCAATCATAATATAATATGCTACTCTATACTATATACTCCAGTTAGTCCCACTCACCGATTACCAGCAAAGGAGAAGGTGTTCAGCTGTCTAATCACTGAACCTTCTTTTTCTCCTAAGAAAGACATATACACAAGTTAGTTATAACATCATAATCATCAATATACAAACGGACAACATAACGGCTAGAAATCAACACTTAGTAAAATTTTCTACTGCCTAAGACACTCGGTCGACTGTCAGAGACAGTCGACCGACTGTCTACACTCACTCGGTCGAGTGTCTAGTCACTCGGTCGATAGTCTCTCACAGGCACACTCGGCCGTAGGTCATACACACTCGGTCGATTGTCGAGTCGGTCAGTCGAGTGTTAGGAGACACTCAGCCGGCTGTGTTTATCTGCAGGTGATGATGAACAAGGCTAAGGGTTTCACCCAAAATCAACCAATTCTTGCTCTAGAGCTCGATTACGACCTCAAAACTGATCAAATCGAAGACACTTAACATGTAGAAACATAAATCCACTAAATTTAGACTCAAACAACATCAAATCTTACCATTTTGACCCAATTTACATACTTTGTAAAACTTTACACAAAAACTCAATTTTCTTGAAGATTAGAGCATGAAAACTTGTGATTCCTACCTCAAAAGATTCAGTAATTCACAAGGAACAAGAAGATGTGAACGATTTGAGCTCTAGATCAAAAATTAAGAATTAGGGTTTGATGTAGGTGAAGAGATGAAGAACGGTGTGTGTTTGGAAAAGTCTAGAAAATGGGAAGAAGAACACAGTACTAGTCACCTAAAGTGGGTTAAAAGCCCACACTGTGTAACACATGGGTATTTACCAATTATCTGATATCTTTCGTACGATATTTGGCAACCCAAACGAAGTCCAAATTAAATAAACAAACCTGTTCTGTGACCCTTGTCACAAACTGGTCCTAACCACATCATCAAATAATAAAAAACATTAAATAAAAATAAAAGCATATAATAACACAACATAAACTTAAGGGCAAACTAGTAATCTTACAGCTATGCCCAGTTGCGGATGTTACAATGTTATAAAGATACGTTCTTGCCTTCAATGCTTGTACTTGCATGGATGTATATCCATTGGGTTAACCATCTTTATCCGAAGGGTAAGAGAATTTTCTTTGATGTTAACATTTTCTTCAGAAGATGTGTGTGCAGACTTTAAGGGTTTTGTCAAATCTTTGTTGAGTCCAATCCTTGTTTTGTGTCTCAATGCATTGAGTATAAACATTACCTACATAATTTCTCGTGCGTTCCATATCATGTCCAGTCGAACCGTTTGAAGTGTTGTATCCATTTGAAAATGTATCCGTTTGAATTTCAAATTATAAACAATTCATGCAGTAGTCTGAGCAATATTAATCAATCGATGATTAAACACGTGTATGTTTAATGGTACATCACACGTATAAGTAGGGAGCATTCGTGATGAGGTATGGATGACCATGATTAATTAATTTTCTCTTACATATTTAAGCTCATCTTTTATAAGTTAACTTAATAGAAGACAACATATGTTATGTATTTAGAGACTGTTTACTTTTCACTTAATAATATATTTTCGTACAGCTCTTAATTTGATCGGTAAGTAAAATTGTTGTTTCTTTATCACTTAATCTGAAATTTGATCTGTTTCTAAGAGACATAAAATGAGACACCCCTTCATATTAGGAGGAAAATAAAAATAATAGTTAATACAGAAAAAAGTAAAAAACCCATCAGAATCCTTATATTAAGTGTTAATCTTACTTTCTCAAGATGTTTAAATTGTGTAAAATCTCTAAAATAAGTCCAACATAGCACTCTTTACCTTTGCGTTCATTTATTCTTACTAAATGGTCGATCAGATCATACATAATCAATTTATGTGTTAAGCCCGTTTTAATAAGTTGATTGACCTGATGTTGGTTCAAAGATAAGGCATTAGAAAAATGGTGTTGGTTCTTCATCTATACAATGCGACCTTGTGCTGCCTCTTCATTAAGAGCTGATTGTTATATGTTTAGACATCACAAATTTGTTGTTGATTATATGTTAAGTAATCACATCTTTCGGATGTGTCTTCTTTGAGCATCATAACTTTGCCTCATGCAAAACGATATCTTATTAAATATGTTGTTTACGTGTATTGGTCGTTTTGCTAGAGAAATGTAGGTGTATAATCTTGCGTGTTTACTTAATCAGTTAGATACTTGGCCTTCTTGTGTTCATTATCAAAATCAAAACATGTATTTTTATTGTTGGAAAATTACGATCTCACTAATTCCCACCACCCAGCCCAACAATAATAGTAAAGAAATAAGAACAATACACAACACAAGATTTAACGTGGAAACTCCCAAAAAACAGGAGAAAAATCACCGGCCCCCAAAGAGAGAAATTTACTATATCATAAATTGTTACAATGATATAGACGGCTCTCTTAAGCCAACTACACTCTCCAAAATATTTAACTAATACAACTTTCAAATAAGAGTAAGAAAGAAAGAAATAATCAAATACTTAAAGTGTATTGATTGGTGCAATTTGAAAGTGAGGCTTAACACTCCTTTTATAACCAAGTCACCCCCTCCCACTTCTTCCTCCCACCTATGTGGGATAACATCCATTCACAAATACAAAGAAACCATATCCATTTCTTCTAACCAAAACTATAACCAACAAATCTCCACCTTTTGGATAGAAAAAGATAACCATGCTTCCACTTTGCAAAAGAAATCGACGTAGATGCTTCCTCGACGACAACTTCAAGATTCTCATCTTCATGCCGCTGACATTACCTCTAACCCAAGAAATAAAATTTGCATCTTCATCGAACATTGTCAAGACCCGACAATCATTGTCATAACAGACAATCATAACTCTAAACAGAATTATCATACTCCACCATAAAGAGTAAAGCACTTAGAATATCACATTCCAAGCATTTTATATCGGCACATGTTGTATACCCAGCCGAACTGTTATGGTGCAACTTCTTGTTTGACTTTCCCTGGAAGTTTCATCATCTACAACATCCGTTTCCACCACACAACCTGCATAAACGCCAAACCAATGCCCATGTGCAATTGTGGAACCGCTAACGAATATCCCTTTCCATGGTGGCGCGGACACACCATGAGGATGACGTGACTTCAGAAGAATTCGTCACTCTCCGTAACGACGGAGATAATGTTAGCATCTTTGGAGCCATTTGCCGGATTAGCTCCACCGGGACAATTAACCCTTACATGTCCAGTCTTCCCACACTTCCAGCATGTCAGATTTTTCTAGAGTTTCTCTTCTGCCTATCCGAAGACAACAGTACCGTAGCTTCTGATGACGAGACCCCGTTACCTTCTAATCTTTTCTCCTCGGATAGGAGCTTGCTAGTAACATCTTCAAACTTCAACGTTTCTTTCCCGTACATTAGAATAGGTTTCATGTGCTCATAGGACGATGATAAAGATAATATCAACCTCAAAGCTTTATCTTCATCATCCGTTTTAACTCCAATAGCCTCCAGTTCCGAAACAATACCGTTAAGAATACTTAGATGATCTAAAATCTTTGAACCCCCATCCATACGCAGAGTCTGAAATTGTTCTTTAAGACACAACCGATTTGAGATGCCCTTGCCCTGGTACAACTACTCTAGTTTAACCCAAAGCTCATTTGCCTTTGATAACCCGTGCACATTTGCAAGCAAGTTCTTTGCAAGACACAAACGAATCGCACTTGCTGCCCTCAAATCCATATCGTCACATTCTTCTTCATCGAACTTACTACTAGAATCACTGCCGGGAACAAAGGTGGGTTTACCTTTCAATGCCTTGTGTAACCCAGACTGAATCAACACATCCTTGACTTGAACCTGCCATAAGCCAAAATTGATCCTCCCATCAAATTTCGCTACATCAAACCTCATTGGACTGAACTTCGACATCGTATCCGTATCCTATAAACAACACTTTCTCTGATTTTGCTCACGTTTCGAATGGCCGACAGATGTAGTGGAGTGGCGCACATGATCCGTTAAATTGAAAAATCCAACACCCGGTCTACTACAAATTCTAGACACCACTTACTCCGAATCAGAAAAAATATTGTCTAACCAGATACCCTATACGATCATTAGAACTCGTTTCTGATGTGGACGATCCACTCCCGTGGCAACCACAGAGCATACTCCGACTTCTATAACCGAGACCCCCGTCAAACCTGAAGCTCTGATACCAGTTGTTGGAAAATTACGATCTCACTAATTCCCACCACCAAGTCCAACAATAATAATAAAGAAATAAGAACAATACACAACACAAGATTTAACGTGAAAACTCCCAAAAATAGGAGAAAAACCACCGGCCCCCAAAGAGAGAAATTCACTATATCACAAATTGTTACAATGATATAGACAGCTCTCTTAAGCCAACTACACTCTCTAAAATATTTAACTAATACAACTCTCAAACAAGAGTAAGAAAGAAAGAAATAATTAAATACTTAGAGTGTATTGATTGGTGCAATTTGGAAGTGAGGCTTAACACTCCTTTTATAACCAAGTCACCCCCCTCCCACTTCTTCCTCCCACCTATGTGGGATAACATCCATTCACAAATACAAAGCAACCATATCAATTTCTTCTAACGAAAACTATAACCAACAATTATAATGTTTGAATATTAACGTTGGTTGTTGAGTGTAAAGATTAGAACAAAAGAAATCCAGATCAGAAGTCAAGATCCCAATGTGATATTTCTGATTCAAATGATCTTGTTAGGGTCCACTACAAATTCCTAACATTGATATTCGACCAACATTATCCTCTTGTTCTTGTTTTCGGTGTTATAGCAAAGACAAAATTGCATGGGGGGTCCCTGTGGTTTGTTCAATACAACAAGTGGAGTCCAAAAGATTTTTTTCACCTTAGGGGGTCACTATGGTTTGCAGATGTTTCACGGGGGGTCCAACGTCCTAACGTCTGTCAACATTTAACAGTTTTGGGCCTCACATGACTTGCACATGAGGATATTTTCGTCTTTTTAAAATTTGTTGAGTTCATACCTTATCCTTTTCCTTTTCCTTTTCCTTTTCCTTTACCTAGTTATATCTCACTTACCCTTTCCTACTTCACTTCTCTTTCCCCTACTTCCAGCTACTTTCTATTCGACCAACAAATTCACCATTCAATTCACTATTTCAAAATCTAATTTCAACATGGAAAGAAATACTTCGTATAAAACAAGATCTGATGTATAAAATCAAACTCTAATTAAGATCAAATAACAATTTTGTCATCACACTCCATCGATTTTGTCGATTAATTTCAAACCAATACCCTATATTAAAAATGATTTTCAACATCACTAACATCAGGTGGGTTTTCAAAATTGTTAGCTTGAGGTGAAGAATAGGAGGTTGCAGAGGGAGTTGATGGCTGCGTCAGCGGTGGCGGTGCATCTGGTCATCGATGGTGGTCGCCATGGTGAATCCGCTCATTTATGGTGGCGGCGGTGATGAATCTGGTCGATAGCGGCGGCGGTGGTTAAATCCGTCATCGATTGTGGCAGAGGTGGTGGAAACTACAGCGAATAATTTTTTTAGAAGGAGATCAGAGAGATTAGAAAACCAAGTTCACATGGAAACAAAATGAGGTTTTCTGTAATGTGTTGTCATCACACTTATCCCTTTTTCTTGGTTCTATTTTTTATTTTTTTTCTTCTATTCCTTATATATATTTGTATTTGTTAATGATGATGGAATTGTTGATGGACAAAATGGAATTTAATTTGATTTAGGGATCGACGAATGATGAATATAGGAATAGGAATCAAGGGTGAGTAGGTGGGTGAGTCAATGAACAAAAGGGAACCCTATGTAATTTTGTTTTAATTAATCTTCTTTTTTATTTAGCTGTGAAAATAATATAAAATAAAAAAATATGGAGGGTTAATTAAAAAGACGGAACTACCCTCATGTGCAAGTCATGTGAGGCCCAAAACTGTTAAATATTGACGGACGTTAGGACGTTGAACCCCCCATAAAACATCTGCAAACCATAGTGACTTCACAAGGTGAAAAAAATCTTTTGAACTTCACTTGTTGTATTGAACAAACCACATGACCCCATGCAATTTTGTCTAAGCACGTTTTAGATCTAAGCACAGGGACCCCCCACAAGATCTAAGCACGTTTTAGTTATGTGGACTTCATTTAGTTTAAAGCTTATCATAAGTGTATGTGAATAGAGTGACTTCTAGCGCAAAAATCTTAATGTTATTTTGTGGGGTATACTCATTCTTGTGTATGTAGCTGAGAGAGGTGTGGCTAAAAGATACTCCGCATCTAACATTAGTTTTTTTTATTTTTTTTTCCTATTTTTGAAAGGCTAAAAGTTTTTATAAATAAAAACTAGCAAGGATTAGAGTAGAGGTACATCAAATAATATGGATCCACTAAAAACACCTAAACTCCACTCATAAAACACATAGCTGTCTCAATAATATAAAAAGTCTGGACGAAAATAAAAATGAGCCTTCTTACAAGTTAAATTATTCAATACTTATAAAAAGATAATACTTAAATTTATCTATTTATTTACTTACAATGCGCTTAACTATCTAAAATTACAGTTATAACTTTAATCGACATTTTTAATTAATTTAATTGAAGAGCTTGAGAAATTTATATACATATTCAAAATTTTAAGCCCTTTTAAATTTTTGGATCTTACACGGTTGCTCATCTTGCCTTTGTCTGAATACGCCTCTGATAAAACGACATCTCGACAAGAAAAAAATCTAACGACAACCTTCACATCTAACATGAGTGGAAAGGGAAGACCATATTAGATGAATCATTTTTATACAAATAGACATAATCATAGATTTGAGAACCGGGAGAACTAGGAAAACACAACTGAAGCAGCGAAGTCAAAGCACAGTAGGCCCAAAAACAATAATCAAAGGTCCCAGAAATGAAAGAAATCAAAGTCCACTAACACTCTAATAAGGTTTAAAAAGTTTTTTTTAAGTAGTTTATATTATTCGTTGTGGCATAAATGCTCTTTTTTTCACCTCATTCGGGATCTTTAAATTCTCGAGACCGACTTATGTACTTTATTTTTTTTTATTTGATAGTTTTCTTCACCAATTTTAATTAATTTTCTTTTCTTTATATTACTTTCTTTTCAACTCCGTAAAATTTAAAAGAAAGAATATTGTAACTTCATTTTTTTACGAGAAAAACGAATCCAATTAACTCAATTGGAGATTTTATCAAAAAGATGAAACTCAACAAACATACAAACTTACAACAACCGATCTCAACTAAAACGAAAATTATAAACTAGAGGTCTAGAGCTCACAACTAACCGGTAACCACAAATCACAACAACAACAAAAAAAGAAACACAAAAGAAAGAAACGGGGAAAAAAAAAAACAAAATGACTCGATATGACAATACTTTTGTAACTTTAAAAAGGGCGACGTTTACAACACGCTCAATACCCTAGGGTAGGATAATAAAAATATTAACAAAAATAATGTGCGGCGTAAAAAACCCGATGTAGGGTTTGTACATTTATAAATACACGACCAAACGTTCATATTAAAATCGTCTCCCCACTTCGTATGGGCTCTTTTTCTTCTAACGTTTGGCCAGTTTTCTAGAATCTTCTTCCATCCTTCAATTCAAATTCTCACAAATCCATTTCCTTCTTTTTTTTTTATATAATTAATATTTAAAGATTTAAAGATGGGAAGATATAGTGAGATTTTGGATGCATTTAGAATTGCTTGTAGGGTTCATTCACACTGCCCGCAAACTGCCCGGATGTATTACCATCCACCGGCAGATAACCACTCTACCGGCGGTGATTTGAAGACCGGCGACGGCGGAAACGGTGGTGGTAGTAGTGCGACGGCGGGTTGTAGTAATATGTGGTTTAATAGCCGTACTGACGAGATTCTTTATTACGTTGTCTGACAAAAATTCACTATGTGGAGATTATTATACAAGTATTATTTTTCGGTTATATTTCAATTGTATCGGTTATTATTATTTTTGGCCATTATTATGCTTTAATTTCATTTGCTTTTAATTTTATTAATTTTATACTGTGTTCTGAAACAGTCCACAAAATCCTAAATCTTGGACCAAATATACTTTTATTTATTAAGATGTGGTTCATAAAACTAGATCCAGTTCATTTATTTATCAATTTTATATTAAATGCGCTGCATCAAAGTACATTGGTAGTGTTAGAATGCAAGTAATCAGATTTATAAACATTGAATTTGACTTTACAGGACCCAATAGAATTTAATCAATAATATAAAAATTGAATAAAGCTTTATTTGTATCTGTTTCTGTTTCACTAGAAATATAAAGTTAAATGGAAAAACTTTTGTTTAACATTTCTGGAAAGACCCCCTATTTGTTCGTTTACCAGGTTCAGCGGCTAGGAAGGCTACGTCTCATGCGTCAGTTTGTGGATCGCGGTCTTAGTAAAAAGAGGCTCTTGTTGCCGGTGTGATCTATCTATGTGAACGAATCAAAATGGAAGCGACAGGAGTCTGATCCCGAACTCTTAAAAAAGGGAGCCTAAAGATCTATTAACGTGTTCAGTTTTTTTTTTTTTTTTTCTATTTTCTTTATGTATGCAACAAGAAAAGAATACCGTATTTTGGAAGCCCAACAATCAATTGCCTAAAAGTATACACAATTACACATAGCCTTATTAAAAATATGTTTATTACTGTACTATCTAAAATTTTGTATCTAAATATAGTCTATAACAATATTACTCCGTATGTTTAGAATTTTGTGAGTGCGAAACACGAGCACCACAACGGGTTTCTTGTTCACTTGTCATGATGTCATTGCCTGGGACACATTTGACTTGATTCAAACTCGCAGGGACTATCGGTTCCACAACATAGGATTCTTGCATCTCATTTTGTGCTTTTAAGCCAAGAACTCTTAACAAATAAATTTGACGTAAATCTATTAGGATAGGATTCGTTATTTATTTATTTATTTTTTTGTAATTTTTCCGTTTTCTTCGATCTGCATATGCATATTAAGAGATCTTTAAACAATAATTTTTAAAAAAAAAGAATATATGAAATTTTGTTTATTTATTATTAGCCGTTTTTAAGCTTTGCCATAGATCGCGCCACTATATAGTGGTTTAATCTCTAAACAACTTTATGGGCTAATTAGGGATAAGCAAAATCAATTTTTTTTTAATTTTTTTTTGTTTTTAGATTAAAAAATCTGCATTAAAATGCTTCCCTAATCTATATTTTTATTTACCCAAAAACATTTGAAATCATTAAAAAATCGATGATAAATAATAATAATCGTGATGAATGATTAATTAATCATTAATCTGAATAGTGATTATAAGATTAAAGCCACTCCAGTTGCCAAAGCCCCGTATCGTTTAGCGCTTTCAGAAATTCGTGATATGATGTCACAAATTCAGGAGCTATTCGATCGTGAGTTTATTAGACCGAGTTCTTCTCCTTGGAGTGCACCGGTATTATTTGTTAAGAAGAAAGATGATATCATGCATATGTGTATAGATTATCGGGAGTTGAATAAAAGGACAGTAAAGAATAAGTACCCGTTGCCTAGAATAGATGATTTATTCGATCAGTTGCAGGGTGCTTCATACTTCTCCAAGATAGATTTACGATCTGGGTATCATCAGGTTAGAGTTGCAGAATCCGACATCCCAAAGACAGCGTTTAGAACTAGCTATGGTCATTATGAGTTCTTGGTCATGCCGTTTGGGTTAACGAACGCGCCAACAGTCTTCATGGATTTAATGAATAGGGTGTGTCGTCCATTTCTAGATAAATTTGTGATTGTGTTTATAGACAACATATTGGTGTATTCAAAGACAGAGGCCGATCACGTTGAACATTTAAGACAGGTGTTAAATTTGTTGAAACAGGAACAATTATTTGCAAAAATTTGTAAGTATGAATTCTGGTTGAGGGAAGTGCAGTTTTTGGGACATGTAATTTGTGCCGAGGGTATAAAAGTTGATCCATCTAAGATCGATGAGGTTATGAATTGGAAATCGCCAAGAAATCCGACAGAAATTAAGAGTTTTCTGGGATTAGCTGGCTATTACCGAAGGTTCATAAAAGATTTCTCGAAAATATAGGGTCCGTTGACTAAGTTGACTCGAAAAGACATAGCCTTTCGATGGCGTGATGATCAAGATCAGACCTTGAAACAGTTATTGTGTCAGGCTCCAGTGTTAGCATTACCAGAAGGTTTAGATGACTTCGTGGTCTATTGTGATGCGTCATTTGCCGGGTTAGGTGGTGTATTGATGCAGAGAGACAAAGTGTTCGCGTACGCCTCCAGACAGTTGAAAGTTCATGAAAGAAATTATCCTGTACATGATTTAGAAATGGCTGCCGTAGTTTTTGCCTTGAAGCTATGGAGACATTATTTGTATGGGACACATTGTGTAATATGTACAGATCACAAGAGTTTACAATATATTTTCTCTCAGAAAGAATTGAATATGCATTAGAGACGGTGGCAAGAGCTAATTAAAGACTTCGATTGTAAAATCAAGTACCATCCGGGTAAAGCAAATGTCGTAGCAGATGCGTTAAGTCGTAAAAAGTCAGGTGAGAATGTGAAATTTTTGCGTTTGAGTATAACTTCAGATTTGATCGATCAATTACGAACTGTTCAAGCCGGTGCTTTGGAGGATGAACATATTAAATCTGAACTTATGACTAAACGAAAATTTGACCTAATTGATGATTCTCGTTGACTTAAGACTTTAAATAACCGTATTTGGGTGCCTATGCTTGGAGACTTGATGGATTTGATCATGACTGAAGCTCACAAATCCAGATTGACAGTACATCCAGGCAGTAATAAGATGTATCATGATTTGAAATCTGTGTATTGGTGGCCGACTATGAAAACAGACATCGCTTGTTTTGTTGAAAAGGGTCATACCTGTGCGCAAGTGAAGGCAGAACATCAGAAACCATATGGTTCATTACGTCAGTTACAGATACCAGAATGGAAATGGGAACACATAACGATGGATTTTGTTGCAAAATTACCTAGAACTCAGAGAAAACACAATATGATTTGGGTAATAGTTGATCATTTGACCAAGAGTGCTCATTTTCTTGCTACTCGTGAGACAACGTCATTAAGTGACCTTGCCGATTTATATGTGAAAGAGATAGTTAGTCGTCATGGTGTGCCATTATCGATTGTGTCAGACAGGGATTCTAGATTTGTATCGAACTTCTGGAACAGTCTACAACAGAATCTGGGTACAGGTGTGAATCTGAGTACAGCTTATCATCCTCAGACAGATGGTCAGAGTGAACGAACGATACATACGTTAGAGGATATGTTGAGAGCGTGTATATTAGAATATGGTGGTTCGTGGGATAAACATTTGTCGTTGGTTGAATTGGCGTATAATAATTCATATCATTCGAGCATAGGAATGCCGCCTTACGAAATGTTGTACGACCGTCGTTGCAGAACTCCGACTTGTTCGTTAGAAGCTGGAGAGAAACAGTTTGTTGGTCCAAAAATTGTTCAAATGACAGCCGAAAAAGTTGCTATTGCGCGGGAAAAGTTGAAAGCTACCAGAGATAGACAAAAGATGTATGAAGATCCGCGTAGACATCCGGTAACTTTTAATGTGGGGGATCGTGTGTATCTTAACTTTTAATGAAGACGTCCGGTAACTTTTAATGTGGGTTATCAGACAGTGATACTGGATCTTCCATCAGAGTTAGCCGGTATTCATAATACCTTCAATGTTTGTACTTATGTATGTGTAAGGTGGACGGTGAAACACAAATTTTGCCAATTAAGGATCTTAAAGTTGATTTGAGTAACAAGTTGGTTGAGGAACCAATTCGAGTGGTCGACAGAAAGATTACTAAGTTAAGAAAGAAAGAGATCCCGATGGTTTTAGTAGAATGGAAGCACAGCTTAGGGTCTAATTTGACTTGGGAAACAGAAGAGTTAATGAATACCGTTACCCTCATCTGTTTGACCAAGACCAGATTCTGAGGAAAAAATTTCTTTAACGGGGGTGGATTTGTAACAGACTGGTGACCGGGCTAGACGTAAGTTAAACATTTGTTATATGTTATAATATGCCTTTATTTTATCAATGTGTTTATTATATTAAGTATTTGTGTGGTTAAGACCCGTTTGTGACAAGGGTCACAGAACAGGTTCATTTGTTTAAATCGGACTCCGTTAGGATGACCTAAGGATGTACGAAAGATATTAGATAACTGGTAAATACCCGTGTGTAAGGGGGTATTATATTTTAACACAATAATAGGTATGTTTCTTCTTGTTTCCTTCATTTCTAGATATTTTCCACAAAACACCGTACCTAACCTTTACCCATTTCAAACCCTAGTTTAATTCAAGTGTGAAATTGAATTAAGAGGCTTTAGTGACTGATTCTTAGCATCACTGTAATCATTTATCCAGGTTATCATGCTTGATTTCGTGTTTTAATTCATAAGAATTGGGTTTTTTTATGTGTAAAATGGGTTTTATGTATTTTTGTGCTTGAATCTTCATGAATTGTGTTTGTTAGTGCTAATTGATGTTAGATATATGTTATATACTTGTTATATGATGTTTTTAAGTGAGTTTTGTGACCAGAACAAGCAAAAAATAAAGATTTGGGGTCAAAAAGAGCTAAAACAGCGAGCTGGAGCTGTTCATCAGCTCCCACACTTTTGACAGCTCAACCACGCGGTTGAGCACACTTTTAGGTCTCAACCACGCGATTGAGCACTTGTCAGCTTTTGGTAAAATTGAAAAGGGCATAACTTTCAAACCGTAACTCTAATTTTTGCAATGATAAGGTTTTAAGAAGCTGAATCAAACTTTATTTTGGTCAGAAAAGGGGTTTTAGGGTGTATGTCTTGTTTTGCACACATGTGAATGTTGTTATTGATTGAGGTTATGATGTTGACTTATCTCATAGTGAATACATGATTGTATTTGTTGATTTACAGTATGTATTGATGTTTCATGTTGTTCATTTTGGGTTGAAACCCGTCTAAATAGTTGCTGCTACTGTTCTTCATCACTCGCACGAGTGAGCCTTCACTCGTACGGTTGGGTAGTCAACCGTGTTATGAACCGTGCGAGTGAGTGGTTAAGGAGAACTATTGTTTTGGTTAAGATGATACGTACGGTTGAGATGTGACTCGTACGAGTCACTGGTCACTCGTATGGTGAACCGTACGGATCATTTGATTCATTGATAAGTGTTCAATCATAGACCAAACGTACTTTTAAGTTGTCAACCGCACGGTTGAGTGTTCTCAAACGTGCGAGTGAGGGTGTTACTCGTACAGTTGGCAGACCAGTTGTAAAGTGCTTAAGTATTGGTATTTGGTGTTATTATCTTGTTGTCGGGTTGTTATCAAGACATTATTACTGACTGCGTTATGTCTATTCTTAGGTGGAAAAGATAAGGAGAAAGCTCAGTAGTCAGAATCTGAGCTATTGCTGGTAATTGGTAAGTGGGTCTATCATCAAATAGAGTTTAAGTAGCAAATCATGCTACTGTGGATTACTCTGATTAACCTGTGTAGTGTAGTGATTGCCATGCTAGTTGGATAGTTGCATGCTATGTGATTAATATGTTGTATATGTGCACTGTGCTTGACACCAGCCGTTCCTAGGGAGGTTGGGGATTCGCAACTGTTCCCAGGGAGGTTGCAGTCCGTATAGGTTAACCGTTCCAAGGGAGGTTGAGTTCATACCCTTTAGTCTGTTTGCAAAGACTAGACGGGAAAGGACTATCGGTAGATGCTAGCCTGATCAGCTAGGTCGTGTGCCCGTACAAGCCGCCGATCCTCATATTGTCTTTGTTTGTATGCTTGTTGGTTGTAAGCATGTTAGTTGATTGTTGTATGATGGATTGCTTAAGCTTAATCTATAGATAGATTCTATTCACTTAGCGGTGCGCTAATCCCCCACATTCCTCTCCTTGCAGGTCTTAGGTACTGCTATTGGGATCGGGCCATGATGTAGAAGACATGTTTGACTAGTAACTCTGATGTGGACGATTGTAACTGCCATACCCCCAAATAGGGTAGGGAAAATATGACTTCAGAATATCATAACACAAGTATGTATAAACGAGAACGACTCTATATGAGACGTTTTTAGTATAAACTAATGTATTTAAAGCAGCGGAAAGTAATGTCATTACAATTGAACTTAAATGTTTTAATGCAATAATATGAATGTATAAATGCGGACTCCAAAAGCAGCAAAGCCCAAATAGCAAATAGTCTTTAACAATCTTCACCTGAGACAAAACATACTTAAAGTGTCAACCAAAATGGTTGAGTGAACAACATAGGTTTAACAGTAAAGATCAAAGTTTTTAGACCACAAGATTTAGTTATAAAGTTTAATCATTTCGGTAGTAGTGCTGAGGTGTATGATATCGAAACTAAACTAAGTTACCCCGTGTGATCACTTTATTCGTTCGTGATGTTAAATCATTATTATGTATCCATTGACCAACGGTCATCCGGATAGAGACGTTACTCTCAATAGCGCTAGTCACAATAATTAAGCTTGCCAAAATTCCAGTAACTAACGATATCATGGCAGGGATTAAGCTTGAAACAAAGCATGTCATAGCACAGTTTGAACTAATCAAAATAAAGTTTTCATGTACTTGTGTCTAATCGTAAAACAGTTTAAAAGCAAGCATGTGTCTCACCCCAAAATTTCAAAATAAATATATATAAAGATAGTTAAAAAGCGGGGCTATGAAGTTCACCTTAGTAGCAAGCAAGAAATTCCACGCAAGTAGTATGGACGGAGTATGTAATCAGAGATCTCAACCTAGAGATATAATGTTTAATTAGTTAATGTCTAATAGACATAAAGTTTATTTATTAATATAGCAAACTATATTAACAGTGACGGTTTTCGAGAAAAGTTATTATTTCTCAAAAGTTTCTATATTTGGAAACCTACTATTTATGGAAAGCTTCCACTTATAGTAAGCTTCTAGTTTAAGAATGTTCAGGTTATAATTCTTAACAAAGATGTTGTACAATCTCGCTCAAACTTCGTTGCTAACATGCAAGTCACTCGAATGATCTATTGTTACCGAGTGGCCCAGGATCTCTTGACCAGAATCTAAGTCATGGCATTCGAGATCCACAAGCGTCCCATTATGGTACCAAGGATCACCCTAGGCCATAAGTAGCGGTGATGTTTGTAGCATTTGTACGCTATCTTTAATTATAACCTTCACGTTAATAGTGTATACACTTAACAAGTTATTAATGTACTTATTAGTTACATATATATAAGTGATAATACACTTGGTGTAATTAAGTGTTACTATATAGTTAAGTGTATAAGTTATACTAATAATAGTATTATTATTAATATTAATTAATCAACTAATATGTATACTTATCATTATATGTTACATATATAAATATACACCTATGTGATACATACATATATATTCCTTATTATTATTATTATACATGTTCATCACTATATATATGTTTATAGCTATGTGATATATATATATATATATATATATATATATATATATATATATATATATATATATATATATATATATATATATATATATATATATATATATATATATATATATATATATATATATATATATATATATATATATATATATATATTAGGTGTATGTGTTACATATATATAAGTGTAAAATGATACATATATATATACTTATTACTTTTATTATTATATTTACTAACCTTATATAATACTTTCATAATACACATTCATACATACACATACACACGTACATATACATACATATATACATATACATATACATATACATGTATGTATATATTTACATATACACACACATATACCTACAATGTATACATGCACATACGTACGTATGCATGCATGCATGCATGCATGTACACCATGATCATAACTACTTAACAAACCATACAATCAAAACCTACTTATCATATTCAAGACCTATTATCATTTACATAAAATCATAACTTTTTATCATAATAACTAATCATATTCATTATTATTTACTAATCAACTATTATTATTATTAGCTAACTCATTAATCAACCCTAATCTTACTAACCATATACTTTTAAGTTTACAATCCTTATTAATCATCATCATAACTTCCATTATATCTTTTATCCTTAATTCATTACTTAATCTTATTAATCTATAATCATAATCATACATCCTTTATCTTTTAACCTTATTAATAACCATAACACTTTAAATTTTCACAATCTTATTAATCATAACCTTTATTATCTTTTAACCTTAATCACCATAATTATACTTAATTCATACTAACATAAACTAATCAAGATCATACACCATATTCATACCTAAATTCAACATAAAATCATAAAATTTTATCATAATACTTATAATTATAACTTAAGAGATTTAATGTAGGAATGAATTAGGGTTATTAGGTATACCTTATGAAGCTTAGAGATTAAGAATGGATGATGTTTGTGGTACGAAATCAGACAGAAACCAGCAGCAGCAACAACACGACCCAAAAGGGTTTCTTGACCCGTTTGATCATGACAGAAAAACAGCAGCAACCCAGGATAGTACGCAGCAACATAGGGTGATTCTTGGACTGTTTTTGGCTCGACAAACTCAGCAGGTACAGCAGCAAAAAGTGGCGAATGATGATGGTTGAAGGGACTGTTATTGTGATCGATTGCAGGAGAGTTGGAAAGGGTTATTGAGTCGACTGCAGAAGGGCTGAATGGTGATGATGATTGGCGACTGCAGGCTAGGGGTTTTGAGGGTTGTGGATCGACTAACAGCAGACTGGATGAGGGTTGTTTTAGTCGACACAGAAGGGAGGGAAAGCTGGATAATATCGACTAATGCAGATTGTTTGTGGTGATTTCATGAGGAAAACTTGATCCTTTATATAGCTGTGTTTATTTCCTATTCTCCCTCAAATTACTTGAAGATCAAGGTGACTAATTAGGATTAAACTAGGATTTGAGAAGCTTAGAGATTAAGTTTGTTATTTCCTATTTTATTTCCCATCTAGTCGATCTATTATACTTATACATATTTATTTTAATTTTTTTTTATATTCGACAGTTTTTTATTTATTTAATTATGTACTTTATATTTAATTATTATTATTATTATTATTATTATTATTATTATTATTATTATTATTATTATTATTATTATTATTATTATTATTATTATTATTATTATTATTATTATTATTATTATTATTATTATTATTATTATTATTATTATTATTATTATTATTATTATTATTATTATTAGGGTTACATTTTATTTAAATACATTTTATTTATTTGTTAGACCCTAACTTTTATTACTTTTATTATGTTCATATTAGTTTATATAAATTCTTATTTGTTTGATTCTTATAATATTGTCACATTTTAATTTATGACATATTGTTTATATTATTTATTTAGTATTAGGGTTAGGGTTTAATATTCAATATTAAATGGGATTAGGGTTTAATATTTAATGTATAGGGTTAGGTTTAGGGTTTTAAATAATATTAGGGTTTTAGTATTTATTACTTTATTTATTATATCCGGATAACAGCCCTAATGCTAATACACAGAGTATGACATTGAAACCCTAAGGGAAATTTGGTAAATTCAGAAGGGAAAAGTGAGGGTTGTTATAGTACCTCCCCATTAATTTAAACTTCGTCCCAAAGTTTCAGTAAGACTTCTCGGATGCATCAACGTTTAAAAAAAATATGAGGATATTTCCGCTTCATCTGGTCTTCAAGTTCCCAGATATATTTGGGGCCTCTTCGTGAATCCCAACGGATCTTAACAACAGGAATAGAGCTTCGTTTCAAACATTTAACCTCACGATCCATAACTTCTATAGGTTTTTCAGTGAAGTGCAATTTATCATCATTGCAAAGATCATCCAAGGGAATAACAGGTAAGTCATTAACAAGACACTTTTAAGATTCGAGATGTGGAATGTATGAACTTTAATTAACAGGAAGTGTTGACTAAAAATTACCATTCGGCCAACGTTTTGTTAAAGTAAAGTTTACACTTAATTACAGTGGGGATCTACTTGAGTGATAGCTAACATTGTATGAAATGTCCCGTTCATAATGATTATAAACGTTTCATATTAATTGATTTCGTTGCGAGGTTTTGACCTCTATATGAGACGTTTTTCAAAGACTGCATTCGATTTTTAAAACAAACCATAACCTTTATTTTGTCGATAAAGGTTTAAAATATTATGAAGATTATCAAATAATGATAATCTAAAATATAGCGTTTTCACAGGAGCATTACATAATGGTTTACAATAATATTACACAACAATATAAGTCTTCGAATGCAGTTTTTAAATAATATTATACAAGCATGCAGACTCTAATCCTGTCTTTATTTAACATGCAACAACGGAAGCTCTTAATAATCACCTGAGAATAAACATGCTTTAAACGTCAACAAAAATGTTGGTGAGTTATAGGTTTAATCTTTATCTTAAATCATAATAATAATAATAGGCCACAAGATTTCAATTATAACCGCACACGTAACCCGTGTACAAAATAATACGCGTAACCCGCGAATTAAAAATCATTCATATGGAGAACACCTGTTAACCGACATTAACAAAAATGCATCTAGAATATCCCCATCATTCCAGGACTCTCATCGGACATAATAAATCGAAGTACTAAAGCATCCGTAACTCGGATGGGGTTTGTTAGGCCCAATAGATCTATCTTTAGGATTCGCATCAATTAGGGTTTCTGTTCCCTAATTCTTAGATTACCAGGCTAAAAAGAGTGATATTCGGTTTAATAATCCAACCATAGAATGTAGTTTCAAGTACTTGTGCCTATTTTGTAAAACATTTATAAAACTGCATGTATTCTCATCCTAAAAATATTCGATAGCAAAAATGGGACTATAACTCACTTTCACAGATTATCCCTTCGTCGAAAAATAATACTTGGCCACTGGTCGATTCACGAACCTATAAATATATACATATATATCAAAATATGATCGAAATATATTCACAACATTTTTATTACGTTTTAATGATTTAAGTTTGTTAAGTTAGCAGTCCATTGTTAGTAATCTACAACTAATTGTCCACAGTTAATAGTACAGAAATAAATCAATATATATTATCTCGAATCAATCCACGACCCAATGTATACAAGTCTCAGGCTAGATCACAACTCAAAGTATATATATTTTTGGAATCAACCTCAACACTGTATAGCGAACTCTAGCATTACAGCATATAGAGTGTCTATGGTTGTTCCAAATAATATATATAGATGACGTCGATATGATATGTCAAAACATTGTATACGTGTCTATGGTCTATCAAGGTTACATAATATGTTAGAGTACATGTATAATACAATATAAGTTAGTTAAGTTATGGTTAGAATAGATTTGTTACAGATTTCACGTAGCTACAACAAGTAAAAATATCCAATTTTGTTTTACCTATAACTTCTTCGTTTTAAATCCGTTTTGAGTGATTCAAGTTGCTATGGTTTCATAATGAACTGAAATTTATGAAACTAAACAGAAAAAGTATAAGTTTATAGTCAGAAATACAGGTTACAAGTCAATTTTGTAAGAGGTAGTCATTTCAGTCGAAAGAACGACGTCTTGATGACCATTTTGAAAAACATACTTCCACTTTGAGTTTAACCATGATTTTTGGATATAGTTTCATGTTCATAAGAAAAATCATTTTTCCAGAAGAACAACTTTTAAATCAAAGTTTATCATAGTTTATAATTATCTAACCAAAAACAGCCCCCGGTTTCACTACGACAGCGTATGTCCGGTTTTACGGTGTTCTTCGTGTTTCCAAGTTTTAAATCATTAAGTTAGTATATCATATAGATATAGAACATGTGTTTAGTTGATTTTAAAAGTCAAGTTAGAGGATTAACTTTGTTTGCGAACAAGTTTAGAATTAACTAAACTATGTTCTAGTGATTACAAGTTTAGATCTTCGAATAAGATAGTTATATATATATGAATCGAATGATGTTATGAACATAATTACTACCTCAAATTTAGTAGGTAAACCTACTGGATGTGACAAGAAATCATCTAGCTTCAAAGGATCTTGGATGGCTTGAAAGTTCTTGAAGTAGAATCATGACACAAAAACAAGTTCAAGTAAGATTTTTTTTACTCGAATTAAGATAGTTTATAGTTATAGAAATAGAATCAAAGTTTGAATATGAGTATTACCTTGATTTAGAAAGATAACCTACTGTAAATAACAAAGATTTCTTGATCTTAGATGATTACTTTGAATGAATTAGAAAGATTGAAAGTAATCTTGAAATCTTGAAAGGTTTCTTGAAGTGTTCTTGATGTGTTCTTGAATGATTCTTTTTATGGTGATCTAAGCTTTGATTATGAGATCAAAACTTGCTGAATATGATGAGAGTTAGAAGAGGTGGAAGTGTGTGTGTTTAGAGAGTAATATGATGTAGTAATCTAGCATGAAATGGATGTATATATCCATGCTAATCCCACATTTTTTTAGTTAGTCAACAAAGGCTTTTCTAGTTTTTTTTATTTAGCTTAATCATTCATGGTAAATGACAAAGGTTAATCCCTACATGTTTCTATAATGGATGATGAGTCATTTAGGGCTGCTAAGATCAGATTATTGAGTGTATGTATCAATAGTAAGTATACCTAGAAGCTGTGTATTATACGAGTACGAATACGGGTGCATACGAGTAGAATTGTTGAAGAAAATGAATGAGAACGTAATTGTAAGCATTTTTGTTAAGTAGAAGTACTTTGATATGTGTCTTGAAGTCTTTCAAAAGTGTACTAATACATCTTAATACACTACATGTATATTCGTTTTAACTTAGTCGTTAAGTCATCGTTAGTCGTTACATGTAAGTGTTGTTTTTGAAAGCTTTAAGTTAACGATCTCATTTAATGTTGTTGAAAGCTTTAAATCAAATTTTAACACATTTTTAATAAAACGATACTAATCCAAACAAAAAATTTCCAAGCTGACCTGGCTGCTCGACCCCAGCCAGGGGCTTTGCCCCTTGGACCCCGTCAGAGGTTGCCACCCCTTGGACCCCGCTATCGGGGGCAGTGCCCACGAACCCCCGTCATAATCAAGATAAGTTCAAACAAGTGTGCACTCCACACTTTCCCATACTTGTTCAATATTTATCAAGGTTATTTTGGTTAACAATTTAATCCCATTACACTTAAATCATATTGGTGACACAAATCACCAACAATGAATATATCTTAATACGATATATATACATTAAAATGTCATTACAACGATAATCGTTATATATATATCGTTTCGAGTTTCATAATTCAATAGTCTCATTTTATGTATATAACTGATAGTGCTCCAAATGAACATATATTTTGTAGCAATATCCTCCCAATATGTAAATTATTTAGTTGTAATTGTTCTATTTTAAGTTGTAATCGTTTATATTAAATAAGTGCGAAGACAAAAGGTGAAAACGACGATTTGAAGACAAAAACGTCCAAAAAGCTCAAATGTACAAGATACAATCCAAGTGGTTCAACTTATTGATAAGAAACGTCTAAAAATGACAAAAGTACAAGTTGTGGATCGCAAAGTACAAGATATTAAATTATACGAAAAGGCGTTCGAAAATCCGGAACCGGTACCCGAGCCAACTATCAACGCCCGATGCAATGGACCAAAAATTACAAGTCTACTATGCACAAGAATATAATATAAAATATAAATAATTATAAACATCAAGTATTTTGGCGCCGCTGCCGGGGATCGGGTGAAAAACTATATTTTTGTAAAAATATATTATTTCTTATTTCGTAAAAATATTTTCTTATTTATTATAAGTGTCCAAAAATATAAAATAAAAAAAAATTTTAAAAATTAAAAATCGAAAAAAAATATATATATAAATTTATTTTTTTTAGATTTCTATTTATAAAATTATAAAGTATTTATATTTTAGTTTTTAAATATAAGTTTTATTTAATTAATATAAATATTTTAAAAAAAAACGAAACTTGTCATTTTAATTTCAAATCTCCGCGACTCGCGAAGTTTGTTGCCAGGTGGAACCGCGACTCGCGGAGCCGCCCTGTCAGGCCACCACAAACCCTAATTCGCATTAAGTACGGAGTAATTATTATTTATTATTTTCTTTATTTAACCCTATTTACTTAATTATTATTATAATTGTTTTAGTTTTATTAATTAATTTGTAATATTAATTATAATTAGTTTTAATATATATAAAAATTAATACTTTTATAAAATAAATATAAAAATAATATTTTTATAAAAATAAATAATTTTATCAATTTTAAGCTTAGTTTTATTTTTGTATCTTTTTTATTTGTTTAATCGTAATATTGTATTTTTATCGTTTGTATCTAGTTTTAAGATTAGTGTTTTTATTTCTAGATTTTTAGGATTTGCCGTAAAATTCCTTAAGTGCTTATTTCTTTAGACTAAAATTTAGGTGCTTTAGAATTTTGCGATGCTGTTTATAAATTTTAGTACCTTTTAAGTTACGACGCGCTACTTTCTTATTTTTATTTTTCGACGTTTTTCGACGCGCAATCTTTTTCTTTCTTATTTCTCGACGCTTTAGTTTTTAGGACTTAGAAATTTTCTCTACTTCTTATCTAATTCTCCAAACGGAAAGAAAAATTATTTAAGCGGTTAAGTTAATAGGCATCCAAATTTTCTGGTTCGTAGTAATAGTTGGATTTGTTAGTGGCAAGTTGTGGGCTTCCGATTTAAAGGGTCCTGGCTTCCTGCTGCATCTTTTGGCTATTCGAAACGTGGGCAAAAATCAGAAAAGTCTATTAATTGGACAACTTATATAAGTTTTTCTATTTTATAACTAATAGGATAATTAGTGAATGCACCACATTGTAGCTAAAATTTGGCCATCGCAATAAAATGGAAAATTTTGAAAACAAGGCCTTGGAAACTCTTTTTGAACTCCAAAATCAATTAAATCAATACTCTCAAACGGGTTTTGATGGTAATTCGTTCAGTCAATCTTGGATCACGAATGACGAAACAATAACTGGTTGTGAAATATGTGGAGATTATCACTCAACATGGGAATGTTATTATTACGTTCCTATGGAAAATTATGAACCCATAGAACCCGAATGGAATGATTATGAGGAATACAATTCTAATTGGGATTATTCCCAAGAATATATCCAAACTCAACAACCAGAGGACGAGGAAAAGTATGTGTCTGAAAATTCTTTAGATTATATGAAAATCAAACTCGAAGAACTTCATGCTCAAAATGAACAAATGAGAGAGTTTGTAAATAGGTAAGTTGAAACTCTATCAGATTATACAGCTGTTGATCTGAGGAGTAGTGTGCAAGAAAATCTCAGATCATCGAATTTTGATGAATTCGAGAGCTCTGAAATCACCAACTATCCCGATGATACTTTTTATTCAGTCTTACCAATTTCACAACATAATGATACATTAGCCTCTATCGACGAAATCATCAATCCATCAATGGATGATGAAGAAGAAGTAAGGGTGACAAATTGGTACTCTTGGAAAACGATAACGTTGAAAATTTTACCCCCGAGGCCAAACTGAACTTCACCATTACACAAACTTCCAACCCAATATTCTCAATAGACGAGTCATCTACCGAAGATGAACTACGAGCTGTAATAGATAATGACATCTCGGATTTCACCCAATCGGGTAATAGAGGTGAAAACTTTGATCACGAGAATAAAAGGAAGGAAATATTAGGAATTGTCCACCCTATATAAATAAGTATGTCGGTGTATTTCGATCCATTTGACCAAGAACCAGAAAAGAGACATATCCATTTACTAAAAGCTACACTTAAAAAAGAATTAGGTAGTGACGATCGGGTGGGTCTAAACTTTAAACCCATTGATATAATATATACCATCCGAGATGTAAATAACTGGCTCACTATTTTAATTCGTGGAACTTATTCTACCGACTTACATATCGTCAGCTAAGTGTGGGGAAGTCTAACCCCACTTAACGTTAAATTAGGGGTTCGGGTTAGTGCATAACTCGTTAATAAAAATGCATGATTAGGGTAAAAGACGCTTTTTCAAATATTAGTAAACAGTTCAGAAAAGCAGCCGTTTTTGAAAAAAAAAGCATGTGTGATAAAACAAGAAGGAATGAACGATGAGGCGCGCCATCTATCATTCGACGAGCTTTGTAATTACAAACTGGGTATTTTCAATCACTTTTCTACACTAATCACCCTCATGAATTTATAATTAGAGTATGATTTCATGCAAATGAGGACATTGCATGATCTCAAGTGTGGGGAAGGGTTATAAATTCTCTCGGGTTTATACTTGGTTTATTTGCCAAATTTTAAGAAAATTTGAAAAATTTTCAACTAAATGAATTTAAAATCATGTTTATATATATTTATGAACGGTGAAAACTAGGTGTTAATACCGAAATTATCGTTACCTCGGAAAGGACATAAATTGAGAAACACCCTAAAACGCTTGAATTCATTTAAAATGGAATAAAGGAGAATAAAAGGGCAAAGAAAGAAACTAAGTGTGGGGAGAATGTACCTAGTTATTCAATTAAAAACTATCTAGCACATGTTTCTGTAAAGTTTATTGCAGGTGCTTTTGTTTTGGACTAAATTAACTATTTTACCCGATGAAAGAAAAGAAAAGATGGATCTACACGATGAATCAATTCCATCATTAAAAGGAAGTAAAGTCTTCCAAAAAAGACACGCGCTTCTTGATTTAGGTCAAGAAGTTGTCGTCCAGACCAGCTGTAGGTTGACGAAAAATCTAGAAAAGTCATCACTAAAATCAGCAGGAAATCCACGGACCTCAGCATCAAACAGGGTCGCCAAGTGGTCAGATTTATCCTAACCATGAGAAGGATTTATCTTGTACAATGGGGGGCACCGTGCAAATTAGCTTGATAAGACTAATGAATCAGATCCCCAGAAAGGATAATCTCCTTAAAGATTAAAAATCAGCTTTTAAGCCTAATATTACTCAATCCTTGAGATTGACCTTAAAGATTGAGAATTACAAACTCATGAAATTCAATGATATCTAAACTCGAGCTTGAACGAGAAAATATTTTGATCAAAATTAAAACCGATTTGTTTTCTAAAAACCTATTTTCAATGCGTTCATTACCATTGAACGTAAAATCCTAGGAATTCACCTGGAATTCATTAGGTCACCTGAACCAAATCGGGTGTCAACCGTAAGAACGGTGGTTGCATAGCATGGTCGGAGACAGGACCTTGTGCCAGACCGAAAAATCATAGGATGATCTTTACTATTGCTCCTACAAAGGATAGTACTAGCATCCGACACGTTTATAGACTATAATCAAAAGCAAGTCACGGGACATTGCCTTAACAGTTGCTTGTTCATCGCTTTCCTTTACAACCGGACGGTAGTTTACCGAAAGATAATATACGGGACAAGTAAACTGGACGTGTTGCTTTCCTAATACAAGTTTAGCAAGTGGGTAACACAAAAACATAAGTTTTGAGCTAAAATTTTCAAATCTGAAACACACAAAACCCACAAAAAAATCATTTTGCAAACACCGGTGAAGGGTTATTCCGGAAAACTTATCTAGGGTAAAAGCTAGATTGAATTTTCAAAAGATCAAATGTCTTCATAAAGATCCAATTTCCTTAAGGATCTACATTTTCATAGTCATGTGGGACTGTAAACCGCCTTTCAAATGTGCATTTTGCTTTGGAAACCGAAAGTAAATCGGCTATTTGATTGCAAGTGCCGTTGACCTAAACCCGAGGCAACTGTGGATGACACACCCACCTTTAACCATGGTTCTATCGTTACTATCATTATTTATACCGCCATATCAAAATCACTGATGTACAAAGTGTGAAGAATAAAGAAGTGATTCGTGTGATGTATTATATTATTTCAAGTTATGTATTGCTTGAGGACAAGCAACGTTCAAGTGTGGGGATATTTGATAGTGCTCCAAATGAACATATATTTTGTAGCAATATCCTCCCAATATGTAAATTATTTAGTTGTAATTGTTCTATTTTAAGTTGTAATCGTTTATATTAAATAAGTGCGAAGATAAAAGGCGAAAACGACGATTTGAAGACAAAAACGTCCAAAAAGCTCAAATGTACAAGATACAATCTAAGTGGTTCAACTTATTGATAAGAAACGTCTAAAAATGACAAAAGTACAAGTTGCGGAACACAAAGTACAAGATATTAAATTATACGAAAAGGCGTTCGAAAATTCGGAACCGGTACCCGAGCCAACTATCAACGCCTGACGCAATGGACCAAAAATTACAAGTCTACTATGCACAAGAATATAATATAATATATAAATAATTATATTAATTATTTATATTTTATATTTATATATAAATTATGTCGACAAGCAAGGTTCCAAAATTGTTTGAGCTGGATTTTCAAACTCCGAGACTCGCGGAGTTTGCAGGCTTAAAATGCCGCAACTCGCGGAGCTGCAAAAATCAGAAATGCCTATAAAAGGCCATGCATTCTGCCGAGTTTGAATAACAAAATAATAATAATAATAATACTCTGTAATAAATAATATATATATATATATATATATAGTATAGGGTAGTTTTATATTAGTTAGTTTGGGTTATGTAACGGTTATTTACGGGTTTTTAAACCGGAACTCTGTCCGTGTAACACTACGCGTTAAATAATCAATGTAAGTTATGTTCTCCCTTTTTAAATTAATGTCTCGTAACTAAGTTGTTATTATGCTTATTTGAACCGAAGTAATCATGATGTTGGGCTAAAAATATCTAAAATTGGGTAATTGGGCTTTGTACCATAATTGGGGTTTGGACAAAAGAACGACACTTGTGGAAATTAGACTATGGGCTATTAATGGGCTTTATATTTGTTTAACTAAATGATAGTTTGTTAATTTTAATATAAAGATTTACAATTGGACGTCCCTATAAATAACCATATACACTCGATCGGACACGATGGGCGGGATATTTATATGTACGAATAATCGTTCATTTAACCGGACACGGGAATGGATTAATAGTCTATGGAATTATTAAAACAGGGGTGAAATTATGTACAAGGACACTTGGCATAATTGTTAACAAAGTATTAAACCTTGGATTACACGCGGTCGATATCCTGGTGTAATTATTAAACAAAGTATTAAAACCTTGTTACAGTTTAAGTCCCCAATTAGTTGGAATATTTGACTTCGGATATAAGGATAATTTGACGAGGACACTCGCACTTTATATTTATGACTGATGGACTGTTATGGACAAAAACCAGACGGGCATATTAAATAATCCAGGACAAAGAACAATTAACCCATGGGAATAAACTAAAAATCAACACGTCAAACATCATGATTACGGAAGTTTAAATAAGCATAACATATTTTATTTCATATTTCCGCGTACTTTTATTTATTGTCATTTTAATTATTGTTATTTATTTTATATTGTTAGTTAAATATCGTCATTTACTTTACGCTTCGCTTAAGATATAAAATCGACAAACCGGTCATTAAACGGTAAAACCCCCTTTTATATATTATTAATATAATATATTTTGTACGAATATAATTGTTTAAAATATAGTGTGAAATAAGCCAGCTCCCTGTGGAACGAACCGGACTTACTAAAAACTACACTACTCTACGATTAGGTACACTGCCTATAGTGTTGTAGCAAGGTTTAGGTATATCCCATTTGTAAATAAATACTTAAAACTTGTCATATTTCGTGTAAAATTGTATCGTATTTAATAGTTTTTCATAGTAAAATATATAGCTATTTCATATACACCTTGCATAACATCAATAACTCATTGTTAATATACCTAGTGAGTTACTTACTTTTCATAATATCATGTTAGCTATATACATATCCATATATATATCATCATATAGTTTTTACAAGTTTTAACGTTCGTGAATCGCCGGTCAACTTGGGTGGTCAATTGTCTATATAAAGCTCATTTCAAATAATCAAGTCTTAATAAGTTTGATTGCTTAACATGTTGGAAACATTTAATCATGTAAATATCAATTTCATTTAATATATATAAACATGGAAAAGTTCGGGTCACTACAACATCTAGTCTTATGGATTTCATCCAATACTAGTTCTTGAAAATTTCTGATTAACGGTGATTTTTATAGGATCGACATGTATTCCTTCACTATCAACTACATGTCCAATAAATTGTACGATTTCCAGCGAAAATTCACACTTGGAAATCTTGGCATACAGTTGTTCCTTCTTTAAGAGTTCTAGAATCAATCGCAGATGTTGCTCATGCACTTTCTCGCTCTTGGAATAATTTAAGATGTCATCAATGAAACGGTTACGAATTTATCAAGATAAGGTTTGCATACATGGTTCCTAAGATCCATGAATATAGCAGGAGCATTGGTTGAACCAAAAGGCATGACAAGAAACTCATGGTGTCTATAACGAGTTCGGTAAGTAGTCTTAGAAACATCAGCTTCCTCGACTCTCAATTGATGATAACCCGACCTAAGATCAATCTTCGAATAGAGACTTGATCCTTGCAGTTGGTCAAACAGGTCATCAATACGCAGGAGTGGATAACGATTCTTGGTGGTTAGCTTGTTGAGTTCTTGGTAATCAATACACATTCTCAACGTGCCACCTTTCTTCTTAACAAAAGAACGGGTGCTCCCCACGAAAACAAGCTAGGACGAATGAAACCTTTCTCCAAAAGTTCTTGGAGTTGATTGGATAATTCCTTCGTTTCGGATGGAGCTAAGCGGTATGGTACCTATGCAATGGGTGCAGCACCGGACGTGGATAATTTACAAATGAAGGATAATTTAATATCTATGGTTGATATTTTTAGTTGGCAATGTAGAGATAAGGAGTAGGTAATGGTACACAATGGTCCTAAGGTTGATCAAATCTTATTTCCATCATGATCCATTAGGATTTTTGCATGATTTATCATAATATAACTACGTTGATCAGGCGCCATTATATTATACTAAATCATACTTTTATCACTCCATAAGATTACTACTATGTCATCTAGTCAATATTCATCTTCTTCGAGGTGAATGATTAAATGGAAAATGAAAGAAAAGAAAATAACATCATTCATTCATTTTAAAAATAACCAGAGTATGACAGAAACTTAACGAAATCTTCCAAAATATAGTAGCACTAAATGGTTACATAAAGAACACTATGAAAATGAGAAATTTAAATGACTCTAGTGGTTTCCAAAAACTCTTCACTGTGCCTCTTCATTACTCCTCTTATCCGAACATTTATTTTTTAAATACCCTACTCCTCCACAGTTATAGCAAGTAGGAACGGTTGTTTTTACCTTTGTGGCTGGAGTTTTGGTTGATGGAATAACAACTCTACAATCTTTAGCTACGTGACCCACCTTCTTACACTTGGTGTACTTGGCCTTGCACCGTTCTTCATGATGTCTCTCACATCTTTTGCAATAAGGACGGTTTCCCTTATAAAGCTTGTTGCATTTGCTTTTAGAATTTTCTTGCTCCATTCCTTCTCTCTTCCTTTTTGCACCTTCTTTCTCCTTATGTTTGTCGATGAAATAGCTTGCCATGCAAGCGGCTCCTTGTATGGTGCTTGGGTTTGTCAAGGTAACATCTCTCCGGACTTCATCAGGTAATCCATTGATGTAGCATTGGATCCCTAGATACTCGGGAGTAGCCATGAGAGCAAATTCTTGAAATCGGTTAGTGTAGCTCATGAGATCAGCATTCACCATTTCTATATTACTGAGCCCAGGTCTTTCAGTACTCTTGTATGTAGGGGGCGGGTAGCTCATGAAACTTTGATGTGAACGAGTAGTCGAAAGATTTCGTGGTGGCCATTGTTGCCATTGCCTTGCGTGGCAGCCAACAGTTGTTGAAATTGTGCGGGAGTCAAAGTAACATTTGGAAGAGAGTTAGCGCCACGAGTTGATTGAGCCATTGATCTTCAACACATACAACAGTATTAGTCGAAGAGTTATGGTGCTAATAAGTTATAAGTTAGTTTAATGATGCACAAATTTCACACATCATATATTAGGAAAATAGATAGGAGAAATAACCAGATGTTTTAAAAACACTTGAATTTCATTAAACATCATAAAGATAACTAACATCTTTTATTACACACGAAATGAAACTAAGATAGTAGGTTTAGGAAAAGCCTTTACAATGAATGAAAAACACTAATATGGAAATGGAAAAGAAATCATAAGATCTAATTCTTAGGTGATGGGGGTTGGGTCTTGAAATGTTCCCACAGAAGATCCTTGAGAAACTGCACCTCCTTCTCTAGTTCCTCAATCCTTTAATCTTGAAGCTCAATTTCTCTATCATGTCTCTTAGCAGTCTTTCTAAAGATGTTATACACATCATATGAGTATGTTGACAATTCCTCTTGTTGATCTTCAAGCGTACTAAATTGACCATCCAAAAGTTCCTTTAACTTACCAAATTCTGTCTTCACTTCATGTAAATCACTCTTTACCTTAGCATGTTCAACAGAGTTCGAGCAAAGCACGGGAGCAGTGGTAAGACGGGGTTCTTTAGATGATCCTGAACTCTCAGTTTTTGATGTTTCGGGTTCCTTTCTTTTTAAAGAAGGAGGTAAGGCAACAGAGGTCTCGGACTTGGACTCTTCCTCGGGTTCTTCCTCGGGTTCTTCCTCGGAAGGCTCCTCCTCCACTTCTTCTTCAATCATCTCCTCCATAAACTCTTCCTCCTCATCATCCCCATCATAGTTAGCATTAGTGTTGGATTCTTCCAAATGAGGGGAGTGTGGTGGACTAGCAGGGATATAATATGGGTGAGTTGGTGATAATGGTGGGGAAACGTGTGATGACCCGAAAATTTTTGACTTATTTAAACCAATTCTCTATACGATTTATTATTTTAACACGCTAAACAAAGTCTGTTAGATTGAGTCTCAAAATTTTAGAACTATTTCATATATACAATTACCTTTGATTACTCTCGACGATTCATGAACAATTATATGTATGTATATATATATATGTACAAGTAAAAACGACTTTCCTACAGTAAAACCCTATTTGCTACAGTAAAACACTATTTGCTACAGTAAAACACTATTTGCTACAGTGAAAACGACTTTGCTACAGTGATTTGCTACAGTAAACACTATTTGCTACAGTAAAACACTATTTGCTACAGTACACACTATTTGTTGCTGTAAAACACTATGAGCCTAGGTCTGCTGGTTCTGAGAGATCACAAGCTGGTACTGATTCTACTGATATTGATCAGCAACCTTCTGTTGCTGCTCACTCATCTGAACCAGCTGATGATCAAGATGCTGTGTGTTCTACAACCAGCTATTTGATGAACCAGCATCCGATTGAGCAGATTATTTGCTACAGTAAAACACTATTTGCTACAGTAACACTATTTGATGTCGACGAACTACCAAACAAAAACAGAAAAGGCGGCCATGCGATCGCATGGCAAAAACACTGAAAACTCATGCGATCGCATGAGCTACAGTAAACGGAAAAGTAATATAAATACGCCTGTTTTGCTCGACGAATTATCACATATTTTTTCTTCAGTAATAAAAATTTATATTTAAATTATAATTATAATTTTAAATTTAAGTTTAATAATAATAAAGTATATTCGAGAGTGTTTTAATTCGGGTTTTAGACCACTTTAAGCTAAGGAAATATTGGGTATTGTTCGGGGTATTGTTCTTGAATCCAAGGCCAACCATACAGTCGTCTACCATCATTACGTCTACGCAATTTGCCTACAATATTGAGTCTCAATATTGAACTGTGAGTTTATAGTCTCCCTTTTTAAATACTTTAAATATTTTTGGGCTGAGAATATATGCAATTTATTTTAAACGCGATAAGACACAAGTACATATTAAATTCTACACTGAGTTAAACCGAAAATCCCTTAGCTTTGGTAACTAGTAGCTGCCAGTACATAGGATATGGACTGGTGGGCGCGAATAATTGTATATGGATCCATAGGGCTTGACATCCCCGTCCGAGCTAGAGCAATAGCCTTTTAACGGACGTATGTTATTTGAGTTTAAGACACGTTGGTTTGCGTGTATTAAAACGAATGGGGTAATTATCACTATAGCGTTAAGTTTAGTTACCAGGTTGCTCTGTTCCGTAGAATCTATTGATAAACTTTTGATGAAATCTTGTGGTCTATCTTTATATATGTTTATGACTCGAGCAATTAAACCTATAACTCACCAACATTCGTGTTGACTTTTTAGCATGTTTTATTCTCAGGTCCTTAGAATGCTTCCGCTGTGATGTGCTTGTTGCCTGCATGGAGTCTCTCATGCTTTGTACAAAGTTTATTGCATTCAAAATAAAACTGCGTTGTGTAATAAATAATTGGACTGTGATGTCAACCTGTAAATTAAAGACTTATGTATTTCGGGGTTTTGCTTATACCTAAGCACTCGCCCACATGTTTATAACTTTCTATGTTTAGAAAGTTACTTATTTTAATGAATGCAATATTTTATCAAAACGTATCATATAGAGGTCAAAACCTCACTGTGGAATCAATGATTAACGTGCCGCGTCAATAGCGATTTTGACGGGTCGTTACAGTTGGTATCCGAGCTTGAGGTCATAGGGAACCAGAAATTACATTATTGTGTTTAACTGGTAATTGTTAGGATGCATTAGTGAGTCTGGACTATGACCATATCTGTTTTTCCTGATTTTTGCTTATTATTTGGTCAAAAACATTATATGTGATATATTTATATGCTAACGTAATTGTTGTTTCAATTATGTGATAGATGACTTCTTCTAATCCTATCATTTTGTACGACTCAGAATCGGACACTGAATCTATTCTATCCACAACTGAAAAGGGCGTTCCAATACCTATTAAAGAAGAAATTGTGTTAGCCGGGGAATCTCAACTCCCGGTAAACCCAGAGGAGGTTCAGCTCCACCCAGCTTTAGTTTTCTGGAGCCACAATATCGTTGGCATGGACCCATGATCCCTGGAGTAAAAGAGGATCGTCCATTTCTAAACAAATATGGACATTGGTCCAGATATACCGCCGACGGGCGGGTTGTGCCGATTACGCCTGGCAAATTTCGGTTCATGACCACCGGTACATATTCTTGCAGTTCGTCATCATATTCTCCTACACGTGACTCAGACAGTTCGTCATCAGATGAGATCAGTAAGGAGGAGGATTTCGCTAATGAAATAAAAGAGATCACTAAGGAGAAATTCCAACTTGCTATAGATAATAAAAACAACCACAATAATAAAATGTCCTTAATTATTAAAAAAGAACAGGACCATTCGATCCGTAACCACCCTTATTGTATTAAACCCACTGAGGCAACGGGTACCTCAAAACCCCAACTAAAAATAAAATACACTGCCAGAATGTCTGTCGGACCATGTGCACACAAACAATTGGCAGAGAGAACCAAATGGGAAGAAGTTTCTGATAGTTCTGAATGAACGACCTCGCAACCATAAATCTTCCATGCGCTATTTTATTGCTTATGTGTGCTACTCTATCTTGTTATATAAAATAAGCATATGTAAAATATCAGTATTGTATGGTATTGTATTATTTTGGTTTATTAATAATAAATGCATGGAATGATTATTTGTATTATTACTACTTCTTATTATTATTATTATTATTACATAATAATGTAGTAACTCGCTATAATTTTTTATAGTGGAATATTATTAGGATTTTAGTAGTTAATTCCTTGTACTAGCTATTATGTATGAACTTAACGGGTAGGTAATACCCTAGAAATAATTATAAAATGCTAATAAGAAGAAAAGGCTTTTATAATAATTGGTTCATATTATTAATATGCTACGATTAACTATTGACAACTCATTTTACCTATAATATTCTATATGATTAAATTATATCTGTTGTGTTTATTGAAGAAACATGTCTCAAATGTCGGATGCTGAGTTTGAGCAACTAGTCGAGAAACGTGTGAATGAAAGAATTGCTGCAACCGAAGCAGCAAAAGCAACAGCCGAAGCAGCAGCAAAAGCAGCAGCCGTAAACACAAACTCACGAAATGGATGCTCATACAAAACTTTTCAAGGATGCAAACCACAGACGTTTAGTGGAACCGAGGGACCAGTCGGTCTAACCCGATGGTTTGAAAAGATGGAGTCCGTTTTCAAAATCAGTAATTGTGCGAACGGAGACAAGTCAAAGTATGCTTCGTGCACGTTGCAAGATGGTGCACTTACTTGGTGGAACAATTATGCTAAAGCAGAAGGAATAGATACGGCATATGATATCTCTTGGGAAGAACTGAAAAAGATGCTAATCGAGGAGTACTGTCCTCGAAACGAGATCAGAAAAATGGAATCTGAGTTACGTAATCTGAAGGTTATCGGCGCGAATCTCAATAACTATGAAAAGCGTTTCATGGAACTAGCCTTGTTGTGTCCCGAATTGGTGCCAAACGAGAAACGAAAGATAGAAATGTATATTGACGGTTTATCGATCAATATCAAAGGAAATGTTACATCGTCCAAACCAAATACGATGCAGGAAGCCATGACAATGGCACACCAACTCATGGACCAGATCACAGAGAGTTCGATTAAGGCACCAATTACCGAAGTCAAGACAACTGAAGGAAAGAGGAAATGGGAAGACTATAAGGGCAAAAGTACTCACCTGAAGAAACAAGAAACTTTTAAAGGTAAACAAGATGGGGCAACTGCAAGTCCAAACTATAAGGGACCCCATCCGTTCTGCAAAAGATGTTACACACATCATGCAGGTTATTGTCAAGTGGTCTGTGATAAGTGCAACAAGAAAGGACATGTGGCGAAAGATTGTTATGCCACCGTTTCTGAAGTAAAGACAAAACTGACCGATGTCAAGAAATGTTTTGGATGCGGGAAGTCTGGTCACTTTATAAATCAATGCCCTGATAAGGAGAAGAACAAAGAACCCGCACGTGGGAGGGCATTTAATGTTAGTGCCAGTAAAGCACGTGAGGATCCTAATCTTGTCACGGGTACGTTTAACGTTAATAATCAACTAGCTTCTATTATGTTTGATACGGGTGCTGATAGAAGTTATATGTGTAAAGACTTTAGTTTTAAACTAAAATGTGCATCATTACCTCTAGACGATAAATATACTATTGAATTAGCTAATGGTAAACTGATAAAAGCCGATAAAATTTGCCATGGTTGCGAAATGAATCTCGCTGGTGAAACCTTCAAAATCGATTTGATACCCGTAGAATTAGGAAGTTTTGACGTAATCGTTGGCATGGACTGGATGTTCAAAACAAGAGCGGAAGTTGTTTGCGCTGAGAAAGAAATTCGCATCCCTCGTAAGGATGAAACGTCATTAATGATTTATGGGGAGAAGAGCAACTCAAAGCTGAACTTTATCAGCTGTATGAAGGCCCAGAAACTTATAAGAAAAGGTTGTTATGCTATTTTGGCACATGTAAAGAAGATCGATACTGAAGAAAGAAGCATTAATGACATGCCGGTTGTAAGAGAATATCCCGGAGTATTTCCAGAAGAATTACCGGGGCTACCTCCACACAGATGTGTAGAATTCCAGATTGATCTCATACCAGGAGCTGCACCTGTAGCCCGATCTCCATATAGACTTGCACCTTCAGAAATGCAAGAATTACAAGACCAGTTGCAAGAATTATCGGACCGTGGATTTATTCGTCCTAGTTTTTCACCTTGGGGTGCTCCTATTCTGTTCGTCAAGAAGAAGGATGGATCTATGAGAATGTGCATAGATTACCGAGAATTAAACAAATTAACGATCAAGAATCGGTACCCATTACCGAGGATTGATGATTTGTTTGATCAATTGCAAGGATCAAGTGTTTATTCCAAGATTGATCTACGCTCCGGATATCATCAGCTGAGAGTGAAGGAAGAAGATGTTCCTAAAACCGCGTTCAGAACCCGTTACGGTCACTATGAATTTCTAGTCATGCCTTTTGGATTGACTAATGCTCCAGCAGTATTCATGGATCTAATGAATCGCATCTGTAGACCTTATTTAGACAAATTTGTCATTGTTTTTATCGACGACATATTGATTTACTCGAAGAACAAGGAAGAACATGAGCAACACTTAAGACTGGTACTAGAGATACTCAAGAAAGAAGAATTGTACACAAAATTTTCGAAGTGTGATTTCTGGTTACAAGAAGTACAATTTTTGGGACATGTTGTCAGTAAACATGGAATTAAAGTTGACCCTGCCAAGATCGAAGCCATTAGTAAATGGGAAACACCGAAGACTCCAACACAAATCCGCCAATTCTTAGGTCTTGCTGGTTACTACCGAAGATTCATTCAAGATTTCTCTAGAATCGCCAAACCCTTAACTTCATTGACTCAAAAGGGAAAGAAGTATGATTGGTCCACGGAACAGGAATCCTCATTCCAGTTGTTAAAGAAGAAGTTAACGTCTGCACCCATTTTGTCATTACCAGAAGGAAATGATGATTTCGTGATCTATTGTGACGCTTCGCGCCAAGGTTTAGGATGTGTATTAATGCAACGCACAAAAGTTATCGCATATGCCTCACGACAACTAATAATTCATGAAAAGAATTATACAACACACGATTTGGAACTTGGAGCTGTAGTTTTTGCACTCAAAATATGGAGACACTATCTATATGGCACCAAGTGTACAGTGTACACTGACCATAAGAGTCTTCAGCATATTTTTGATCAAAAACAACTCAATATGAGACAACGTCGCTGGGTAGAGTTGTTAAACAATTACGATTATGAAATCCGTTACCACCCTGGAAAGGCTAATGTTGTAGCTGATGCCCTAAGTCGAAAAGAAAGAGTAAAACCTCTTAGGGTCCGAGCTTTGAATATTACAATTCGTACCGATCTCACAAAGAAAATTCAAGCAGCACAGTTAGAAGCTTTAAAAGAAGAAAATGAAAAAGGCGAAATGAGCAGAGGGTTAGAAAAACAGTTTGAGGTAAAAGCCGATGGAACCCTGTATTTTGCTGATAGGATATGGGTACCAAAATATGGTAATCTAAGGCAACTAGTACTAGATGAAGCACACAAAACGAGGTACTCAATTCACCCAGGAAACGGGAAAATGTACCACGATCTCAAGAAGTTTTATTGGTGGCCTAATATGAAGACAGAAATTGCTACTTATGTAAGCAAATGTTTGACGTGTGCAAAGGTCAAAGCTGAGCACCAAAAGCCGTCAGGATTACTGCAACAACCAGAAATTCCGCAGTGGAAATGGGAAAGAATAACTATGGATTTCATTACGAAATTGCCAAGGACTGCAAGTAGTCATGATACTATTTGGGTGATAGTTGATCGTCTAACTAAATCAGCTCACTTTCTACCAATAAAGGAGACAGACAGTATGGAGAAATTAGCACGCCTATATTTGAAGGAAGTAGTTTCCAGGCATGGTGTACCCATCTCTATCATATCTGATCGCGACACCCGATTCACATCACGTTTCTGGCAGTCATTACAAAAAGCATTGGGAACTCGATTAGATATGAGCACCGCTTATCACCCACAGACAGATGGTCAAAGTGAAAGAACAATACAAACATTGGAAGACATGTTACGGGAATGCGTGATTGACTTTGGAACCAGTTGGGATCGACACTTACCGTTGGCAGAATTTTCATACAATAACAGCTATCATACGAGCATCAACGCAGCGCCATTTGAAGCACTTTACGGTAGAAAGTGCAGATCTCCTATATGTTGGAGTGAAGTAGGAGAAAGACAACTTACTGGACCAGAAATTATTCACGAAACCACCGAAAAGATCATTCAAATACAACAGCGATTGAAAACGGCCATGAGTCGCCAAAAGAGTTATGCTGATGTAAGAAGAAAACCGCTAGAATTTCAAGTGGGCGACAAAGTCATGTTGAAAGTGTCACCCTGGAAAGGCGTTGTACGATTCGGTAAACGAGGAAAGCTAAGTCCTAGGTACGTAGGACCCTTTGAAATCACCGAAAGAATTGGAACAGTTGCTTATCGATTAAAGCTACCGCAAGAACTTAGTAGTGTTCACAACACATTTCACGTGTCAAATTTGAAGAAATGTTTAGCTGAAGAGGATGTCGTAATTCCTCTTGACGAAATACGAATCAATGATAAACTCCATTTTATCGAAGAACCTGTTGAAATCATGGACCGTGAGGTCAAACAATTAAAACAAAGCAAAATACCGATAGTTAGGGTTCGTTGGAACGCAAGACGAGGACCCGAGTTTACTTGGGAACGTGAAGATCAGATGAAGCAAAAGTATCCACATTTGTTCACTGATATCGCTCATGAAACAGGTACTACTCAAAATTTCGGGACGAAATTTTCTTTAAGGGGGAGGTACTGTGATGACCCGAAAATTTTTGACTTATTTAAACCAATTCTCTATGCGATTTATTATTTTAACACGCTAAACAAAGTCTGTTAGATTGAGTCTCAAAATTTTAGAACTATTTCATATATACAATTACCTTTGATTACTCTCGACGATTCATGAACAATTATATGTATGTATATATATATGTACAAGTAAAAACGACTTTCCTACAGTAAAACCCTATTTGCTACAGTAAAACACTATTTGCTACAGTAAAACACTATTTGCTACAGTGAAACCGTATTTTGCTACAGTGCTACAGTGAAAACGACTTTGCTACAGTGATTTGCTACAGTAAACACTATTTGCTACAGTAAACACTATTTGCTACAGTGCACACTATTTGTTGCTGTAAAACACTATGAGCCTAGGTCTGCTGGTTCTGAGAGATCACAAGCTGGTACTGATTCTACTGATATTGATCAGCAACCTTCTGTTGCTGCTCACTCATCTGAACCAGCTGATGATCAAGATGTTGTGTGTTCTACAACCAGCTATTTGATGAACCAGCATCCGATTGAGCAGATTATTTGCTACAGTAAAACACTATTTGCTACAGTAACACTATTTGATGTCGACGAACTACCAAACAAAAACAGAAAAGACGGCCATGCGATCGCATGGCAAAAACACTGAAAACTCATGCTATCGCATGAGCTACAGTAAACGGAAAAGTAATATAAATACGCCTGTTTTGCTCGACGAATTATCACATATTTTTTCTTCAGTAATAAAAATTTATATTTAAATTATAATTATAATTTTAAATTTAAGTTTAATAATAATAAAGTATATTCGAGAGTGTTTTAATTCGGGTTTTAGACCACTTTAAGCTAAGGAAATATTGGGTATTGTTCGGGGTATTGTTCTTGAATCCAAGGCCAACCATACAGTCGTCTACCATCATTACGTCTACGCAATTTGCCTACAATATTGAGTCTCAATATTGAACTGTGAGTTTATAGTCTCCCTTTTTAAATACTTTAAATATTTTTGGGCTGAGAATATATGCAATTTATTTTAAACGCGATAAGACACAAGTACATATTAAATTCTACACTGAGTTAAACCGAAAATCCCTTAGCTTTGGTAACTAGTAGCTGCCAGTACATAGGATATGGACTGGTGGGCGCGAATAATTGTATATGGATCCATAGGGCTTGACATCCCCGTCCGAGCTAGAGCAATAGCCTTTTAACGGACGTATGTTATTTGAGTTTAAGACACGTTGGTTTGCGTGTATTAAAACGAATGGGGTAATTATCACTATAGCGTTAAGTTTAGTTACCAGGGTGCTCTGTTCCGTAGAATCTATTGATAAACTTTTGATGAAATCTTGTGGTCTATCTTTATATATGTTTATGACTCGAGCAATTAAACCAATAACTCACCAACATTCGTGTTGACTTTTTAGCATGTTTTATTCTCAGGTCCTTAGAATGCTTCCGCTGTGATGTGCTTGTTGCCTGCATGGAGTCTCTCATGCTTTGTACAAAGTTTATTGCATTCAAAATAAAACTGCGTTGTGTAATAAATAATTGGACTGTGATGTCAACCTGTAAATTAAAGACTTATGTATTTCGGGGTTTTGCTTATACCTAAGCACTCGCCCACATGTTTATAACTTTCTATGTTTAGAAAGTTACTTATTTTAATGAATGCAATATTTTATCAAAACGTATCATATAGAGGTCAAAACCTCACTGTGGAATCAATGATTAACGTGCCGCGTCAATAGTGATTTTGACGGGTCGTTACAAAACGGGTCCATAAGCCGGTGTGCGGACAGATCTTTCAGAGTAGGATCCCTCGGAGTCAGAAATGACGATTGGGTTAAGGCGAGACATCTTAAATGAAAAGAAAGAGAGATGATTAGGTAGGTTCTAAGGGTGATGCAAAAGCACGAATAAAATGTAAGGGAAAAAGCACTAGAAACTAAAACAGGAAAGGTTATAGACCTATGGATTACTAAGGCACCCTAACTAACACATAAGGCACACATAAAATGCAATCCTGGTTCTCTATAACAACCTGGCTCTGATACCACTCTATCATATCCCCAAATAGGGCCGGGGAAATATGACTTCACAATATCATAACACAAGTATGTATAAACGAGAACGACTCTATATGAGACGTTTTTAGTATAAACTAATGTATTTAAAGCAGCATAAAGTAATGTCATTACAATTGAACTTAAATGTTTTAATGCAATAATATGAATATATAAATGCGGACTCCAAAAGCATCAAAGCCCAAATAGTAAATAGTCTTTAACAATCTTCACCTGAGACAAAACATACTTAAAGTGTCAACCAAAATGGTTGAGAGAACAACATAGGTTTAACAGTAAAGATCAAAGTTTTTAGACCACAAGATTTAGTTACAAAGTTTAATCAGTTCGGTAGTAGTGCTGAGGTGTATGATATCGAAACTAAACTAAGTTACCCCGTGTGATCATTTTATTCGTTCGTGTCGTTAAATCATTATTATGTATCCATTGACCAATGGTCATCCGGATAGAGACGTTACTCTCAATAGCGCTACTCACAATAATTAAGCTTGCCAAAATTCCAGCAACTAACGATATCATGGCAGGGATTAAACATGAAACAAAGCATGTCATAGCACAGTTTGAACTAATCAAAATAAAGTTTTCATGTACTTGTGTCTAATCGTAAAACAGTTTAAAAGCAAGCATGTGTCTCACCCCAAAAGTTCAAAATAAATATATATAAAGATAGTTAAAAAGCGGGGCTATGAAGTTCACCTTAGTAGCGAGCAAGAAATTCCACGCAAGTAGTATGGACGGATTATGTAATCGAAGATCTCAACCTAGGGATATAATGTTTAATTAGTTAATGTCTAATAGACATAAAGTTTTTTTTATTAATATAGCAAACTATATTAACAGTGACGGTTTTCGAGAAAAGTTACTATTTTTCAAAAGTTTCTATATTTGGAAACCTACTATTTATGGAAAGCTTCCACTTATAGTAAGCTTCTAGTTTAAGAATGTTCGGGTTATAATTCTTAACAAAGATGTTGTACAATCTCGCCCAAAATTCGTTGCTAACATGCAAGTCACTCGAATGATCTATTGTTACCAATCGGCCCAGGATCTCTTGACCAGAATCTAAGTCATGGCATTCGAGATCTACAAGCGTCCCATTATGGTACCAAGGATCACCCTAGGCCACAAGTAGCGGTGATGTTTGTAGCCTTTGTACGCTATCTTTAATTATAACCTTCACGTTAATAGTGTATACACTTAACAAGTTATTAATGTACTTATTAGTTATACATATATATATATATATATATATATATATATATATATATATATATATATATATATATATATATATATATATATATATATATATATATATATATATATATAAAGTGATAATATACTTGGTGTAATTAAGTGTTACTATATAGTTAGGTGTATAAGTTATACTAATAATAGTATTATTATTAATTAATCAACTAATATGTATACTTATCATTATATGTTACATATATAAATATACACCTATGTGATACATACATATATATTCCTTATTATTATTATACATGTTCATCACTATATATATGTTTCTAGCTATGTGATATATATATATATATATATATATATATACTTATTACTTTTATTATTATATTTACTAACCTTATATAATACTTTCATAATACATATTCATACATACACATACACACGTACATATACATATATATATACAGATACATATACATATACATGTATGTATATATTTACATATACACACATACATATACCTACAATGTATACATGCACATATGTACGTATGCATGCATGCATGCATGCATGTACACCATGATCATAACTACTTAACAAACCATACAATCAAAACCTACTTATCATATTCAAGACCTATTATCATTTACATAAAATCATAACTTTTTATCATAATAACTAATCATATTCATTATTATTTACTAATCAACTATTATTATTATTATTAGCTAACTCATTAATCAACTCTAATCTTACTAACCATATACTTTTAAGTTTACAATCCTTATTAATCATCATCATAACTTCCATTATATCTTTTATCCTTAATTCATTACTTAATCTTATTAATCTATAATTATAATCATACATCCTTTATCTTTTAACCTTATTAATAACCATAACACTTTAAATTTTCACAATCTTATTAATCATAACCTTTATTATCTTTTAACCTTAATCACCATAATTATACTTAATTCATACTAACATAAACTAATCAAGATCATACACCATATTCATACCTAAATTCAACATGAAATCATAAACTTTTATCATAATACTTATAATTATAACTTAAGAGATTTAATGTAGGATTGAACTAGGGTTATTAGGTATACCTTATGAAGCTTAGAGATCAAGAATGGATGATGTTTGTGGTGCTAAATTAGACAAAAACCAGCAGCAGCAACAACACGACCCAAAAGGGTTTCTTGACCAGTTTGATCACGACAAAAAAACAGCAGCAACCCAGGAAAGTACGCAGCAACTTATTGGTGATTCGTGGACTGTTTTTGGCTTGACAAACTCAGCAGGTACAGCAGCAAAAAGTGGCGAATGATGATGGTTGAAGGGACTGTTATTGTGATCGATTGCAGGAGAGTTGGAAAGGGTTATTGAGTCGACTGCAGGAGGGCTGAATGGTGATGATGATTGGCAACTGCAGGCTAGGGGTTTTGAGGGTTGTGGATCGACTAACAGCATACTGGAATAGGGTTGTTTTAGTCGAAATAGAAGGGAGGGAAAGCTGGATAATATCGACTAATGCAGATTGTTTGTGGTGATTTCATGAGGAAAACTTGATCCTTTATATAGCTGTGTTTGTTTCCTATTCTCCCTCAAATTACTTGAAGATCAAGGTGACTAATTAGGATTAAACTAGGATTTGAGAAGCTTAGAGATTAAGTTTGTAATTTCCTATTTTATTTCCCATCTAGTCGATCTATTATACTTATACATATTTATTTTAATTTTTTTTATATTCGAAAGTTTTTTTTATATTTAATTATGTACTTTATATTTATTATTATTATTATTATTATTATTATTATTATTATTATTATTATTATTATTATTATTATTATTATTATTATTATTATTATTATTATTATTATTATTATTATTATTATTATTATTATTAATATTATGGTTACATTTTATTTAAATACATTTTATTTATTTATTAGACCCTAACTTTTATTACTTTTATTAAGTTCATATTAGTTTATATAAATTCTTATTTGTTTGATTCTTATCATATTGTCACATAAAGAAGTCCAAATATTGTGACATGAGGGATAGAAAGCGAGTCAAAGGAAATTTTTATTCTACTCATTCAGAAATTCTGATGTATTACATGGGTAGGGAAAATATTCATTATCTTATTGGTTGATATACGAGAAGCTCGTTTTAACCAGATTATCCATTTCATGCTTTATCCTTCATAACTCGCTTGTTAGCAACAGCTTCGTTCGGGAACAGTTTTGGCCCAAGGACTTATGTCCTGATAATAGTCAAAACAACATTTAACTCATTGGTTTTCATGACCTCGTAACATTTTGTTGGTCAAATGTCGCACGATGATTCGAGTCCTTTACTCGATCTTTCACGATCTTACTTCAACTTGTAACCTCTGAAATACAGTTACTATTCTGTTTATCATCGGAAGTTTTACACATTTGTTTAATTGGGCGGTTCTCACGAGATTTTTAGGCGAATAGAAGTAATGAGATATTTTGTTATGTATACAATTTATAAAATCATATATGTACGTATGGATTCAAATGAATAAATTTACCCTTACCTTTCTTGGCTAGTATATACTAAATCATACCTTCAAAATTATTTTAAAACCACACATTTATTGAGCTGTTTGACTACGTCAATTTGTTTTATATAAAATGGTACACGTTGTACATACTTCTAAATTTACTAAGAACTTCGTTCCGTTTATGTTTTCACATCAAACATTAAACTTTTTTTTTTTCAAAACTCCTTTGATCGATTTTATCAAATTTTCGCATTACTCTACAGAGTGTTTGGATCACATTTCTTCTCATCCTTCATTTAAGGATGAAACTTACCATTAAGTTCGTTGATAGAAACTCTTACACAACTTTGGATGCCAGTTTTATAAAATTTGTTAGAAAGTCTTTGCGCTCATAAAATTTTCCCTCTTATGGTTGGACATGGCCGAAACGCGGACTGATAAATCAATTTTCTGGGGTACACTCAATGGTCACCCTATTGTAGAAAAGGCGCTAGGTGGGTTTCTACCCCAACTGTTGTTATAGTAGGTATCTTGGATATATATTACACTAGACCGTTTGAGGAGTTTCTACTCTCAATATTCGCTGTCAACGGCAACACCCTCTTAAACATCAATCCTAGGATTCAATACTTTGAGGTACACGAAATTATTTTTTGGAGATTCATCTCACCTGGAGTCGGCCATTCTTTATAACCCATGATTCACATTCTTTTCATCCGCACATAAATTTAAGAATATGGATGAATCCTAGATTTCCTCGCTCATTGTACAAGGAAGTTCACTCCCGTTGAGATATCACACCTTTCGCACGTCTTCCTTTCGGAAATGTAATGAAAATTTACTTTGAAGTCCATGATCCTCGTTATCCTCTTTTGAAGGAATTGTCTTAAACATCTATACCGCTGATACGGCTACTCTATATATTTCTTCCTTTGTTGGCTGCAACTTTACCTCATTCATCCTAGTTCGTCCCCTTAGGGAGCTTCTGTTTTGGTTGTTAAGAAGAAAGGTGGTTCTTTCCGATGGTGTATTGATTATCGCAAGTTGAACAAGCTTACAGTTAAGAACCGTTACCCTCTTCCGAGAATTGATGATCTGTTCGATCAACTCCAAGGTTCGTCCATTTATTCTAAGATTGACCTTCGTTCCGGTTGTCACCAACTGCGGGCTAAAGAAACTGATATTCCGAAACCGCTTTCCGTACCCGTTGTGGTCACTGCGAATTTCTTGTTATGCAGTCCGGATTGACTAACACACCTGCTATGTTCATGGACCTCATGAACCCCGTGTGTAGCCCATATCTGGATAAATTTGTTAACGTTTTCATCGATGATATCCTTATCTATTCCAAGAAGTGATCAAGAGTACGAAGATAAGTGCGTGATTTGTTAAGAAAAGAAGAGTTGTATGCCGAATTTTTTCTAAATGGTAGCTCTGGTTGAAAGAAGTTCAATTCATTGGGCACGTTGTTAATAAACAGGGAATTCAAGTTGATCCTGCTAAGATTGAGGCAATTGGGAAGTGGGAAAATTCCGAAAACTCTTACTCAGATTCGTCAATTCCTAGGTTTGGCAGGCTATTATAGAAGGTTCATTCAATATTTCTTTCGTATCGCGAAACCTCTGACTACTTTAACGCACAAGGGGGAGAAGTATGAGTGAAAGGATGAACAAGAGAGTGCTTTTCAGATTTTGAAGAAGAAGTTGACTACCGCTCTGATATTGTCACTACCTGAGGGTAATGATGATTTTGTCGTTTATTGTGATGCTTCGCGTCTAGGCTTTGGTTGTGTTTTGATGCAATGAAAGAAAGTATTGCATACGCGTCACGTCAGTTGAAGATTCACGAGCAGAATTATATAACTCATGATTTAGAGTTGGGGGCTGTTGTTTTTGCGCTTAAGATTTGGAGACATTATCTTTATGGGGTCAAAAGTACAGTGTACACTAATCGCAAAAGTTTTCAACATATTCTTGTTCAGAAACAGTTGAATATGAGGCAACGAAGATGGGTTGATACGTTGCATGATTATGATTGCTAACTTCTGTATCATCCGGGGAAGGCCAATGTTGTGGCCGATACGTTAAGTCGTAAAGAGAGGACTGAACCTCATAGGTTTAAGGCCTTGAATATGACCATTTGAACAAACCTCGCAAGGCAGATTCTTGCAGCTCAATAAGAAGCCTTGAAGGAGGAGAATTTTGTAACGATAAGGTCTGAGGCTTGAGTAAACTGTTAGATGTATGAACCGGTGGTACTCGGTATTTTACGGGACACCTTTGGGTTCCGAAGTTTGGTAATCTACGACAACTTGTTTTAGATGAGGCTCATAAGTCTAGGTACTCTATTCATCCTGGTTCAGGAAAGATGTATCATGATCTTAAGGAGTTGTATTGGCGGCCTCATTTGAAGGCTGATGTGGCTACGTATGTGGCTAAGTGTTTGACCTGTGTTAAGGTTAAAGATAAACATCGGAACCATCAGGACTTTTGGTGCAACCTGAAATTCCCGAGTGGAAGTGGGAAGGTATTACGATAGACTTTATTACGAAGTTACCGATAGTTGTGGGTGGTTATGATACCATTTGGGTGATTGTTGACCGACTCACTAAGTCAACTCATTCCTTGTAGCGACCCGACAAAATCATGTTTGACGGCGCCGTCTACGTAGGTCCCATTACATGGTCATAAGTCTTTAAGACAAAGTTTGACCGAAAATATGTCGCATTCATTTCATAAGTGTGGATGTTTCAAAGTTTACAAAAGTAGTTTCCATAACTAGTACATAACGATGTTTAAGTACAAATGAAACACGTGCGACACAGTTTAAAGTAGTCAAAAGACGCTCCACATATGCATGTATACTCGACATCCAAAGCAAGTATCAAAAGAATGAGCAGAAGCATGTATCACCTAATGTTCAAGGACCTGAGAAAAACATAGAAATCTGTCAACGAAAACGTTGGTGAAATCATAGGTTTAAGTAAGTAAGTGAGTAAAAGTAAGTCGAACCACAAGGTTTACATCAATGATAAAATAGTAATACATTCTAAAAGTTAATATTCACGAGCACCCAATTATCAAGGCTTAACATTCCGTCCGTTGAACCCCATTAATAGTGCTAGAACAACACCGTTTCTCGAAAATATATTTCATCTGTGGACGGTAGCGAACCGTCCGAGATGAGGGTTTGTCAAACCCATATGGCCATACAACATAAGTTCACGCCTACACTTACACCCTGCAAGTGTAACTAATGATAATCGAATTGAGGATTTCATTCTAAACTCGTATGTAGAATGTTTGTTTTCCTCTACTTGTGTTCACTTAGTTAAAAAGAAATGTTTATGTTTTCTCATCCCAAATGTAAGTTCAAAAGAGTAAAAGTGGGACTATGATCTCACCTTGAGCGCAAGAGTAAATAAGTACTTCGACAAGTAACGTGTGCAAAGAACAATGCTAGTCTTGACCTAAACAAATAGGTTGTATCAATAACGATAGTCACGATTGGTCAAAGATGTTCAATTAGTCCTATGGCTCGTTACGACTCGATTATGTAGCATGTGAATCAATTTGTCAAGTTTCATGCAAGATACAAGTATAGAAACAAGTTAGGAATGTTGCATAATCATTTGGTTAAGTTTGACAAAAAGTCAAACTTTGGTCGGTCAAAGTCAACGAAAAAGTCGACACGTTCGGGTCGGGTCCCGAACTATTTTTCTGAGGTTTTTAATCATATATGAGCATGTTAGAACAAGTTACATGTGAATCGGAGGTGCATAGCATAGCAAACATTATTCGAAAATTGACAAAGTTGGACAGACCACTTTGGCGCGCCGCGCGAGTATATGGCGCGCCGCGCCATTACCTGTACAGAGAAATCTGGCAGTTTTTAAGTTTTATGCACGAACCTAACTTCAAACAATCACCATTTATGACCCGCAAACAACCAAAACATGTATCTTATATCATCGGAAAGGTATTTTGACATGGAAAACAACTAAACACATTTCAACAATCACATTTACTTTTACAACAACCAAAATCACATTCAAAGCTCCTCATTAAATGCATTCAAGTTCATAAATAAAATTTGATGATTCGGCAACCAATTTACATGAATGATATGCCGTTTCGAAGGTGATCAAGCATACAATACAACCTAACACTTACAAATAACATTTCATGTCATTCAAAGCATTAAATGTTCACATTAAATTCTATCAAACCCTAACCAACAACATCAAAATCACTAATCATGTTTATGAAGTTTTCTAAGACAACCTACACATCAAATTGAAGCTAGTGATACTAGGAACACATTTAATACATGCATTTATAACTTTTAACAACATTCAAACAACCAAATCACCAAATCAAACACACCAAAGTTCATACTCAAGCTAATTACTTTAAATAATGAAATCGAGCATATAAATCATATATTCATGTTAAACTTGAGCCATAGACACTAATTAACAACTTTATAACTTAAAAACATCAAGAACACAAAATCTAGTGATTTTAGAAAGTTACCCAAATGAGATGTAATCGATATGGAATCGAAGAGGAAGTTGCAAGGATTCCAAATATGAAATTAGTTTAGATTGAAGCTTGCTAGATTTTGATTAGATGATGAATCTTTGAAATGGTGTTTGAGAGAATTTGTGAAAGTATTAGAGAAAAATGGAAAAGAAAAGAAATAATGAATGGAGGAGGAAGAGTGTTGACTCTTTGACCTAGTCACCTCTTTGCTCCTTTGTCAAACTTAGTCCCTCAACTTTGGAAACGGGTGCGTGAATTACCTAAACGAGATAATTTAAAACGCGTATTAACAGGAGATGTAATAAACATATAACGGAGTTTAAAATAGTATAACGGAAAAGTAAACGGAAAAAGGCGGGATGTTACATTACCTACTCCTTAAAAGAAATTTCGTCCCGAAATTTAAGTAGGCGTAGTAGTCGTTGTTGCTTCCTCGAAATCTTGCGTTTCCGGAACCGGGAACAAGTGAGGGTATTTCTTTTGCATTTGATCTTGCCTTTCCCAAGTAAACTCGGGTCCTCTTTTGGCATTCCAACGAACCTTGACAATCGGAATTCGGCTTTGTTTCAACGTCTTGACGGAGGTGTCTACAATTTCAACCGGTTCTTCCACAAAATGGAGTTTGTCATCAATAGTAAGTTCCTCGAGAGGGATGACGATATCGGGTTCGACAAGACACTTTTTCAAGTTAGATACATGGAAGGTAGGATGAATGGAGTTCAATTGAGGCGGAAGATCTAAACGATAAGCAACGGTTCCAATACGCTCCAAGATTTCGAAAGGACCAATATACCGCGGATTTAGCTTCCCGCGTTTCCCAAAACGGATTACACCTTTCCAAGGTGCGACTTTTAACATTACTCGGTCACCGACTTGAAATTCGAGGTCGTTGCGTCGTTTGTCGGTATAACTCTTTTGACGACTCCGGGCTGTCCGAAGCCTATCTCGGATTTGTACGATCTTCTCGGTGGTTTCGTGAATGAGTTCGGGTCCGGTGATTTGCACGTCGCCTACCTCGGCCCAACAAACAGGTGAACGAAATTTTCGGCCATATAGCGCTTTAAAAGGTGCGGCTTTAATACTCGCGTGATAACTATTGTTGTAAGAGAACTCGGCGAGAGGTAAGTGCTTGTCCCAAGCTTTTCCAAAATCAACCACGCAAGCTCGTAACATGTCCTCTAAGGTTTGAATTGTACGTTCGCTTTGTCCATCGGTTTGAGGATGATATGCGGTGCTCATGTCTAAACGCGTTCCCAACGCTTCTTGCAAGGTACGCCAAAATCTAGAAACAAAACGGCCATCTCGGTCGGAGATAATCGATAAAGGTACACCGTGTCGGGCTACGATCTCCTTGATGTAAAGTTGTGCAAGTTTCTCCATTTTGTCCGTTTCTTTCATGGCAAGGAAGTGTGCGGATTTGGTGAGACGGTCAACAATAACCCAAATAGTATCATAACTGCCCGACGTTTTTGGTAGTTTGGTGATAAAATCCATCATTATCCTTTCCCACTTCCATTGCGGAATTTCGGGTTGTTGAAGTAATCCGGATGGTCTTTGGTGTTCGGCTTTGACTTTAGAACATGTCAAACACTTGGAAACATAAGTAGCTACGTCCCTTTTGATGTTCGGCCACCAATATTGTTGTTTAAGGTCATGGTACATCTTATTGGCACCGGGGTGAATCGAGTATCGTGACTTATGGGCTTCATCTAAAATAAGACTTCGTAGGTCCCCATATCTAGGCACCCAAATCCTTCCGGCTAAATATCGAAGTCCGGTCTCCCTAACTTTGAATCGAGAGACGAGAATGTTCAAGAGCTCGTGTGAAACGTTTTCATCCTTGAGAGCCTCATCTTGGGCTACCCGAATTTGGCTATTAAGGTTGGCGTGAATGGTGATGTTTAAAGCTCGGACACGAAGAGGCACCGCTCTTTCTTTTTGACTTAAGGCATCGGCTACTACATTTGCCTTTCCGGGATGGTAACGAAGCTCGCAATCGTAATCGTTTAAGGTTTCGATCCACCTTCGTTGTCTCATGTTTAGTTGCTTTTGATCGAAAATGTGTTGGAGACTTTTTTGGTCGGTAAAGATAGTACTCTTGGTTCCATAAAGATAGTGTCTCCACATTTTAAGTGCAAAGAAAACGGCTCCGAGTTCGAGATCATGCGTCGTGTAGTTTTGTTCATGAATTTTGAGTTGTCGAGAAGCATAAGCAATGACTTTCATTCGTTGCATCAATACACACCCAAAACCATGTTTCGAGGCATCGCAATATACAACAAAGTCATCATTGCCTTCGGGAAGTGACAAGATAGGAGCGGTGGTTAGCTTCGTTTTCAAGATTTGGAATGCGGATTCATGTTCGGTTGCCCAAACGAATTTTCTTCCCTTATGAGTTAACGTGGTTAGAGGACGAGCAACCAAAGAAAAATCCTTGATGAATCTATGGTAGTATCCGGCGAGACCCAAGAATTGACGGATGTGAGTAGGAGTAGTAGGAGTCTCCCATTTACTAATGGCTTCGATTTTCGTTGGATCGACTTTAATACCTTGGTCACTTAGAACATGACCAAGAAATTGAACTTCCTTTAACCAAAATTCACACTTGGAGAATTTGGCATAGAGTTGTTCTTGTCTTAAAAGTTCAAGCACAAGTCGGAGGTGTTCCTCGTGTTCTTCTTCGCTTTTTGAATAGACTAAAATATCATCGATGAACACGATAACAAATTTGACAAGATACGGTTTGCACACGCGGTTCATAAGATCTATGAACACCGCCGGTGCGTTAGTGAGACCAAATGGCATTACAAGAAATTCATAACTACCATAACGAGTTCGGAAAGCGGTTTTGGAGACATCTTCCCCCTTAACCCTCAATTGATGATAACCCGAGCGGAGATCGATTTTTGAATATACACAAGACCCTTGTAATTGATCAAAGAGGTCATCGATGCGAGGAAGAGGATATCGATTCTTTACCGTCAATTTGTTTAGTTCACGATAGTCAATGCACAATCGTAGGGATCCGTCTTTCTTCTTAACAAACAAAATCGGAGCGCCCCAAGGTGAATGGCTAGGTTGGATAAAATCACGATCAAGTAGTTCTTGGATTTGACTTTGCAATTCTTGCATTTCGGATGGAGCGAGTCTATATGGTGCACGTGCTACGGGTGCGGCTCCCGGAAGAAGATCGATTTGGAATTCAACCGGTCGATGAGGTGGAAGACCCGGCAATTCATCGGGAAATACATCGGAATAGTCACTAACAATTGGCACATCATCGATGTGCTTCTCATCGGACTCGACTTTCTTAACGTGAGCAAGGATCGCAAAACAACCCTTACGGAGTAGTTTTCTAACTTTAATACACGAAACGAGATTGAGTCCGGTGCAACTCTTATCGCCATAGACGATTAAAGGTTCACCATTCTCGATAGGGATTCGGATTGCGTTAAGATCACAAAGGATGTGAGATTTCGTTTTGGCTAGCCAATTCATACCGATTATTACATCGAAGCTCCCTAGTTCCATGGGTATCAAGTCAATTTCAAACTCATTACCCAAAATGTTTAACGTACACCCCCGGTAATATGTGTCGGCACTCAATAGTTTTCTGTTGGCCACTTCAATGGTATAAGTGGTATCTAGTGGACGTGGTGGAGTATTAAAAGAATGAGTCAAAGTCTTGGATACAAAACTCTTATCGGCACCCGAATCGAATAAACAAGTAACATAAGTGTTGTTGAGAAGGAACGTACCCGTGACCAATTCATTATCATCTCGGGCTTCCTCGGTGTTGATGTTGAAAGCTAGGCCGCACGTATTGGGGTTATCTTTCCTCTTCGGGCATGCATTTCTATAATGGCCCGTTTGGCCACATTCGTAACAAGTGACCGTTTTTGGAGGATTGGGTCCTTTTTGAGTGATGGGGGCGGTGCTTGTGCAATTGTTGGCCTTATGACCAACTCCTTGGCACCGGTGGCAAATTAGCTTGCCGCATTCACCCGAGTGGTGCTTGTGACATTTGTTGCAAAAAGGTTGAGTTCCGGCATAACCTTTCTTGCCGTCGTTGTTGAAAGGCTTTTTGGTGAAGGTATTGTTGTTGTAGTTGCTTGATGGAGTGGCTTCCCATTTCCTTTTGTTGCCACCCAATTTGTCTTCGGCCTTAGGAGCCGGCACTACGATTTCATCAACTGTTTCAATCAATTGGCGGGCCATGTTCAATGCGGCTTGGTGATTAACGGGTTTGGATGACATCACTCCTTGTTTGATGCTTTTTGAAAGACCGTCCATATATAGTTCAACCCTTTGAGATTCGGGGTTCACGAGATTAGGACACATCAAGGATAGTTCGGCGAAGCGTTGGTTGTAGGCCTTGAGATCGTTTCCGACCACCTTCAAAGTTCTTAGCTCTTATTCGAGCTTTCGGGTTTCTTCCCGAGGGAAATATTCAACAATCATCTTTTCCCTTAAATCGGCCCAAGAGAGGGCATGAGCTTCATCGGTACCCACCGATTGTATATAGGTGTTCCACCATGTGAGGGCGACACCGGCGAAAGTGTGTGAGGAGTATTTGACCTTGTCTTGGTCCCGACAACCGCTTATGCTAAAGACGGCTTCCGTTTGCTCAAACCATCGGGTGAGCACGACCGGTCCCCCGGTTCCATCAAAAGTGTGAGGGTTGCACCCCATGAAGGATTTGTAGGAGCACCCTTCATTTGAGTTACCGGCTCCATTGTTGTTGTTGTTGTGGTTGTTGTTATTGTTGGAGGAGTGATCGGCCATGGCCGCTTCCACGGCGGTGGCTATCATTCATTGTAGAGCTTGTTCGGGAGTCTCATGGCGTGGCACACGACGAGGAGGCATTGTTCCTTCAAAATACAAGAATACCGTTGATTAGTATTTTCAATAATACTAATCATGATATGGAATAAGGATAGAGAGAAAAATTTTTCCTTGACTCGCCTTAAATTCTTTATGCCACAATATCGGAACGTTCATATGAGTCACCGTAATATAATCCCGGAAATTATATTACCCTGATTCATATGTGCATTCGACATCATTTCACTAAGTCAAGGTGGCGCGTCAATCAAATTAAACAACGTGAGATTAAGATGAAATAAAAGTAGATGTGAGTAGAAACGTTCGAGTATAATGCACAAGTAGTCAAGTAATTCCTACTTCAAGTCTATATGCCGGTTGTAGTCTAGACTCACTAATGTACCCTATGACTCGGGGTTGACACCAGTGAACTCTAAATCCCTACAACCAACGCTCTGATACCATCTGTAGCGACCCGACAAAATCATGTTTGACGGCGCTGTGTACGTAGGTCCCATTACATGGTCATAAGTCTTTAAGACAAAGTTTGACCGAAAATATGTCGCATTCATTTCATAAGTGTGGATGTTTCAAAGTTTACAAAAGTAGTTTCCATAACTAGTACATAACGATGTTTAAGTACAAATGAAACACGTGCGACACAGTTTAAAGTAGTCAAAAGACGCTCCACATATGCATGTATACTCGACATCCAAAGCAAGTATCAAAAGAATGAGCGGAAGCATGTATCACCTAATGTTCAAGGACCTGAGAAAAACATAGAAATCTGTCAACGAAAACGTTGGTGAAATCATAGGTTTAAGTAAGTAAGTGAGTAAAAGTAAGTCGAACCACAAGGTTTACATCAATGATAAAATAGTAATACATTCTAAAAGTTAATATTCACGAGCACCCAATTATCAAGGCTTAACATTCCGTCCGTTGAACCCCATTAATAGTGCTAGAACAACACTGTTTCTCGAAAATATATTTCATCTGTGGACGGTAGCGAACCGTCCGAGATGAGGGTTTGTCAAACCCATATGGCCATACAACATAAGTTCACGCCTACACTTACACCCTGCAAGTGTAACTAATGATAATCGAATTGAGGATTTCGTTCTAAACTCGTATGTAGAATGTTTGTTTTCCTCTACTTGTGTTCACTTAGTTAAAAAGAAATGTTTATGTTTTCTCATTCCAAATGTAAGTTCAAAAGAGTAAAAGTGGGACTATGATCTCACCTTGAGCGCAAGAGTAAATAAGTACTTCGACAAGTAATGTGTGCAAAGAACAATGCTAGTCTTGACCTAAACAAATAGGTTGTATCAATAACGATAGTCACGATTGGTCAAAGATGTTCAATTAGTCCTATGGCTCGTTACGACTCGATTATGTAGCATGTGAATCAATTTGTCAAGTTTCATGCAAGATACAAGTATAGAAACAAGTTAGGAATGTTGCATAATCATTTGGTTAAGTTTGACAAAAAGTCAAACTTTGGTCGGTCAAAGTCAACGAAAAAGTCGACACGTTCGGGTCGGGTCCCGAACTATTTTTCTGAGGTTTTTAATAATATATGAGCATGTTAGAACAAGTTACATGTGAATCGGAGGTGCATAACATAGCAAACATTATTCGAAAATTGACAAAGTTGGACATACCACTTTGGCGCCCGCGCCATTACCTGTACAGAGAAATCTGGCAGTTTTTAAGTTTTATGCACGAACCTAACTTCAAACAATCACCATTTATGACCCGCAAACAACCAAAACATGTATCTTATATCATCGGAAAGGTATTTTGACAAGGAAAACAACTAAACACATTTCAACAATCACATTTACTTTTACAACAACCAAAATCACATTCAAAGCTCCTCATTAAATGCATTCAAGTTCATAAATGAAATTTGATGATTCGGCAACCAATTTACATGAATGATATGCCGTTTCGAAGGTGATTAAGCATACAATACAACCTAACACTTACAAATAACATTTCATGTCATTCAAAGCATTAAATGTTCACATTAAATTCTATCAAACCCTAACCAACAACATCAAAATCACTAATCATGTTTATGAAGTTTTCTAAGACAACCTACACATCAAATTGAAGCTAGTGATACTAGGAACACATTTAATACATGCATTTATAACTTTTAACGACATTCAAACAACCAAATCACCAAATCAAACACACCAAAGTTCATACTCAAGCTAATTACTTCAAATAACGAAATCGAGCATATAAATCATATATTCATGTTAGACTTGAGCCATAGACACTAATTAACAACTTTATAACTTAAAAACATCAAGAACATAAAATCTAGTGATTTTAGAAAGTTACCCAAATGAGATGTAATCGGTATGGAATCGAAGAGGAAGTTGCAAGGATTCCAAATATGAAATTAGTTTAGATTGAAGCTTGCTAGATTTTGATTAGATGATGAATCTTTGAAATGGTGTTTGAGAGAATTTGTGAAAGTATTAGAGAAAAATGGAAAAGAAAAGAAATAATGAATGGAGGAGGAAGAGTGTTGACTCTTTGACCTAGTCACCTCTTTGCTCCTTTGTCAAACTTAGTCCCTCAACTTTGGAAACGGGTGCGTGAATTACCTAAACGAGATAATTTAAAACGCGTATTAACGGGAGATGTTATAAACATATAACGGAGTTTAAAATAGTATAACGGAAAAGTAAACGGAAAAAGGCGGGATGTTACATTACCTACTCCTTAAAAGAAATTTCGTCCCGAAATTTAAGTAGGCGTAGTAGTCGTTGTTGCTTCCTCGAAATCTTGCGTTTCCGGAACCGGGAACAAGTGAGGGTATTTCTTTTGCATTTGATCTTGCCTTTCCCAAGTAAACTCGGGTCCTCTTTTGGCATTCCAACGAACCTTGACAATCGGAATTCGGCTTTGTTTCAACGTCTTGATGGAGGTGTCCACAATTTCAACCGGTTCTTCCACAAAATGGAGTTTGTCATCAATAGTAAGTTCCTCGAGAGGGATGATGATATCGGGTTCGGCAAGACACTTTTTCAAGTTAGATACATGGAAGGTAGGATGAACGGAGTTCAATTAAGGCGGAAGATCTAAACGATAAGCAACGGTTCCAATACGCTCCAAGATTTCGAAAGGACCAATATACCGCGGATTTAGCTTCCCGCGTTTCCCAAAATGGATTACACCTTTCCAAGGTGCGACTTTTAACATTACTCGGTCACCGACTTGAAATTCAAGGTCGTTGCGTCGTTTGTCGGTATAACTCTTTTGACGACTCCGGGCCGTCCGAAGCCTATCTCGGATTTGTACGATCTTCTCGGTGGTTTCGTGAATGAGTTCGGGTCCACTGATTTGCACGTCGCCTACCTCGGCCCAACAAAGAGGTGAACGACATTTTTGGCCATATAGCGCTTCAAAAGGTGCGGCTTTAATACTCGCGTGATAACTATTGTTGTAAGAGAACTTGGCGAGAGGTAAGTGCTTGTCCCAAGCTTTTCCAAAATCAACCACGCAAGCTCGTAACATGTCCTCTAAGGTTTGAATTGTACGTTCGCTTTGTCCATCGGTTTGAGGATGATATGCGGTGCTCATGTCTAAACGCGTTCCCAACGCTTCTTGCAAGGTACGCCAAAATCTAGAAACAAAACGGCCATCTCGGTCGGAGATAATCGATAAAGGTACACCGTGTTGGGCTACGATCTCCTTGATGTAAAGTTGTGCAAGTTTCTCCATTTTGTCCGTTTCTTTCATGGCAAGGAAGTGTGCGGATTTGGTGAGACGGTCAACAATAACCCAAATAGTATCATAACCGCCCGACGTTTTTGGTAGTTTGGTGATAAAATCCATCGTTATCCTTTCCCACTTCCATTGTGGAATTTCGGGTTGTTGAAGTAATCCGGACGGTCTTTGGTGTTCGGCTTTGACTTTGGAACATGTCAAACACTTGGACCGTTTGAGATTATTGAGAGAGTTAGACCCGTGGCTTATCGTTTGAAATTGCCACAAGAACTCAGTGCTGTTCATGATGTTTTTCATGTATCGAATTTAAAGAAGTGTTTGGTCGAGGCCGATAAGACTATTCCCCTAGAGGAGCTTCAAGTTGATAAGCAACTACATTTTATTGAGGAACCGGCTGAAATTATGGGTCGAGATGTTAAGACTCTCAAGCAGAACATACTTCCTATTATTTGAGTTAGATGGAACGCCAGACGCGGTCCTGGGTTCACTTGGGAGCGTGAAGATCAGATGAAGCAGAAGTACTCGCATTTGTTCCCAGATGCTGAGTCAACCCTGCACCTGCTTAAATTTCGGGACGAAATTTCCGTAACGGGAAGGTACTGTAACGATCCTACTTTTTCCTTTATATTTTACCGTTAATTATTTAACGACCGTTAACTGTTATTCGTGCCACGTCATTTCTATGACCTATATTATTATTTTTGTAATAATATGTTAATTATTGTGTGTTATATGAATATTTGTATTCATATCTTAAGTTGAACGTTTCTACGTATCGTGGATTTTTATCCGGCGAATCTTTTCGGTTTTCAAACCAACGGTCGAGCTTTTGGGATTTTTAAGTCCTAATTATTTTAAATATAATATTTTAATGTCATGTGTTTATATTTAGTGTTTATATATTTTATTCGTCGCGTATTTGTTATCTCTCCGAAAAATCAATCGCGTAGTAGTGTTTTCGCGTTTCGGGATTCGATCGGGCATTCGGGCCACAAGCTAATTGACTTTTTAACATTTTGGAATGGTGGAGCCCACTCCCTTGTGATGGTTTGGCCAAATACCCCCATGGAGGGGGGGTATGTGTCACTTTTTGAAACTAGAGGTTTACTTGATCAAAATCTAGCATACTACTTCATTTTAACCTAAAAATTCTTCTCTCCCTTTCCATTTTCTCTCTAGGCCGTCCCATATCACCATAATCATCATCAATTCATCATTAAATCAAGCTTGGATCATGGGTCTTTTTACATAATCGGATTGCTTTCGTTCTTCTCTACGCGTTCATATAAATCAATTTTTGATTAGGGTATAAACCCTAACCCTAGCTTTTCAATTTTTCTTTAATTTTCTGTATTTTGATGTTATTTTGATAGTATGATGATTATATGTTATTGTATTGTTGATTGTATGCGTAGAAATGTTCGATTATATATATTTTCGGTTTGATTGTTTTGGGACAGCAGCATTTCCGACCTTTTCTGTAAACATGACTGTTATAAAAGTGAAATTAAAGTGTCTAGATGAGTTCCTCTCATCATGACATTAATTTTAGACTCCGGATTCATGTCATTTCGATTCCCGGAGCTCTAGTTATGATTAAAATCGTGTTTTGTTGGAATTAAATTGTGAAAACGAATTGAACCAGATTTGGTCCGACTTTGTGACCACTTTTGGAGTCTTTAGGGTGTACTAGTATATTAGGATTGATGATGGGATGAACTTTCATGTTCGGGTCATCGAAATCCGAGCCACGGATCACCCGTTACGACTAAAACACATTTTTGAGCGGATTAAAGATCCAAACTGATTAGTGGCTGTAAGTCACGACTTGGTGACTGTTCTTGGGATGTTCTTGAGCACATTAAGGTGTCGGGTGGGTTGGTTAGGCGAAGATATATATAAGGCTCGCCGAAAACTGATTCCCGAGGCTCAAGTTATGACCCGATGAACTTTTAATTAAAACTTATGGTTATTAATTATGACTTATGATATAAATAATGATTTTCATTATTATTAAATTACTTATGATATAAAAAGTAATTAATTTAATTTAAGACTTATGATATATATTTATTATATCATTTAATAATTACTTATAATTTAATTAAACTTTTAATTAAACTTATGATTAATAATACTTTTATTATTAATGAAAAATAGTTATGATAAGTATTAAACTTATGTTATGAGATTATTATAATAAGACTTATAATAAGGATTAATTAATTATTTAATTATTATAAGGCTTAGTTATTATTTAATTATAATTTAATTATTAAATACTTATGATTTAATAATTATAATTAGAAACTTATGATATGATTTATAATTCATTATTAATTAATAATACCTATGATATGATTAAAATTTATTATTAATTAATAATACTTATATTATGGCTAATATTTAATTAATTAATTAAATACTTATGTTATATTAATTATATCATTTAAACTTATGTTAACTTTATTAATTCATTTTAATTTAATTAAACTTATGTTATAACATAATTATACATATTTAACTTTAATTAACATTATAACTTATATTATTATTACAACTTACACTTTTAAAATTTATGTTGACTATGTTTGACCAAGGTTGACTTTTGAGTTGACTTTCGGTTGACTTTGACTTTTAGTTGACTTTTGTTGACTTTCTAATTAAGGAAACTTTCCTAACTTAAAAACTTTCTAAAAATAGCAATTTTCTAAATATGGAAACTTTTTAAATTTGGAAACTTTCCAAAAATAGAAACTTTCCTAAAATAGAAACTTTCCAAAAATGGAAACCTGCTAAAAATAGACACTTTCTAAAAATAGAAAGTGTGTGTCCGTACGCTGTTCTGATCAAAACGATGCATGCTGAGTATTGTTCTATGTCTACTTGCAACATGTACAATAGCTATCATAGTAAGACTTGACCTAAGTTAGTTATTTATATCGACCTGCTTTATTTATAGGTCGGCGTTGTGATCATTCCTGATCACTTTACTTCATTTGCTGTTCGCATATTTGAGTGGTTACTTCGTTTGCTATTAAGGTGAGTTATAGTCCCATTTTTCTATTTAAATCTTTTGGGATGAGAATACATGCAATTTATTTTATATTTTGGACACAAATGGAGGTTGGTTTAAATTATTCATTGTGAGTTGAACAAAAATATTCCCCAGTCTGGTAACTATAATCACTGGTTTCTACTGGTGAACGCGAATCCTACGGATAGATCTATCGGGTTTGACAACCCCATTTCGAGCTAGTCGCGCTAGCAATTTATAATCGGAATGTTTAGTACTTCGTATTTAGTTGAAGATACACTTGTTCGGTGTATATTATTTATTGTGTTTGGCAATGGTAAATAAATGGTTAAGTGGTTACCAGGTGGCTCATGGAAAATGGAATAATGTTTTTATATGGTTTCTAGCATATAATTTTCTGGTCCAAAAAGGAGTTTTTATGTTTTCAAACATAAATTTTTATGGTTTAAATTAAATATTGTTTACAATATTAAACCTATAATTCACTCAACATTTTTGTTGACAATTACTCGCATGTTTTATTCTCAGGTTCATGATTGATTGCTTCCGCTGTGCTTAGAGAGTCTGCATATTTATGATGACAGCTTTTGTTACACAATAACCTGCATTCTATTTTGTTACATTAAATAGTGGGTGTTTGTTGACTTTGTTTTGGTTAACTTTTGGTTAAAGTATTTATGTATAGTTTTTCTAAACTTATACATTTTAGTAGATTTCCTTTATAGGAAATCATTTTTAAATAAAGAATGCAAGGTTGTTTTATTAAATTCATATAGAGTTTCGATCAAGCTGTGGGACCAAGATAACGATGGTCGTCAAGGGTACTTTGACGGGTCGTTAAATTTAGTATTAGGGTTAGGGTTTAATATTCAATATTAAATGGGATTAGGGTTTAGTATTTAATGTATAGGGTTAGGTTTAGGGTTTTAAATAATATTAGGGTTTTAGTATTTATTACTTTATTTATTATATCCGGATAACAGCCCTAATGCTAATACACAGAGTATGACATTGAAACCCTAAGGGCAATTTGGTAAATTCAGAAGGAAAAAGTGAGGGTTGTTATAGTAACCGTGTTTGTAATAATGTAACACCGTTTATGAAAGTTAAACTTAATTATGTGGTTTTCTGTAATTATGAATAATGATGTCGTGTTTGGTAATCAAATGTCTTCTGATGTGTTATAAAAAAAATGGTCGGTGTTACAAGTTGGTATCAGAGCATATGTTTGACAGCAAGTACATGCGTGTATCTTGTTCTCAAACCTTGAGTGGAGTCAAACATGTCCGTGGGTGGGGTTAAGTGAATGCATGGATACTTGTACGCTAGTTGTGTTAAGCTAACCAGTTATCCACTAAGCTTTTGAGTGAGCTGTTTTGTAGCACATGTATGGCTAACAGAGATGCAAACACTATTGGCCTAACAAACCTCGAAACATATAGAGCACTAAACGAGGGTGTTGAGTCTGATGATGATGATCAACAGAGTTATTTCATGAGTTAGAAAGTAAACTAAAAGAAGCGCATGATAAAATTATTGAGCTTGAGCTGGTAAATCCTGCGGGAAATGATGATACTCCACCTGGATTTCCGACAGCACAATCCCAAATAGTACCTGACATGAACCAGACTCAATTCCAATACCCAGAGCAAAATCATATACCTCAACAGTACTACATGCCACCACAAAATACTTTTCCTTTTCAAAATCCAATGTTAATGAACCCGTACCAAAAGCAGATGTTCTAATAACCCTTTGTTCAAGCCTATAAGAAATGTACTTACAAACAGTTCTTAGATTGAAAGCCCCTAGAGTATTCGGGAAGTTCTAATCCTACAGACACTATGAATTGGTTGAGGGAGGTTGAAAGGGCTTTGGAAGCTTGTCAATGTGAACCAGAATTGAGGGTTATGTATGCTAGTAGATAGTTAAAAGGAAGAGCTATGGTTTGGTGGAATGCATTGACGTCCAGTATCCCAAAGTAGTATGCTAATCAGATTACTTGGGAACAGTTCCAAGGGAAAGTTTTTGAACAATATTGTTCTTCGTTTGACCTTAATCTATTGAAGACTGAGTTTTTAGAAATGAAAATGACGCCTCAGATGTCAATCGATTAAGTGTTGGTCAGTTTATGGATAAGTTGAGATTTATAGCTCAGTGGGTACCCTATGAATCATCGAGGATTCAACATTTTGTTAATGTGATCTTTCCAGAGTATATAATGTCAGTGAGGATGGCAACGAGTTTGTCTCAGGACTTTGTTATGGCCAGAATGGTGGAAAGTGATTTGAAAGCGGCATGAGGAATGATGACAGGGAGTATGATGACTCCGACTGGTCAAACGGGTGGTCAGTCCAGTGGTAAGTCAAAGAAATCATTTGGGTTTAGACAGAAAAATAAGAGTCGACAGAATGGTTCAGGGTCTGGATCAGGTAGAGGGAATTGGTGCCACACTTGTAAGTCTACACACAATGGTCAATATTCAGAAGCAAAAAGATGGTGTTTGAGGTGTGGTATTATCGGGCATGAGTCCCAGGCGTGTTCATTTCCAGGAAGTGTATGTTGTAGTTGTCATCAACCAGGACATCGTGCTGTAAGTTGTCCATCCAAGAGTGTGAGTTCCAGGGCAGGGTCAGGTGCGCGTTCGACATTAGTTGGAGGGTCTACTGCCTCGAGTGGGCAGAAGAGGGAGAACCCACCCACATCAGAGGCGAGAGCTTTTCAGATGTTAGTTGAGAAGGCTACTGAAACTGACGAAGTGATTACCGGAATGTTTTTAATCAACTCAATAGTTTGATTGTGGTGCCAGTAAGTCTTTTATTTCATTAGACTTTTATGCTAAGTTGAATTTTACTGCTATTGTGATGCCTGAACCAGTTAGAGTAGAGGTCGGGATGGAAAGATCACACCAGTCACAACGTTTGTGACTGAGGTTAGTATTGATATTGAAGGAAAGTCATTTCTGAAACAACCCAACCCGTATTAAACCGGCCCATAAAAATTTTTCCTTTTAATATACGTTAAATAATACTTTAGGTCCCATTACACATTTACCAAAACATATTTGTTACCAAAGTAAGTTCAACGAACTTAAAGCATACATTAATAATTTAAACTTCTCAATACAATAATACGTAGTGAAATCATAAACCGGTTATAATCACTATGACCCGACTAGTTACGCTTACACAAAACCGAGCATGGTGATTTGGGACTATGCTACCCAAATCCTAATCGAGTACAAAAGCAAGATCTTCTAAGCAACCTAGCCAAGATCTCTAATCCCCAAGCTTACCCTAGCCGCCAAGCATGCGAACCTATAAAAATATCAACAACGAGAGGGTAAGCTAACGCTTAGTGAGTGAGAATATACTACATACATATATATGCATAAAATGGACACGCCACACAAATATCCAAATACCGCATACCGGAGCATCCAAGCATAAAGGCAAGCTAGTCTAAGCATACCGTAAGATCACTAAGCAATGAGCTAAAGATACATCAACGAAATATAAGTTCACCAACAATGATGTGAACAATGCCAATAAACTACACCCGTAGGGTTAGCTATATCACGACAAAACAACGTTATACGTATACAATATATATATAACTCGAATAACATAAATTCTTACAACACAATAACCATGGTAAACCAAATCTTCGCAAGGGAATGACTTCGCGAAACAAGTCATCGATGTTCATAACAACCATTAGTGCACTTAACACTTCGTACACTAACCCCACGGGTGGCATCTTAACACTTCGATACTTCACCCCGGGTGGCGTCTTAACACGTCGACACTTCACCCCGAGTGGTGTCTTAACACTTCGACACTTCACTCTTCATTTTACTTGAGGTGGCATCTTAACACGTCGATACTTCACCTCGAGTGGCGCCTTAATACATCGACACTTCACCCGTTATTCTCTTGGAGCGGCATCTTAACACATTGACACTTCACCCCGGGTGGCGTCTTAACACATCGACACTTCACCCCGGGTGGCGTCTTAACACATCGACACTTCACCCGTCACATTACTTTGAGTGGTGTCTTAGCACATCGACACTTCACTCGTCACGTGAAATGTGGTGTCTTAGCACATCGACACTTCACATCTCACGCTACAACAAATAAATACATTATATACCTACGCATATAATTATTCCACTCACTATATTAACCCTTCGTCATTGGGGTTATATAAGTCCACATCACACGCCCATGTGATAAAGTACACACAAAGTGTGCACCTCGCCAAAGTGGTCAACCAAAACACACAACCGTGCCAATTGGACCTATACACAGGTCCAACAATTCCACCTATACGAGAAGCGAGCTCTATAAGCGAGAACCCCTTCACCCGACCCGCACCCATCCTACACATACATATGCATATAGGATATTAACACTGACCTTGTTGCCTTGAAGAATGCTACCGAATAATCCGCAATCGACAATGGAATGTACCTAATCCATTTATCACATAACAAGTAACACAATTAGGGTGGATATACAAATCAACCCAAATTGACAACTAGTGCAATTTCGAGCCAAATGCACTTCCAAGCACAAACCGCGCCCAAACTAACCAATAATCACTAACACAAGTGAGAATGGTCCTAATATGCCAATCAAACCCAATCATAGGTGTTAAACACCTATCTTGCCCAAAATGACACTTAAACCCTAATTTGACCCATAAGAAGTCAATATCACGCCATTAGCAAGTTTTGACACCAAAACATATTTAACTCGGTTCTATGCTTCAACTTAATCCATTTTAAGTTTATAAACCTTATTAAATCGGCAATTGAGTCATAATCATCAACAAACCCTAATTTTGACTCTAGTCAAAATTAGTCAACCATAAGAACCCTAATGGTTTCCAAAACACCAATAATCACTAACACTAGTGATTATACGCCATTTACAAGTCTTAAACGTGGTTAAATCATTAACCAACCCAAAACCCGCCAAATATCAAAATAGCAAGTTTTCATAAACCCTCTTCATCAACCAAATGGGTTTTACAACTAACAATCTCAAACCCTAACTTGAATATCGAATCTAACAAATGAAATTCGAAGTTAGAGCTTACCACTAGTATCACCGTGTAGCTAAGAACGAGGAGAACAAACTTGTCAACTACGCCAAAGATCAAAACCCGCTTCTTCCTTTCCAAAATCCCACTTGAATCACTTGAGGAATTTATGTTTTGAGAGGAAAATAGGAAAGAAAAGGAAAATGAAATTAGGAAATGGAATGAATGGATGAGGTTAAAGCCTCAAATCTGGCTCAAACGTGAAATGACCAAATTGCCCTTGAACCTTATTTAAAATTACAAGAATCTGGTACCAGTTTGCCCGTATCGCCGCGCCGCGGCCTTAAATGTCGCGCCGCGACATTTGCCTAGGTCTGGGATCATTTTTAATCGGACTTCTGATCTGGATTTATTCGAAATGCCGCGCCGCGGCTCCCTTTGTCTCGCCGCGACACTCAACGTGTCCTGACTCATTTTCTCGCATACAAGACTTTAACACCCGAACATGTATCGAACCCTTCATACGCCTGTCGTACATACACAATACACCTATAAATCATATACGGGGAAAACGGGGTGTTACAACTCTCCCCCACTTAGACTCGATCACGTCCTCGTGATCCTAGTCACGAACCCAAACGGACCCACACTCAATGGTCGTCGAACATGCATTTCAAACCGACTTCTACCGCAAATTTGCTAACCCGATGGTTAATCCAATGACAAATTACATACTTGATCGCATCCCGAGACGTACAATACACGCAACAACCGAAGTCTACAATGATCCCTTAGACAATTCTTCTCAAAGAGTTACCCTTAACAGCTAAATCGTCACCCGCGATTTATCAAATTCCATAATTCCGAGCACTAGCACTAACTCAATCCCTCACATCGGGAAAACTCAACCAATCTCGTATCGAGATATCAATTCCTTAGCATACCCTTACCGAGTACGACGCTAAAAACAACCAAGTCTCAACCTAAGGTCAACAACCTGAAGCGATGAAGACCGAACCAAACGAATCCTTACGGATAACACCAATCACTATACATCCCTTGTAGTGCGCAATACGACCAATACGCAACTACCGTAACATCATAACAAACGGTTAAGACCAATAACGCCCAAAACGACCATGGTAACGTTAATCCCAAGGTGTACAAAATCGACTATCGTCACACCCGTAGCAACATGTGAGCGAAGCACGGCTAACGCCTCACTAATCATACAACATGGTCTGCACGACCCCACCATCGGCGTATAAAACAACCGATAGTTCCCACAACACCGGATGAAGTCAGCGGACCCCGTCAATGGTCATGCTTCACCGATATATCACTACTCCTATGATGAAGTCAGCGGACCCCGAACGGTCATGCTTCACCGATCAACAATACCATGATGAAGTCAGCGGACCCCGAAGGTCATGCTTCACCAATAAACAATACCATGATGAAGTCAGCGGACCCCGAAGATCATGCTTCACCAATCAACAATACCATGATGAAGTTAGCGGACCCCGAAGGTCATGCTTCACCAATCAACAATACCATGATGAAGTCAGCGGACCCCGAAGGTCATGCTTCACCAATCAATGCCCTTTTGGCCTCGAACAATGAGTAGCGTAACATCACGCTCTGCTATGCCATAGTGAATCCTAACGGATACCACTAACCATTCACACAATCGAGCAAGAACCACCTATATCGAACATAGGCATAAAAAAAAATTCTCTAAAAGAGAATCCGACACACACATCCCTTAACCGAGGGATTTCACCTTGCTCGCCAAACACGTCCATTATCTCTCAACGAGATTTACCACATTACCACCTCGGTGATAATTTCTAAATCCAAAATCATAAGTACAATTTAACCAAAATTGTACTCTACCACAAATTGACCAAAACTAGGTCCCAACACAAGTTTCAGATCTACCATAAGCATTATCCGAATTCTCACCCTAAGAATCTCCTCGTGCGGGAGTGTAACTCCCCCACTTGGAACTACGTTCCATATCCACAACTCGTACAATGCTACCAAAGGTAGACTTTACCAACAATTGGGCTCACACGACCCATCACCACATCTTGCTCCAATCTTGGGCACACGAAGGATTTCAATCAATCCTTAAACACTTCGAATGAAAAGTGTACCACAATTACACAAACCATACCCTCGCAATCATCCAATTGCTTTAGTTTGTCAAATTCCACCTAGTCACTCATGTACCTAAGGGTTTCTCCCGGTATCCTAAGTACAATGTAACCACAACACAATCGGAGTCGAACACCACGCTAGTAGGTATAAAAGAGGCACCTAATGTCGCGTCACGTAGACTCCTTTACCAACATACATCGAGATCAAACACTCGATCTTTTTTGGGTTCCAATCCACCCGACGAACCTCATGGTTCGTCAACTTCAACATAAAAGCGAACACGCGCTTAACGACCGAACACCAAAACCCATTTTCATGGTTTGATAGAAACATTTCCCAAATACCAAGGAATGCTTGGTTGCACCAAGTCTTACGCCCTTCGCCCAACAATCAAAACGTCACCATAGGGTACTTCCATTAGGAACGTCACCCATGACGATAACATGCACAACACGGTGCATTTAACATACTCCAACTCAAACGGCACATAATAAATAATCAAAGGACATATTTATTAAAACGAAACGTACCTTAACGTCTCCTTGCCGCCCCCGTCCCCGCTAACTCGGGACATTCGGACTTACGATGTCCTTCTTCTTGGCAATTGAAACATACTGTGCCATCCCCCTTTGGCACCAGACATTCCCAAGACTTGTGACCCCTCACGCCACAATTGTAACACCTAGACGCATTAGAATCTGATATACCCGTCCGTGTACCACCCGTGCTCACACTCGGACCCTTAGTCCTCTTACTCGGAGCACCATACAAAACAACCCTTCTCTCACTTGCAGGTTCACTCTTCTTGGATCGTGAATACGACTCGAATCCTCTAGCCAAGGCGAATAATTCCGCAAACGATTTCGCTTGACCCCGGCTAATTTTACTCTTCAAGTCATCATTCAAGGTCCGATAGAAATCTTGCATCAACAAATGGTCATTCCCCAAATACTCTGGGCAAAGACGAGCCTTCGCCATAAAGGTCGTCTTGAGAGTATTCAAATCCATAGAACCCTGTTGCAAATTTCGCAAATCATTACGCAATTCCGACAAGTCGGCCGAAGTCCGGAACTCCTCGAAGAATTCCCTTTTAAACTCATCCCACGATAATGCCATAAACGGTTCACCACCGACAAGATCAATCTTACCATCCAACCAATCCTTTGCCCTACCCCGCAACAAACTAGTAGCGAGTCTTGTCCTCTTCTCGGGAGGGCATTCAATAGTACAAAAACACCCTTCGACATCCGAGATCCAAATCGTGTTTATCAAAGGATCCGGTTCTCCGTCGTACATCGGGGGTTTAGTCCTCATGAAGCTTTTAAGATAACGCTCCATCTCACCACTACCTTGAAGTTCGGAATACTTTCTAACCATTTCTTCTCAAAACGTGCTCATTTGCTCTGCAACGGCGGCCGCAACTCTAGCGTTAAACTCCAAATCGTTCGTCTCGATCCCGTTTCCCGTCGCCATTTTAAGGAATGCAAAAGCTATTAGATCACGAACGTATAAAGCGCACACACAATACCACCCCCATCTTGCTAAACACTCGTCGCACATCACTTGTTAGACACGATTTGCACCCGTAATAAGGTTTGCAAGTCCTTATTACGCACACGCCGTATCGACTCGTTAGTACAACGACCACCTCGCTCGATCATATAAACAATCACAAACAAAATCCTACGCGATATAAGCACACGCAAGAATCATCATCACAACACAATAACATATTAATAATATCCGCATTACAAATATAAACGTTAGTCCACCTAAAAACAAGGCGCTAACTATAACCCATTCCGACCCGTAATCCTACAAGTCCCGCAACAAATAAGCACACACAAAAGTCTAAGTCTAGGCACCTATCTCAAGTCACCTAAATCCCTTAGACCATGCTCTGATACCACTTGAAACAACCCAACCCGTATTAAACCGACCCATAAAAATTTTTCCTTTTAATATACGTTAAATAATACTTTAGGTCCCATTACACATTTACCAAAACATATTTGTTACCAAAGTAAGTTCAACGAACTTAAAGCATACATTAATAATTTAAACTTCTCAATACAATAATACGTAGTGAAATCATAAACCGGTTATAATCACTATGACCCGACTAGTTACGCTTACACAAAACCGAGCATGGTGATTTGGGACTACACTACCCAAATCCTAATCGAGTACAAAAGCAAGATCTTCTAAGCAACCTAGCCAAGATCTCTAATCCCCAAGCTTACCCGAGCCGCCAAGCATGCGAACCTATAAAAATATCAACAACAAGAGGGTAAGCTAACGCTTAGTGAGTGAGAATATACTACATACATATATATGCATAAAATGGACACGCCACACCAATATCCAAATACCGCATACCGAAGCATCCAAGCATAAAGGCAAGCTAGTCTAAGCATATAGTAAGATCACTAAGCAACGAGCTAAAGATACATCAACGAAATATAAGTTCACCAACAACGATGTGAACAATGCCAATAAACTACACCCGTAGGGTTAGCTATATCACGACAAAACAACGTTATACGTATACAATATATATATAACTCGAATAACATAAATGCTTACAACACAATAACCATGGTTAACCAAATCTTCGCAAGGGAATGACTTCGCGAAACAATTCATCGATGTTCATAACAACCATTAGTGCACTTAACACTTCGTACACTAACCCCACGGGTGGCATCTTAACACTTCGATACTTCACCCCGGGTGGCGTCTTAACACGCCGACACTTCACCCCGAGTGGTGTCTTAACACTTCGACACTTCACTCTTCATTTTACTTGAGGTGGCATCTTAACACGTCGATACTTCACCTCGAGTGGCGCCTTAATACATCAGCACTTCACCCGTTATTCTCTTGGAGCGGCATCTTAACACATCGATACTTCATTCCGGGTGGTGTCTTAACACATCGACACTTCACCCCGGGTGACATCTTAACACATTGACACTTCACCCGTCACATTACTTTGAGTGGTGTCTTAGCACATCGACACTTCACTCGTCACGTGAAATGTGGTGTCTTAGCACATCGACACTTCACATCTCACGCTACAACAAATAAATACATTATATACCTACGCATATAATTATTCCACTCACTATATTAACCCTTCGTCATTGGGGTTATATAAGTCCACATCACATGCCCATGTGATAAAGTACACACAAAGTGTGCACCTCGCCAAAGTGGTCAACTAAAACGCACAACCGTGCTAATTGGACCTACACACAAGTCCAACAATTCCACCTATATGAGAAGCGAGCTCTATAAGCGAGAACCCCTTCACCCGACCCGCACCCATCCTACACATACATATGCATATAGGATATTAACACTCACCTTGTCGCCTTGAAGAATGCTACCGAATAATTCGCAATCACCGATGGAATGTACCTAATCCATTTATCACAAAACAAGTAACACAATTAGGGTGGATTTACAAATCAACCCAAATTGACAACTAGTGCAATTTCGAGCCAAATGCACTTCCAAGCACAAACCGCGCCCAAACTAACCAATAATCACTAACACAAGTGAGAATGGTCCTAATATGCCAATCAAACCCAATCATAGGTGTTAAACACCTATCTTGCCCAAAATGACACTTAAACCCTAATTTGACCCATAAGAAGTCAATATCACGCCATTAGCAAGTTTTGACACCAAAACATATTTAACTCGGTTCTATGCTTCAACTTAATCCATTTTAAATTTATAAACCTTATTAAATCGGCAATTGAGTCATAATCATCAACAAACCCTAATTTTGACTCTAGTCAAAATTAGTCAACCATAAGAACCCTTATGGTTTTCAAAACACCAATAATCACTAACACTAGTGATTATACGCCATTTACAAGTCTTAAACGTGGTTAAATCATTAACCAACCCAAAACCCGCCAAATATCAAAATAGCAAGTTTCCATAAACCCTCTTCATCAACCAAATGGGTTTTACAACTAACAATCTCAAACCCTAACTTGAATATCGAATCTAACAAATGAAATTTGGAGTTGGAGCTTACCACTAGTATCACCGTGTAGCTAAGAACGAGGAGAACAAACTTGTCAACTACGCCAAAGATCAAAACCCGCTTCTTCCTTTCCAAAATCCCACTTGAATCACTTGAGGAATTTATGTTTTGAGAGGAAAATAGGAAAGAAAAGGAAAATGAAATTAGGAAATGGAATGAATGGATGAGGTTAAAGCCTCAAATCTGGCTCAAACGTGAAATGACCAAATTGCCCTTGAACATTATTTAAAATTACAAGAATCTGGTACCAGTTTGCCCGTATCGCCGCGCCGCGGCCTTAAATGTCGCGCCGCGACATTTTCCTAGGTCTGGGATCATTTTTAATCGGACTTCTGATCTGGATTTATTCGAAACGCCGCGCCGCGGCTCCCTTTGTCACGCCGCGACACTCAACGTGTCCTGACTCATTTTCTCGCATACAAGACTTTTACACCCGAACATGTATCGAACCCTTCATACGCCTGTCGTACATACACAATACACCTATAAATCATATACGGGGAAAACGGCGTGTTACAATTTCCTATGAATTGTTTACTGTTACCCATTCCTAGTTTTGATGTAGTATTAGGAATGGATTGGCTGAGCCCACTTAGAGCTAGTATTAAGTGCGATAGAAAAATGATTTCATTTTGTTTAGCTGATGGAACCCGTGTTATAGCCCTAGGGAAACGGGCTGGGTATAGTTTTCCGTTGATATCAATGATGAAAGCCAAGAAATCTTTATCCAAAGGGTGTGCATCATTCCTAGCCTACGTAATAGATGGTAAGAAATAAAAGAAAGTAATAGTCGATATTCTGATAGTCTTAGAGTTACTGAAAGTGTTTCCAGATGAGTTACCAGGGTTACCTACGGTAAGAGAAGTAGAGTATAAGATTGAATTGGTGAATTGGTGCCTGATGTAGTGACCCGAACTTTTCCATGTTTATATATATTAATTGAGATTGATATTTACATGATTAAATGTTTCCAACATGTTAAGCAATCAAACTTGTTAAGACTTGATTAATTGAAATATGTTTCATATAGACAATTGACCACCCAAGTTGATCGGTGATTCACGAACGTTAAAACTTGTAAAAACTATATGATGACATATATATGGATATATATATATATAGTTAACATGATACTATGATAAGAAAACATATCATAAAGTATATTAACAATGAACTACATATGTAAAAACAAGACTACTAACTTAATGATTTTTAAACGAGACATATATGTAACGATTATCGTTGTAAAGACATTTAATGTATATATATCATATTAAGAGATATTCATACATGATAATATCATGATAATATAATAATTTAAAATCTCATTTGATATTATAAACATTGGGTTAACAACATTTAACAAGATCGTTAACCTAAAGGTTTCAAAACAACACTTACATGTAACGACTAACGATGACTTAACGACTCAGTTAAAATGTATATACATGTAGTGTTTTAATATGTATTTATACACTTTTGAAAGACTTCAATACACTTATCAAAATACTTCTACTTAACAAAAATTCTTACAATTACATCCTCGTTCAGTTTCATCAACAATTCTACTCGTATGCACCCGTATTCGTACTCGTACAATACACAGCTTTTAGATGTATGTACTATTGGTATATACACTCCAATGATCAGCTCTTAGCAGCCCATGTGAGTCACCTAACATATGTGGGAACCATCATTTGGCAACTAGCATGAAATATCTCATAAAATTACAAAAATATGAGTAATCATTCATGACTTATTTACATGAAAACAAAACTACATATCCTTTATATCTAATCCATACACCAACGACCAAAAACACCTACAAACACTTCCATTCTTCAATTTTCTTCATCTAATTGATCTCTCTCAAGTTCTATCTTCAAGTTCTAAGTGTTCTTCATAAATTCCAAAAGTTCTAGTTTCATAAAATCAAGAATACTTTCAAGTTTGCTAGCTCACTTCCAATCTTGTAAGGTGATCATCCAACCTCAAGAAATCTTTGTTTCTTACAGTAGGTTATCATTCTAATACAAGGTAATAATCATATTCAAACTTTGGTTCAATTTCTATAACTATAACAATCTTATTTCAAGTGATGATCTTACTTGAACTTGTTTTCGTGTCATGATTTTGCTTCAAGAACTTTGAGCCATCCAAGGATCCATTGAAGCTAGATCTATTTTTCTCTTTTCCAGTAGGTTCATCCAAGGAACTTAAGGTAGTAATGATATTCATAACATCATTCGATTCATACATATAAAGCTATCTTATTCGAAGGTTTAAACTTGTAATCACTAGAACATAGTTTAGTTAATTCTAAACTTGTTCGCAAACAAAAGTTAATCCTTCTAACTTGACTTTTAAAATCAACTAAACACATGTTCTATATCTATATGATATGCTAACTTAATGATTTAAAACCTGGAAACACGAAAAACACCGTAAAACCGGATTTACGCCGTCGTAGTAACACCGCGGGCTGTTTTGGGTTAATTAATTAAAAACTATGATAAACTTTGATTTAAAAGTTGTTATTCTGAGAAAATGATTTTTATTATGAACATGAAACTATATCCAAAAATTATGGTTAAACTCAAAGTGGAAGTATGTTTTCTAAAATGGTCATCTAGACGTCGTTCTTTCGACTGAAATGACTACCTTTACAAAAATGACTTGTAACTTATTTTTCCGACTATAAACCTATACTTTTCTGTTTAGATTCATAAAATAGAGTTCAATATGAAACCATAGCAATTTGATTCACTCAAAACGGATTTAAAATGAAGAAGTTATGGGTAAAACAAGATTGGATAATTTTTCTCATTTTAGCTACGTGAAAATTGGTAACAAATCTATTCCAACCATAACTTAATCAACTTGTATTGAATATTATGTAATCTTGAGATACCATAGACACGTATACAATGTTTCGACCTATCATGTCGACACATCTATATATATTTCAGAACAACCATAGACACTCTATATGTGAATGTTGGAGTTAGCTATACAGGGTTGAGGTTGATTCCAAAATATATATAGTTTGAGTTGTGATCAATACTGAGATACGTATACACTGGGTCGTGGATTGATTCAAGATAATATTTATCGATTTATTTCTGTACATCTAACTGTGGACAACTAGTTGTAGGTTACTAACGAGGACAGCTGACTTAATAAACTTAAAACATCAAAATATATTAAAAGTGTTGTAAATATATTTTGAACATACTTTGATATATATGTATATATTGTTATAGGTTCGTGAATCAACCAGTGGCCAAGTCTTACTTCCCGACGAAGTAAAAATCTGTGAAAGTGAGTTATAGTCCCACTTTTAAAATCTAATATTTTTGGGATGAGAATACATGCAGGTTTTATAAATGATTTACAAAATAGACACAAGTACGTGAAACTACATTCTATGGTTGAATTATCGAAATCGAATATGCCCCTTTTTATTAAGTCTGGTAATCTAAAAATTAGGGAACAGACACCCTAATTGACGCGAATCCTAAAGATAGATCTATTGGGCCTAACAAACCCCATCCAAAGTACCGGATGCTTTAGTACTTCGAAATTTATATCATATCCGAAGGGTGTCCCGGAATGATGGGGATATTCTTATATATGCATCTTGTTATTGTCGGTTACCAGGTGTTCACCATATGAATGATTTTTATCTCTATGTATGGGATGTGTATTGAAATATGAAATCTTGTGGTCTATTGTTACGATTTGATATATATAGGTTAAACCTATAACTCACCAACATTTTTGTTGACGTTTAAAGCATGTTTATTCTCAGGTGAATATTAAGAGCTTCCGCTGTTGCATACTAAAATAAGGACAAGATTTGGAGTCCATGTTTGTATGATATTGTGTAAAAACTGCATTCAAGAAACTGATTTCGATGTAACATATTTGTATTGTAAACTATTATGTAATGGTCGTGTGTAAACAGGATATTTTAGATTATCATTATTTGATAATCTACGTAAAGCTTTTTAAACCTTTATTTATGAAATAAAGGTTATGGTTTGTTTTAAAAATGAATGCAGTCTTTGAAAAACGTCTCATATAGAGGTCAAAACCTCGCAACGAAATCAATTAATATGGAACGTTTTTAATCAATAAGAACGGGACATTTCAGTTGGTATCAGAGCGTTGGTCTTAGAGAACCAGAATTTTGCATTAGTGTGTCTTATCGAGTTTTTTAGGATGCATTAGTGAGTCTGGACTTCGACCGTGTTTACTTGAAAAATGATTGCTTAACAAATTTTGTTGGAAACTATATATTTTTAACATGTGAATATTATGTGATATATTAATCTCTTAACGTGTTTGATATTATGTGATAGATGTCTACCTCTAGAACAAGTCCCATTGACTCACCTAATAATAATGAAGAGTCAAATGTAAATTGAAATGATTCGTGGACTGATTCACAAGTTCCCGAAGAGGAACCGGAAGAAGAGTCGGAACCGGAAGAAGAATCAGAACCGGAAGAGGAGGAACCGGATGAAGAAATAGAACCGGTGGGGGAAATAATAAAACGGTTAAGTAAAAGAAAATCCTCAACCAACCGACCAAGGTTAATTATGGTCAATGGTGTTTCCGCCAAGGAAGCAAAATATTGGGAGGATTACCAATTCTCCGATGAATCGGATTCCGACGAGAATTCCGATGATGTTATAGAAATTACCCCAACTGAATTTAAAAAGGCAAAAGAAAATAATAAGGGAAAGGGCATAAAAATAGAGAAATCTAATTCCAACCCCGATGAACTTTATATGTATCGTCAACCCCCGAAGTCCTTAAGTTGTAACAATGACCCGGGAACCTCTAAACCACCAGGTTTTTCTAAACCAATGTGGACAATGACGGCTCGTATTAGGGGAACATCATATATCTCTAGAAACTTGGCAAAACGAACCAAAACCGAACAAGAAGAAATGAGCGAGTCGGAATAAGATAGTTGTATTCGTGTGGTGTAATATATGTAATATAGTGTGCTTATGCTTTATGATATATGTAAAAATTGCTTGTATTAATAAGTATTTTTTTTATGAATCTAACTCTTGTCTATTTTACAGTATAAAAACACAAAATGGATAGATAACCCAATATTTTAAGAGACCTACCCGGAGACATGATTGATGAAATCTTGTCTAGAGTCGGTCAGAATTCCTCGGCACAACTATTTAAGGCGAGATCAGTTTGTAAGACATTCGAAGAACGTTCCAAGAATGCCTTGGTTTATAAAAGGCTTTCGTTTGAAAGATGGGGGATATCACATTGGGAAATCCATAAGTTACGATGTGTTTACTTTGACGCATATATTGCGGGGAACCCAAATGCTATTTTACGCAACGGGTTAAGAAATTATTTTGACTCAATATATCCGAATATTGGACTTCGTGATTTAGAAAAAGCGGCTAACATGCAACATAAAGAAGCATGTTATGCTTACGGATTAGTAATGTTCGCTTCTCACCAATGTGAGAACAAGAACATCGGGCTACAACTATTAAACAAAACATTTCCACAAGTGACGGAGTCGGTAATTGGGGTAAGAAATGAGGTTTTTAGATTATTACGGGACTGTTGGACATTACGTAACCCTCGTCCCTTTGACGACGTTACAACACGCTATTTTATCAACGGCCATAACGGTTATGTTCCACAAGACCAAGGATGGGAAGTAATCCTAGTAAAACCAGAATGCATGACTTGTTTCTGGACGTATGAATTACGTGTCTTTATTGCCTTTGCTGAACGACTTGTGTACTAGCTAGAATTATCTTCACAACTATCTTGTATCAAAGTTATTGTGTGCTATATTTCATGTTTTATGTAAAATAAGCGGTATTGGAAGTTTGTAAAATATTGTGTAAAAGTTTGAACGCTAAATATTATTATAATCAGTTTTTCATATAGAATTGAAGTAGTTGAATTGTATATTAGCTACTAAGTATGAACTTAACGGGTAAGTACTACCCGAATTTAAACTTATAAAATGCTAATATGAAGAAAAAGCTTTTATAAATGAGTTCATATTATGCTATGAAATACTATTAACTACTCTTAATATTCTGTATGATTAACTTGTTCCATTTGACTATTTTGAAGGAAATGGCACCGACTACTCGACACACCGTGAATATGAATGAAGAGGAATTCCGTACTTTTCTAGCTTCAAACATAGCCGCAGTACAGGCTGCGCTACATACCAACAATAACCTTGGATCTAGCAGTACAGGAAATCGTGTAGGATGCACCTACAAAGAATTCACTGCCTGTAAACCTTTGGAATTTGATGGAACCGAAGGACCGATCGGATTGAAACGGTGGACCGAGAAGGTCGAATCGGTGTTTGCCATAAGTAAGTGTACTGAAGAGGACAAAGTGAAGTATGCTACGCATACCTTCACAGGTTCTGCGTTAACATGGTGGAATACCTATCTAGAGCAGGTGGGACAAGACGATGCGTACGCACTACCGTGGTCAGCATTCAAGCAATTGATGAACGAGAAGTACCGTCCCAGAACCGAGGTCAATAAGCTCAAGACAGAACTTAGAGGGTTACGAACCCAAGGATTTGATATTACCACGTATGAAAGACGATTCACAGAATTGTGCCTATTGTGTCCGGGAGCGTTCGAAGATGTGGAAGAGAAGATCGGCGCGTTTGTGAAAGGATTACCGGAAAGAATCCAAGAAGATATAAGTTCACACGAGCCCGCCTCCATACAACAGGCATGTAGAATGGCTCACAAACTAGTGAACCAGATTGAAGAAAGAATTAAAGAACAGACTGCTGAAGAGGCCAATGTGAAGCAAGTCAAAAGAAAGTGGGAGGAAAACGGTGATAAGAATCACCAATACAACAACAACAGCAATTACAACAATAATCGCAACAATTATCCCAACAATCGCAACATCAATCGCAACTACAACAAACGGCCCAACAACAACAACAACAACAACAACAACAGCAACTACAACAATCATCCCAACAACAATAATAACCGCAACAACAACAACAATCAGAAGCAGCTATGCCAAAGGTGTGAAAAGAATCACTCGGGGTTCTGCACCAAATTTTGCAACAAGTGTAAAAGAAATGGTCATAGCGCGGCGAAGTGTGAGGTCTACGGACCAGGGGTTAATAGAACGAAAGGAACAAATGGTGTCAGAACGAGTAATGGCGGAGCAAGTAGTGTCGGAGCAAGTTATGCCAATGTAGTTTGTTATAAATGTGGAAAACCGGGCCACATTATTAGAAATTGCCCGAACCAGGAGAACACGAATGGACAAGGCCGCGGAAGAGTTTTCAATATTAATGCGGCAGAGGCACAAGAAGACCCGGAGCTTGTTACGGGTACGTTTCTTATTGACAATAAATCTGCTTACGTTTTATTTGATTCGGGTGCGGATAGAAGCTATATGAGTAGAGATTTTTGTGCTAAATTAAGTTGTCCATTGACGCCTTTGGATAGTAAATTTTTACTCGAATTAGCAAATGGTAAATTAATTTCAGCAGATAATATATGTCGGAATCGAGAAATTAAACTGGTTAGCGAAACATTTAAGATTGATTTGATACCAGTAGAGTTAGGGAGTTTTGATGTGATAATCGGTATGGACTGGTTGAAAGAAGTGAAAGCAGAGATCGTTTGTTACAAAAATGCAATTCGCATTATACGAGAAAAAGGAAAACCCTTAATGGTGTACGGAGAAAAGGGCAACACGAAGCTACATCTTATTAGTAATTTGAAGGCACAAAAACTAATAAGAAAAGGTTGCTATGCTGTTCTAGCACACGTCGAGAAAGTACAAACTGAAGAAAAGAGCATCAATGATGTTCCCATTGCAAAAGAATTTCCCGATGTATTTCCGAAAGAATTACCGGGATTACCCCCACATCGATCCGTTGAATTTCAAATAGATCTTGTACCAGGAGCTGCACCAATAGCTCGTGCTCCTTACAGACTCACACCCAGCGAGATGAAAGAACTGCAAAGCCAATTACAAGAACTTTTAGAGCGTGGTTTCATTCGACCAAGCACATCACCGTGGGGAGCTCCTGTTTTGTTTGTCAAGAAGAAAGATGGTACATTCAGGTTGTGTATCGACTACCGAGAGTTGAACAAACTTACCATCAAGAACCGCTACCCACTACCGAGAATCGACGACTTATTTGATCAACTACAAGGCTCGTCTGTTTATTCAAAGATTGACTTACGTTCCGGGTATCATCAAATGCGAGTGAAAGAAGATGATATTCCAAAGACTGCTTTCAGAACACGTTACGGTCATTACGAGTTTATGGTCATGCCGTTTGGTTTAACTAATGCACCAGCTGTGTTCATGGACCTTATGAACCGAGTGTGTGGACCATACCTTGACAAGTTTGTCATTGTTTTCATTGATGACATACTTATTTACTCAAAGAATGACCAAGAACACGGTGAACATTTGAAAAAGGTGTTAGAAGTATTGAGGAAGGAAGAATTGTACGCTAAGTTTTCAAAGTGTGCATTTTGGTTGGAAGAAGTTCAATTCCTCGGTCACATAGTGAACAAAGAAGGTATTAAGGTGGATCCAGCAAAGATAGAAACTGTCGAAAAGTGGGAAACCCCGAAAACTCCGAAACACATACGCCAGTTTTTAGGACTAGCTGGTTACTACAGAAGGTTCATCCAAGACTTTTCCAGAATAGCAAAACCCTTGACTGCATTAACGCATAAAGGGAAGAAATTTGAATGGAATGATGAACAAGAGAAAGCGTTTCAGTTATTGAAGAAAAAGCTAACTACGGCAACTATATTGTCATTGCCTGAAGGGAATGATGATTTTTTGATTTATTGTGATGCATCAAAGCAAGGTCTCGGTTGTGTATTAATGCAACGAACGAAGGTGATTGCTTATGCGTCTAGACAATTGAAGATTCACGAACAAAATTATACGACGCATGATTTGGAATTAGGCGCGGTTGTTTTTGCATTAAAGACTTGGAGGCACTACTTATATGGGGTCAAAAGTATTATATATACCGACCACAAAAGTCTTCAACACATATTTAATCAGAAACAACTGAATATGAGGCAGCGTAGGTGGATTGAATTATTGAATGATTACGACTTTGAGATTCGTTACCACCCGGGGAAGGCAAATGTGGTAGCCGATGCCTTGAGCAGGAAGGACAGAGAACCCATTCGAGTAAAATCTATGAATATAATGATTCATAATAACATTACTACTCAAAAAAAGGAGGCGCAACAAGGAGTTTTAAAAGAGGGAAATTTAAAGGATGAAATACCCAAAGGATCGGAGAAGCATCTTAATATTCGGGAAGGCGGAACCCGGTATAGGGCTGAAAGGATTTGGGTACCAAAATTTGGAGATATGAGAGAAATGGTACTTAGGGAAGCTCATAAAACCAGATACTCAATACATCCTGGAACGGGGAAGATGTACAAGGATCTCAAGAAACATTTTTGGTGGCCGGGTATGAAAGCCGATGTTGCTAAATACGTAGGAGAATGTTTGACGTGTTCTAAGGTCAAAGCTGAGCATCAGAAACCATCAGGTCTACTTCAACAACCTGAAATCCCGGAATGGAAATGGGAAAATATTACCATGGATTTCATCACTAAATTGCCAAGGACTGCAAGTGGTTTTGATACTATTTGGGTAATAGTTGATCGTCTCACCAAATCAGCACACTTCCTACCAATAAGAGAAGATGACAAGATGGAGAAGTTAGCACGACTGTATTTGAAGGAAGTCGTCTCCAGACATGGAATACCAATCTCTATTATCTCTGATAGGGATGGCAGATTTATTTCAAGATTCTGGCAGACATTACAGCAAGCATTAGGAACTCGTCTAGACATGAGTACTGCCTATCATCCACAAACTGATGGGCAGAGCGAAAGGACGATACAAACGCTTGAAGACATGCTACGAGCATGTGTTATTGATTTCGGAAACAGTTGGGATCGACATCTACCGTTAGCAGAATTTTCCTACAACAACAGCTACCATTCAAGCATTGAGATGGCGCCGTTTGAAGCACTTTATGGTAGAAAGTGCAGGTCTCCGATTTGTTGGAGTGAAGTGGGGGATAGACAGATTACGGGTCCGGAGATTATACAAGAAACTACCGAGAAGATCATCCAAATTCAACAACGGTTGAAAACCGCCCAAAGTCGACAAAAGAGCTACGCTGACATTAAAAGAAAAGATATAGAATTTGAAATTGGAGAGATGGTCATGCTTAAAGTTGCACCTTGGAAAGGCGTTGTTCGATTTGGTAAACGTGGGAAATTAAATCCAAGGTATATTGGACCATTCAAGATTATTGATCGTGTCGGACCAGTAGCTTACCGACTAGAGTTACCTCAACAACTCGCGGCTGTACATAACACTTTCCACGTCTCGAATTTAAAGAAATGTTTTGATAAAGAAGATCTCACTATTCCGTTAGATAAAATCCAAATCAACGAAAAACTTCAATTCATCGAAGAACCCGTCGAAATAATGGATCGTGAGGTTAAAAGACTTAAGCAAAACAAGATACCAATTGTTAAGGTTCGATGGAATGCTCGTAGAGGACCCGAGTTCACCTGGGAGCGTGAAGATCAGATGAAGAAGAAATACCCGCATCTATTTCCAGAAGATTCGTCAACACCTTCAACAGCTTAAAATTTCGGGACGAAATTTATTTAACGGGTAGGTACTGTAGTGACCCGAACTTTTCCATGTTTATATATATTAATTGAGATTGATATTTACATGATTAAATGTTTCCAACATGTTAAGCAATCAAACTTGTTAAGACTTGATTAATTGAAATATGTTTCATATAGACAATTGACCACCCAAGTTGATCGGTGATTCACGAACGTTAAAACTTGTAAAAACTATATGATGACATATATATGGATATATATATATATATAGTTAACATGATACTATGATAAGAAAACATATCATAAAGTATATTAACAATGAACTACATATGTAAAAACAAGACTACTAACTTAATGATTTTTAAACGAGACATATATGTAACGATTATCGTTGTAAAGACATTTAATGTATATATATCATATTAAGAGATATTCATACATGATAATATCATGATAATATAATAATTTAAAATCTCATTTGATATTATAAACATTGGGTTAACAACATTTAACAAGATCGTTAACCTAAAGGTTTCAAAACAACACTTACATGTAACGACTAACGATGACTTAACGACTCAGTTAAAATGTATATACATGTAGTGTTTTAATATGTATTTATACACTTTTGAAAGACTTCAATACACTTATCAAAATACTTCTACTTAACAAAAATTCTTACAATTACATCCTCGTTCAGTTTCATCAACAATTCTACTCGTATGCACCCGTATTCGTACTCGTACAATACACAGCTTTTAGATGTATGTACTATTGGTATATACACTCCAATGATCAGCTCTTAGCAGCCCATGTGAGTCACCTAACATATGTGGGAACCATCATTTGGCAACTAGCATGAAATATCTCATAAAATTACAAAAATATGAGTAATCATTCATGACTTATTTACATGAAAACAAAACTACATATCCTTTATATCTAATCCATACACCAACGACCAAAAACACCTACAAACACTTCCATTCTTCAATTTTCTTCATCTAATTGATCTCTCTCAAGTTCTATCTTCAAGTTCTAAGTGTTCTTCATAAATTCCAAAAGTTCTAGTTTCATAAAATCAAGAATACTTTCAAGTTTGCTAGCTCACTTCCAATCTTGTAAGGTGATCATCCAACCTCAAGAAATCTTTGTTTCTTACAGTAGGTTATCATTCTAATACAAGGTAATAATCATATTCAAACTTTGGTTCAATTTCTATAACTATAACAATCTTATTTCAAGTGATGATCTTACTTGAACTTGTTTTCGTGTCATGATTTTGCTTCAAGAACTTTGAGCCATCCAAGGATCCATTGAAGCTAGATCTATTTTTCTCTTTTCCAGTAGGTTCATCCAAGGAACTTAAGGTAGTAATGATGTTCATAACATCATTCGATTCATACATATAAAGCTATCTTATTCGAAGGTTTAAACTTGTAATCACTAGAACATAGTTTAGTTAATTCTAAACTTGTTCGCAAACAAAAGTTAATCCTTCTAACTTGACTTTTAAAATCAACTAAACACATGTTCTATATCTATATGATATGCTAACTTAATGATTTAAAACCTGGAAACACGAAAAACACCGTAAAACCGGATTTACGCCGTCGTAGTAACACCGCGGGCTGTTTTGGGTTAATTAATTAAAAACTATGATAAACTTTGATTTAAAAGTTGTTATTCTGAGAAAATGATTTTTATTATGAACATGAAACTATATCCAAAAATTATGGTTAAACTCAAAGTGGAAGTATGTTTTCTAAAATGGTCATCTAGACGTCGTTCTTTCGACTGAAATGACTACCTTTACAAAAATGACTTGTAACTTATTTTTCCGACTATAAACCTATACTTTTCTGTTTAGATTCATAAAATAGAGTTCAATATGAAACCATAGCAATTTGATTCACTCAAAACGGATTTAAAATGAAGAAGTTATGGGTAAAACAAGATTGGATAATTTTTCTCATTTTAGCTACGTGAAAATTGGTAACAAATCTATTCCAACCATAACTTAATCAACTTGTATTGAATATTATGTAATCTTGAGATACCATAGACACGTATACAATGTTTCGACCTATCATGTCGACACATCTATATATATTTCAGAACAACCATAGACACTCTATATGTGAATGTTGGAGTTAGCTATACAGGGTTGAGGTTGATTCCAAAATATATATAGTTTGAGTTGTGATCAATACTGAGATACGTATACACTGGGTCGTGGATTGATTCAAGATAATATTTATCGATTTATTTCTGTACATCTAACTGTGGACAACTAGTTGTAGGTTACTAACGAGGACAGCTGACTTAATAAACTTAAAACATCAAAATATATTAAAAGTGTTGTAAATATATTTTGAACATACTTTGATATATATGTATATATTGTTATAGGTTCGTGAATCAACCAGTGGCCAAGTCTTACTTCCCGACGAAGTAAAAATCTGTGAAAGTGAGTTATAGTCCCACTTTTAAAATCTAATATTTTTGGGATGAGAATACATGCAGGTTTTATAAATGATTTACAAAATAGACACAAGTACGTGAAACTACATTCTATGGTTGAATTATCGAAATCGAATATGCCCCTTTTTATTAAGTCTGGTAATCTAAAAATTAGGGAACAGACACCCTAATTGACGCGAATCCTAAAGATAGATCTATTGGGCCTAACAAACCCCATCCAAAGTACCAGATGCTTTAGTACTTCGAAATTTATATCATATCCGAAGGGTGTCCCGGAATGATGGGGATATTCTTATATATGCATCTTGTTATTGTCGGTTACCAGGTGTTCACCATATGAATGATTTTTATCTCTATGTATGGGATGTGTATTGAAATATGAAATCTTGTGGTCTATTGTTACGATTTGATATATATAGGTTAAACCTATAACTCACCAACATTTTTGTTGACGTTTAAAGCATGTTTATTCTCAGGTGAATATTAAGAGCTTCCGCTGTTGCATACTAAAATAAGGACAAGATTTGGAGTCCATGTTTGTATGATATTGTGTAAAAACTGCATTCAAGAAACTGATTTCGATGTAACATATTTGTATTGTAAACTATTATGTAATGGTCGTGTGTAAACAGGATATTTTAGATTATCATTATTTGATAATCTACGTAAAGCTTTTTAAACCTTTATTTATGAAATAAAGGTTATGGTTTGTTTTAAAAATGAATGCAGTCTTTGAAAAACGTCTCATATAGAGGTCAAAACCTCGCAACGAAATCAATTAATATGGAACGTTTTTAATCAATAAGAACGGGACATTTCACCTGAAGCCACTCAAGTTGCCAAATCCCAGTATCATTTAGCGCCTTCAGAAATTCGTGAAATGATGTCACAAATTTAGGAGCTATTGAATCGTGGGTTTATTAGACCGAGTTCTTCTCCTTGGGGTGCACCAGTATTATTTGTTAAGAAGAAAGATGGTACCATGCATATGTGTATAGATTATCGGGAGTTGAATAAGAGGACAGTAAAGAATAAGTACCCGTTGCCTAGAATAAATGATTTATTCGATCAGTTGCAGGGTGCTTCATACTTCTCCAAAATAGATTTACGATCCGAGTATCATCAGGTTAGACTTGCAGAATCTGACATCCCGAAGATAGCATTTAGAACTAGGTATGGTCATTATGAGTTCTTGGTCATGCCGTTTGGGTTAACGAACGCACCAACAGTCTTCATGGATCTAATGAATAGGGTGTGCCGACCATTTTTAGATAAATTTGTGATTGTGTTTATCGACGACATATTGGTATATTCAAAGACAGAGGTCGAGAACGTTGAACATTTAAGACATGTGTTAAATTTGTTGAAACAGGAACAGGTATTTGCAAAATTTTCTAAGTGTGAATTCTGGTTGAGGGAAGTGCAGTTTTTGAGACATGTTGTAACGACCCGTCAAAATCGCTATTGACGCGGCACGTTAATCATTGATTCCACAGTGAGGTTTTGACCTCTATCGCTATTGACGCGGCACGTTAATCATTGATTCCACAGTGAGGTTTTGACCTCTATATGATACGTTTTGATAAAATATTGCATTCATTAAAATAAGTAACTTTCTAAACATAGAAAGTTATAAACATGTGGGCGAGTGCTTAGGTATAAGCAAAACCCCGAAATACATAAGTCTTTAATTTACAGGTTGACATCACAGTCCAATTATTTATTACACAACGCAGTTTTATTTTGAATGCAATAAACTTTGTACAAAGCATGAGAGACTCCATGCAGGCAACAAGCACATCACAGCGGAAGCATTCTAAGGACCTGAGAATAAAACATGCTAAAAAGTCAACACGAATGTTGGTGAGTTATAGGTTTAATTGCTCGAGTCATAAACATATATAAAGATAGACCACAAGATTTCATCAAAAGTTTATCAATAGATTCTACGGAACAGAGCACCCTGGTAACTAAACTTAACGCTATAGTGATAATTACCCCATTCGTTTTAATACACGCAAACCAACGTGTCTTAAACTCAAATAACATACGTCCGTTAAAAGGCTATTGCTCTAGCTCGGACGGGGATGTCAAGCCCTATGGATCCATATACAATTATTCACGCCCACCAGTCCATATCCTATGTACTGGCAGCTACTAGTTACCAAAGCTAAGGGATTTTCGGTTTAACTCAGTGTAGAATTTAATATGTACTTGTGTCTTATCGCGTTTAAAATAAATTGCATATATTCTCAGCCCAAAAATATTTAAAGTATTTAAAAAGGGAGACTATAAACTCACAGTTCAATATTGAGACTCAATATTGTAGGCAAATTGCGTAGACGTAATGATGGTAGACGACTGTATGGTTGGCCTTGGATTCAAGAACAATACCCCGAACAATACCCAATATTTCCTTAGCTTAAAGTGGTCTAAAATCCGAATTAAAACACTCTCGAATATACTTTATTATTATTAAACTTAAATTTAAAATTATAATTATAATTTAAATATAAATTTTTATTACTGAAGAAAAAATATGTGATAATTCGTCGAGCAAAACAGGCGTATTTATATTACTTTTCCGTTTACTGTAGCTCATGCGATCGCATGAGTTTTCAGTGTTTTTGCCATGCGATCGCATGGCCGCCTTTTCTGTTTTTGTTTGGTAGTTCGTCGACATCAAATAGTGTTACTGTAGCAAATAGTGTTTTACTGTAGCAAATAATCTGCTCAATCGGATGCTGGTTCATCAAATAGCTGGTTGTAGAACACACAGCATCTTGATCATCAGCTGGTTCAGATGAGTGAGCAGCAACAGAAGGTTGCTGATCAATATCAGTAGAATCAGTACCAGCTTGTGATCTCTCAGAACCAGCAGACCTAGTCTCATAGTGTTTTACAACAACAAATAGTGTGTACTGTAGCAAATAGTGTTTACTGTAGCAAATCACTGTAGCAAAGTCGTTTTCACTGTAGCACTGTAGCAAAATACGGTTTCACTGTAGCAAATAGTGTTTTACTGTAGCAAATAGTGTTTTACTGTAGCAAATAGGGTTTTACTGTAGGAAAGTCGTTTTTACTTGTACATATATATATACATACATATAATTGTTCATGAATCGTCGAGAGTAATCAAAGGTAATTGTATATATGAAATAGTTCTAAAATTTTGAGACTCAATCTAACAGACTTTGTTTAGCGTGTTAAAATAATAAATCGTATAGAGAATTGGTTTAAATAAGTCAAAAATTTTCGGGTCATCACAGTACCTCCCCCTTAAAGAAAATTTCGTCCCGAAATTTTGAGTAGTACCTGTTTCATGAGCGATATCAGTGAACAAATGTGGATACTTTTGCTTCATCTGATCTTCACGTTCCCAAGTAAACTCGGGTCCTCGTCTTGCGTTCCAACGAACCCTAACTATCGGTATTTTGCTTTGTTTTAATTGTTTGACATCACGGTCCATGATTTCAACAGGTTCTTCGATAAAATGGAGTTTATCATTGATTCGTATTTCGTCAAGAGGAATTACGACATCCTCTTCAGCTAAACATTTCTTCAAATTTGACACGTGAAATGTGTTGTGAACACTACTAAGTTGTTGCGGTAGCTTTAATCGATAAGCAACTGTTCCAATTCTTTCGGTGATTTCAAAGGGTCCTACGTACCCAGGACTTAGCTTTCCTCGTTTACCGAATCGTACAACGCCTTTCCAGGGTGACACTTTCAACATGACTTTGTCGCCCACTTGAAATTCTAGCGGTTTTCTTCTTACATCAGCATAACTCTTTTGGCGACTCATGGCCGTTTTCAATCGCTGTTGTATTTGAATGATCTTTTCAGTGGTTTCGTGAATAATTTCTGGTCCAGTAAGTTGTCTTTCTCCTACTTCACTCCAACATATAGGAGATCTGCACTTTCTACCGTAAAGTGCTTCAAATGGCGCTGCGTTGATGCTCGTATGATAGCTGTTATTGTATGAAAATTCTGCCAACGGTAAGTGTCGATCCCAACTGGTTCCAAAGTCAATCACGCATGCCCGTAACATGTCTTCCAATGTTTGTATTGTTCTTTCACTTTGACCATCTGTCTGTGGGTGATAAGCGGTGCTCATATCTAATCGAGTTCCCAATGCTTTTTGTAATGACTGCCAGAAACGTGATGTGAATCGGGTGTCGCGATCAGATATGATAGAGATGGGTACACCATGCCTGGAAACTACTTCCTTCAAATATAGGCGTGCTAATTTCTCCATACTGTCTGTCTCCTTTATTGGTAGAAAGTGAGCTGATTTAGTTAGACGATCAACTATCACCCAAATAGTATCATGACTACTTGCAGTCCTTGGCAATTTCGTAATGAAATCCATAGTTATTCTTTCCCATTTCCACTGCGGAATTTCTGGTTGTTGCAGTAATCCTGACGGCTTTTGGTGCTCAGCTTTGACCTTTGCACACGTCAAACATTTGCTTACATAAGTAGTAATTTCTGTCTTCATATTAGGCCACCAATAAAACTTCTTGAGATCGTGGTACATTTTCCCGTTTCCTGGGTGAATTGAGTACCTCGTTTTGTGTGCTTCATCTAGTACTAGTTGCCTTAGATTACCATATTTTGGTACCCATATCCTATCAGCAAAATACAGGGTTCCATCGGCTTTTACCTCAAGCTGTTTTTCTAACCCTCTGCTCATTTCGCCTTTTTCATTTTCTTCTTTTAAAGCTTCTAACTGTGCTGCTTGAATTTTCTTTGTGAGATCGGTACGAATTGTAATATTCAAAGCTCGGACCCTAAGAGGTTTTACTCTTTCTTTTCGACTTAGGGCATCAGCTACAACATTAGCCTTTCCAGGGTGGTAACGGATTTCACAATCGTAATCGTTTAACAACTCTACCCAGCGACGTTGTCTCATATTGAGTTGTTTTTGATCAAAAATATGCTGAAGACTCTTATGGTCAGTGTACACTGTACACTTGGTGCTATATAGATAGTGTCTCCATATTTTGAGTGCAAAAACTACAGCTCCAAGTTCCAAATCGTGTGTTGTATAATTCTTTTCATGAATTTTTAGTTGTCGTGAGGCATATGCGATAAATTTTGTGCGTTGCATTAATACACATCCTAAACCTTGGCGCGAAGCGTCACAATAGATCACGAAATCATCATTTCCTTCTGGTAATGACAAAATGGGTGCAGACGTTAACTTCTTCTTTAACAACTGGAATGAGGATTCCTGTTCCGTGGACCAATCATACTTCTTTCCCTTTTGAGTCAATGAAGTTAAGGGTTTGGCGATTCTAGAGAAATCTTGAATGAATCTTCGGTAGTAACCAGCAAGACCTAAGAATTGGCGGATTTGTGTTGGAGTCTTCGGTGTTTCCCATTTACTAATGGCTTCGATCTTGGCAGGGTCAACTTTAATTCCATGTTTACTGACAACATGTCCCAAAAATTGTAATTCTTGTAACCAGAAATCACACTTCGAAAATTTTGCGTACAATTCTTCTTTCTTGAGTATCTCTAGTACCAGTCTTAAGTGTTGCTCATGTTCTTCCTTGTTCTTCGAGTAAATCAATATGTCGTCGATAAAAACAATGACAAATTTTTCTAAATACGGTCTACAGATGCGATTCATTAGATCCATGAATACTGCTGGAGCATTAGTCAATCCAAAAGGCATGACTAGAAATTCATAGTGACCGTAACGGGTTCTGAACGCGGTTTTAGGAACATCTTCTTCCTTCACTCTCAGCTGATGATATCCGGAGCGTAGATCAATCTTGGAATAAACACTTGATCCTTGCAATTGATCAAACAAATCATCAATCCTCGGTAATGGGTACCGATTCTTGATTGTTAATTTGTTTAATTCTCGGTAATCTATGCACATTCTCATAGATCCATCCTTCTTCTTGACGAACAGAATAGGAGCACCCCAAGGTGAAAAACTAGGACGAATAAATCCACGGTCCGATAATTCTTGCAACTGGTCTTGTAATTCTTGCATTTCTGAAGGTGCAAGTCTATATGGAGATCGGGCTACAGGTGCAGCTCCTGGTATGAGATCAATCTGGAATTCTACACATCTGTGTGGAGGTAGCCCCGGTAATTCTTCTGGAAATACTCCGGGATATTCTCTTACAACCGGCATGTCATTAATGCTTCTTTCTTCAGTATCGATCTTCTTTACATGTGCCAAAATAGCATAACAACCTTTTCTTATAAGTTTCTGGGCCTTCATACAGCTGATAAAGTTCAGCTTTGAGTTGCTCTTCTCCCCATAAATCATTAATGACGTTTCATCCTTACGAGGGATGCGAATTGCTTTCTCAGCGCAAACAACTTCCGCTCTTGTTTTGGACATCCAGTCCATGCCAACGATTACGTCAAAACTTCCTAATTCTACGGGTATCAAATCGATTTTGAAGGTTTCACCAGCGAGATTCATTTCGCAACCATGGCAAATTTTATCGGCTTTTATCAGTTTACCATTAGCTAATTCAATAGTATATTTATCGTCTAGAGGTAATGATGCACATTTTAGTTTAAAACTAAAGTCTTTACACATATAACTTCTATCAGCACCCGTATCAAACATAATAGAAGCTAGTTGATTATTAACGGTAAACGTACCCGTGACAAGATTAGGATCCTCACGTGCTTTACTGGCACTAACATTAAATGCCCTCCCACGTGCGGGTTCTTTGTTCTTCTCCTTATCAGGGCATTGATTTATAAAGTGACCAGACTTCCCGTATCCAAAACATTTCTTGACATCGGTCAGTTTTATCTTTACTTCAGAAACGGTGGCATAACAATCTTTCGCCACATGTCCTTTCTTGTTGCACTTATCACAGACCACTTGACAATAACCTGCATGATGTGTGTAACATCTTTTGCAGAACGGATGGGGTCCCTTATAGTTTGGACTTGCAGTTGCCCCATCTTGTTTACCTTTAAAAGTTTCTTGTTTCTTCAGGTGAGTACTTTTGCCCTTATAGTCTTCCCATTTCCTCTTTCCTTCAGTTGTCTTGACTTCGGTAATTGGTGCCTTAATCGAACTCTCTGTGATCTGGTCCATGAGTTGGTGTGCCATTGTCATGGCTTCCTGCATCGTATTTGGTTTGGACGATGTAACATTTCCTTTGATATTGATCAATAAACCGTCAATATACATTTCTATCTTTCGTTTCTCGTTTGGCACCAATTCGGGACACAACAAGGCTAGTTCCATGAAACGCTTTTCATAGTTATTGAGATTCGCGCCGATAACCTTCAGATTACGTAACTCAGATTCCATTTTTCTGATCTCGTTTCGAGGACAGTACTCCTCGATTAGCATCTTTTTCAGTTCTTCCCAAGAGATATCATATGCCGTATCTATTCCTTCTGCTTTAGCATAATTGTTCCACCAAGTAAGTGCACCATCTTGCAACGTGCACGAAGCATACTTTGACTTGTCTCCGTTCGCACAATTACTGATTTTGAAAACGGACTCCATCTTTTCAAACCATCGGGTTAGACCGACTGGTCCCTCGGTTCCACTAAACGTCTGTGGTTTGCATCCTTGAAAAGTTTTGTATGAGCATCCGTTTCCTGAGTTTGTGTTTACGGCTGCTGCTTTTGCTGCTGCTTCGGCTGTTGCTTTTGCTGCTTCGGTTGCAGCAATTCTTTCATTCACACGTTTCTCGACTAGTTGCTCAAACTCAGCATCCGACATTTGAGACATGTTTCTTCAATAAACACAACAGATATAATTTAATCATATAGAATATTATAGGTAAAATGAGTTGTCAATAGTTAATCGTAGCATATTAATAATATGAACCAATTATTATAAAAGCCTTTTCTTCTTATTAGCATTTTATAATTATTTCTAGGGTATTACCTACCCGTTAAGTTCATACATAATAGCTAGTACAAGGAATTAACTACTAAAATCCTAATAATATTCCACTATAAAAAATTATAGCGAGTTACTACATTATTATGTAATAATAATAATAATAATAATAAGAAGTAGTAATAATACAAATAATCATTCCATGCATTTATTATTAATAAACCAAAATAATACAATACCATACAATACTGATATTTTACATATGCTTATTTAATATAACAAGATAGAGTAGCACACATAAGCAATAAAATAGCGCATGGAAGATTTATGGTTGCGAGGTCGTTCATTCAGAACTATCAGAAACTTCTTCCCATTTGGTTCTCTCTGCCAATTGTTTGTGTGCACATGGTCCGACAGACATTCTGGCAGTGTATTTTATTTTTAGTTGGGGTTTTGAGGTACCCGTTGCCTCAGTGGGTTTAATACAATAAGGGTGGTTACGGATCGAATGGTCCTGTTCTTTTTTAATAATTAAGGACATTTTATTATTGTGGTTGTTTTTATTATCTATAGCAAGTTGGAATTTCTCCTTAGTGATCTCTTTTATTTCATTAGCGAAATCCTCCTCCTTACTGATCTCGTCTGATGACGAACTGTCTGAGTCACGTGTAGGAGAATATGATGACGAACTGCAAGAATATGTACCCGTGGTCATGAACCGAAATCTGCCAGGCGTAATCGGCACAACCCGCCCGTCGGCGGTATATCTGGACCAATGTCCATATTTGTTTAGAAATGAACGATCCTCTTTTACTCCAGGGATCATGGGTCCATGCCAACGATATTGTGGCTCCAGAAAACTAAAGCTGGGTGGAGCTGGAACCTCCTCTGGGTTTACCGGGAGTTGAGATTCCCCGGCTAACACAATTTCTTCTTTAATAGGTATTGGAACGCCCTTTTCTGTTGTGGATAGAATAGATTCAGTGTCCGATTCCGAGTCGTACAAAATGATAGGATTAGAAGAAGTCATCTATCACATAATAGAAACAACAACTACGTTAGCATATAAATATATCACATATAATGTTTTTGACCAAATAATAAGCAAAAATCAGGAAAAACAGATATGGTCATAGTCCAGACTCACTAATGCATCCTAACAATTACCAATTAAACACAATAATGTAATTTCTGGTTCCCTATGACCTCAAGCTCGGATACCAACTGTAACGACCCGTCAAAATCGCTATTGACGCGGCACGTTAATCATTGATTCCACAGTGAGGTTTTGACCTCTATATGATACGTTTTGATAAAATATTGCATTCATTAAAATAAGTAACTTTCTAAACATAGAAAGTTATAAACATATGGGCGAGTGCTTAGGTATAAGCAAAACCCCGAAATACATAAGTCTTTAATTTACAGGTTGACATCACAGTCCAATTATTTATTACACAACGCAGTTTTATTTTGAATGCAATAAACTTTGTACAAAGCATGAGAGACTCCATGCAGGCAACAAGCACATCACAGCGGAAGCATTCTAAGGACCTGAGAATAAAACATGCTAAAAAGTCAACACGAATGTTGGTGAGTTATAGGTTTAATTGCTCGAGTCATAAACATATATAAAGATAGACCACAAGATTTCATCAGAAGTTTATCAATAGATTCTACGGAACAGAGCACCCTGGTAACTAAACTTAACGCTATAGTGATAATTACCCCATTCGTTTTAATACACGCAAACCAACGTGTCTTAAACTCAAATAACATACGTCCGTTAAAAGGCTATTGCTCTAGTTCGGACGGGGATGTCAAGCCCTATGGATCCATATACAATTATTCGCGCCCACCAGTCCATATCCTATGTACTGGCAGCTACTAGTTACCAAAGCTAAGGGATTTTCGGTTTAACTCAGTGTAGAATTTAATATGTACTTGTGTCTTATCGCGTTTAAAATAAATTGCATATATTCTCAGCCCAAAAATATTTAAAGTATTTAAAAAGGGAGACTATAAACTCACAGTTCAATATTGAGACTCAATATTGTAGGCAAATTGCGTAGACGTAATGATGGTAGACGACTGTATGGTTGGCCTTGGATTCAAGAACAATACCCCGAACAATACCCAATATTTCCTTAGCTTAAAGTGGTCTAAAATCCGAATTAAAACACTCTCGAATATACTTTATTATTATTAAACTTAAATTTAAAATTATAATTATAATTTAAATATAAATTTTTATTACTGAAGAAAAAATATGTGATAATTCGTCGAGCAAAACAGGCGTATTTATATTACTTTTCCGTTTACTGTAGCTCATGCGATCGCATGAGTTTTCAGTGTTTTTGCCATGCGATCGCATGGCCGCCTTTTCTGTTTTTGTTTGGTAGTTCGTCGACATCAAATAGTGTTACTGTAGCAAATAGTGTTTTACTGTAGCAAATAATCTGCTCAATCGGATGCTGGTTCATCAAATAGCTGGTTGTAGAACACACAGCATCTTGATCATCAGCTGGTTCAGATGAGTGAGCAGCAACAGAAGGTTGCTGATCAATATCAGTAGAATCAGTACCAGCTTGTGATCTCTCAGAACCAGCAGACCTAGGCTCATAGTGTTTTACAACAACAAATAGTGTGTACTGTAGCAAATAGTGTTTACTGTAGCAAATAGTGTTTACTGTAGCAAATCACGGTTTCACTGTAGCAAATCACGGTTTCACTGTAGCACTGTAGCAAAATACGGTTTCACTGTAGCAAATAGTGTTTTACTGTAGCAAATAGTGTTTTACTGTAGCAAATAGGGTTTTACTGTAGGAAAGTCGTTTTTACTTGTACATATATATATACATACATATAATTGTTCATGAATCGTCGAGAGTAATCAAAGGTAATTGTATATATGAAATAGTTCTAAAATTTTGAGACTCAATCTAACAGACTTTGTTTAGCGTGTTAAAATAATAAATCGTATAGAGAATTGGTTTAAATAAGTCAAAAATTTTCGGGTCATCACACATGTAATTTGTGCCAAGGGTATAAAAATTGATCCATCTAAGATCGATGCGGTTATGAATTGGAAATCCAAGAAAAATGACAAAAATTAAGAGTTTTCGGGTATTAGCTGGTTATTACCGAAGGTTCATAAAATATTTCTCAAAAATAGCGGGTCTGTTGACTAAGTTAACTCGAAAAGACGTAGCCTTTCGATGGGGTGATGATCAAGGGAAGGCTTTTTCAGACCTTGAAACAGTTATTGTGTTAGGCTTCAGTGTTAGCATTACCAGAAGGTTTAGATGACTTCGTGGTCTATTGTAATGCCTCATTTGCAGGGTTAGGTGGTGTATTGATGCAGAGAGACAAAGTGATCACGTACGCCTCCAGACAGTTGAAAGTTCATGAAAAAAATTATCCTTTACATGATTTAGAAATGGCTGCCGTAGTTGTTTCCTTGAAGCTATAGAGACATTATTTGTATGGGACACATTGTGTAATATGTATAGATCACAAGAGTTTACAATATATTTTCTCTCAGAAAGAATTGAATACACGTCATAGACGGTGGCAAGAGCTAATTAAAGACTATGATTGTGAAATCAAGTACCATCCGAGTAAAGAAAATGTCGTAGCAGATGTGTTAAGTCGTAAAAAGTCAGGTGAGAATATAAAATTTTTGCGTTTGAGTACAATTTCAGATTTGATCGATCAATTACGAACTGTTCAAGCCTGTGCTTTGGAGGATGAACATATTAAATATGAAATTATGACTAAACGAAAATTTGACCTAATTGATGATTCTCGTGGACTTAAGACTTTAAATAACCGTATTTGGGTGCCTATGCTTGGAGATTTGAGGGATTTGATCATGACTGAAGCTCATAAATCCAAATTGACAGTACATCCAGGCAGTAATAAGATGTATCATGAATTGAAATTAGTTTATTGGTGGCCGACTATGAAAACAGACATCGCATGTTTTGTTGAAAAGGGTCATATTTGTGCGCAAGTGAAGGCAGAACATAAGAAACCATATGGTTCATTATGTCAGTTACAGATACCAGAATGGAAATGGGAGCACATAACGATAGATTTTAATATTACCTAGAATTAAGAGAAAACACGATATGATTTGGGTAATAGTTGATCGTTTGACCGAGAGTGCTCATTTTCTTGCTACTCGTGAGACAACGTCAGTAAGTGAACTTACCGATTTATATGTGAAAGAGATAGTTAGACGTCATGATGTGCCATTATCGATTGTGTCAGACAGGGATTCTCTCTTTATATCGAATTTCTGGAACAGTCTACAACAGAATCTGGGTAAACGTGTGAATCTTAGTACAACTTATCATCCTCAGACAGAAGGTTAGAGTGAACGAACGATACATCTAATGACCCGTCCTAATCCATTTGGACGAATACATTACATTTGGTTACATCGCGAGGTACTTGACTGTAGTGACCCGAACTTTTCCATGTTTTTATATATTAAATGAAATTGATATTTACATGATTTAATGTTTCTAACATGTTAATCAATCAAACTTGTTAAGACTTGATGAATTGAAATAGGTTTCATATAGACAATTGACCACCCAAGTTGACCGGCGATTCACGAACGTTAAAACTTGTAAAAACTATAAGATGACATATATATGTATATATATATAGTTTACATGATATTATTATAAGTAAACATATCATTAAGTATATTAACAATGAACTACATATGTAAAAACAAGACTACTAACTTAATGATTTTGAAACGAGACATATATGTAACGATTATCGTTGTAATGACATTTAATGTATATATATCATATTAAGATATATTAATACATCATGATATCATGATAATGTAATAATTTAACATCTCATTTGATTTAATAAATAATGGGTTAACAACATTTAACAAGATCGTTAACCTAAAGGTTTCAAAACAACACTTACATGTAACGACTAACGATGACTTAACGACTCAGTTAAAATGTATATACATGTAGTGTTTTAATATGTATTCATAAACTTTTGAAAGACTTCAAGACACTTATCAAAATACTTCTACTTAACAAAAATGCTTACAATTACATCCTCGTTCAGTTTCATCAACAATTCTACTCGTATGCACCCGTATTCGTACTCGTACAATACACAGCTTTTAGATGTATGACTATTGGTATATACACTCTAATGATCAGCTCTTAGCAGCCCATGTGAGTCACCTAACACATGTGGGAACCATCATTTGGCAACTAGCATGAAATATCTCATAAAATTACAAAAATATGAGTAATCATTCATGACTTATTTACATGAAAACAAAATTACATATCCTTTATATCTAATCCATACACCAACGACCAAAAACACCTATAAAAACTTTCATTCTTCAATTTTCTTGATCTAATTGATCTCTCTCAAGTTCTAACTTCAAGTTCTAAGTGTTCTTCAAAAATTCTACAAGTTCTAGTTACATAAAATCAAGAATACTTTCAAGTTTGCTAGCTCACTTCCAATCTTGTAAGGTGATCATCCAACCTCAAGAAATCTTTGTTTCTTAAAGTAGGTTATCATTCTAATACAAGGTAATAATCATATTCAAACTTTGGTTCAATTTCTATAACTATAAGAATCTTATTTCAAGTGATGATCTTACTTGAACTTGTTTTCGTGTCATGACTCTGCTTCAAGAACTTCGAGCCATCCAAGGATCCGTTGAAGCTAGATCCATTTTTCCCTTTTCTAGTAGGTTTATCCAAGGAACTTAAGGTAGTAATGATGTTCATAACTTCATTCGATTCATACATAAAAAGCTATCATATTCGAAGTGGTAAACTAGTAATCACTAGAACATAGTTTAGTTAATTCTAAAATTGTTCGCAAACAAAAGTTAATCCTTCTAACTTGACTTTTAAAATCAAATAAACACATGTTCTATATCTATATGATATGCTAACTTAATGATTTAAACCCTAATGGTTTCCAAAACACCAATAATCACTAACACTAGTGATTATACGCCATTTACAAGTCTTAAACGTGGTTAAATCATTAACCAACCCAAAACCCGCCAAATATCAAAATAGCAAGTTTCCATAAACCCTCTTCATCAACCAAATGGGTTTTACAACTAACAATCTCAAACCCTAACTTGAATATCGAATCTAACAAATGAAATTTGGAGTTAGAGCTTACCACTAGTATCACCGTGTAGCTAAGAACGAGGAGAACAAACTTGTCAACTACGCCAAAGATCAAAACCCGCTTCTTCCTTTCCAAAATCCCACTTGAATCACTTGAGGAATTTATGTTTTGAGAGGAAAATAGGAAAGAAAAGGAAAATGAAATTAGGAAATGGAATGAATGGATGAGGTTAAAGCCTCAAATCTGGCTCAAACGTGAAATGACCAAATTGCCCTTGAACCTTATTTAAAATTACAAGAATCTGGTACCAGTTTGCCCGTATCGCCGCGCCGCGGCCTTAAATGTCGCGCCGCGACATTTTCCTAGGTCTGGGATCATTTTTAATCGGACTTCTAATCTGGATTTATTCGAAACGCCGCGCCGCGGCTCCCTTTGTCACGCCGCGACACTCAACGTGTCCTGACTCATTTTCTCGCATACAAGACTTTTACACCCGAACATGTATCGAACCCTTCATACGCCTGTCGTACATACACAATACACCTATAAATCATATACGGGGAAAACGGCGTGTTACAATTTCCTATGAATTGTTTAGTGTTACCCATTCCTAGTTTTGATGTAGTATTAGGAATGGATTGGCTGAGCCCACTTAGAGCTAGTATTAAGTGCGATAGAAAAATGATTTCATTTTGTTTAGCTGATGGAACCCGTGTTATAGCCCGAGGGAAACGGGCTGGGTATAGTTTTCCGTTGATATCAATGATGAAAGCCAAGAAATCTTTATCCAAAGGGTGTGAATCATTCCTAGCCTACGTAATAGATGGTAAAAAATAAAAGAAAGTAATAGTCGATATTCTGATAGTCTTAGAGTTACTGAAAGTGTTTCCAGACGAGTTACCAGGGTTACCTACGGTAAGAGAAGTAGAGTATAAGATTGAATTGGTGAATTGGTGCCTGAAGCCACTCAAGTTGCCAAATCCCAGTATCATTTAGCGCCTTCAGAAATTCGTGAAATGATGTCACAAATTTAGGAGCTATTGAATCGTGGGTTTATTAGACCGAGTTCTTCTCCTTGGGGTGCACCAGTATTATTTGTTAAGAAGAAAGATGGTACCATGCATATGTGTATAGATTATCGGGAGTTGAATAAGAGGACAGTAAAGAATAAGTACCCGTTGCCTAGAATAGATGATTTATTCGATCAGTTGCAGGGTGCTTCATACTTCTCCAAAATAGATTTACGATCCGAGTATCATCAGGTTAGACTTGCAGAATCTAACATCCCGAAGATAGCGTTTAGAACTAGGTATGGTCATTATGAGTTCTTGGTCATGCCGTTTGGGTTAACGAACGCACCAACAGTCTTCATGGATCTAATGAATAGGGTGTGCCGACCATTTTTAGATAAATTTGTGATTGTGTTTATCGACGACATATTGGTATATTCAAAGACAGAGGTCGAGAACGTTGAACATTTAAGACATGTGTTAAATTTGTTGAAACAGGAACAGGTATTTGCAAAATTTTCTAAGTGTGAATTCTGGTTGAGGGAAGTGCAGTTTTTGAGACATGTAATTTGTGCCAAGGGTATAAAAATTGATCCATCTAAGATCGATGCGGTTATGAATTGGAAATCCAAGAAAAATGACAAAAATTAAGAGTTTTCTGGTATTAGCTGGTTATTACCGAAGGTTCATAAAAGATTTCTCAAAAATAGCGGGTCTGTTGACTAAGTTAACTCGAAAAGACGTAGCCTTTCGATGGGGTGATGATCAAGGGAAGGCTTTTTCAGACCTTGAAACAGTTATTGTGTTAGGCTTCAGTGTTAGCATTACCAGAAGGTTTAGATGACTTCGTGGTCTATTGTAATGCCTCATTTGCAGGGTTAGGTGGTGTATTGATGCAGAGAGACAAAGTGATCGCGTACGCCTCCAGACAGTTGAAAGTTCATGAAAAAAATTATCCTTTACATGATTTAGAAATGGCTGCCGTAGTTGTTTCCTTGAAGCTATAGAGACATTATTTGTATGGGACACATTGTGTAATATGTATAGATCACAAGAGTTTACAATATATTTTCTCTCAGAAAGAATTGAATACACGTCATAGACGGTGGCAAGAGCTAATTAAAGACTATGATTGTGAAATCAAGTACCATCCGAGTAAAGAAAATGTCGTAGCAGATGTGTTAAGTCGTAAAAAGTCAGGTGAGAATATAAAATTTTTGCGTTTGAGTACAATTTCAGATTTGATCGATCAATTACGAACTGTTCAAGCCTGTGCTTTGGAGGATGAACATATTAAATATGAAATTATGACTAAACGAAAATTTGACCTAATTGATGATTCTCGTGGACTTAAGACTTTAAATAACCGTATTTGGGTGCCTATGCTTGGAGATTTGAGGGATTTGATCATGACTGAAGCTCATAAATCCAAATTGACAGTACATCCAGGCAGTAATAAGATGTATCATGAATTGAAATTAGTTTATTGGTGGCCGACTATGAAAACAGACATCGCATGTTTTGTTGAAAAGGGTCATATTTGTGCGTAAGTGAAGGCAGAACATAAGAAACCATATGGTTCATTATGTCAGTTACAGATACCAGAATGGAAATGGGAGCACATAACGATAGATTTTAATATTACCTAGAATTAAGAGAAAACACGATATGATTTGGGTAATAGTTGATCGTTTGACCAAGAGTGCTCATTTTCTTGCTACTCGTGAGACAACGTCATTAAGTGAACTTACCGATTTATATGTGAAAGAGATAGTTAGACGTCATGATGTGCCATTATCGATTGTGTCAGACAGGGATTCTCTCTTTATATCGAATTTCTGGAACAGTCTACAACAGAATCTGGGTAAACGTGTGAATCTTAGTACAACTTATCATCCTCAGACAGAAGGTCAGAGTGAAAGAACGATACATCTAATGACCCGTCCTAATCCATTTGGACGAATACATTACATTTGGTTACATCGCGAGGTACTTGACTGTAGTGACCCGAACTTTTCCATGTTTTTATATATTAAATGAAATTGATATTTACATGATTTAATGTTTCTAACATGTTAAGCAATCAAACTTGTTAAGACTTGATGAATTGAAATAGGTTTCATATAGACAATTGACCACCCAAGTTGACCGGCGATTCACGAACGTTAAAACTTGTAAAAACTATAAGATGACATATATATGTATATATATATATAGTTAACATGATATTATTATAAGTAAACATATCATTAAGTATATTAACAATGAACTACATATGTAAAAACAAGACTACTAACTTAATGATTTTGAAACGAGACATATATGTAACGATTATCGTTGTAACGACATTTAATGTATATATATCATATTAAGATATATTAATACATCATGATATCATGATAATGTAATAATTTAACATCTCATTTGATTTAATAAATAATGGGTTAACAACATTTAACAAGATCGTTAACCTAAAGGTTTCAAAACAACACTTACATGTAACGACTAACGATGACTTAACGACTCAGTTAAAATGTATATACATGTAGTGTTTTAATATGTATTCATAAACTTTTGAAAGACTTCAAGACACTTATCAAAATACTTCTACTTAACAAAAATGCTTACAATTACATCCTCGTTCAGTTTCATCAACAATTCTACTCGTATGCACCCGTATTCGTACTCGTACAATACACAGCTTTTAGATGTATGTACTATTGGTATATACACTCCAATGATCAGCTCTTAGCAGCCCATGTGAGTCACCTAACACATGTGGGAACCATCATTTGGCAACTAGCATGAAATATCTCATAAAATTACAAAAATATGAGTAATCATTCATGACTTATTTACATGAAAACAAAATTACATATCCTTTATATCTAATCCATACACCAACGACCAAAAACACCTATAAAAACTTTCATTCTTCAATTTTCTTCATCTAATTGATCTCTCTCAAGTTCTAACTTCAAGTTCTAAGTGTTCTTCATAAATTCTACAAGTTCTAGTTACATAAAATCAAGAATACTTTCAAGTTTGCTAGCTCACTTCCAATCTTGTAAGGTGATCATCCAACCTCAAGAAATCTTTGTTTCTTAAAGTAGGTTATCATTCTAATACAAGGTAATAATCATATTCAAACTTTTGTTCAATTTCTATAACTATAAGAATCTTATTTCAAGTGATGATCTTACTTGAACTTGTTTTCGTGTCATGACTCTGCTTCAAGAACTTCGAGCCATCCAAGGATCCGTTGATGCTAGATCCATTTTTCCCTTTTCTAGTAGGTTTATCCAAGGAACTTAAGGTAGTAATGATGTTCATAACTTCATTCGATTCATACATAAAAAGCTATCATATTCGAAGTGGTAAACTAGTAATCACTAGAACATAGTTTAGTTAATTCTAAAATTGGTCGCAAACAAAAGTTAATCCTTTTAACTTGACTTTTAAAATCAAATAAACACATGTTCTATATCTATATCTATATGATATGTTCTATATCTATAGTTAATTAAAATCTATGCTAAACTTTGATTTAAAAGTTGTTCTTCTGGGAAAATGATTTTTCTTATGAACATGAAACTATATCCAAAAAATCATGGTTAAACTCAAAGTGGAAGTATGTTTTCTAAAATGGTCATCTAGACGTCGTTCTTTCGACTGAAATGACTACCTTTACAAAAACGACTTGTAACTTATATTTCCGACTATAAACCTATACCTTTTCTGTTTAGTTTCATAAAGTCAAGTTCAATACGAAACCGTGGCCGCTTAAATCACTCAAAACGGATTAGAAACGAAGAAATGGCGAGCAAAACAAAATCGGTAAAAACTACTCATTTTAGCTACGTGAAAATTGGTAACAAATCTATTCCAACCATAACTTAATCAACTTGTATTGTATATTATGTAATCTTGAGATACCATAGACACGTATACAATGTTTCGACCTATCATGTCGACACATCTATATATATTTCGGAACAACCATAGACACTCTATATGTGAATGTTGGAGTTAGCTATACAGGGTTGAGGTTGATTCCAAAATATATATAGTTTGAGTTGTGATCAATACTGAGATATGTATACACTGGGTCGTGGATTGATTCAAGATAATATATATATCAATTTATTTCTGTACATCTAACTGTGGACAACTAGTTGTAGGTTACTAACGAGGACAGCTGACTTAATAAACTTAAAACATCAAAATGTATTAAAAGTGTTGTAAATATATTTTGAACATACTTTGATATATATGTACATATTTGTTATAGGTTCGTGAATCGACCAGTGGCCAAGTCTTACTTCCCGACGAAGTAAAAATCTGTGAAAGTGAGTTATAGTCCCACTTTTAAAATCTAATATTTTTGGGATGAGAATACATGCAGGTTTTATAAATGATTTAAAAAATAGACACAAGTACGTGAAACTACATTCTATGGTTGAATTATCGAAATCGAATATGCCCCTTTTTATTAAGTCTGGTAATCTAAGAATTAGGGAACAGACACCCTAATTGACGCGAATCCTAAAGATAGATCTATTGGGCCTAACAAACCCCATCCAAAGTACCGGATGCTTTAGTACTTCGAAATTAATATCATATCCGAAGGGTGTCCCGAAATGATGGGGATATTCTTATATATGCATCTTGTTAATGTCGGTTACCAGGTGTTCACCATATGAATGATTTTTATCTCTATGTATGGGATGTATATTGAAATATGAAATCTTGTGGTCTATTGTTATGATTTGATATATATAGGTTAAACCTATAACTCACCAACATTTTTGTTGATGTTTAAAGCATGTTTATTCTCAGGTGAATATTAAGAGCTTCCGCTGTTGCATACTAAAATAAGGACAATATTTGGAGTCCATGTTTGTATGATATTATGTAAAAACTGCATTCAAGAAACATATATCGATGTAATATATTTCTATTGTAAACCATTATGTAATGGTCGTGTGTAAACAATATATTTTAGATTATCATTATTTGATAATCTACGTAATGCTTTTGAAACCTTTATTGATAAAATAAAGGTTATGGTTGTTTTAAAAATGAATGCAGTCTTTGAAAAACGTCTCATATAGAGGTCAAAACCTCGCAACGAAATCAATTAATATGGAACGTTTATAATCAATATGAACGGGACATTTCAGTTGGTATCCGAGCGTTGGTCTTAGAGAACCAGAAAATTTGCATTATTGTGTCTTATCGAGTTTGTTAGGATGCATTAGTGGGTCTGGACTTCGACCGTGTTTTTCTTTAAAAATGATTGCTTAACATTTTTGTTGGAAACTATATATTTTTAACATGTGAATATTATGTGATATATTAATCTCTTAACATGTTTGATATTATGTGATAGATGTCTACCTCTAGAACAAGTCCCATTGACTCACCTAATAATAATGAAGAGTTAAATGTAAATTGGAATGATTCGTGGACTGATTCACAAGTTTCCGAAGAGGAACCAGAAGAAGAGTCGGAGCCGGAAGAAGAATCGGAACCGGAAGAAGAATCGGAACCGGAAGAAGAAATAGAACCAGTGGGGGAAATAATAAAATGGTTAAGTAGAAGAAAATCCTCAACCAACCGACCAAAGTTAATTATGGTCAATGGGGTTTCCACCAAGGAAGCAAAGTATTGGGAGGATTACCAATTCTCCGATGAATCGGATCCCGACAAGGATTCCGATGATGTTATAGAAATTACCCCAACACAATTTAATAAGGCAAAAGAGAACAATAAGGGAAAGGGCATAAAAATAGAGAAATTTGATTTCAAACACGTTGAACTTTATATGTATCGTCAACACCCGTATTTCTTAAGTTGTGACAATAACCCGGGAACCTCTAAACCACCAGGTTTTTCTAAACCAATGTGGAAAACGACGGCTCATATTAGGGGAACATCATATATCCCTAGAAACTTGGCAAAATGAACCAAAACCGAAGAAGAAGAAACGAGCGATTCGGAATAAGATAGTTGTATTCGTGTGGTGTAATATATGTAATATAGTGTGCTTATGCTTTATGATATATGTAAAAATTGCTTGTATTAATAAGTATTTTTTTTGAATCTAACTCTTGTCTATTTTACAGTATCAAAACACAAAATGGATAGACAACCCAATATTTTAAGAGACCTACCCGGAGACATGATTGATGAAATCTTGTCTAGAGTCGGTCAGAATTCCTCGGCACAACTATTTAAGGCGAGATCAGTTTGTAAGACATTCGAAGAACGTTCCAAGAATGCCTTGATTTATGAAAGGCTTTCGTTCGAAAGATGGGGGATATAACATTGGGAAATCCATAAGTTACGATGTGTTTACTTTGACGCATATATTGCGGGGAACCCAAATGCTATTTTACGCAACGGGTTAAGAAATTATTTTGACTCAATATATCCGAATATAGGACTTCGTGATTGAAAGGACCGCTCCTAATCCATCCGGACGAAGTCCATATCGATTATAAATGAATCACAATAGTTGATTACATTGTGAGGTACTTGACCTCTATATGATACATTTTACAAACGTTGCATTTGTTTTTAAAAGACAATCTTTCATTACATCAAAAGTTGGCAGGTATGCGTCTCATTTCATAGTATCCAAATGACCTAATCTGTCATTTACTTAATAATAATCTCTAATGAACTTCAGTGACTCGAATGCAACGTCTTTTGAAATATGTCATGAATGACTCCAAGTAATACCCTTAAAATGAGCTAATGAATAGCGGAAGATTTCTTTAATTCCTGAGAATAAACATGCTTTAAAATGTCAACATAAAGTTGGTGAGATATAGGTTTGATGCTAGCAGCGTTATAACTATGGACCACAAGATTTTATATATATAAACATAATACACTCGCAAGTGTATGAAAAGCATTCTAAGTGGTTGAGCACTTGGTAACCATACTTAACATTTTATCAACGTCGCATATTCCCTTTCTTATGAAATCTCGCTACACCGTACCAAGTGTAGTAATCGTTACGAAGTACTGTGCAACCGTTGAATACTGGTCGTCCAGCACGGTTGGGGTTGTCAGGCCCGATAGATCTATCAACAGGATTCGCGTTTACAATACCCATGTAAATATTAGTTACCAAGCTACAGGGAAGTATGCCAGTGGTACAACTCAACGTAGAACGTAATTTTAGTCACTTGTGTCCATAACGTAAATCATAAAATGCATGTATTCTCATCCCAAAATATTTAGAGTTTAAAAGGGGACTATATACTCACCATACTGTATTTTGTAGTAAAAATACATATAACATCATTGAACAAGTGTAAGGTTGGCCTCGGATTCACGAACCTATATTAATTATATATTTATATTTTGGTCAATATCTGTCTAACAATTAAGGTCAAGTCATAGTGTACCACAATCCTAATGCTCGAGGCTAATATGCAAAAATTAACAAAAATCATTTTGACTCAAAATGATTTCCAAAGTTTACACACGATCAAATATCGTCGTTTTATATTTTTAAATATTTTTACAAAATTTATTAGAGTATAATTCATTTATTAATAAATAACTTTATATATAAAAGTTATACTAAAATAAATGATATTTTATATTAACAGTAATATTTCCATTTAAAATAATACTTTTAATCAAAATGATGATTTTAATAATGATAACGATAAAAATAATAAATTGATAGTTTTTAATAATAATAACGATCAAAATAATAATTTGATAGTTTTAATATAAATGATGTTTTTAATTACGACTAAAATAATAACTTGATAGTTTTTGATAAAATTATTAATTGTTTTTAATTATTAATAATAATAATTATAATAATAATATTAATAATGATAATAATAATATTAATATTAATAATAATATTAAATAACAATAATAATAATAATCAGATAGTAATAACGATGATTATAACGACGACGTAATAAAAATAATCATTTTTAATAATTAATATAAAAATTCAATCGATTATAACTTCTAATCCGTTCATCAAATCCATTCGATATCTAAATGAAAAGTTTATAGTTTTTCGTCAGCTTTCCAAAAACATGCATATCATATACCTTATCTCAACCGTATGAGTATTTAATTCAGAATCTATCCTAAAATATATTTTGACAATATTAAATATACAAGCATGCATGATCCTAAATACTCGAGCACTGGTCAAGGATACACTACTAATATGTAAAAGTTAAGTTATGAGTGCTCACGTATCAATATTGAGATTCAATATTGCAGGAAAGTATGTAGACGCGACGAAGATAATAAATACTAGATTGACCTCACGAGCATACCCATGAATCATACCCATCACCTCCATAGCTATAACTCATAATTTCCCTAGCCCTATCCTACTCAAAAATCATGTTGCAATAGCTCGCGCGTACCCCTTGTCGTAGTATTTTATGTGTAATACATAATACTAATAATATTTTTAATACTACTAATAATAATATTTTTGATTAAAAGTAATAATCTTTATTAATAATAATAATAAATAAAATAAATAAATTCATACGGAGTAATATAGAGAGAAAGAGAAGTTTAGAAAAAAAAATGAGTGCAAATGACCAGATCCAGCGAATTTATGCTGTCCACTTTTTATGTTGGCAAACATTTCGCGTTTCGCGTAGATAGGTACACGATCCGCGTAAGGTGTCTTCACGAAAGTTGTAGATTCTTGAGTTACGGTCGTCTGGACACCAGGATCACCATTTTTCGAGTCAGTATGAATTAGTTATGATTTTTCTCGTGCAAGTGCGCAGGTTTAGTGATTTCCAACATTTTAACTTACAATCTTGTGATGAAATGTTGTAGTCTTTTAGTGCTCATTAGAAATCTTTATTTTATCTTTATTTTTATTTTTATATCATTGGAAATCCATAAAAATATTTTATAATCAAATTCTATTATATCGAAAAATGTGTTCGTACTAAATTGAATAAATATAATTTAGTTTTTCAGGATTAGTTATATTCAAAATCATTCTTTAAAAGATTTCATGTATATCGTAAAGCGTTTTCAATATTAAGAAAACTAAATAATTAACCTATCAAGTGACACAAGTCAATCATTGCAAGGTACGCTTTTGATAATTAAATGAGACTCTCCGCTAACCTCTGTCTAATCCTCAATAATAACACTTTTGTTCTTACACGGAATCACTTTACCAAATATTCCGAATACCGCTAAAATAAGGGTTTCCCAATTCAAAGTGGACCTCATAGCAAAGACTCATAATCAAAATTCAATGCATCTAATAATTCAATTGAATAATATTTTCTTTTAAATCTCGTCGATAAATATAATGATCTTATGTCAAAACAAAATACGTTCATGTAAAGTATTATATAGATACTACACATAATTGTTCGTGAATCATCAGACATGGTTAAAGGTTAATTGATTACATAAATACAGATTTCAAAACCTTCGAGACTCAACACTACGAATTCTGCTTATCGTGTCGAAATCATATAAAGATTAAAATTTTAAATTTGGTCGGAAATTTCCGGGTCATTACAGTACCTACCCGTTAAAGAAATTTCGTCCCCGAAATTTGATAGAGGTCGCCATGGATAACAATAAGAATGTTTTCATGACGAATATGAGTTGATGAATAGAGTTTTATCATTTTGATTAATATAAATAAATCAATTTGATTACTCGAAGAGTACGAATGAAGCTATCACTAAATAGTGAAATGAGAGAGACAAGTTTCATCATAACCTTTGATTAGTCATAGTTGAATTCCGGAATTCAAGGGATTTAGAGAAAATCTTCGTAATAAGATTTGATTTTTCAACGATTAAGGAAATCAGGTTCTTCTTTGATTAAATGCAATAATCTGTTCCGATTGTTCTGTCGGATATTTCACTATAAATCCACTCCCTTCTTTCCTATCTCTTTCATATCTCACATCTTCTACTCTTCCTCCTCCAATTCATACCTCAAAGTATTCTTCAAAATGCTCCATCCCGTTCTGATTCTTATTATACTTCTAACTTTCATATCTTTTATTCTTCTCTTTCATCTGCCGCCAGAAGAATCTATTCACTTCTATCATTTCCTTGGAATTATAATGTTTTTAATTCTCCCGTGTCTTTACGTTGCAATACGTATTGACATACACGGTTTGTAATTTCTGGGGGGTTGTTGGGTTCTATATCTTTCCTTATACTTCGATGTCCCTGCTTCTGTCTTCTATAATCATTGTCATCCACAGTTAATGCTCTCTCCTATTTGCTACGATTTATACTCCAATTTCTATTTTTGGGGCTTTATTCTTTCGTTTCCTCTTCTTGCGATTAAGCATCTCTTGTAATGGTCCGGAATTCACACATATGTATCTTGGAATGAACATTGTTAATGTTCTAAGAAAGAAATCGTAATGGCACGATCTTGATTTGTTAAATTACCAGAATACCCTAGAAAAGACCGAATCATCAAGAAAAATTATTTTCTTGATATGTTTAGAGATTAGATAGAATGTAAGAGTCGTGTAAATGGCACATGATAATGGTACTATAAATCATCACATTCCATTAGAAACTCAACATGACTTACTGTAATATAATAACGTTAATCAAGTGTCATTATATTATAATAACTCATGCCTCAGTTCCCAACACTACTTCAAACATTCATATTCGGATTTTTCAGAATTTAGAAACTAACACAGTTTCTTTTATGTTGAAGATATTACGGAGAGATAAATTATCTCGGATAAGAATAGTTGTGAAAATATCTCCAGAAATATGGAGAATATGTATAATGGAAGATATGAAGATATCTTATAATATCTAAGATAAGATGATGATGAAGAATATTATCTCGAAAGGTTTAGAATAAGGCATAATGTGTTAACGATTTCAGCAGACACGGAATCATTTGGATTCTTTGAAGGCAGGTTTAGTCCTTGTGACTTATCCACAGCCTTTTTCATACTTTGCTCAATCCGTTTTCCAGTTCCAAACCTTCTCTTTTTCTGAACTTTACCAACACACTATACTTTATCGTCAACTTTTGACTTGTTAAAGTCGTTTACAGGTTTTGCTGCTTCATCAGCATTTCAAGAACTAGTCCGTAGTTCAGGGTGTTTTTCAGAAACTTCACATTCGAAGTTTGTAAGTCTAGAAGATAGACGTTATATGTATATATAACTATTGAAGTAGGAACGCTACGAAATTTCAAAATACTGATTGCTGATCTTTAATAATTGGTATATCAATTCTTATTACAAGACGCAGATGAGTTAAAGATGGGGCTCCAATGAATAAGTATAGTAATTTTTCAGAGAGGGTCAAGTCAAAGGTTGATGAAATTGTCTATAAGTTAACTGCTAATGTGACGAGATATGAAAGGTTTCCCAGTAACAATGATGAAGGGATAACGTATCTATCGAGATTATAATAAGGCTAGTCTGATTGAAAAATCGAAGTTGACTTGCTGGAGCTGTGACAAAACTGGCCACTTTGAAAAAGAATCGTAAGGTTGTTTTTACTAATAAATGATAAAGAATTCGACGCGGTACGTGTTAAACTATGACTTTGGGTTCAAGAGTTTTTCAGGTGCATAACTATATGCATAAATCTTTTCTTCTGTAGATGAAGTGCGGATGGTTCAACCTCTCGATTGAGGTATTTCCAAGAATCATGAAAGGTTTGAGCGCGGATTGTAATTGTCGAGGTACAAATGAGGTTTAAGGTGAAATCAAGTGGCAAACTTGAAGAATTGTTTAGTTGCATATGTTTTAATCAATATTTTAATCCATTTTAATTGTCCAAAGTTAGTAGTCCAATGGTCCAATAGTCCAATAGTTCATATATAGTTTAATATATAATATTCGAATTAATTAATACGTATCGTGACCCGTGTACCGGTCTCAGTATTGATCACAACTCAAACTATATATATATTTTGGAATCAACCTCAACCCTGTATAGCTAACTCCGTCATTTGCATATAGAGTGTCTATGGTTATTCCAAGATAGATATATAGATGGGTCAATATGATATGTCGAAACCTTGTATACGTGTCCCGTTATTTAAAGTGCGTAAAATAAATACAGAAATTAAATAACGATAAATTAAATTGCGATAAATAAAATGTAATACGGAATTAACAGTTAGCTGGGAACAGTTAGCTAGGATTTTGTCAGCGTGGATTCCTAACAAAATTTCAATTAGTTAATTCGTTTGTTTCTATCAAATTTTTATTTTATCCAATGTTTTCTTCATTATGCCACTTGTTAGATTCTGATAGGTCAAAATCCAAATATGAAATTTGAATGGAAGTGGTTATTCTGTGGTGAACGGATACGTATATCGGTGATTGTAAGTAGAATAGTAAATGACCGTTGAATCAGATTCGAAGAATGTACAGTGTAACTTATTAATGTGAAATCTAAATATTCCTCGGGTGTTACCTACCCGTTAAAATATTTTCACCATTAACAGTTTGTACAAAAGAATTTTTAATTACAATCTTTATGAAAATATACATAAATATATATTTTCTTCAGATGTAATTATGGAGTCAATGAGTCAATAAGATATTAAACTCATTTGATTTATCGTTAGTACCAGATTACATGATCTCTAGAACATTAGAGATTACATAAGTGCCATGTCGAACGAAGATAAATGAGGTAGAACGATACGTAAAGCGAAGATAATTGATGTAGAACGATATGTAGAACGAGGATCATACTCGAAGTACAGATGATGATATTGAGGCGTGTGATGTTGATATCCGAGGTACAGATTGTGATGTTGAGGTTTACGACGCGGTTGTGATTGGGGGTAATAAGGGTACTGTTGGCGTTGATGATGGTGGTGCTGATTACGCTGCTGGTGCTGCTGCTGGTGTTTGTAACCTTCGCACCGTATTCTCTAAAGCCACTACCCGAGCGCGAAGCTCGTTGACTTCTTCTATTATACCGGGATGATTGGAGGTTGGAGCGAGCGGATGAATAAGATTCGAAATATGGGATAGTATATAATCGTGACGAGATACTCTAGAAATGAGAGAGAAAATGGTGTTTCGAATAGGTTCGCCGGTAAGTGCTTCAGGTTCATCACCAAGAGGTGATTGTGGTGGGTGAAAGGGATCGCCTTCTTCTTGTCGCCAGTGATTTAGTATATTACGAACCCATCCCCAATTCATCCAGAATAGATGATGGGAAATTGGTTGAACCATTCCGGTGACGCTGCTTTCCGAACCCGAATGGAAATCCACATTGGCATAGCTGTTGGAATTTGAGGAATTCGAACTAGATGCGGAATCCATCTTGTATAGTTGGGGAAATGAATTTTTGGTGTGAAATAGATTATGGGAGTTAGATTTGATATTATTCAATACATAATTATATATATATATATATATATATATATATATATATATATATATATATATATATATATATATATATATATATATATATATAATACCAAAATCCCATAAATTACGGAGGAATCTTTGAAAAGATATCAGTCAAAGTTCGCAGTAACAGGTATGCTAAGATAAGAATTCGTCTATACACTATTATGCAATAAATGCAGGAAAACGCGTCTAGACTTAAGATGATAAGCAGGTAATTTTCTAAGGATGATAAGTAGATCATTTCCGACTAGATATGATAAGCAAAACTTTTGACATGTAGACACGGTCGAAGTCCAGACTCATTAATGCATCCTAACAACTACTAGTTAGACACACTAATGCAAGACCTGGTTCGCTAAGACCACCGCTCTGATACCAACTGAAAGGACCGCTCCTAATCCATCCGGACGAAGTCCATATTGATTATAAACGAATCACAATAGTTGATTACATTGCGAGGTACTTGACCTCTATATGATACATTTTACAAACGTTGCATTTGTTTTTAAAAGACAATCTTTCATTACATCAAAAGTTGGCAGGCATGCGTCTCATTTCATAGTATCCAAATGACCTAATCTGTCATTTACTTAATAATAATCTCTAATGAACTTCAGTGACTCGAATGCAATGTCTTTTGAAATATGTCATGAATGACTCCAAGTAATACCCTTAAAATGAGCTAATGCATAGCGGAAGATTTCTTTAATTCCAGAGAATAAACATGCTTTAAAATGTCAACATAAAGTTGGTGAGATATAGGTTTGATGCTAGCAGCGTTATAACTATGGACCACAAGATTTTATATATATAAACATAATACACTCGCAAGTGTATGAAAAGCATTCTAAGTGGTTGAGCACTTGGTAACCATACTTAACATTTTATCAACGTCGCATATTCCCTTTATTATGAAATCTCGCTACACCGTACTGATAATGCTAAAAACGAACATATATTTCATAGCATTATTCCTCAAGAAAGATAAGCTTTTAGTTGCAATTGTTCTATTTACAAGTGATATTCGTTTAAATAATAAAAGGTGAAGACAAAAGACAGATTCGACGAATTGAAGACGCAAACGACCAAAAAGCTCAAAAAAACAAAAGACAATCAAAGAGGTTCCAATTATTGATAAGAAACGTCTCGAAATTACAAGAGTACAAGATTCAAAACGCAAAGTACAAAATATAAAATTGTACGTAAGGACGTTCGAAAATCCGGAACCGGGACCAGAGTCAACTCTCAACGCTCGACGCAACGGACTAAAAATTACAAGTTAACTAGGTATATAAATATAATATAATATATAATTAATTATATTAATTATATATATATTATATTTATAAATAAAAACCGTCGGCAGAGAAAGACTCCAAAGATGTGAGCTGTAATTTCATTCTCCGCGACTCGCGGAGTTTGAAGGCCAAAATGGCCGCGAGTCGCGGAGCCCCCAGTTTTGAAACTCCCTATAAAGCAAACCGAATTTTGATCATTTTCATCATCTTTTTCTTCTTCTCCTCATACGTAAAATATATATATATATATATTTATAATTTATATTTTAATTTTAATTATAATTCTAATAATAAGGGTATGTTAGCAAATGTTGTAAGGGTATAAGTCGAAATTCTGTCCGTGTAACGCTACGCTATTTTTAATCATTGTAAGTTATGTTCAACCTTTTTATATTAATGTCTCGTAGCTAAGTTATTATTATGCTTATTTAAAACGAAGTAATCATGATGTTGGGCTAATTACTAAAATTGGGTAATTGGGCTTTGTACCATAATTGGGGTTTGGACAAAAGAACGACACTTGTGGAAATTAGACTATGGGCTATTAATGGGCTTTATATTTGTTTAACTAAATGATAGTTTGTTAATGTTAATATAAAGATTTACAATTGGGCGTCCCTATAATTTACCATATACACTCAATCGGACACGATGGGCTGGGTATTTATATGTACGAATAATCGTTCATTTAACCAGACACGGGAATGGATTAATAGCCACTAGAATAATTAAAACAGGGGTGAAATTATGTACAAAGGACACTTGGTATAATTGATAACAAAATATTAAAACCTTGGGTTACACTCAGTCGACATCCTGGTGTAATTATTAAACAAAGTATTAAAATCTTGTTACAGTTTAAGTCCCCAATTAGTTGGAATATTTAACTTCGGGTATAAGGATAATTTGACGAGGACACTCGCACTTTATATTTATGACTGATAGACTGTTATGGACAAAAACCAGACGGACATATTAAATAATCCAGGACAAAGGACAATTAACCCATGGGCATAAAACTAAAATCAACACGTCAAACATCATGATTACGGAAGTTTAAATAAGCATAATTCTTTTATTTCATATTTAATTTCCTTTATTTTATATTTAATTGCACTTCTAATTATCGTACTTTTATTGTTATTGTATTTAATCGCACTTTTAATTATCGTATTTTTTAATTATCGCAAGTTTATTTTATCGCACTTTTATTATTCGCAATTTCATTTATCGTTATTTACTTCATGCTTTAATTTAAGTCTTGTATTTATTTTTAATATTTTACATTTGGTTTTAACTGCGACTAAAGTTTTAAAATCGACAAACCGGTCATTAAACGGTAAAAACCACCCTTTATAATAATAATATTACTTATATATATATTTGTATTTTTATAAAAGTAAACTAATATAGCGTTGAGCTTTGTTTAAAAAAGATTCCCTGTGGAACGAACCGGACTTACTAAAAACTACACTACTGTACGATTAGGTACACTGCCTATAAGTGTTGTAGCAAGGTTTAAGTATATCCATTCTATAAATAAATAAATATCTTGTGTAAAATTGTAGCGTATTTAATAGTATTTCGCACTAAAAATAATACTATTTTGTATACACCCCCTACGACATCAAGTATTTTTGGCGCCGCTGCCGGGGAACTTTCTAAACGCCGAAAGCGCAACGCTAATATAAAAAAAAAAAAAAAACGTTTTAAATATTCGAAAATATAAAAAGAAAAACAAAAATATAAATATTTTTAGGAGTTTGATAAATATTTAAGTTTTATAAAGTTTCTTTGTTTTTATAAAAAACATAAGTTTTATTTAAGTATTTTGTTTTTATTTAAAAACATATAAATATAAAAAAAATATATATATATAAATCTAGTTTTAAGATTTTTATTTATAAAATTATAAAGTGATTCTATTTTTATTTAAGTTTTAAATATAAGTTTTATTTATACACATATTTTTTTTTATAAACAGAAAAAATTAAAAACAGAAATTAAAATAAATAAATAAATAAAGAAAAACGCGTTGAAGATTAAACCTGTCAGTTGAAATTCTGAACCCCGCGACTCGCGGGGTTTGATGTTTTAAATACCGCAACTCGCGGAGTGACTCTGACACGCGACAGAACCCTAATTCAGCATTAATTACGGGGTATTTAATAATAATTATTATTATTAACCCTAATTATTATTATTATTATAATTAATTTTATTTTAACTTTTACTTTTTATTTAATTTATGTATTTAGTATTAATTAGTTTTATTAAATTGTAAAATTAATAGTTTTAATAAATAAATAATATAAAAATAATATTTTTATAAAAATTGTAATTTTTACAACTTTTTGTATATTTTTATATTTTGTCCCTTTTTAATCGCTTTAGCGTAACTTTTGTATTTTTAGCTCATATTTAGTTTTAAACTTAGTTTTTGCCATAGTTATTTTTACTCCTAGATTTTTAGGCTTTGCCGTAGAATTCCTTAAGTGCTTTTTCTTTAGACTAAGATTTAGGTACTTTAGAATTTTGCGACGCCTTTTTAAGTTTTAGTTTCTTTTTAAGTTATTTCCATTTGGGATTTAGTTTTTCTTGTAAGCTTTAATATTTTTAGACGACTTTTACCTATGTATCAATTATCATTCCAATTAGTAATCTCAATTTGCGATTATAATTTTAAGTTAGTTGTAGTAATAAGGTTTGGTTAGTCAAGTATTTTTAAGTTTTATAAGTTTCTTTTAATTTTTCCGTCACCTTTTATTTTTCAACCATTTTTCTTTTTCGACCTTTTTCGACGAACTCTTTTTCTTTCTTATTTCTCGCTATTCTAGTTTTTAGAACATAGATTTTTATTCTACTTCTTATCTAAATTTCTTAAAATTACGAAAATTTATTTTAAGTGGTTAAATTAATAGACATCAAAATTTTCTGGTTCGTAGTAATAGTTGGATTTGTACGTGGACCGGGTTATTGGAGCCAAACAGTCCTCAATTATATTGAGACCAAACGAATCCTGCCCCTCTGCTACATCTTTTGGCTATTCGAAACGTGGGCAAAATCAGAAAAGTCTATTGGTTGGATAATTTATTATAATTTTTCTTTCCTTTTAAAAACTAATAGGATATTCAGTGAATGCACCGAGCAAGACGTTCACCACCTTTTGTACGTTCACCACCTGTAACTAGATCAAGACATTTAGCAAATATAACCGCCGTTGATTTTTCTTTAGAATCGTCATCCAGTCGACCAAGTACTTCAGTTCAAATTTCCGATAATCCATTTTTTGAACCCGACCTCACAATTGAGAATCCGGAGAATATTCAGGAACGGTTCGTAGATCCTGAACCACTAAACTTTCCTCCGGAGCCACCAATCATTCAAACAGAGATTGTTGAGGAACGAACCATTAAATCAGAATCATCTAGTGATACCGATTCAACAAATTCAATTATGGAGAATCTGGAACCTTTAAGTATGGAAGACCGAATGAGAGCTAAACGCACTGGCCAAGGTCACGCAATTACTCATCCAGACATTAATGCGCCAGATTATGAAATCAAAGGACAAATTCTACATATGGTGACTAATCAATGCCAATTTAGTGGTGCACCGAAGGAAGATCCAAATGAACATCTACGTACCTTTAATAGAATCTGCACACTATTTAAAATCCGAGAAGTGGAGGATGAACAGATATATCTCATGTTATTTCCCTGGACTTTAAAGGGAGAAGCCAAAGATTGGTTGGAATCGTTACCTGAAGGGGCGATTGATACATGGGATGTTTTAGTTGACAAATTTCTTAAACAATTCTTTCCTGCATCTAAAGCCGTAAGACTTCAAGTAGAAATTGTTACGTTTACACAGAAGCCAAATGAAACTCTATATGAGGCATGGACAAGATATGGAAAGTTGTTAAGAGGATGTCCGCAACATGGTTTAGACACCTGTCAAATAGTACAAATATTCTACCGAGGATGCCACATCACTACAAGAAAAGACATAGATATAGCAGCTGGTGGTTCTATTATGAAGAAAACCGAAACTGATGCTTACAAAATTATTGATAACACTGCTTCCCACTCACATGAGTGGCACCAAGAAAAAGATATCATTAGATCATCTAAAGCAGCTAGAGCCGATTCTAGCCATGACTTAGATTCCATTTCCGCAAAGATAGATGCTGTGGAGAGACGAATGGAAAAGATGACTAAAGATATTCACTCAATACGAATTAGTTGTGAGCAGTGTGGAGGACCACATTTGACAAAAGATTGTCTCAGTATTGAATTAACAATGGAACAAAGAGAGAATATTTCATACATAAACCAAAGGCCCGGAAATAATTATCAGAATAATTATCAACCGCCAAGACCGATTTACAATCAAAACCAAAATTATAACCGAAATATTCCATACAACAACCAACAAGGTCCTAGCAATCAACAAGTATCCAATAATACTTACAATCAGCAAAGACCTAATTTTCAAAACAAACCACCACAACAAACCGATGATAAAAAGCCAAATTTAGAAGATATGATGACGAAGCTAGTTGAAACTCAAACGCAGTTTTTCACATCTCATAAACAAACTAATGAACAAAATGCTCAAGCATTTAGAAATCAACAAGCTTCTATTCAAAATCTAGAACAAGAAGTGAGTAACCTAGCAAGGTTAATAGGTGAAAGAAAACCGGGAAGTCTACCTAGTGATACAAATGCTAACCCCCGGAATGAAACAGCTAAAGCCATTACCACAAGAAGTGGTACAACACTTAAACCACCTGAAATACCTGTAACTTCTGATGAAGCCATTCCTACTCCACAAGAACCACAACCTGATCAAGATAAGGAAAAACAACCGGTAGCTGAAAAGGTTAATGAAGATAACACAGTTAAGGATAAACCTTATGTTAAACCATATCAACCACCACTTCCTTATCCGAGTAAAATGAAGAAAGAAAAACTTGAAGCCGAGCAATCCAAATTCTTGGATATGTTTAAACAGATAAATGTAAATCTTCCTTTCATTGATGTGATTTCAGGAATGCCTAGATATGCTAAATTCTTGAAAGATCTAATCTCAAATAGAAAGAAAATGGAAGAACTCTCAGCTGTTACTATGAATGCTAATTGTTCAGCAGTGCTGTTGAATAAGATACCAGAAAAACTATCTGATCCAGGGAGTTTCACAATTTCATGTTTTCTGGGTAGTCTTAATTCAATAGAAGCATTGGCAGACTTAGGTGCTAGTATAAATTTAATGCCGTATTCACTATACGCTAAACTAGACCTTGGAGAATTGAAACCAACCAGAATAAGCATACAACTAGCCGATAGATCAATAAAATATCCTAGAGGGATAATGGAGAACATGCTAGTTAAAGTTGGTACTTTAGTATTTCCAGTAGATTTTGTTGTTTTGGACATGGAAGAAGATTCTCAAGTTCCTCTAATATTAGGAAGACCATTCTTAAACACGGCTAAAGCAATGATAGACGTGTTCGGTAAGAAACTGACCCTAAGTATAGAGGATGAGAGTGTTACCTTTTCAGTTGATAGAGCAATGCAACAACCACAATCTGCAGATGATACATGTTATTATATTCAAACTATAGATGCACATGCAGAATTATTAGAAGAATTTCCAGAATTACAAGGAACAGGAGAATGTTCTTTAGGAGAAGGTAATGAACCAATTGATGAAGCTGAAATGTTAGCTACACTTATAGCTAATGGATATGAACCAACAACAGAAGAAATTCAAATGCTAAAAGAAGAAGATAGATATCGATATAAATCATCGATAGAAGAACCTCCGAAATTAGAGTTAAAACCACTTCCAAATCATTTGGAATACGCTTATTTACATGGTGAATCTGAATTACCTGTAATAATATCATCTTCTCTTACTGAAAATGAGAAATCACAACTCATTTCTGTGTTGAAAGCTCATAAACCCGCTATTGCATGGAAGATTCATGATATTAAAGGCATAAGTCCTTCGTATTGCACACATAAAATCCTTATGGAAGAAGGTCATAAAACGTATGTGCAACGCCAACGAAGACTAAATCCTAATATGCAAGATGTAGTTAAGAAAGAGATTATTAAACTGCTTGATGCAGGTTTAATTTATCCAATTTCTGATAGTCCATGGGTAAGCCCAGTTCAATGCGTACCTAAGAAGGGTGGCATGACTATCATTACAAATGAGAAAAATGAGCTTATTCCTACTAGGACTGTAACAGGATGGCGTGTATGTATTGATTATAGAAAATTAAATGACGCCACCAGAAAAGATCACTTTCCCTTACCTTTTATTGATCAAATGTTGGAAAGATTAGCCGGAAATAGTTACTATTGTTTCTAGATGGATTTTCCGGATATTTTCAAATTCCAATAGCACCCGAGGACCAAGAGAAAACCACATTCACGTGCCCTTATGGTACTTTTGCTTACAAACGCATGCCATTTGGACTTTGCAACGCCCCTGCAACCTTTCAAAGGTGCATGATGGCGATTTTTCACGACATGATAGAAGAATGCATGGAAGTTTTCATGGATGACTTTTCAGTCTTCGGTGATACATTTGAATCATGTCTAGCTAATCTTGAACGAATGCTTCTTAGATGCGAACAATCAAATCTAGTACTTAATTGGGAGAAATGCCATTTCATGGTTAAAGAAGGCATCGTTCTTGGACATAAAATTTCAAAAGAAGGAATTGAAGTGGATAGAGCTAAAGTAGATGTAATTGCTAAACTTCCACATCCCACCAATATTAGAGGAGTTAGGAGTTTTCTAGGGCATGCCGGTTTTTACCGACGTTTCATAAAAGATTTTTCTAAAATTGCCACTCCTATGAAGAAACTCCTAGAAAAGGATGCTCCATTCATCTTTTCAGATGAGTGTATCAAATCTTTTAATATTCTTAAAGAGAAACTCACTAATGCGCCGATCATGATAACACCAAATTGGAATCTACCATTTGAACTAATGTGCGATGCAAGTGATTTTGCAATGGGAGCCGTTTTAGGACAAAGGATTGAAAAACGATTTCAACCTATATATTATGCTAGTAAGACATTACAAGGAACACAAACAAACTATACAACTACTGAAAAAGAACTCCTTGCTATTGTCTTTGCTTTTGACAAATTTCGATCATATCTCGTTCTAGCAAAAACGGTGGTCTATACCGACCATTCTGCTCTTAGATACCTATTTTCAAAACAAGATGCTAAACCAAGATTAATCCGTTGGATCTTACTCTTACAAGAGTTTGATATTGAAATCCGAGATAAAAGAGGAGCAGAAAATCTCACCGCTGATCATCTTTCTCGTCTTGAAAATCCCGAATTAGAAGTTCTAAATGAATCAGCCATACAAGACAACTTTCCTGATGAATATCTATTGAAGATAGATTATAAAGAAATCCCATGGTTTGCAGACTATGCAAACTACTTGGTTTGTGGATTCCTTGAAAAAGGATTATCGTACCAAAGACGAAAGAAATTCTTCAGTGATATAAAACACTATTTTTGGGAAGATCCACATCTGTTTAAAAGTTGTCCCGATGGAATAATACGCCGATGTGTATTTGGAGATGAAGCTAGTAAAATATTAAACCATTGTCACACAGGACCAACAGGAGGGCATTATGGGCCTCAACTAACAGCAAGAAAAGTTTATGATGCTGGATTCTATTGGCCTACAATTTACAAAGACGCACACCTTCTTTGCAAATCCTGTGATGCATGTCAAAGGGCCGGAAAAATAAGTCAACGTGATGAAATGCCACAAAATGTCATCCAAGTATGTGAAGTATTTGACATTTGGGGTATTGACTTTATGGGTCCATTTAAAAAATCTCATAATAATCTATATATACTCGTAGCCATTGATTATGTATCTAAATGGGCGGAAGCACAAGCTCTCCCAACTAACGATGCACGAGTTGTAGTCAACTTTTTAAAACGTCTTTTTGCAAGGTTTGGAACACCGAAAGCTTTAATAAGTGATCGGGGTACTCATTTCTGTAATAATCAACTTGAGAAAGTTCTTAAAAGATATGGAGTAACTCATAAAATCTCCACCGCATATCATCCACAAACAAGTGGACAAGTTGAAAATACCAACCGAGCTTTAAAACGTATTCTAGAGAAAACCGTAGGATCAAATCCGAAGGAATGGTCCATTAAATTGGAGGATGCACTCTGGGCTTTTAGAACAGCCTACAAAACTCCAATTGGAACCACACCTTTTAGACTTGTTTATGGAAAAGCATGTCATCTTCCAGTAGAAATTGAACACAAAGCATTTTGGGCTTTGAAGACATGTAATCTTGATTTACATGAAGCCGGACGTCTACGATTAAGTCAACTAAACGAATTAGAAGAATTAAGACATGAAGCATACGATAATTCGTTAATCTATAAAGAAAGAACGAAGAAATGGCATGATAAAAGAATCAGAAGTTCAAAAGAATTTAAAGAAGGAGACAGAGTTCTTCTTTTCAATTCACGATTCAAGCTATTTCCTGGAAAATTAAAATCAAGATGGTCTGGACCATTCATAGTCAAAAGAGTTTTCCCATACGGAACGATAGAATTAATAAATTCAAATGGGATTGAATTTAAAGTTAATGGTCACAGAGTTAAACATTACATACATGGTCCGATGGAAGTCGACAACGAAGTTAATCACAATTTCGACACCACAGCTAACTAAGTGTGGGGAGAATCAAGTCTTTAAAAGATAATATGTATTTATGTTAGAGTTAGATTGTCTGTTTTCGTGTAGTTCTCGAAAATGGAACCCGAATGGTCTTTCCCTAGCAGACCCTAAAGAACTAGTCTTCTCCCCCCATTCTGAATTTTTATTTTTTTAGGTTTTTACGAAATGAAGACTGCCTGTGAACTAAACCATGGTCTAATGCTACACGCTTTGATCACTAAACGTAATAATGACATACTACCGAGTGAATTAGTATCAGTAATCAGAGAAAGAATGGACGGAGTTAGAAAAGAATCCAGATGCGAAGATAATAAGTTACAATTTGGTAAAGGAAAATCAAAATCCACAGCGAAAAGAAGAGCACGACACCTAGAATGATGTCACAAATGCGGAAAATGGTCACATGGAGGTAAATGTTCAAATAATCAAACCTATTCAAATACCGAATTTATTACTTTATGCAGAGACGGACCGTTCATATGTTTAGAAGAAAAGACACTGAATGCTCGAGGTTACGCCTATGTAGCCATGGAAAACCAATTAAACCGACTATCTTATGAATGGGATAGATCATATAACTAAGAAATCTATTTCACAGGTATGTCTGTACAGTTTTTATTTTTATTTTTATTTTTAACCTTTTGATAATAAACGCTAATTTGTTCGCTAAAAAGTATTAAATTGGTATTGAATAAAATTAGGTTTGGCGACCGAAATTATTGATATCATTCAAAAATTTATTACATCACTGCGAAATTTAACATTTATTCTTAAGGTATAAATATTTTTAATCAATCAACACAAAATATTTCAAAAATTCGTCATGAGTTAAATTAGGTCTTGGAACCGAAATTACTTTACCGAAAAGAGGGGCGCATATTTTTGATAATATTTGATTAATTAAAGTGGGATAAAAAGACAAAAAGATTTTTAATTTTATTTTTACCATGTTTTTAAAATTAATATATAAATCTTAAATTAATATTGTAAACTTTGTAAAAATAATGTTTTTAAAATTGTAAATATTTGAAAAATTAATATAAGTTTGGTATGAATTTTTAATTTTTAAAATATGAATTTTTAATTTTATGCATTTCAAATTTTAAGTTTGGTGTGAAATTTTAATATTAATTTTGAATTTTATATTTAAGTTGTGTGAATTTAAAAACAAAAATTTACTTTATCTCATTAAGTTAAAATATGATTTTTAAAATTCGTCGTAAGTTGAAGACTAGGTCTTTGAACCGAAATTGCTTTACCCGAGGGAGGGACGAGAACTTTTATTATCATTATTTTTAATCTTATTGAATTAAAGTATGCCAAAAACATTAAAAAATAAAAAAAATCTTAGCTTTTAAAACAATCGCTACAAAAAGACAAATTTTAAAATTTTGTCGAAGGACGGACTAGGACATCGATCCGAAACGACCTCGTCCTAAATAACAAGGGAAACAAAATTTTAAAAATTAAGTACTTAATTGTTTTATAAGTTAATGATTATATAAAAAAAAAAAATAGCAAACTCCGCGACTCGCGGAGTTTGAAGGGTATTTCACCGCGAGTCGCGGGAGTACCGGATTACAGAAAAAAAATAAAGAGCTGCAACAGCTCAGTTTCACACTCCACAACTCAAACAAACTGCGAAAAAACCCACGAAAAACCCGAAAAATACAACCCAAAATCACAATTTTTAACCGTTAATCACCAAATTTTTTACTAAAATCATGTTGAGAAGGATGCTATCTAGGAATTACTCAAGAAAAAAGGTAAATTTCTACACCTAAACACCATTTAATCCGAAATTAGTGTTCTTGAGCTATTTTTTCCCCAATTTGATTTTGATGCTTTTTAGTGTAATTATGCTTAAATTGTTTATGTATTATGCTTGTATAACCTAGATTGATGCTGTTTAACATGATTAGAAGCCTTAAACTTCAAATTTTGAGTAATCTAGGGTTTGTGTTCTTGAGCAAATTTGGGGCTTTTTGATATAAACAGGTTATGGCCGATTTTTGTCATGAATTGTTGCTAAATTGAGTAGTGTAACATGTCTAGGTAGTTAAATGATCCAAACTTTGAGCCTAAACATGATTTTGAGAATTAAAGTGGACTTTTTCAAGTCTAAAATTCATGAACTTGATTTTTGAAAGATAATGCCATTTGAGACTTGTTTAATTGCTAGTAATGATTATTTTGACATGTTATTTGAGTTGAATGATTATGAACTTGGCGAACATTTTCGTATATGCTTATTTGAAAAAGTGTAGATTTGATAAAAAAAAGTGAAAATGAGCTTAAGTTTGATATAAATTGATCATGTCATTGTAATTATTTTGATTGATGATTTTGCTGACACTAATGCATATTTGGATGCACAAAAATTGTGTTTGATGTGTTTTGCAGACTGAAAGGGGTGAATCTTCATCCCAAGCCCGCAATGCTCCTGCTGAGAATGCGGAACAACAGGAGGTGGATAACTACTACAAGCAGGATATACCTCATCCAGTCATGACCTTTTCTGATATGCACTTGGAAGAGTTGCACCCGAACCTGAGATTTGACAGACTTTGGATAGATTATCCAAAATATCAAAGGGGTTTGCATACTCTTCATTCTAAGGTTGTTGAGGTACCGAGGGTCATAGAATGGGGACCCTTAGAAGCTGTAGAATTGGCCGGGCCAATTAGGGAATTACTTGTACAGAGGTATGGTAATTCTACTTTTAATGACTGGGTACGTTTATTCACCATGCGTAGACCTGTATATAAAGTATGGTGTGAAGAATTGTTATGTAGTATAGAGTTGAATGATCGGGTAGCTAGTTTAACCGATCGTTCTTTTATTAGATTTTTGTTAGGCGGTTCGATGCGCCACATGTCTTTACTGGACATGGCTCAGGCTTTACGTATATATACGCCTGAGGAGTTAGCATCTGCCGATTGTAGAGGGTTGATACTAAACGGTAGAAAGATAGATGAAAATTTTGATACACACGGTGTGTGGAGTCAAATGACAAGCCATCACCATTTCAAAGGGGGAGGATATAGATAGAGCCGAATTAAGAGTGATTCATAGGTTTTTAGCTAATTCGATTACACAAAGGGGTAAGAACAAGGAAAAGGTAAATGAACAAGATTTGTTTTACCATATGTGTATTCGAGACCCACAAAGCGCTGTAAGTATACCATATTGTGTGGGTTATTATTTATCAGATATGGTTCGGGGGATGCGACCGCATAGCATAATAGGAGGTGGTATTTTTATTACTTTGATTGGTGAATATCTCGGTGTGGATATAAGTCGGGGGGGATTATTAGTAGAAGAACCAGAACCCCGCGATACTATAGGTTTAAATGTATACCATGGTGCGAAAGTTTTGAAGAGGCGAAATAACGCCGCAGTACCATACCATGGTAGACATCCACAGGTTGAGAGAAACCAACAGCAAGGTAATGTAGGAGGGGGGAATGAGATGCAAGAAATGCAGAGGTTTATAGCTTCTCAGGAGTACGAAAATGCTAGACAGAGAGCATTTGAGGATTGGCAAGTTCATCAGAACCAAATCATAGCTCATTGCCAACATATAGGTAGAAACTATATTCCTACACCGAAACCCATCTTCCCTCCCTGGTCTATAGAGATGCAGCCACCATATCCTATGTATGACCCTGCTGAAGCATTTTATAGCACCTATGGTTATGCCTGGAACCCCTATTGGTACCAGTATCATCCCTAGTATACTTATTTTTTTTGTAATTTGTAATTATTGATACGTTTAATACTTTTGTTAATATTGTAATCATTTTTATAATTATCTAACTTTTATTCTTAGATTTTAATAATTTTTGAATGTGGGGTAATATACCAAACTTCAAAAATATGTATATATGTTTGCAGTTTGTTTTATGTACACAACAGGGTAAAACAACGCATTTTCAAAGACTGGCATTAAGTTCAGCAAAAGCAACTAATTTTGACGACAAGATGCAAAATATATGTGAAATAACAACAAGACGGAATGAACAAATGATGTGCACCATTTATCATTCAGCAAACAAACGCCAATATATTTGGAAACTTTGGTAAAAATTTAATCATTTTCACACAAATCACCCTCAATAATTTAAATTGTTACTGATTTCTTGCAAATGAGGGCATTGCAAGATCTTAAGTGTGGGAAGGGGTTAAATTCTTTCGGATTTTAAAATTTTTATCTTAAACACTTGGTTACCATTAAAAATACTAGTAAAGCAGTAGTTGTATTAGAATCTAGTGCTCTCTAATAATAAAGAATAGCCCTAGTCTTATATACTGACTACCCAATTCTAGTAAAATTTTTCAAAATTTTCAATTAAATGAATTCAAAATCATGTTTATACATATTTATGAACGATAAAACTAGGTTTTAACACCGAAATTATTGTTACCTCGGAAAGGACATAAATTGAGAAACAAACTAAAATGTTAAAATTCATTTAAAATGGAATAGAGGACGATAAAAAGGAAAATAAAAGCCAAGTGTGGGAAAATTTACCAAGTTATCTTAAACATATGTCACATATATCTGTAACAAATAACTGAAAATACTTTTGCTTTGGACTAAACTAAACTGTTTTACCAAATGAAAGAAAAGAAAAGATGGATCTACACGATGAATCAATTCCATCATTAAAAGGAAGTAAAGTCTTCCGAAAAAGAAACGCGCTTCTTGATCTAGGTCATGAAGTTGTCGTCCAGGCCAGCTGTAGGTTGACGAAAAATCCAGAAGAGTCATCACTAAAATCAGCAGGAAATCCACGGACCTCAGCATCAAACAGGGTCGCCAAGTGGTCAGATTTATCCTAACCATGAGAAGGATTTATCTCGTACAATGGGGGCACCATGCAAATTAGCTGGATAAGACTAATGAATCAGATCCCCAGAAAGGATAATCTCCTTAAAGATTAAAAATCAGCTTTTAAGACTGATATTACTCAATCCTAGAGATTGACCTTAAAGATTGAGAATTCAAACTCATGGAATTCAATGATATCTAAACTCGAGCTTGAACGAGAAAATATTTTGATCAAAATTATAAACCGATTTGTTTTCTGAAAACCCATTTTCAATGCGTTCATTACCATTGAACGTAAAATCCTAGGAATTCACCTGGAATTCATTAGGTCACCTGAACTAAATCGGGTGTCAACCGTAAGAACGGTGGTTGCATAGTGGTCAAAGACAGGACCTTGTGCCATACCGAAAAATTATAAGTGTGAGCTTTACTATTGCTCCTACCAAGGATAGTAATTGCGTCCGACATGTTATAGACCATAATTAAAAGCATGTCAGGAGACATTGCCTTAACAGTTGCTTGTTCAATGCTTTCCTTTCAACCGGACGGTAGTTTACCGAAAGGTAATATACGGGACAAGTAAACTGGACGTGTTGCTTTCCAAATACAAGGTTAGCAAGTGGGTGACACAAAACCATAAGTTTTGAGCTAAAATTTTCAAATCTGAAACCCACTGAACCCACAAAAATATTTTGCAAACACCGGTAAAGGGTTATTCTGGAAAACTTATCTAGGGTAAAAACTAGATTTAATTTTCAAAAGATCAAATGTTTTCATAAAGATCCAATTTCCTTAATGGATCTAAATTTTTATAGTCATGTGGGACTGTAAACCATATCGTTACTACCATTGTTTATACCGCCGTATAGAAATCACTGATGTACAAAGTGTGAAGAATAAAGAAGTGATTCTAGTATTTCAAGACGATATTGCTTGAGGATAAGCAACGCTCAAGTGTGGGAATATTTGATAATGCTAAAAACGAACATATATTTCATAGCATTATTCCTCAAGAAAGACAAGCTTTTAGTTGCAATTGTTCTATTTACAAGTGATATTCGTTTAAATAATAAAAGGTGAAGACAAAAGACAGATTCGACGAATTGAAGACGCAAACGACCAAAAAGCTCAAAAGAACAAAAGACAATCAAAGAGGTTCCAATTATTGATAAGAAACGTCTCGAAATTACAAGAGTACAAGATTCAAAACGCAAAGTACAAAATATAAAATCGTACGCAAGGACGTTCGAAAATCCGGAACCGGGACCAGAGTCAACTCTCAACGCTCGACGCAACGGACTAAAAATTACAAGTTAACTAGGTATATAAATATAATATAATATAATATATAATTAATTATATTAATTATATATATATTATATTTATAAATAAAAACCGTCGGCAGAGAAAGACTCCAAAGATGTGAGCTGTAATTTCATTCTCCGCGACTCGCGGAGTTTGAAGGCCAAAATGGCCGCGAGTCGCGGAGCCCCCAGTTTTGAAACTCCCTATAAAGCAAACCGAATTCTGATCATTTTCATCATCTTTTTCTTCTTCTCCTCATACGTAAAATATATATATATATATATATATATATATATATATATTTATTTATAATTTATATTTTAATTTTAATTATAATTCTAATAATAAGGGTATGTTAGCAAATGTTGTAAGGGTATAAGTCGAAATTCTGTCCGTGTAACGCTACGCTATTTTTAATCATTGTAAGTTATGTTCAACCTTTTTATATTAATGTCTCGTAGCTAAGTTATTATTATGCTTATTTAAAATGAAGTAATCATGATGTTGGGCTAATTACTAAAATTGGGTAATTGGGCTTTGTACCATAATTGGGGTTTGGACAAAAGAACGACACTTGTGGAAATTAGACTATGGGCTATTAATGGGCTTTATATTTGTTTAACTAAATGATAGTTTGTTAATGTTAATATAAAGATTTACAATTGGGCGTCCCTATAATTTACCATATACACTCAATCGGACACGATGGGCGGGGTATTTATATGTACGAATAATCGTTCATTTAACCGGACACGGGAATGGATTAATAGCCACTAGAATAATTAAAACAGGGGTGAAATTATGTACAAAGGACACTTGGTATAATTGATAACAAAATATTAAAACCTTGGGTTACACTCAGTCGACATCCTGGTGTAATTATTAAACAAAGTATTAAAATCTTGTTACAGTTTAAGTCCCCAATTAGTTGGAATATTTAACTTCGGGTATAAGGATAATTTGACGAGGACACTCGCACTTTATATTTATGACTGATAGACTGTTATGGACAAAAACCAGACGGACATATTAAATAATCCAGGACAAAGGACAATTAACCCATGGGCATAAAACTAAAATCAACACGTCAAACATCATGATTACGGAAGTTTAAATAAGCATAATTCTTTTATTTCATATTTAATTTCCTTTATTTTATATTTAATTGCACTTCTAATTATCGTACTTTTATTGTTATTTTATTTAATCGCACTTTTAATTATCGTACTTTTTAATTATCGTAAGTTTATTTTATCGCACTTTTATTATTCGCAATTTCATTTATCGTTATTTACTTCATGCTTTAATTTAAGTCTTGTATTTATTTTTAATATTTTACATTTGGTTTTAACTGCGACTAAAGTTTTAAAATCGACAAACCGGTCATTAAACGGTAAAAACCCCCCTTTATAATAATAATATTACTTATATATATATTTGTATTTTTATAAAAGTAAACTAATATAGCGTTGAGCTTTGTTTAAAAAAGATTCCCTGTGGAACGAACCGGACTTACTAAAAACTACACTACTGTACGATTAGGTACACTGCCTATAAGTGTTGTAGCAAGGTTTAAGTATATCCATTCTATAAATAAATAAATATCTTGTGTAAAATTGTAGCGTATTTAGTAGTATTTCGCACTAAAAATAATACTATTTTGTATACACCCCCTACGACATCACGTACCAAGTGTAGTAATTGTTACGAAGTACAGTGCAACCGTTGAATACTGGTCGTCCAGCACGGTTGGGGTTGTCAGGACCGATAGATCTATCCACAGGATTCGCGTTTACAATACCCATGTAAATATTAGTTACCAAGCTATAGGGAAGTATGCCGGTGGTACAACTCAACGTAGAACGTAATTTTAGTCACTTGTGTCCATAACGTAAATCATAAAATGCATGTATTCTCATCCCAAAATATTTAGAGTTTAAAAGGGGACTATATACTCACCATACTGTATTTTGTAGTAAAAATACATATAACATCATTGAACAAGTGTAAGGTTGGCCTCGAATTCACGAACCTATATTAATTATATATTTATATGTTGGTCAATATCTGTCTAACAATTAAGGTCAAGTCATAGTGTACCATAATCCTAATGCTCGAGACTAATATGCAAAAATTAATAAAAATTATTTTGACTCAAAATGATTTCCAAAGTTTACACACGATCAAATATCGTCGTTTTATATTTTTAAATATTTTTACAAAATTTATTAGAGTATAATTCATTTATTAATAAATAACTTTATATATAATAGTTATAGTAAAATAAATGATATTTTAAATTAACAGTAATATTTCCATTTAAAATAATAATTTTAATCAAAATGATGATTTTAATAATGATAACGATAAAAATAATAAATTGATAGTTTTTAATAATAATAACGATCAAAATAATAATTTGATAGTTTTAATATAAATGATGTTTTTAATTACGACTAAAATAATAACTTGATAGTTTTTGATAAAATTATTAATTGTTTTTAATTATTAATAATAATAATTATAATAATAATATTAATAATGATAATAATAATATTAATATTAATAATAATATTAAATAACAATAATAATAATAATCAGATAATAATAACGATGATTATAACGACGACGTAATAAAAATAATCATTTTTAATAATTAATATAAAAATTCAATCGATTATAACTTCTAATCCGTTCATCAAATCCATTCGATATCTAAATGAAAAGTTTATAGTTTTTCGTCTGCTTTCCAAAAACATGCATATCATATACCTTATCTCAACCGTATGAGTATTTAATTCAGAATCTATCCTAAAATATATTTTGACAATATTAAATATACAAGCATGCATGATCCTAAATACTCGAGCACTGGTCAAGGATACACTACTAATATGTAAAAGTTAAGTTATGAGTGCTCACGTATCAATATTGAGAATCAATATTGCAGGAAAGTATGTAGACGCGATGAAGATAATAAATACTAGATTGACCTCACGAGCATACCCATGAATCATACCCATCACCTCCATAGCTATAACTCATAATTTCCCTAGCCCTATCCTACTCAAAAATCATGTTGCAATAGCTCGCGCGTACCCCTTGTCGTAGTATTTTATGTGTAATACATAATACTAATAATATTTTTAATACTACTAATAATAATATTTTTGATTAAAAGTAATAATCTTTATTAATAATAATAATAAATAAAATAAATAAATTCATACGGAGTAATATAGAGAGAAAGAGAAGTTTAGAAAAAAAATGAGTGCAAATGACCAGATCCAGCGAATTTATGCTGTCCACTTTTTATGTTGGCAAAAATTACGCGTTTCGCGTAGATAGGTACACAATCCGCATAAGGTGTCTTCACGAAAGTTGTAGATTCTTGAGTTACGGTCGTCTGGACACCAGGATCACCCTTTTTCGAGTCAGTATGAAATAGTTATGATTTTTCTCGTGCAAGTGCGCAGGTTTAGTGATTTCCAACATTTTAACTTACAATCTTGTGATGAAATGTTGTAGTCTTTTAGTGCTCATTAGAAATCTTTATTTTATCTTTATTTTTATTTTTATATCATTGGAAATCCATAAAAATATTTTATAATCAAATTCTATTATATCGAAAAATGTGTGCTTACTAAATTGAATAAATATAATTTAGTTTTCCAGGATTAGTTATATTCAAAATCATTCTTTAAAAGATTTCATGTATATCGTAAAGCGTTTTCAATATTAAGAAAACTAAATAATTAACCTATCAAGTGACACAAGTCAATCATTGCAAGGTACGCTTTTGATAATTAAATGAGACTCTCCGCTAACCTCTGTCTAATCCTCAATAATAACACTTTTGTTCTTACACGGAATCACTTTACCAAATATTCCGAATACCGCTAAAATAAGGGTTTCCCAATTCAAAGTGGACCTCATAGCAAAGACTCATAATCAAAATTCAATGCATCTAATAATTCAGTTGAATAATATTTTCTTTTAAATCTCGTCGATAAATATAATGATCTTATGTCAAAACAAAATACGTTCATGTAAAGTATTATATAGATACTACACATAATTGTTCGTGTATCGTTAGACATGGTTAAAGGTTAATTGATTACATAAATACAGATTTCAAAACCTTCGAGACTCAACACTACGAATTCTGCTTATCGTGTCGAAATCATATAAAGATTAAAATTTTAAATTTGGTCGGAAATTTCCGGGTCATTACAGTGATTTAGAAAAAGCGACTAACATGCAACATAAAGAAGCATGTTATGCTTACGGGTTAGTAATGTTCGCTTCTCACCAAAATGAGAAGAAGAACATCGGGCTACAACTATTAAACAAAACGTTCCCACAAGTGACGGAGTCGGTAATTGGGGTAAGAAATGAGGTTTTTAGGTTATTACGAGACTGTTGGTCATTACGTAACCTTCATCCTTTTGACGATGTTACAACACATTGTCTTACTATCGGTCACAACGGTTATGTTCTACAAAACCAAGGATGGGAAGTGGTATTAGTAAAACCAGAATGCATGACTTGTTTCTGGACGTATGAATTACGTGTCTTTATTGCCTTTGCTGAACGCCTTATTTATTAACTAGAATTATCTTCGCAACTACTTTGTATCAAAGTTTTATGTGCTATATTTCATGCTATATGTAAAAAAAAGCGGTATTGTAAGTTTGCAAGTTATTGTATAAAGGTTTGAATATGATATATTTTTTTTGTGATTAGTTTTTCATATAGAATTGTAGTAGTTGAAATGGTATGTTAGCTACTAAGTATGAACTTAACGGGTTGGTACTACCCGAATTAAAGAGTATAAAACGCTAATATGAAGAAAGAGCTTTTATAAATAAGTTCATATTACGCTACGAAATACTATTGACTACTCTTGATATTCTATATGATTAACTCGTTTCATTTGACTATTTTGAAGGAAATGGCACCGACTACTCGACACACCTTGAATATAAGCGAAGAGGAATTTCGTGCCTTTCTTGCTTCAAACATAGCCGCAGTACAGGCTGCACTACATACCAACAATAACTCCGAATCTAGCAATGCAGCTAACGGCGCAAGAAATCGTGTAGGATGCACCTACAAAGAATTCACTGCCTGCAAACCTTTGAAATTTGATGGAACCGAAGGACCGATCGGATTGAAACGGTGGACCGAGAAGGTTGAATCGGTGTTTGCCATATGTAAGTGTACTGAAGAGGACAAAGTGAAGTACGCTACGCATACCTTTACAGGTACTGCGTTAACATGGTGGAATACCTATCTAGAGCAAGTGGGACAAGATGATGCTTACGCACTACCGTGGTCAGCATTCAAGCACTTGATGAACGAGAAGTACCGTCCTAGAACCGAGGTCAATAAGCTCAAGACAGAACTTAGAGGGTAACGAACCCAAGGATTTGATATTACCACGTACGAAAGACGATTCACAGAATTGTGCCTATTGTGTCCAAGAGCGTTCGAAGATGAGGAAGAGAAGATCGACGCGTTTGTGAAATTATCGGAAAGAATCCAAGAAGATATAAGTTCACATGAGCCCGCCTCCATATAACATGCATGTAGAATGGCTCACAAACTAGTGAACCAGATTGAGGAAAGAATTAAAGAACAGGCGGCTGAAGAGGCCAATGTGAAGCAAGTCAAAAGAAAGTGGGAGGAAAACGGTGATAAGAATCACCAATACAACAATTACAACAATAATCGCAACAACTATCCCAACAATCGCAACATCAATCGCAACTACAACAAACGGCCCAACAATAACAACAACAACAACAACAACAACAACAACAACAACAACAACAACAACAAAAACAACAACAACAACAACAACTACAACAATCATCCCAACAACAATAACAACCGCAACAACAACAATAATCAGAAGCAGCTATGCCAAAGGTGTGAAAAGTATCACTCGGGGTTCTGCACCAAATTTTGCAACAAGTGTAAAAGAAATGGTCATAGCGCGGTGAAGTGTGAGGTCTACGGACCAGGGGTTAATAGAACGAAAGGAACAAATGGTGTCGGAACGAGTAATGGCGGAGCAAGTAGTGTCGGAGCAAGTTATGCCAATGTAGTTTGTTATAAATGTAGAAAACGGGGCCACATTATTAGAAATTGCCCGAACCAGGAGAACACGAATGGACAAGGCCGTGGAAGAGTTTTCAATATTAATGCGGCAGAGGCACAGAAAGACCCGGAGCTTGTTACGGGTAAGTTTCTTATTGATAATAAATCTGCTTACGTTTTATTTGATTCGGGTGCGGATAGAAGCTATATGAGTAGAGATTTTTGTGCTAAATTAAGTTGTCCATTGACGCCGTTGGATAGTAAATTTTTACTCGAATTAGCAAACGGTAAATTAATTTCAGCAGATTATATATGCCGGAATCGAGAAATTAAACTGGGTAGCGAAATATTTAAGATTGATTTGATACCCGTAGAGTTAGGGAGTTTTGATGTAATAGTTGGCATGGACTGGCTGAAGAAGGTGAAAGTAGAGATCGTATGTTATAAAAATGCAATTCGCATTGTACGATAAGAAGGAGAACCCGTAATGGTGTACGGAGAAAAGGGCAACACGAAGCTACATCTTATTAGTAATTTGAAGGCACAAAAACTAATAAGAAAAGGTTACTATGCTGTTCTAGCACACGTCGAGAAAGTACAAACTGAAGAAAAGAGCATCAATGATGTTCCCGTCGCAAAAGAATTTCCCGATGTATTTCCGAAAGAATTACCGGGACTACCTCCACATCGATCTGTTGAATTTCAAATAGATCTTGTGCCAGGAGCTGCACCAATAGCTCGTGCTCATTATAGACTCACACCCAACGAGATGAAAGAACTGCAAAGCCAACTGCAAGAACTATTAGAACGTGATTTCATTCGACCAAGCACATCACCATGGGGAGCTCCTATTTTGTTTGTCAAGAAGAAGGATGGTACATTTAGGTTGTGTATTGACTACAGAGAGTTGAACAAACTTACCATCAAAAACCGTTATCCACTGCCGAGAATTGACGACTTATTTGATCAACTACAAGGCTCGTCGATTTATTCGAAGATCGATTTACATTCTGGATATCATCAAATGCGAGTAAAGGAGGATGATATTCCAAAAACTGCTTTTAGGACGCGTTATGGTCATTATGAGTTTATGGTTATGCCGTTTGGATTGACTAACGCACCAGCTGTGTTCATGGACTTTATGAACCGAGTGTGTGGGCCATATCTTGACAAGTTTGTCATTGTTTTCATCGATGACATACTTATTTACTCAAAGAATGATCAAGAGCACGAAGAACATTTGAGAAAAATGCTAGAAGTATTGAGGAAAGAAAAATTGTACGCTAAGTTTTCAAAGTGTGCATTTTGGTTGGAAGAAGTTCAATTCCTCGGTCACATAGTGAACAAAGAAGGTATCCAGGTAGACCCGGTAAAGATCGAAACCGTTGAAAAGTGAGAAACCCCAAAAACTCCTAAGCATATACGTCAATTTTTAGGATTGGCTGGTTACTACAGAAGATTCATCCAAGATTTCTCCAAAATAGCAAAACCCTTGACTGTATTAACGCATAAAGGGAAGAAATTTGAATGGAAGGATGAACAAGAGAAGGCGTTTCAATTATTGAAGAAAAAGCTAACTACGGCACCTATATTGTCATTGCCTGAAGGGAATGATGATTTTTTGATTTATTGTGACGCATCAAAGCAAGGTCTCGGTTATGTATTAATGCAACGGACGAAGGTGATTGCTTATGCGTCTAGACAATTGAAGATTCACGAGCAAAATTATACGACGCATGATTTGGAATTAGGCGCGGTTGTTTTTGCATTAAAGACTTAGAGGCACTACTTATATGGGGTCAAAAGTATTATATATACCGACCACAAAAGTCTTCAACACATATTTAATCAGAAACAACTGAACATGAGGCAGCGTAGGTGGATTGAATTGTTGAATGATTACGACTTTGAGATTCGTTACCACCCGGGGAAGGAAAATGTGGTAGCCGACGCCTTGAGTAGAAAGGACAGAGAACCCATTCGAGTAAAATCTATGAATATAATGATTCACAATAACCTTACTACTCAAATAAAGGAGGCGCAACAAGGAGTTTTAAAAGAGGGAAATTTAAAGAATGAAATACCCAAAGGATAGGAGAAGCATCTTAATATTCGGGAAGATGGAACCCGGTATAGGGCTGAAAGAATTTGGGTACCAAAATTTAGAGATATGAGAGAAATGGTACTTAGAGAAGCTCATAAAACCAGATACTCAATACATCCTGGAACGGGGAAGATGTACAAGGATCTTAAGAAACATTTTTGGTGGCCAGGTATGAAAGCCGATATTGCTAAATATGTAGGAGAATGTTTGACGTGTTCTAAGGTCAAAGCTGAACATTAGAAACCATCAGGTCTACTACAACAACCTGAAATCCCGGAATGAAAATGGGAAAACATTACCATGGATTTCATTACTAAATTGCCAAGGACTGTAAGTGGTTATGATACTATTTGGGTAATAGTTGATCGTCTCACCAAGTCAGCACACTTTCTTCCAATAAGAGAAGATGACAAGATGGAGAAGTTAGCATGACTGGATTTGAAGGAAGTCGTCTCCAGACATGGAATACCAATCTCTATTATCTCTGATAGGGATGGCAGATTTATTTCAAGATTCTGGCAGACATTACAGCAAGCATTAGGAACTCGTCTAGACATGAGTACTGCCTATCATCCACAAACTGATGAGCAGAGTGAAAGGACGATACAAACGCTTGAAGACATGCTACGAGCATGTGTTATTGATTTCGGAAATAGTTGGGATCGACATCTACCGTTAGCAGAATTTTCCTACAACAACAGCTATCATTCAAGCATTGAGATGGCGCCGTTTGAAGCACTTTATGGTAGAAAGTGCAGGTCTCCGATTTGTTGGAGTGAAGTGGGGGATAGACAGATTACGGGTCCAGAGATCATACAAGAAACTACCGAGAAGATCATCCAAATTCAACAACGGTTGAAAACCGCCCAAAGTCGACAAAAGAGCTACGCCGACATTAAAAGAAAAGATATAGAATTTGAAATTGGAGAGATGGTCATGCTTAAGGTTGCACCTTGGAAAGGTGTTGTTCGATTTGGTAAACGAGGGAAATTAAATCCAAGGTATATTGGACCATTCAAGATTATTGATCGTGTCGGACCAGTAGCTTACCGACTTGAGTTACCTCAACAACTTGTAAATGTACATAACACTTTCCACGTCTCGAATTTGAAGAAATGTTTTGCTAAAGAAGATCTCACTATTCCGTTGGACGAAATCCAAATCAATGAAAAACTTCAATTCATTGAAGAACCCGTCGAAATAATGGATCGTGGGGTTAAAAGACTTAAACAAAACAAGATACCGATTATTAAGGTTCGATGGAATGCTCGTAGAGGACTCGAGTTCACCTGGGAGCATGAAGATCTGATGAAGAAGAAATACCCGCATCTATTTCCAGAAGATTCGTCAACACTTTCAACAGCTTAAAATTTCGGGACGAAATTTATTTAACGGGTAGGTACTGTAGTGACCCGAACTTTTCCATGATTTTATATATTAAATGAAATTGATATTTACATGATTAAATGTTTCCAACATGTTAAGCAATCAAACTTGTTAAGACTTGATTAATTGAAATAGGTTTCATATAGACAATTGACCACCCAAGTTGACCGGCGATTCACGAACGTTAAAACTTGTAAAAACTATAAGATGACATATATATGGATATATATATGGTTAACATGATATTATTATAAGTAAACATATCATTAAGTATATTAACAATGAACTACATATGTAAAAACAAGACTACTAACTTAATGATTTTGAAACGAGACATATATGTAACGATTATCGTTGTAACGACATTTAATGTATATATATCATATTAAGATATATTAATACATCATGATATCATGATAATGTAATAATTTAACATCTCATTTGATTTAATAAATAATGGGTTAACAACATTTAACAAGATCGTTAACCTAAAGGTTTCAAAACAACACTTACATGTAACGACTAACGATGACTTAACAACTTAGTTAAAATGTATATACATGTAGTGTTTTAATATGTATTCATACACTTTTAAAAGACTTCAAGACACTTATCAAAATACTTCTACTTAAAAAAATGCTTACAATTACATCCTCGTTCAGTTTCATCAACAATTCTACTCGTATGCAACTGTATTCGTACTCGTACAATACACAGCTTTTAGATGTATGTACTATTGGTATATACACTCCAATGATCAGCTCTTAGCAGCCCATGTGAGTCACCTAACACATGTGGGAACCATCATTTGGCAACTAGCATGAAATATCTCATAAAATTACAAAAATATGAGTAATCATTCATGACTTATTTACATGAAAACAAAATTACATATCCTTTATATCTAATCCATACACCAACGACCAAAAATACCTATAAACACTTTCATTCTTCAATTTTCTTCATCTAATTGATCTCTCTCAAGTTCTAACTTCAAGTTCTAAGTGTTCTTCATAAATTCTACAAGTTCTAGTTACATAAAATCAAGAATACTTTCAAGTTTGCTAGCTCACTTCCAATCTTGTAAGGTGATCATCCAACCTCAAGAAATCTTTGTTTCTTATAGTAGGTTATCATTCTAATACAAGGTAATAATCATATTCAAACTTTGGTTCAATTTCTATAACTATAACAATCTTATTTCAAGTGATGATCTTACTTGAACTTGTTTTCGTGTCATGATTCTGCTTCAAGAACTTCGAGCCATCCAAGGATCCGTTAAAGCTAGATCCATTTTTCTCTTTTCCAGTAGGTTTATCCAAGGAACTTAAGGTAGTAATGATGTTCATAACATCATTCGATTCATACATAAAAAGCTATCATATTCGAAGTGGTAAACTAGTAATCACTAGAACATAGTTTAGTTAATTCTAAAATTGTTCGCAAACAAAAGTTAATCCTTATAACTTGACTTTTAAAATCAAATAAACACATGTTCTATATCTATATGATATTCGAACTTAATGATTTAAAACCTGAAAACACGAAGAACACTGTAAAACCGGACATATGCCGTCGTAGTAACACCGCGTGCTGTTTTGGGTTAGTTAATTAAAAACTATGATAAACTTTGATTTAAAAGTTGTTCTTCGGGGAAAATGATTTTTCTTATGAACATGAAACTATATCCAAAAAATCATGGTTAAACTCAAAGTGGAAGTATGTTTTCTAAAATGGTCATCTAGACGTTGTTCTTTCGACTGAAATGACTACCTTTACAAAAATGACTTGTAACTTGTATTTCCAACTATAAACCTATACCTTTTCTGTTTAGTTTCATAAAGTCAAGTTCAATACGAAACCGTGGCCGCTTAAATCTCAAAACGGATTAGAAACGAAGAAATGGAGAACAAAACAAAATCGGTAAAAACTACTCATTTTAGCTACGTGAAAATTGGTAACAAATCTATTCCAACCATAACTTAATCAACTTGTATTGTATATTATGTAATCTTGAGATACCATAGACACGTATACAATGTTTCGACCTATCATGTCGACACATCTATATATATTTCGGAACAACCATAGACACTCTATATGTGAATGTTGGAGTTACCTATACAGGGTTGAGGTTGATTCCAAAATATATATAGTTTGAGTTGTGATCAATACTAAGATATGTATACACTGGGTCGTGGATTGATTCAAGATAATATATATATCGATTTATTTCTGTACATCTAACTGTGGACAACTAGTTGTAGGTTACTAACGAGGACAGCTGACTTAATAAACTAAAAACATCAAAATGTATTAAAAGTGTTGTAAATATATTTTGAACATACTTTGATATATATGTACATATTTGTTATAGGTTCGTGAATCGACCAGTGTCCAAGTCTTACTTCTCGACGAAGTAAAAATCTGTGAAAGTGAGTTATAGTCCCACTTTTAAAATCTAATATTTTTGGGATGAGAATACATGCAGGTTTTATAAATGATTTACAAAATAGACACAAGTACGTGAAACTACATTCTATGGTTGAATTATCGAAATCGAATATGCCCCTTTTTATTAAGTCTGGTAATCTAATAATTAGGGAACAGACACCATAATTGACGCGAATCCTAAAGATAGATCTATTGGGCCTAACAAACCCCATCCAAAGTACCGGATGCTTTAGTACTTCGAAATTAATATCATATCCGAAGGGTGTCCCGGAATGATGGGGATATTCTTATATATGCATCTTGTTAATGTCGGTTAACAGGTGTTCACCATATGAATGATTTTTATCTCTATGTATGGGATGTATATTGAAATATGAAATCTTGTGGTCTATTGTTACAATTTGTTATATATAGGTTAAACCTATAACTCACCAACATTTTTGTTGACGTTTAAAGCATGTTTATCCTCAGGTGAATATTAAGAGCTTCCGCTGTTGCATACTAAAATAAGGACAAGATTTGGAGTCCATGTTTGTATGATATTATGTAAAAACTGCATTCAAGAAACATATGTCGATGTAATATATTTCTATTGTAAACCATTATGTAATGGTCGTGTGTAAACAATATATTTTAGATTATCATTATTTGATAATCTACGTAATGCTTTTGAAACCTTTATTGATAAAATAAAGGTTATGGTTGTTTTAAAAATGAATGCAGTCTTTGAAAAACGTCTCATATAGAGGTCAAAACCTCGCAACGAAATCAATTAATATGGAACGTTTATAATCAATATGAACGGGACATTTCATTGACCTCTATATGATACATTTTACAAAACATTGCATTCGTTTTTAAAAGACAAACTTTCTTTACATCGAAAGTTGATGACATGCATACCATTTCATAATACATCCAACTATAATTGACTTAATAATAATCTTGATGAACTCGACAACTTGAATGCAACGTCTTTTGAAATAGGTCATGAATGAATCCAAGTAATATCTCTAATATGAGCAAATGCACATCGAAAGATTTCTTTCATACCTGAGAATAAACATGCTTTCAAGTGTCAACCAAATGGTTGGTGAGTTCATTAGTTTGTCATAAACATTCATTTCCATCATTTTAATAGACCACAAGATTTCAGGTATTTAATTGTACACGTAACCCGAGTACAAAATAACACGCGTAACCCTTGAATTAAAATTCATTCATATGGTGACCGCTTGATAAGCGAACTAACAGGATGCATATAGAATATCACCATCATTACGGGACTCTCATCGGATATGATAATCGAAGTACTAAAGCATTCGTAACCCGAATGGGACTTGTCGAGGTCCAAAGATCTATCTTTAGGATTCACGTCAATTGGTGGCAATTATAATAAACACCAATTCTTAGGCTACAAAGCTAAAAAGGGGCATATTCGATTCGATAATCCAACCATAGAATGTAGTTTCGATTACTTGTGTCTATTTCGTAAAACATTTATAAAAGCAGCGCATGTATTCTCAGTCCCAAAAATATATATTGCAAAAGCATTTAAAAAGGGAGCAAATGAAACTCACCATACTGTATTTTGTAGCAAAAATACATATGACGATATTTAACAAATGTAGGGTTGGCCTCGGATTCACGAACCTATATCATTTATATATATATATATATATATATATATATATATATATATATATATATATATATATATATATATATATATATATATATATATATATATTAACACATATAATTGTAATTGAGCAGGTATATAAATTTATTAGTTATATCATTTTTTATATTAATAATATATATATGTTTCATATATTCATTTTATATATGAAATATAAACTTTGTTATATCTATATATATATATATATATATATATATATATATATATATATATATATATATATATATATATATATATATATATATATATATATATATATATATATATATATATATATATATATATATCGTTTGTTTGTTAAAATATAGTAATTATAATAATACTAATATAATTTTAAAAATGGTAAAAATAGTTATAATACTTAATATTGCTAATAAAGGTAATAATGTTAATGACTCTGTTATTGACAATAATAACGATATTAATAATAATAACTATAAAAATATTAAATTTTTCGTTAATAATTGTTGTGAATATAATTTTATTAATTACATAATAATATTACTCAGGTTAGTATAAATAATAATTCTTAAAATCATATGAGTGATAATAATAAATAATATTTATATAAATGTTAATGATAATAATAACAAGTTTAGTTATGATAATAATTATAATACGTGTCAAAATAACAATAATTAATAATAATAATAATAATAATAATAATAATGATAATCATAAATAAAAATCTTAATCTCCATCATACATAAATATAATACTACCATAATGATAATACTTAGTTATAATAATAATAATAATTATAATTGTAACTATATTTATAATAATAAGAATATTTGATAGTTAATGTTTGTATTAGTAATAACATATTAATAATAATATACTTACTATAATTATAATAGTGATAATAAATAATAAATAACAATACTAATAATTATAACATTAATAATAATAACAATACTAATAATAAATAAAATTTTTATTAAAAGTACTACCTTCTAAGGCTTTTGTAAAAAGAGTGGCACCGAACCAGGATCGAACCTGAGACCTCACGATAACCCAACACCCCTTATAACCATTCGATCCAATGTGTTTTTTTTGATATTTTTATTACCCTATATATATATATATATATATATATATATATATATATATATATATATATATATATATATATATATATATATCTGTTTCTTCCTGCCTACATTCCTTCTTCTTCATTCAACTTTATAATCGATCAGAGGTCCAGATTTTTTTAACAATAAATTACTTATTAATTTTTTAGGATTTACACTTGATACAGAAAATGACTAATTTTTGATGAAATCAATTAAAACAAAAAAAAAATGACAGAAGTTGTAACTGGTTCGTAGAACACGACATGAACTTCAATTTGATTTCGCATTTTTAGTACGTTTTAGACCCAGATTCCTGAACGAAATAAGTTTTAATTTGTTACTGGAAACGTTATAGACCTTTAATTTATCTTAAAACACAACAAGGAACTTGAATTTTTATGAAGAACAATGGTTTGACTTTTTAATTATAACTTTGACTTACAAAATTTGATTTCGATATGGAAAATTGAAGATTCAAACTTTGTAGGAAGATTAAATGAGAGATTCCTAACACTTCTCCATTTATACATTTTGAAAATTTGTTTTAAATCGAGTTCTTGATAGAATGACCCAATAACAGAGAACGTTGTGGGTTTATTTTTAATTTTCTGTTTTATGTTTCTGTTTTTATTCACACTGCACTAGTTGATGATTATATAAAGGTTAAGTTATTTTATGACAGCTAAATCGAATCAATTAAGTTTGGTTTGTAGCTTAATGGTGGTCGACAATGAATCGTACACAGAAGAAGAAGGACAAGAAAAACTGATAAAAAAATAAAAGGAACGTTCAATGTTAATTGCTAACAATAAATTTTGGATACATCTGATTGGCTTCCGAATCTTTCTTCAAGATAATAAACATGAGAAGATTTTTAGAGTGTGATGTTAAATAGAATACCCCTTTATTCGTATATTTATGGGTATAAATCAGTGTTTGTGTAAATATATATATATATATATATATATATATATATATATATATATATATATATATATATATATATATATATATATATATATATATATATATATATATATATATATATATATATATATATATTATGTATATGTATTTATATATGTATACTTGTATTTCGTATATGCATCTGTATTAAGTATATATATATATATTTGTATGTTAATTATATAAAGAAACAAAATAATATTCATTATATTAGTATATCATATTAATTTTATTAATAATATTGAAACTAATAAAAATAGAAATAATAATGATAATATATCAATAAGATTAATAATTAATAATATTAATTATTTTTATAATAATCTAATAATAATAAGAACAATGACAAAAGTAATAATATTAATAATTTGAAATAACGATAATAATATTAATAATAACAATAATAATAATAATAATAATAATAATAATAATAATAATAATAATAATAATAATAATAATAATAATAATAATAATAATAATAATAATAATAATAATAATAATAATAATAATAATAATACAAATAATACTTAATAATGATATTGCTAATAATAACTTTTAATCATTAAAATGATGGTATTAATAACAGTCACAGTATTATTAATAATCGTGATAATTAATTAAATGTTAATCAAAATAATGATATAAATACAATAATAAAATAATTTACATGTATCAATTTTCTTATTAATAATATTAATAATACTGATTTTGGTATTAATATTTATTTAAATAATAATGAAAATAATAATCACAATAATTTAACTTAGGATTTCTTTCAATATACTTTATATATTCAAAATAATAAATTTCAATTATTTTATATTATCTATCATAATAACTAAATCACTAAATAGTTCATTAATTTATTATGTATAATTATTTACATATATAATTATCCATATAAACATTTCTGTTTATAATTACAGGTTCGTGAATCGTCGGGAATAGTCAAAGGTCAAATAAACTTATGAAACAATTCAAAATTTTTGAGACTCAACCTAACAGCCTTTTCTTATCGTGTCAAAAATATTAAATCGTTTCGAGAGTTTGATTTAAATTTAGTCGTAAATTTCCGGGTCATCACAATACCTACCCGTTAAAGAAATTTCGTCCCCGAAATTTGATCGAGGTCGTCATGGCTAACAGTAAGAATGTTTTCCTGACGATTATGAGCTGATAAATAGAATTTTATCATCATTGAGTAATACAGATAAAACAATTCGATTAATCGAAGCGTACGAGTGAAGTTATCACAAAAGAGTGAAAATGAGTAAATGAAGATTTGACTTAGCTTTTGACGTAGTTGATGTCGAACGAGGTGTATATAAAATAGCTTATTATTTTACTAGAAAATACTATTAAATACGATACAATTTTACACAAGATATTTATTTATTTATAGAATGGATATACTTAAACCTTGCTACAACACTTATAGGCAGTGTACCTAATCGTACAGTAGTGTAGTTTTTAGTAAGTCCGGTTCGTTCCACAGGGAGATCTTTAAGCAAAGCTCAACGCTATATTAGTTTACTTTTATAAAAATACAAATATATATATAAGTAATATTATTATTATAAAGAGGGGTTTTTACCGTTTAATGACCGGTTTGTCGATTTTAAAACTTTAGTCGCAGTTAAAACCTAATGTAAAATATAAAATAAATACAAGACTTTAAATTAAAGCGTAAAGTAAATAACGATAATGAAATTGCGAATAATAAAAATGCGATAAAAATTAAATTGCGATAATTAAAAAGTACGATAATTAAAAGTGCGATAAAATGAAATAACAATAAATAAAAGTGCGATAATTAGAAGTGCAATTAAATATAAAATAAAGGAAATAAAATATGATATAAAAGAATTATGCTTATTTAAACTTCCGTAATCATGATGTTTGACGTGTTGATTTTAGTTTTATGCCCATGGGTTAATTGTCCTTTGTCCTGGATTATTCAATATGTCCGTCTGGTTTTTGTCCATAACAGTCCATCAGTCATAAATATAAAGTGCAAGTGTCCTTGTCAAATTATTATTATACCCGAAGTTAAATATTCCAACTAATTGGGGATTCGAATTGTAACAAGGTTTTAATACTTTGTTTAATGAATACACCAGGTTATCGACTGCGTGTAAACCAAGGTTTTACTACTTTGTTAACAATTACACCAATTACCCTTGAATGTAATTTCACCCCTGTTTTAATTATTCTAGTGGCTATTAATCCATTCCCGTGTCCGGTTAAATGAACGATTATTCGTACATATAAATACCCCGCCCATCGTGTCCGATCGAGTGTATATGGTAATTTATAGGGACGCCCAATTGTAAATCTTTATATTAACATTAACAAACTTTCATTTAGTTAAACAAATATAAAGCCCATTAATAGCCCATAGTCTAGTTTCCACAAGTGTCGTTCTTTTGTCCAAACCCCAATTATGGTACAAAGCCCAATTACCCAATTTTAGTAATTAGCCCAACATCATGATTACTTCGTTTTAAATAAGCATAATAATAACTTAGCTACGAGACATTAATATAAAAAGGTTGAACATAACTTACAATGATTAAAAATAGCGTAGCGTTACACGGACAGAATTTCGACTTACACCCTTACAACATTCGCTAACATACCCTTATTATTAGAATTATAATTAAAATTAAAATATAAATTATAAATATAAATATATTTACGTTGTGAAGAGGAAGAGAAAAAGGATGTCTTAAACTCGTCAGAAAACTGGCTTTTTATAGGACCTGACCAGCAATCTCACACCATGCGACTCGCATGGTTTTGTGCTTCTGGCCATGCGAGTCGCATGGCCACCCTGGATCCAGCCAAATGCTTTTGTTTTCTTCTTTGTCGACGTAATATAATAATAATAATATATATAATATATAATTATATATAATTATATATATATTATATTATATTCTTGTGCATAGTAGACTAGATATCTTTGGTCCGTTGCGTCGGGCGTTTCTTCTTGGCTCAGGTCCCGGTTCCGGATTTTCGGACGTCCTCGCGTATTATTTTAAATCGCGTACTTTGCGTTCCGCAACTTGTACTTTTGTCATTTTGAGACGTTCCTTATCAATATTTTGAACCTTTTTAATTGTATCTTGTACTTTTTAGCTCTTTGGACCTTTTTGTCTTCAATTTGTCGAATCTGTCTTTTGTCTTCACCTTTTATTATTTAAACGAATATCACTTATAAATAGAACAATTGCAACTAAAAGCTTGTCTTTCTTGAGGAATAATGCTATGAAATATATGTTCGTTTTTAGCATTATCAAATATTCCCACACTTGAGCGTTGCTTGTCCTCAAGCAATATTGTCTTTAAATACTAGAATCACTTCTTTATTCTTCACACTTTGTACATCAGTGATTTCTATACGGCGGTATAAACAATGGTAGTAACGATATGGTTTACAGTCCCACATGACTATAAAAATTTAGATCCATTAAGGAAATTGGATCTTTATGAAAACATTTGATCTTTCGAAATCTAGTTTTTTTTACCCTAGATAAGTTTTCCGGAATAACCCTTTACCGGTGTTTGCAAAATATTTTTGTGGGTTTGGTGGGTTTCAGATTTGAAAATTTTAGCTCAAAACTTGCGGTTTTGTGTCACCCACTTGCTAACCTTGTATTTGGAAAGCAACACGTCCAGTTTACTTGTTCCGTATATTACCTTTCGGTAAACTACCGTCCGGTTGTAAAGGAAAGCGTTGAACAAGCAACTGTTAAGGCAATGTCTCGTGACATGCTTTTGATTATGGCCTATAACGTGTCGGACGCAATTACTATCCTTGGTAGGAGCAATAGTAAAGCTCACCCTTATAATTTGTCGGTTTGGCACAAGGTCCTGTCTTTGACCATGTTATGCAACCACCGTTCTTACGGTTGACACCCGATTTAGTTCAGGTGACCTAATGAATTCCAGGTGAATTCCTAGGATTTTACGTTCAATGGTAATGAACGCATTGAAAATAGGGTTTTCAGAAAACAAATCGGTTTATAATTTTTTATCAAAATATTTTCTCGTTCAAGCTCGAGTTTAGATATCATTGAATTCCATGAGTTTGAATTCTCAATCTTTAAGGTCAATCTCTAGGATTGAGTAATATCAGTCTTAAAAGCTGATTTTTAATCTTTAAGGAGATTATCCTTTCTGGGGATCTGATTCATTAGTCTTATCCAGCTAATTTGCACGGTGCCCCCCCATTGTACTTGATAAATCCTTCTCATGGTTAGGATAAATCTGACCACTTGGCGACCCTGTTTAATGCTGAGGTCCGTGGATTTCCTGCTGATTTTAGTGATGACTTTTCTAAATTTTTCGTCAACCTACAGCTGGTCTGAACGACAACTTCATGACCTAAATCAAGAAGCGCGTGTCTTTTTCGGAAGACTTTACTTCCTTTTAATGATGGAATTGATTCATCGTGTAGATCCATCTCTTCTTTTCTTTCATCGGGTAAAACAGTTTAGTTTAGTTCAAAGCAAAAGTATTTTCAGTTATTTGTTACAAATATATGTGGCATATGTTTAAAATAACTTGGTAAATTTTCCCACACTTGGCTTTTTATTTTTCTTTTTATCGTCCTCTATTCCATTTTAAATGAATTTTAACATTTTAGTTTGTTTCTCAATTTATGTCCTTTCCTAGGTAACAATAATTTCGGTGTTAAAACCTAGTTTTATCGTTCATAAATATGTATAAACATGATTTGAATTCATTTAATTGAAAATTTTGAAAAATTTTACTAGAATTGGGTAGTCAGTATATAAGACTAGGGCTGTTCTTTTTTATCAGAGAGCACTAGATTCTAATACAACTACTGCTTTACTAGTATTTTTTCTTAATGGTAACCAAGTGTTTATAAAAATTTTTAAAAAATCCGAAAGAATTTAACCCCTTCCCACACTTAAGATCTTGCAATGCCCTCATTTGCAAGAAATCAGTAACAATTTAAATTATTGAGGGTGATTTGTGTGAAAATTAGTAAATTTTTACCAAAGTTTCCAAATATATTGGCGTTTGTTTGCTGAATGATAAATGGTGCACATCATTTGTTCATTCCGTCTTGTTGTTATTTCACATATATTTTGCATCATTGTCGTCAAAATTACTTGCTTTTGCTGAACTTAATGCCAGTCTTTTTGTAGCGATTGTTTTAAAAGCTAAGATTTTTGGGTTTTTTAATGTTTTTGGCATACTTTAAATCAATAAGATTAAAAATAATGATAATAAAAGTTCTCGTCCCTCCCTCGGGTAAAGCAATTTCGGTTCAGAGACCTAGTCTTCAACTTACGACGAATTTTAAAAATCATATTCTTAACTTAATGAGATAAAGTAAATTTTTGTTTTTAAATTCACACAACATAAATATAAAATTCAAAATTAAAAATTAAAAAATTCACACCAAACTTAAAATTTGAAATGCATAAAATTAAAAATTAATATTTTAAAAATTAAAAATTCACACCAAACTTAATTTAAAAATTCATAAATTCATACCAAACTTATATTAATTTTTCAAATATTTACAATTTTAAAAATATTGTTTTTACAAAGTTTACAATATTAATTTAAGATTTAAATATTAATTTTAAAAACATGGTAAAAATAAATTTAAAAATCTTTTTGTCTTTTTATCCCACTTTAATCAATCAAATATTATCAAAAATATGCGCCCCTCTTTTCGGTAAAGTAATTTCGGTTCCAAGACCTAATTTAACTCATGACGAATTTTTTGAAATATTTTGGTTTGATTGTTTAAAGATATTTATACCTTAAGAATAAACGTTAAATTTCGCAGTGATGTAATAAAATTTTGAACGATATCAATAATTTCGGTCGCCAAACCTAATTTTATTTAATACCAATTTAATACTTTTTAGCGAACAAATTAGCGTTTATTATCAAAAGGTTAAAAATAAAAATAAAAATAAAAATAAAAACTGTACAGACATACCTGTGAAATAGATTTCTTAGTTATATGATCTATTATATTCATAAGATAGTCGGTTTAATTGGTCTTCCATGGCTGCATAGGCGTAACCTCGAGCATTCATTGTCTTTTTTTCTAAACATATGAACGGTCCGTCTCTGCATAAAGTAACAAATTCGGTATTTGAATAGGTTTGATTATTTGAACATTTACCTCCATGTGACCATTTTCCGCATTTGTGACATTTTTCTAGGTGTCGTGCTCTTCTTTTCGCTGCGGATTTTGATTTTCCTTTACCAAATTGTAACTTATTATCTTCACATCTGGATCCTTTTCTAACTCCGTCCATTCTTTCTCTGATTACTGATACTATTTCACTCGGGAGTATGTCATTATTACGTTTAGTGATCAAAGCGTGTAGCATTAGACCATGGTTTAGTTCACAGGCAGTCTTCATTTTGTAAAAACCCAAAAAAAAATAAAAATTCAGAATGGGGGGAGAAGACTAGTTCTTTAGGGTCTGCTAGGGAAAGACCATACGTGTTCCATTTTCGAGAACTACACGAAAACAGACAATCTAACTCTAACAGAAATACTTATTATCCTTTAAAGACTTGATTCTCCCCACACTTAGTTAGCTGTGGTGTCGAAATTGTGATTAACTTCGTTGTCGACTTCCATCGGACCATGTATGTAATGTTTAACTCTGTGACCATTAACTTTAAATTCAATCCCATTTGAATTTATTAATTCTATCGTTCCGTATGGGAAAACTCTTTTGACTATGAATGGTCCAGACCATCTTGATTTCAATTTTCCAGGAAATAGCTTGAATCGTGAATTGAAAAGAAGAACTCTGTCTCCTTCTTTAAATTCTTTTGAACTTCTGATTCTTTTATCATGCCATTTCTTCGTTCTTTCTTTATAGATTAACGAATTTTCGTATGCTTCATGTCTTAATTCTTCTAATTCGTTTAGTTGACTTAATCGTAGACGTCCAGCTTCATGTAAATCAAGATTACATGTCTTCAAAGCCCAAAATGCTTTGTGTTCAATTTCTACTGGAAGATGACATGCTTTTCCATAAACAAGTCTAAAAGGTGTGGTTCCAATTGGAGTTTTGTAGGCTGTTCTAAAAGCCCAGAGTGCATCCTCCAATTTAATGGACCATTCCTTCGGATTTGATCCTACGGTTTTCTCTAGAATACGTTTTAAAGCTCGGTTGGTATTTTCAACTTGTCCACTTGTTTGTGGATGATATGCGGTGGAGATTTTATGAGTTACTCCATATCTTTTAAGAACTTTTTCAAGTTGATTATTACAAAAATGAGTACCCCGATCACTTATTAAAGCTTTCGGTGTTCCAAACCTTGCAAAAAGACGTTTTAAAAAGTTGACTACAACTCGTGCATCGTTAGTTGGGAGAGCTTGTGCTTCCGCCCATTTAGATACATAATCAATGGCTACGAGTATATATAAATTATTATGAGATTTTGGAAATGGACCCATAAAGTCAATACCCCAAATGTCAAATACTTCACATACTTGGATGACATTTTGTGGCATTTCATCACGTTGACTTATTTTTCCGGCCCTTTGACATGCATCACAGGATTTGCAAAGAAGGTGTGCGTCTTTGTAAATTGTAGGCCAATAGAATCCAGCTTCATAAACTTTTCTTGCTGTTAGTTGAGGCCCATAATGCCCTCCTGTTGGTCCTGTGTGACAATGGTTTAAAATTTTACTCGCTTCATCTCCAAATACACATCGGCGTATTATTCCATCGGGACAACTTTTAAACAGATGTGGATCTTCCCAGAAATAGTGTTTTATATCACTGAAGAATTTCTTTCGTCTTTGGTACGATAATCCTTTTTCAAGGAATCCACAAACTAAGTAGTTTGCATAGTCTGCAAACCATGGGATTTCTTTATAATCTATCTTCAATAGATATTCATCAGGAAAGTTGTCTTGTATGGCCGATTCATTTAGAACTTCTAATTCGGGATTTTCAAGACGAGAAAGATGATCAGCGGCGAGATTTTCTGCTCCTTTTTTATCTCGGATTTCAATATCAAACTCTTGTAAGAGTAAGATCCAACGGATTAATCTTGGTTTAGCATCTTGTTTTGAAAATAGGTATCTAAGAGCAGAATGGTCGGTATAGACCACCGTTTTTGCTAGAACGAGATATGATCGAAATTTGTCAAAAGCAAAGACAATAGCAAGGAGTTCTTTTTCAGTAGTTGTATAGTTCGTTTGTGCTCCTTGTAATGTCTTACTAGCATAATATATAGGTTGAAATCGTTTTTCAATCCTTTGTCCTAAAACGGCTCCCATTGCAAAATCACTTGCATCGCACATTAGTTCAAATGGTAGATTCCAATTTGGTGTTATCATGATCGGTGCATTAGTGAGTTTTTCTTTAAGAATATTAAAAGATTTGATACATTCATCTGAAAAGATGAATGGCGCATCCTTTTCTAGGAGTTTATTCATAGGAGTGGCAATTTTAGAAAAATCTTTTATGAAACGTCGGTAAAAACCGGCATGCCCTAGAAAACTCCTAACTCCTCTAACATTTGTGGGATGTGGAAGTTTAGCAATTACATCTACTTTAGCTCTATCCACTTCAATTCCTTCTTTTGAAATTTTATGTCCAAGAACGATGCCTTCTTTAACCATGAAATGGCATTTCTCCCAATTAAGTACTAGATTTGATTTTTCGCATCTAATTAGCATTCGTTCCAGATTAACTAGACATGATTTAAATGTATCACCGAAGACTGAAAAGTCATCCATGAATACTTCCATGCATTCTTCTATCATGTCATGAAAAATCGCCATCATACACCTTTGAAAGGTTGCAGGGGCGTTGCAAAGTCCAAATGGCATTCTTTTGTAAGCAAAAGTACCATAAGGGCACGTGAATGTGGTTTTCTCTTGATCTTCGGGTGCTATTGGAATTTGAAAATATCCGGAAAATCCATCTAGAAAACAATAGTAACTATTTCCGGCTAATCTTTCCAACATTTGATCTATGAAAGGTAAGGGAAAGTGATCTTTTCTGGTGGCGTCATTTAATTTTCTATAATCAATACATACACGCCATCCTGTTACAGTCCTAGTAGGAATAAGCTCATTTTTCTCATTTGTGATGACAGTCATGCCACCCTTCTTAGGTACGCATTGAACTGGACTTACCCATGGACTATCAGAAATTGGATATATCAAACCTGCATCTAGCAGTTTAATAATCTCTTTCTTAACTACATCTTGCATATTAGGATTTAGTCTTCGTTGGCGTTGCACATACGTTTTATGACCTTCTTCCATAAGGATTTTATGTGTGCAATACGAAGGACTTATTCCTTTAATATCATGAATCTTCCATGCAATGGCTGGTTTATGAGCTTTCAACACAGAAATGAGTTGTGATTTCTCATTTTTAGTAAGAGAAGACGATATTATTACAGGTAATTCAGATTCACCATGTAAATAAGCGTATTCCAAATGGTTTGGAAGTGGCTTTAACTCTAATTTTGGAGGTTCTTCTATCGATGATTTATATCGATATCTGTCTTCTTCTTTTAGCATTTGAATTTCTTCTGTTGTTGGTTCATATCCATTAGCTATAAGTGTAGCTAACATTTCGGCTTCATCAATTGGTTCATTACCTTCTCCTAAAGAACATTCTCCTGTTCCTTGTAATTCTGGAAATTCTTCTAATAATTCTGCATGTGCATCTATAGTTTGAATATAATAACATGTATCATCTGCAGATTGTGGTTGTTGCATTGCTCTATCAACTGAAAAGGTAACACTCTCATCCTCTATACTTAGGGTCAGTTTCTTACCGAACACGTCTATCATTGCTTTAGCCGTGTTTAAGAATGGTCTTCCTAATATGAGAGGAACTTGAGAATCTTCTTCCATGTCCAGAACAACAAAATCTACTGGGAATACTAAAGTACCAACTTTAACTAGCATGTTCTCCATTATCCCTCTAGGATATTTTATTGATCGGTCGGCTAGTTGTATGCTTATTCTTGTTGGTTTTAATTCTCCAAGGTCTAGTTTAGCGTATAGTGAATACGGCATTAGATTTATACTAGCACCTAAATCAGCCAATGCTTCTATTGAACTAAGACTACCCAGAAAACATGGAATTGTGAAACTTCCTGGATCAGATAGTTTTTCTGGTATCTTATTCAACAGCACTGCTGAACAATTAGCATTCATAGTAACAGCCGAGAGTTCTTCCATTTTCTTTCTATTCGTGATTAGATCTTTCAAGAATTTAGCATACCTTGGCATTCCTGAAATCACATCAATGAAAGGAAGATTTACATTTATCTGTTTAAACATATCCAAGAATTTGGATTGCTCGGCTTCAAGTTTTTCTTTCTTCATTTTACTCGGATAAGGAAGTGGTGGTTGGTATGGTTTAACATAAGGTTTATCCTTAACTGTGTTATCTTCATTAACCTTTTCAACTACCGGTTCTTGTTCCTTATCTTGATCAGGTTGTGGTTCTTGTGGAGTAGGAATAGTTTCATCAGAAGTTACAGGTATTTCAGGTGGTTTAAGTGTTGTACCACTTCTTGTGGTAATAGCTTTAGCTGTTTCATTCCGGGGGTTAGCATTTGTATCACTAGGTAGACTTCCCGGTTTTCTTTCACCTATTAACCTTGCTAGGTTACTTACTTCTTGTTCCAGATTTTGAATAGAAGCTTGTTGATTTCTAAATGCTTGAGCATTTTGTTCATTGGTTTGTTTTTGAGATGTGAAAAACTGCGTTTGAGTTTCAACTAGCTTCGTCATCATATCTTCTAAATTCGGCTTTTTATCTTCGGTTTGTTGTGGTGGTTTGTTTTGAAAATTCGGTCTTTGCTGATTGTAAGTATTATTGGATACTTGTTGATTGCTAGGACCTTGTTGGTTGTTGTATGGAATATTTCGGTTATAATTCTGGTTTTGATTGTAAATCGGTCTTGGCGGTTGATAATTATTCTGATAATTATTTCCAGGCCTTTGGTTTATGTATGAAATATTCTCTCTTTGTTCCATTGTTAATTCAATGCTGAGACAATCTTTTGTCAAATGTGGTCCTCCACACTGCTCACAACTAATTCGTATAGCATGAATATCCTTAGTCATCTTTTCCATTCGTCTCTCGAAAGCATCTATCTTTGCCGAAATGGAATCTAAGTCATGGCTAGAATCGGCTCTAGCTGCTTTAGATGATCTAATGATATCTTTTTCTTGGTGCCACTCATGTGAGTGGGAAGCAGTATTATCAATAATTTTGTAAGCATCAGTTTCGGTTTTCTTCATAATAGAACCACCAGCTGCTATATCTATGTCTTTTCTTGTAGTGATGTCGCATCCTTGGTAGAATATTTGTACTATTTGACAAGTGTCTAAACCATGTTGCGGACATCCTCTTAACAATTTTCCATATCTTGTCCACGCCTCATATAGAGTTTCATTTGGCTTTTGTGTGAACGTAACAATTTCTGCTTGAAGTCTTACGGCTTTAGATGCAGGAAAGAATTGTTTAAGAAATTTGTCAATTAAAACGTCCCATGTATCGATCGCCCCTTCTGGTAACGATTCCAACCAATCTTTGGCTTCTCCCTTTAAAGTCCAGGGAAATAACATGAGATATATCTGTTCATCCTCCACTTCTCGGATTTTAAATAGTGTGCAGATCCTATTAAAGGTACGTAGATGTTCATTTGGATCTTCCTTCGGCGCACCACTAAATTGGCATTGATTAGTCACCATGTGTAGAATTTGTCCTTTGATTTCATAATCTGGCGCATTAATGTCTGGATGAGTAATTGCGTGACCTTGGCCAGTGCGTTTAGCTCTCATTCGGTCTTCCATACTTAAAGGTTCCAGATTCTCCATAATTGAATTTGTTGAATCGGTATCACTAGATGGTTCTGATTTAATAGTTCGTTCCTCAACAATCTCTGTTTGAATGATTGGTGGTTCCGGAGGAAAGTTTAATGGTTCAGGATCTATGAACCGTTCCTGAATATTTTCTGGATTCTCAATTGTGAGGTTTGTTTCAAAAACTGGATTATCGGAAATTTGAACTGAAGTACTTGGTCGACTTGATGACGATTCTAAAGAAAAATCAACGGCGGTTATATTTGTTAAACGATGTCTTGATCGAGTTACAGGTGGTGAACGTACAAAAGGTGGTGAACGTCTTGCTCGGTGCATTCACTGAATATCTTATTAGTTTTTAAAAGGAAAGAAAAATTATAATAAGTTATCCAATCAATAGACTTTTCTGATTTTGCCCACGTTTCGAATAGCCAAAAGATGCAGCAGAGGGGCAGGATTCGTTTGGTCTCAATATAATTGAGGACTGTTTGGCTCCAATAACCCGGTCCACGTACAAATCCAACTATTACTACGAACCAGAAAATTTTGATGTCTATTAATTTAACCACTCAAAATAAATTTTCGTAATTTTAAGAAATTTAGATAAGAAGTAGAATAAATTCTAAGTCCTAAAACTAGAATAGCGAGAAATAAGAGAGAAAAAGAGTTCGTCGAAAAAGGTCGAAAAAGAAAAAAAATATGGTTGAAAATAAAAGGTGACGGAAAAATAAAAGAAACTTATAACAACTTAAAAATATTTAACTAATTTAACCTTATTACTACAACTAACTTAAAATTATAATCGCAAATTGAAATTACTAATTGGAATGATAATTGATACATAGTAAAAGGTCTAAAAATATTAAAGCTTACAGGAAAAACTAAATCCCAAATGGAAATAACTTAAAAAGAAACTAAAACTTAAAAAGGCGTCGCAAAATTCTAAAGCACCTAAATCTTAGTCTAAAGAAAAAGCACTTAAGGAATTCTACGGCAAAGCCTAAAAATCTAGGAGTAAAAATAACTATAGCAAAAACTAAGTTTAAAATTAAATATGAGCGAAAAATACAAAAGTTACGCTACAACGATTAAAAAGGGACAAAATATTAAAAGAAATAAAAAGTGATAAAAAAAATACAATTTTTATTAAAATATTATTTTTATATTAATTATATTAAAGTATTAAGTTTTAAATATAATAAAACTTAATTAAAAGTAATTAATTAAACTAAAATCTTAATTAATAATAATAAATCAAATTAGGGTTTAATATAATAATAATATATTATACTCCGTAATTAATGCGTTTTTAGGGTTCAGATGTGGTCCTGTCAGACCCATCATGCGAGTCGCATGATTTAAGCCGGGGGGTCATGCGACTCGCATGGTCACCCTGAACTGGTTCAATTTGTCTGGTTCAAATGACAGGTCACGGAAATTATTTAATATTTATTTTCTTTTTTTTTTTTTTTTCTGTTTTAAATTTAAATAAAATATATATATGTAATTAAAATAAAAACTTAAAAATAAACTTAAAATACTTTATAATTTTGTAGAAATAAAAGAAAAACTTAAAAATGTAATTAAAATATTTTTTTTTTTTTTCGATTTTAAAAACCCCTTTTTTTTTTTTTAAACAAAAATATAAATTTTACAAAAACTAATTATAACTTAAAAATTAAAAATATGGCGTTTCGCTTTGGCGAATGACTCCCCGGCAGCGGCGCCAAAAATACTTGCTGTCGAACGAGGTGTATATAAAATAGCTTATTATTTTACTAGAAAATACTATTAAATACGATACAATTTTACACAAGATATTTATTTATTTATAGAATGGATATACTTAAACCTTGCTACAACACTTATAGGCAGTGTACCTAATCGTACAGTAGTGTAGTTTTTAGTAAGTCCGGTTCGTTCCACAGGGAGATCTTTAAGCAAAGCTCAACGCTATATTAGTTTACTTTTATAAAAATACAAATATATATATAAGTAATATTATTATTATAAAGAGGGGTTTTTACCGTTTAATGACCGGTTTGTCGATTTTAAAACTTTAGTCGCAGTTAAAACCTAATGTAAAATATAAAATAAATACAAGACTTTAAATTAAAGCGTAAATTAAATAACGATAATGAAATTGCGAATAATAAAAATGCGATAAAAATTAAATTGCGATAATTAAAAAGTACGATAATTAAAAGTGCGATAAAATGAAATAACATTAAATAAAAGTGCGATAATTAGAAGTGCAATTAAATATAAAATAAAGGAAATAAAATATGATATAAAAGAATTATGCTTATTTAAACTTCCGTAATCATGATGTTTGACGTGTTGATTTTAGTTTTATGCCCATGGGTTAATTGTCCTTTGTCCTGGATTATTCAATATGTCCGTCTGGTTTTTGTCCATAACAGTCCATCAGTCATAAATATAAAGTGCAAGTGTCCTTGTCAAATTATTATTATACCCGAAGTTAAATATTCCAACTAATTGGGGATTCGAATTGTAACAAGGTTTTAATACTTTGTTTAATGAATACACCAGGTTATCGACTGCGTGTAAACCAAGGTTTTACTACTTTGTTAACAATTACACCAATTACCCTTGAATGTAATTTCACCCCTGTTTTAATTATTCTAGTGGCTATTAATCCATTCCCGTGTCCAGTTAAATGAACGATTATTCGTACATATAAATACCCCGCCCATCGTGTCCGATCGAGTGTATATGGTAATTTATAGGGACGCCCAATTGTAAATCTTTATATTAACATTAACAAACTTTCATTTAGTTAAACAAATATAAAGCCCATTAATAGCCCATAGTCTAGTTTCCACAAGTGTCGTTCTTTTGTCCAAACCCCAATTATGGTACAAAGCCCAATTACCCAATTTTAGTAATTAGCCCAACATCATGATTACTTCGTTTTAAATAAGCATAATAATAACTTAGCTACGAGACATTAATATAAAAAGGTTGAACATAACTTACAATGATTAAAAATAGCGTAGCGTTACACGGACAGAATTTCGACTTACACCCTTACAACATTCGCTAACATACCCTTATTATTAGAATTATAATTAAAATTAAAATATAAATTATAAATATAAATATATTTACGTTGTGAAGAGGAAGAGAAAAAGGATGTCTTAAACTCGTCAGAAAACTGGCTTTTTATAGGACCTGACCAGCAATCTCACACCATGCGACTCGCATGGTTTTGTGCTTCTGGCCATGCGAGTCGCATGGCCACCCTGGATCCAGCCAAATGCTTTTGTTTTCTTCTTTGTCGACGTAATATAATAATAATAATATATATAATATATAATTATATATAATTATATATATATTATATTATATTCTTGTGCATAGTAGACTAGATATCTTTGGTCCGTTGCGTCGGGCGTTTCTTCTTGGCTCAGGTCCCGGTTCCGGATTTTCGGACGTCCTCGCGTATTATTTTAAATCGCGTACTTTGCGTTCCGCAACTTGTACTTTTGTCATTTTGAGACGTTCCTTATCAATATTTTGAACCTTTTTAATTGTATCTTGTACTTTTTAGCTCTTTGGACCTTTTTGTCTTCAATTTGTCGAATCTGTCTTTTGTCTTCACCTTTTATTATTTAAACGAATATCACTTATAAATAGAACAATTGCAACTAAAAGCTTGTCTTTCTTGAGGAATAATGCTATGAAATATATGTTCGTTTTTAGCATTATCAGTAGTCACGTTTGAATTCCGAAATTTAAGGAATTTTAAAAGAAAATCTTCGAAATCCATAAGGTTTGATTCTTCGAGATTTATGGAATTTAAGATCTCTATAATTAAATGCGATTATCTGTTTCGATTGCTTTGTCTGATATTTTCACTATAAATGAACTTCTTCCGTTTCATTATTTTCACCACTCCAATACTTTCTTTCTCGATTCATACTTTCAATGATTATGAATATGCTTAATCCAACTCTGGTTCTTAACCTCATTCTGACTATCACAACAATCATTCTTCTATTCCAACTCTCACCAAAGGAATCTGTTTACTTCTACTTCGCTCTTGGGGTTATTGTATTTCTAATTCTCCCATGTCTTTATCTTGCTATATGTATTGATAAACACGGTTTGTAATTTCTGTGTTTGGGATTGACTTTATATTTCTTGTTAAGTTTTCAGAGCTCCATGCTCTTTTTCTCTTTCCGACTTCAATTCAAGCGAATAATGGTCCAGAACTCGTAGATGTAGAGCTTCGAATGATTATACCGTTCTAAGCACGAAAGAACGTAATAGCACGATTTGATTTGGTAAACTACCAGAATCACTAAGAATAGAACTATCAAGAATATACTTTCTTGATATGTTCAGAAGTTAAGCAGAATGAAAGAGTTATGTAATATGGCATATGACGACGTTATGATCTGTGAATCATCACGTTGCATTAGAAACTCAGCATGACTTACTCTAATTCATGATCAAGTGTCATTATATTATACTAATTCATGCATCAATTTCTTTACATCTCTCCAGGATTCATTCATAAATTAAATTTAGATTTTACAGAAGTTTCCAATATAATGAAACATAGGAAGCACGAAGAGGTATATAATTTCGGACGAGAATATTTATGAAAATATCCTCAGAATTATCGAAGATATTTATGATGATATTTTGGAATTTTCAAGTTTGAAGGTTGATGAAGGAAAATTTTCTGCAAGATTTTAACATGACTTCGGAGCAAGATATTCTCTAAAGATTTCAATGGATCCAGAATTACCTGGATTCTTTAAATATAGGGTATGGTCCTTGTATTTGTCCTTGGTCTCCTTCGTGGTTAGCTCAATCCATTTTCCAGTTCCAACTTTTCTGAGCTTTTCCAACATACTATTCTTTATCATCAAACTTCTGATGATTAAGGTCGTTGATGTTAAAGTAAAGGGGTACAAAATAGTTATATATTTACTACGAAATACTATTAAATACGATACAATTTTACACAAGATATTTATTTATTTATAGAATGGATATACTTAAACCTTGCTACAACACTTATAGGCAGTGTACCTAATCGTACAGTAGTGTAGTTTTTAGTAAGTCCGGTTCGTTCCACAGGGAATCTTTTTAAACAAAGCTTAACGCTATATTAGTTTACTTTTATAAAAATACAAATATATATATAAGTAATATTATTATTATAAAGGGGGGTTTTTACCGTTTAATGACCGGTTTGTCGATTTTAAAACTTTAGTCGCAATTAAAACCAAATGTAAAATAATAAATATAAATACAAGACTTAAATTAAAGCGTAAAGTAAATAACAATAATGAAATTGCGAATAATAAAAATGCGATAAAATAAACTTGCGATAATTAAAAAGTACGATAATTAAAAGTGCAATTAAATATAAAATAAAGGAAATTAAATATGAAATAAAAGAATTATGCTTATTTAAACTTCCGTAATCATGATGTTTGACGTGTTGATTTTAGTTTTATGCCCATGGGTTAATTGTCCTTTGTCCTGGATTATTTAATATGTCCATACGGATTTGTCCATAATAGTCCATCAGTCATAAATATAAAGAGCGAAAGCCTTCGTCAAATTATTCTTATTCCCGAAGTCAAATATTCCAACTAATTGGGGATTCGAATTGTAACAAGGTTTTAATACTTTGTTTAATGAATACACCAGGTTATCGACTGCGTGTAAACCAAGGTTTTACTACTTTGTTAACAATTACACCAATTACCCTTGAATGTAATTCACCCCTGTTTCAACAAGTCTATTAACTATTAATCCAGTTCCGTATCCGGTAAAATGAATAATTATTGGTATTTATAGATATCCCGCCCACCGTACCCAGTAAAGCGTATGTGGTTATATATAAATACGTCGAATTATAAGTTTGTATATTAAATTAACAAGGTATTGTTTAATTAATATAAAACCCATTAATAACCCATAGTCTAATTTCCACAAGTGTCGTTCTTTTATCCAAACCCCAATTATGGTACAAAGCCCAATTACCCAATTTTTGTAATTAGCCCAACATCATGATTACTTCGGATTAAATAAGCATAATAATAACTTAGCTACGAGACATTAAATTAAAAAGGTTGAACATAACTTACAATGATTAAAAATAGCGTAGCGTTACACGGACAGAATTTTGACTTACACCCTTACAACATTCGCTAACATACCCTTATTATTAGGATTTAAAATTAAAATATAAATTATATATATATTTTTACGTATATATTGAAAGAGAGATAGATATTAGATGGATTTTTACGATCAGAATGCGCGAGCTTTATAGGGAGATTCAGAAATTGGGGCTCCGCGACTCGCGGCCCTTTTGGCCTTCAAACTCCGCGAGTCGCGGAGTTTGTAAATACAGCTCACACAAGTTTGGCTCTTTGTTTACCGACGGTTTTATAAATAAATATAATATATTAAATAATTATAAGAATTATTTAAATATTATATTATATTTATGTGCATAGTTGACTTGTAATTTTTAGTCCGTTGCGTCGAGCGTTGAGAGTTGACTCTGGTCCCGGTTCCGGATTTTCGAACGTCCTTGCGTACAATTTAATATCTTGTACTTTGCGTTTTGAATCTTGTACTCTTGTAATTTCGAGACGTTTCTTATCAATAATTGGAACCTCTTTGATTGTATTTTGTACTTTTGAGCTTTTTGGTCGTTTGCGTCTTCAATTCGTCGAATCTATCTTTTGTCTTCACCTTTTATTATTTAAACGAATATCACTTGTAAATAGAACAATTGCAACTAAAAGCTTGTCTTTCTTGAGGAATAATGCTATGAAATATATGTTCGTTTTTAGCATTATCAAATATTCCCACACTTGAGCGTTGCTTGTCCTCAAGCAATATCGTCTTGAAATACTAGAATCACTTCTTTATTCTTCACACTTTGTACATCAGTGATTTCTATACGGCGGTATAAACAATGGTAGTAACGATATGGTTTACAGTCCCACATGACTATAAAAATTTAGATCCATTAAGGAAATTGGATCTTTATGAAAACATTTGATCTTTTGAAAATTAAATCTAGTTTTTACCCTAGATAAGTTTTCCGGAATAACCCTTTACCGGTGTTTGCAAAATATTTTTGTGGGTTTGGTGGGTTTCAGATTTGAAAATTTTAGCTCAAAACTTGCGGTTTTGTGTCACCCACTTGCTAACCTTGTATTTGGAAAGCAACACGTCCAGTTTACTTGTCCCGTATATTACCTTTCGGTAAACTACCGTCCGGTTGTAAAGGAAAGCGTTGAACAAGCAACTGTTAAGGCAATGTCCCCTGACATGCTTTTAATTATGGTCTATAACGTGTCGGACGCAATTACTATCCTTTGTAGGAGCAATAGTAAAGCTCACCCTTATAATTTTTTGGTCTGGCACAAGGTCCTGTCTTTGACCACTATGCAACCACCGTTCTTACGGTTGACACCCGATTTGGTTCAGGTGACCTAATGAATTCCAGGTGAATTCCTAGGATTTCACGTTCAATGGTAATGAACGCATTGAAAATAGGGTTTTCAGAAAACAAATCGGTTTGTAATTTTTATCAAAATATTTTCTCGTTCAAGCTCGAGTTTAGATATCATCGAATTCCATGAGTTTGTAATTCTCAATCTTTAAGGTCAATCTCAAGGATTGAGTAATATCAGGCTTAAAAGCTGATTTTTAATCTTTTAGGAGATTATCCTTTCTGGGGATCTGATTCATTAGTCTTATCAAGCTAATTTGCATGGTGCCCCCCATTGTACTAGATAAATCCTTCTCATGGTTAGGATAAATCTGACCACTTGGCGACCCTGTTTAATGCTGAGGTCCGTGGATTTCCTGCTGATTTTAGTGATGACTTTTCTAGATTTTTCGTCAACCTACAGCTGGTCTGGACGACAACTTCTTGACCTAAATCAAGAAGCGCGTGTCTTTTTCGGAAGACTTTACTTCCTTTTAATGATGGAATTGATTCATCGTGTAGATCCATCTCTTCTTTTCGTTAATCGGGTAAAACAGTTTAGTTTAGTCCAAAGCAAAAGTATTTTCAGTTATTTGTTACAGATATATGTGATACATGTTTTGAATAACTTGGAGAATTTTCCCACACTTGGCTTTTATTTTCCTTTTTATCGTCCTCTATTCCATTTTAGATGAATTTTAACATTTTGGTTTGTTTCTCAATTTATGTCCTTTCTGAGGTAACAATAATTTCGGTGTTAAAACCTAGTTTTATCGTTCACAAATATGTTTAAACATGATTTTGAGTTCATTTAATTGAAAATTTTGAAAAATTTTACTAGAATTGGGTAGTCAGTATATAAGACTAGGGCTGTTCTTTATTATCAGAGAGCACTAGATTCTAATACAACTACTGCTTTACTAGTATTTTTAATGGAAACCAAGTGTATAAAGTAAAAAATTTTAAAATCCGAAAGAATTTACTAGGACTGTTCCCACACTTAAGATCTTGCAATGCCCTCATTTGCAAGAAATCAGTAACAATTTAAATTATTGAGGGTGATTTGTGTGAAATTGATTAAATTTTACCAAAGTTTCCAAATATATTGGCGTTTGTTTGCTGAATGATAAATGGTGCACATCATTTGTTCATTCCGTCTTGTTGTTATTTCACATATATTTTGCATCTTGTCGTCAAAATTAGTTGCTTTTGCTGAACTTAATGCCAGTCTTTGAAAATGCGTTGTTTTACCCTGTTGTGTACATAAGATAAACTGCAAACATATATACATATTTTTGAAGTTTGGTATATTACCCCACATTCAAAAATTATTAAAATCTAAGAATAAAAGTTAGAAAATTATAAAAACTATTACAATATTAACATAAGTATTAAACGTATCAACATTACAAATTACAAAATAAATAAAACTAAGTAGACTAGGGATGATATTGATACCAATAGGGGTTCCAAGCATAACCATAGGTGCTATAAAAATCTTCGGCAGGGTTATACGTAGGATACAGTGGCTGCATCTCTATAGACCAGGGAGGGAATATGGGTTTTGGTGTAGGAATATAGTTTCTACCTATATGTTGGCAATGAGCTATGATTTGGTTCTGATGAACTTTCCAACCTTCAAATGCTCTCTGTCTAGCATTTTCGTACTCCTGTGAAGCTATAAACCTTTGCATTTCTTGCATCTCATTTCCCCCTCCTACATTACCTTGCTGTTGGTTTCTCTCAACCTGTGGATGTCTACCATGGTATTGTACTGCGGCGTTATTTCGCCTCTTCAAAACTTTCGCACCATGGTATACATTTAAACCTATAGTATCGCTGGGTTCTGGTTCTTCTACTAATAATCCCCCCCGACTTATATCCACACCGAGATATTCAGCAATCAAAGTAATAAAAATACCACCTCCTATTATGCTATGCGGTCTCATCCCCCTGACCATAGCTGATAAATAATAACCCACACAATAAGGTATACTTACAGCGCTTTGTGGGTCTCGAATACACATATGGTAAAACAAATCCTGTTCATTTACCTTTTCTTTGTTCTTACCTCTTTGTGTAATCGAATTAGCTAAAAACCTATGAATCACTCTTAATTCAGCTCTATCTATATCCAAATAAGAGTAATTTCCCCCTTTGAATCGGTGATGGCTTGTCATTTGACTCCACACACCGTGTGTATCAAAATTTTCATCTATCTTTCTACCATTTAGAATCAACCCTCTACAATCGGCAGATGCTAACTCCTCAGGCGTATATATACGTAAAGCCTGAGCCATGTCTAGTAAAGACATGTGGCGCATCGAACCTCCTAACAAAAATCTAATAAAAGATCGATCGGTTAAACTAGCTACCCGATCATTCAATTCTATACTACACAACAATTCTTCACACCATACTTTATATACAGGTCTACGCATGGTGAATAAACGTACCCAGTCATTAAAAGTAGAATTACCATACCTCTGTACAAGTAATTCTCTAATTGGCCCGGCCAATTCTACAGCTTCTAAGGGTTCCCATTCTATGACCCTAGGTACCTCAACAACTTTAGAATGAAGAGTATGCAAACCCCTTTGGTATTTTGGATAATCTATCCAAAGTCTGTCAAATCTCAGGTTCGGGTGCAACTCTTCCAAGTGCATATCAGAAAAGGTCATGACTGGATGAGGTATATCTTGCTTGTAGTAGTTATCCACCTCCTGTTGTTCCGCATTCTCAGCAGGAGCATTGCGAGCTTGGGATGAAGATTCAGCCCTTTCAGTCTGCAAAACACATCAAACACAATTTTTGTGCATCCAAATATGCATTAGTGTCAGCAAAATCATCAATCAAAATAATTACAATGACATGATTAACTTATATCAAACTTAAGCTCATTTTCACATTTTTATCAAATCTACACTTTTTCAAATAAGCATATACGAAAATGTTCGCCAAGTTCATAAGCATTCAACTCAAATAAAATGTCAAAATAATCATTACTAGCAATTAAACAAGTTTGGATCATTCATAAGCATTTCGCCAAGTCCACTTTAATTCTCAAAATCATGTTTAGGCTCAAAGTTTGGATCATTTAACTACCTAAACATGTTACACTACTTAATTTAGCAACAATTCATGACAAAAATCGGCCATAACCTGTTTATATCAAAAAGTCCCAAATTTGCTCAAGAACACAAACCCTAGATTACTCAAAATTTGAAGTTTAAGGCTTCTAATCATGTTAAACAGCATCAATCTAGGTTATACAAGCATAATACATAAACAATTTAAGCATAATTACACTAAAAAGCATCAAAATCAAATTGGGGAAAAAAATTGCTCAAGAACACTAATTTCGGATTAAATGGTGTTTAGGTGTAGAAATTTACCGTTTTTCTTGAGTAATTCCTTGATAGCATCCTTCTCAACATGATTTTAGTAAAAGATTTGATGATTAACGGTTAAAAATTGTGATTTTAGGGGTGTTTTTTCGTGTTTTTTCGGCAGTTATTTTCGCAGTTTGTTTGAGTTTGTGGTGTGCAACTGAGCTGTTCTGCGTTTTTATTTTTTTCTGTATTTCGGTCCTCCCGCGACTCGCGGTGAATTTCCCTTCAAACTCCGCGAGTCGCGGAGTTTGGTAAATTTTTTTTTTTTTTATAACTTATACTAATTAAAACAATTAAGTAATTAATTTTAAAATTTTGTTTCCCTTGTTATTTAGGACGAGGTCGTTTCGGATCGATGTCCTAGTCCGTCCTTCGACAAAATTTTAAAATTTGTCTTTTTGTAGCGATTGTTTTAAAAGCTAAGATTTTTGGGTTTTTTTTTTTTTTAATGTTTTTGGCATACTTTAATTCAATAAGATTAAAAATAATGATAATAAAAGTTCTCGTCCCTCCCTCGGGTAAAGCAATTTCGGTTCAAAGACCTAGTCTTCAACTTACGACGAATTTTAAAAATTATATTTTTAACTTAATGAGATAAAGTAAATTTTTGTTTTTAAATTCACACAATTTAAATATAAAATTCAAAATTAATATTAAAAATTCACACCAAACTTAAAATTTGAAATGCATAAAATTAAAATTCAAATTTTAAAAATTAAAAATTCTCACCAAACTTAATTTAAAAATTCATATTATTAATTCAAACCAAACTTACAATTTAAAATGCATAACATTAAAAATTCACACCAAACTTATATTAATTTTTTCAAATATTTACAATTTTAAAAATATTGTTTTTACAAAGTTTACAATATTAATTTAAGATTTAAATATTAATTTTAAAAACATGGTAAAAATAAAAGTAAAAATCTTTTTGGCTTTTTATCCCACTTTAATCAATCAAATATTATCAAAAATATGCGCCCCTCTTTTCGGTAAAGTAATTTCGGTTCCAAGACCTAATATAACTCATGACGAATTTTTAAAATATTTTGGGTTGATTGTTTAAAGATATTTATACCTTAAGAATAAACGTTAAATTTCGCAGTGATGTAATAAATTTTTGAATGATATCAATAATTTTGGTAGCCAAACCTAATTTTATTCAATACCAATTTAATACTTTATAGCGAACAAATTAGCGTTTATTATCAAAATGTTAAAAATAAAGAAAAATAAAATAAAAACTGTACAAACATACCTGTGAAATAGATTTCTTAGTTATATGATCTATCCCATTCATAAGATAGTCGGTTTAATTGGTTTTCCATAGCTACATAGGCGTAATCTCGAGCATTCAGTGTTTTTTCTTCTAAACATATGAACGGTCAGTCTCTGCATAAAGTAACAAATTCGGTATTTGAATAGGTTTGATTATTTGAACATTTACCTCCATGTGACCATTTTCCGCATTTGTGACATCTTTCTAGGTGTCGTGCTCTTCGTTTCGCTGCGGATTTTGATTTTCCTTTACCAAATTGTAACTTATTATCTTCGCATCTGGATTCTTTTCTAACTCCGTCCATTCTTTCTCTGATTACTGATACTATTTCACTCGGAAGTGTGTCATTATTACGTTTAGTGATCAAAGCGTGTAGCATTAGACCATGGTTTAGTTCACAGGCAGTCTTCATTTCCTAAAAACCTAAAAAATAAAAATTCAGAATGGGGTGAGAAAACTAGTTCTTTAGGGTCTGCTAGGGAAAGACCATCCGGGTTCCATTTTCGAGAACTACATGAAAACAGACAATCTAACTCTAACAGAAATACATATTATCCTTTAAAGACTTGATTCTCCCCACACTTAGTTAGCTGTGGTGTCGAAATTGTGATTAACTTCGTTGTCGACTTCCATCGGACTATGTATGTAATGTTTAACTCTGTGACCATTAACTTTAAATTCAATCCCATTTGAATTTATTAATTCTATGGTTCCGTATGGGAAAACTCTTTTGACTATGAATGGTCCAGACCATCTTGATTTCAATTTTCCAGGAAATAGCTTGAATCGTGAATTGAAAAGAAGAACTCTGTCTCCTTCTTTAAATTCTTTTGAACTTCTGATTCTTTTATCATGCCATTTCTTCGTTCTTTCCTTATAGATTAACGAATTTTTGTATGCTTCATGTCTTAATTATTCTAATTCGTTTAGTTGACTTAATCGTAGACGTCCGGCTTCATGTAAATCAAGATTACATGTCTTCAAAGCCCAAAATGCTTTGTGTTCAATTTCTACTGGAAGATGACATGCTTTTCCATAAACAAGTCTAAAAGGTGTGGTTCCAATTGGAGTTTTGTAGGCTGTTCTAAAAGCCCAGAGTGCATCCTCCAATTTAATGGACCATTCCTTCGGATTTGATCCTACGGTTTTCTCTAGAATACGTTTTAAAACTCGGTTGGTATTTTCAACTTGTCCACTTGTTTGTGGATGATATGCGGTGGAGATTTTATGAGTTACTCCATATCTTTTAAGAACTTTCTCAAGTTGATTATTACAGAAATGAGTTCCCCGATCACTTATTAAAGCTTTCGGTGTTCCAAACCTTGCAAAAAGACACTTTAAAAAGTTGACTACAACTCGTGCATCGTTAGTTGGGAGAGCTTGTGCTTCCTCCCATTTAGATACATAATCAATGGCTACGAGTATATATAGATTATTATGAGATTTTGGAAATGGACCCATAAAGTCAATACCCCAAATGTCAAATACTTCACATACTTGGATGACATTTTGTGGCATTTCATCACGTTGACTTATTTTTCCGGCCCTTTGACAAGCATCACAGGATTTGCAAAGAAGGTGTGCGTCTTTGTAAATTGTAGGCCAATAGAATCCAGCATCATAAACTTTTCTTGCTGTTAGTTGAGGCCCATAATGCCCTCCTGTTGGTCCTGTGTGACAATGGTTTAATATTTTACTAGCTTCATCTCCAAATACACATCGACATATTATTCCATCGGGACAACTTTTAAACAGATGTGGATCTTCCCAAAAATAGTGTTTTATATCACTGAAGAATTTCTTTCGTCTTTGGTACGATAATCCTTTTTCAAGGAATCCACAAACTAAGTAGTTTGCATAGTCTGCAAACCATGGAATTTCTTTATAATCTATCTTTAATAGATATTCGTCAGGAAAGTTGTCTTGTATGGCCGATTCATTTAGAACTTCTAATTCGGGATTTTCAAGACGAGAAAGATGATCAGCGGCGAGATTTTCTGCTCCTCTTTTATCTCGGATTTCAATATCAAACTCTTGTAAGAGTAAGATCCAACGAATTAATCTTGGTTTAGCATCTTGTTTTGAAAATAGGTATCTAAGAGCAGAATGGTCGGTATAGACCATCGTTTTTGCTAGAACGAGATATGATCGAAATTTGTCAAAAGCAAAGACAATAGCAAGGAGTTCTTTTTCAGTAGTTGTATAGTTCGTTTGTGCTCCTTGTAACGTCTTACTAGCATAATATATAGGTTGAAATCGTTTTTCAATCCTTTGTCCTAAAACGGCTCCCATTGCAAAATCACTTGCATCGCACATTAGTTCAAATGGTAGATTCCAATTTGGTGTTATCATGATCGGTGCATTAGTGAGTTTCTATTTAAGAATATTAAAAGATTTGATACATTCATCTGAAAAGATGAATGGAGCATCCTTTTCTAGGAGTTTATTCATAGGAGTGGCAATTTTAGAAAAATCTTTTATGAAACGTCGGTAAAAACCGGCATGCCCTAGAAAACTCCTAACTCCTCTAACATTGGTGGGATGTGGAAGTTTAGCAATTACATCTACTTTAGCTCTATCCACTTCAATTCCTTCTTTTAAAATTTTATGTCCAAGAACGATGCCTTCTTTAACCATGAAATGACATTTCTCCCAATTAAGTACTATATTTGATTTTTCGCATCTAATTAGCATTCGTTCCAGATTAACTAGACATGATTCAAATGTATCACCGAAGACTAAAAAGTCATCCATGAAAACTTCCATGCATTCTTCTATCATGTCATGAAAAATCGCCATCATACACCTTTGAAAGGTTGCAGGGGCGTTACAAAGTCCAAATGGCATGCGTTTGTAAGCAAAAGTACCATAAGGGCACGTGAATGTGGTTTTCTCTTAGTCCTCGGGTGCTATTGGAATTTGAAAATATCCGGAAAATCCATCTAGAAAACAATAGTAACTATTTCCGGCTAATCTTTCCAACATTTGATCTATGAAAGGTAAGGGAAAGTGATCTTTTCTGGTGGCATCATTTAATTTTCTATAATCAATACACACACGCCATCCTGTTACAGTCCTAGTAGGAATAAGCTCATTTTTCTCATTTGTAATGACAGTCATGCCACCCTTCTTAGGCACGCATTGAACTGGGCATACCCATGGACTATCAGAGATTGGATAAATTAAACCTACATCTAGCAGTTTAATAATCTCTTTCTTAACTACATCTTGCATATTAGGATTTAGTCTTCGTTGGCGTTGCACATACGTTTTATGACCTTCTTCCATAAGGATTTTATGTGTGCAATACGAAGGACTTATTCCTTTAATATCATGAATCTTCCATGCAATGGCTGGTTTATGAGCTTTCAACACAGAAATGAGTTGTGATTTCTCATTTTCAGTAAGAGAAGACGATATTATTACAGGTAATTCAGATTCACCATGTAAATAAGCGTATTCCAAATGGTTTGGAAGTGGCTTTAACTCTAATTTCGGAGGTTCTTCTATCGATGATTTATATCGATATCTGTCTTCTTCTTTTAGCATTTGAATTTCTTCTGTTGTTGGTTCATATCCATTAGCTATAAGTGTAGCTAACATTTCAGCTTCATCAATTGGTTCATTACCTTCTCCTAAAGAACATTCTCCTGTTCTTTGTAATTCTGGAAATTCTTCTAATAATTCTGCATGTGCATCTATAGTTTGAATATAATAACATGTATCATCTGCAGATTGCGGTTGTTGCATTGCTCTATCAACTGAAAAGGTAACACTCTCATCCTCTATACTTAGGGTCAATTTCTTACCGAACACGTCTATCATTGCTTTAGCCGTGTTTAAGAATGGTCTTCCTAATATGAGAGAAACTTGAGAATCTTCTTCCATGTCCAAAACAACGAAATCTACTGGAAATACTAAAGTACCAACTTTGACTAGCATGTTCTCCATTATCCCTCTAGGATATTTTATTGATCTATCGGCTAGTTGTATGCTTATTCTGGTTGGTTTCAATTCTCCAAGGTCTAGTTTAGCGTATAGTGAATACGGCATTAGATTTATACTAGCACCTAAGTCTGCCAATGCTTCTATTGAACTAAGACTACCCAGAAAACATGGAATTGTGAAACTTCCTGGATCAGATAATTTTTCTGGTATCTTATTCAACAGCACTGCTGAACAATTAGCATTCATAGTAACAGCCGAGAGTTCTTCCATTTTCTTTCTATTTGAGATTAGATCTTTCAAGAATTTAGCATATCTAGGCATTCCTGAAATCACATCAATGAAAGGAAGATTTACATTTATCTGTTTAAACATATCCAAGAATTTGGATTGCTCGGCTTCAAGTTTCTCTTTCTTCATTTTACTCGGGTAAGGAAGTGGTGGTTGGTATGGTTTAACATAAGGTTTAGCCTTAACTGTGTAATCTTCATTAACCTTTTCAACTACCGGTTCTTTTTCCTTATCTTGATCAGGTTGTGGTTCTTGTGGAGTAGGAATAGCTTCATCAGAAGTTACAGGTATTTCAGGTGGTTTAAGTGTTGTACCACTTCTTGTGGTAATGGCTTTAGCTGTTTCATTCCGGGGGTTAGCATTTGTATCACTAGGTAGACTTCCCGGTTTTCTTTCACCTGTTAACCTTGCTAGGTTACTTACTTCTTGTTCCAGATTTTGAATAGAAGCTTGTTGATTTCTAAATGCTTGAGCATTTTGTTCATTAGTTTGTTTCTGAGATGTGAAAAACTGCGTTTGAGTTTCAACTAGCTTCGTCATCATATCTTCTAAATTCGGCTTTTTATCATCTGTTTGTTGTGGTGGTTTGTTTTGAAAATTAGGTCTTTGCTGATTGTAAGTATTATTGGATACTTGTTGATTGCTAGGACCTTGTTGGTTGTTGTATGGAATATTTCGGTTATAGTTCTGGTTTTGATTGTAAATCGGTCTTGGCGGTTGATAATTATTCTGATAATTATTTCCAGGCCTTTGGTTTATGTATGAAATATTCTCTCTTTGTTCCATTGTTAATTCAATACTGAGACAATCTTTTGTCAAATGTGGTCCTCCACACTGCTCACAACTAATTCGTATTGAGTGAATATCTTTAGTCATCTTTTCCATTCGTCTCTCGACAGCATCTATCTTTGCGGAAATGGAATCTAAGTCATGGCTAGAATCGGCTCTAGCTGCTTTAGATGATCTAACGATATCTTTTTCTTGGTGCCACTCATGTGAGTGGGAAGCAGTGTTATCAATAATTTTGTAAGCATCAGTTTCGGTTTTCTTCATAATAGAACCACCAGCTGCTATATCTATGTCTTTCCTTGTAGTGATGTCGCATCCTTGGTAGAATATTTGTACTATTTGACAGGTGTCTAAACCATGTTGCGGACATCCTCTTAACAACTTTCCATATCTTGTCCACGCCTCATATAGAGTTTCATTTGGTTTCTGTGTGAACGTAACAATTTCTGCTTGAAGTCTTACGGCTTTAGATGCCGGAAAGAATTGTTTAAGAAAATTTTCAACTAAAACGTCCCATGTATCAATCGCCCCTTCAGGTAACGATTCCAACCAATCTTTGGCTTCTCCCTTTAAAGTCCAGGGAAATAACATGAGATATATCTGTTCATCCTCCACTTCTCGGATTTTAAATAGTGTGCAGATCCTATTAAAGGTACGTAGATGTTCATTTGGATCTTCCTTCGGCGCACCACTAAATTGGCATTGATTAGTCACCATGTGTAGAATTTGTCCTTTGATTTCATAATCTGGCGCATTAATGTCTGGATGAGTAATTGCGTGACCTTGGCCAGTGCGTTTAGCTCTCATTCGGTCTTCCATACTTAAAGGTTCCAGATTCTCCATAATTGAATTTGTTGAATCTGAATCACTAGAGGATTCTGATTTAATGGTTCGTTCCTCAACAATCTCTGTTTGAATGATTGGTGGTTCCGGAGGAAAGTTTAGTGGTTCAGGATCTACGAATCATTCCTGAATATTCTCCGGATTCTCAATTGTGAGGTCGGGTTCAAAAAATGGATTATCGGAAATTTGAACTGAAGTACTTGGTCGACTGGATGACGATTCTAAAGAAAAATCAACGGCAGTAATATTTGCTAAATGTCTTGATCTAGTTACAGGTGGTGAACGTACAAAAGGTGGTGAACGTCTTGCTCGGTGCATTCACTGAATATCCTATTAGTTTTTAAAAGGAAAGAAAAATTATAATAAGTTATCCAATCAATAGACTTTTCTGATTTTGCCCACGTTTCGAATAGCCAAAAGATGCAGCAGAGGGGCAGGATTCATTTGGTCTCAATATAATTGAGGACTGTTTGGCTCCAATAACCCGGTCCACGTACAAATCCAACTATTACTACGAACCAGAAAATTTTGATGTCTATCAATTTAACCACTTAAAATAAATTTTCGTAATTTTAAGAAATTTAGATAAGAAGTAGAATAAAAATCTATGTCCTAAAAACTAGAATAGCGAGAAATAAGAAAGAAAAAGAGTTCGTCGAAAAAGGTCGAAAAAGAAAATTGGTTGAAAAATAAAAGGTGACGAAAAAATAAAAGAAACTTATAAAACTTAAAAATACTTGACTAACCTAACCTTATTACTACAACTAACTTAAAATTATAATCGCAAATTGAGATCACTAATTGGAATGATAATTGATACATAGGAAAAAATCGTCTAAAAATATTAAAGCTTACAGGAAAAACTATATCCCAAATGGAAATAACTTAAAAAGAAACTAAAACTTAAAAAGGCGTCGCAAAATTCTAGAGCACCTAAATCTTAGTCTAAAGAAAAAGCACTTAAGGAATTCTACGGCAAAGCCTAAAAATCTAGAAGTAAAAATAACTATGGGAAAAACTAAATTTAAAACTAAATATGAGCTAAAAATACAAATTTTACGCTAAAACAATTAAAAAGGGACAAAATATAAAAATATACAAAAAGTTGTAAAAAGTACAAATTTTATAAAAATATTATTTTTATATTATTTATTTAAGAAAACTATTAATTTTACAATTTAATTAATCTAATTTAACTAAAATATAAATTAAATAAAAAGTAAAACTTAAAATAAAACTAATTATAATAATAATAATTAGGGTTAAATAATAATAATAATAATTAATTACCCGTAATAAATGTTGAATTAGGGTTATGTCGCGTGTCAGAGTATCTCCGCGACTTGCGGTATTCGATGCAGCAAACCCCGCGAGTCGCGGGGTTCCAGTTTTCAACTCTGGAACAGTTTTTTATTTTACGCGTTTTTTTTTATGTTTTCTATTTTATGTTTTTTATTTTCTGTTTTAAAATCTAATTAAAATATTTATATAATTTAAATAAAACTTATCTTTAATAACTAAGATAAAAATAAAATACTTTATAACAATCTAAAAAAAATAGATTTATATATATTTATATTATTTTTTTTTCGGTCTTTTATATTTATAAAATATATTTATAAATTAAATAAAACTTATATTTTTACAACCTAAAGAAACTTTATAAAACTTAAATATTTATCAAACTTCTAAAAATAGTTATATTTTTGTTTTTCTTTTAATATTTTTGAATATTTAAAACGTATTTTTATAAAAACGAATTTTAATAAAAGTAAACTAAAATTTTTATTTTTTTTATATTAGCGTTGCGCTTTCGGCTTTTAAGAGTATTCCCCGGCAGCGGCGCCAAAAATACTTGATGTTAAAGCAAAGGGGTACAAAATAGTTATATATTTACTACGAAATACTATTAAATACGATACAATTTTACACAAGATATTTATTTATTTATAGAATGGATATACTTAAACCTTGCTACAACACTTATAGGCAGTGTACCTAATCGTACAGTAGTGTAGTTTTTAGTAAGTCCGGTTCGTTCCACAGGGAATCTTTTTAAATAAAGCTTAACGCTATATTAGTTTACTTTTATAAAAATACAAATATATATATAAGTAATATTATTATTATAAAGGGGGGTTTTTACCGTTTAATGACCGGTTTGTCGATTTTAAAACTTTAGTCGCAGTTAAAACCAAATGTAAAATAATAAATATAAATACAAGACTTAAATTAAAGCGTAAAGTAAATAACAATAATGAAATTGCGAATAATAAAAATGCGATAAAATAAAGTTGCGATAATTAAAAAGTACGATAATTAAAAGTGCAATTAAATAAAAAATAAAGGAAATTAAATATGAAATAAAAGAATTATGCGTATTTAAACTTCCGTAATCATGATGTTTGACGTGTTGATTTTAGTTTTATGCCCATGGGTTAATTGTCCTTTGTCCTGGATTATTTAATATGTCCATACGGATTTGTCCATAATAGTCCATCAGTCATAAATATAAAGAGCGAAAGCCTTCGTCAAATTATTCTTATTCCCGAAGTCAAATATTCCAACTAATTGGGGATTCGAATTGTAACAAGGTTTTAATACTTTGTTTAATGAATACACCAGGTTATCGACTGCGTGTAAACCAAGGTTTTACTACTTTGTTAACAATTACACCAATTACCCTTGAATGTAATTCACCCCTGTTTCAACAAGTCTATTAACTATTAATCCAGTTCCGTATCCGGTAAAATGAATAATTATTGGTATTTATAGATATCCCGCCCACCGTACCCAGTAAAGCGTATGTGGTTATATATAAATACGTCAAATTATAAGTTTGTATATTAAATTAACAAGGTATTGTTTAATTAATATAAAACCCATTAATAACCCATAGTCTAATTTCCACAAGTGTCGTTCTTTTATCCAAACCCCAATTATGGTACAAAGCCCAATTACCCAATTTTTGTAATTAGCCCAACATCATGATTACTTCGGATTAAATAAGCATAATAATAACTTAGCTACGAGACATTAAATTAAAAAGGTTGAACATAACTTACAATGATTAAAAATAGCGTAGCGTTACACGGACAGAATTTCGACTTACACCCTTACAACATTCGCTAACATACCCTTATTATTAGGATTTAAAATTAAAATTAAAATTAAAATTAAAATATAAATTATATATATATTTTTACGTATATATTGAAAGAGAGATAGATATTAGATGGATTTTTACGATCAGAATGCGCGAGCTTTATAGGGAGTTTCAGAAATTGGGGCTCCTCGACTCGCGGCCCTTTTGGCCTTCAAACTCCGCGAGTCGCGGAGTTTGTAAATACAGCTCACACAAGTTTGGCTCTTTGTTTACCGACGGTTTTATAAATAAATATAATATATTAAATAATTATAAGAATTATTTAAATATTATATTATATTTATGTGCATAGTTGACTTGTAATTTTTAGTCCGTTGCGTCGAGCGTTGAGAGTTAACTCTGGTCCCGGTTCCGGATTTTCGAACGTCCTTGCGTACAATTTAATATCTTGTACTTTGCGTTTTGAATCTTGTACTCTTGTAATTTCGAGACGTTTCTTATCAATAATTGGAACCTTTTTGATTATATTTTGTACTTTTGAGCTTTTTGGTCATTTGCGTCTTCAATTCGTCGAATCTGTCTTTTGTCTTCACCTTTTATTATTTAAACGAATATCACTTGTAAATAGAACAATTGCAACTAAAAGCTTGTCTTTCTTGAGGAATAATGCTTTGAAATATATGTTCGTTTTTAGCATTATCAGTCATTTACGGTTGTCTACGGTTTCTGCTGCTTAATTCAGCTTTTTCAACATTTAGAGTATTAATTTGTAGACTGAGTGCTTTTCAAAATTTCATAATGAAAGATCATAATTCTAAGAGGTAAATGTTATACATATAACTGTTGATGTAGATATGCTGTGAGTTTTCAAAGTACTGATTGCTGATTCCCGGTAATTGGTATGGCAGTTCTCGTTACAAGATGCGGATGAGTATATGATAGGGTTTCAATGAATAAATATAATGATTTACCAGAGAGATTTAAGCCAAGAAGCAAAGAGGTTGCTGGTACGTCTGCTGGTAATATGGTGGAATATAAAAGGTTCCCTGGTAACAATAAAAGAGCAAACATATATATCAAGGTTATAATAAGGTTATTTTGAACGAAAAGTCGATGTTGACTTGCTGGAGCTGTGACAAAATTTGCAACTTTGAAAAGGGATTGTAAAGTTATTTTCGGTAATAACAACGCCAAAGGAGCTAGCACAGATACGTGTTAAACGTTTACTCAGGTTTCGAGTGTTTTCAAGTGCATAACTATATGCATCAATCTTTTCTTCCGTAGATGAAGTGCGGTTGGTTCATTCTCTCGATTGAGGTGTTTTCAAGAATCATGAAAGATTTGAACGCAGATTGTAATCATCAAGATACAAATGAGGTTTAAGATGAAATCAAGTGGCAAACTTGAAGAAATGTTTAGTGTTATATGTTATAATCAATAATTTAATTCATTTTAATTGTCCAATATTATTAGTCCACAATCGATAGTCCACAGTTAACAGTCCGATAATTCATATATAGTTTAATATATAATGTGCGCATTAATTAATACGTATCGTGACCCGTGTACATGTCTCAGACTCGATCATAACTCAAAGTATATATATTATTATAAAATCAACCTCAACCCTGTATAGCTAACTCGATCATTACTGCATATAGAGTGTCTATGGTGATTCTAAATAATATATATAGATGCGTCGATATGATATGTCAAAACCTTGTATACGTGTCCCGAAATTTAAAGTGCGTAAATAACATTATTTAAATGACGATAAATAAAGTGCGTAAAATAAATAACAGAATGTAAATGACAATAAATAATAAATTGCGATAAAATAAATTGCGATAATTAAATGTACAATAAGAAATTAACAGTTAGCTAGGAACAGTTAGCTAGGATTTTGTTAGCGTGGATTCTTAACAAAATTTTTCTCGTAGTTAATTTGTTTGTTTCTAACAAATTTTATTTTGTCCATTGTTTTCTTCATTATGCCACTTGTTGGATTCTGATAAGTCAAAATCCAATATGAAATTGAGTGAAAATGGTTATTCTGCGGTGAACGGATACGTATATCTGTGGATGTAAGTAGGATAGTAAATGACTGTTGAATCAGATTCGAAGAATGTACAGTGTAACTTATTAATGTAAAATCTAAATATTCCTGGGGTATTACCTACCCGTTAAAATATTTTCATCATTAACAGTTTGTACGAAAGAACTTTCAATTATAATCTTTATGAAAATATATATACATATATATTTTCTTCAGAGGTAATTATGGATTTAATGAATCAATATGATATTAAACTCATTTGATTTTCGGTTTGAGCTAGAATAAATAATCTCTAAAACTTTTAGAAACCACATATTCTTCGCAGAATATTTCTTCAATGAAGTTATGAATTAATACTTCATCGTTCATTGTTGTTGGTACTCCTTGGTATCTATGGTGCGTATGACGTTTATGTTCGTGTGACAGATTGTGAAGTTGAGGTTTGCGATGCGGTTGTTATTGGTGGTGGTAATGGTACTATTGGAGTGGATGATGGTGGTACTGGTTATGCTGCTGGTGCTACTGCTGATGTTTTTAACCTTTGCACCATATTCTCCAAAGCCACTACCCGTGCGCGAAGCTCGTTGACTTCTTCTATTACACCGGGGTGATTGTCGGTTCGGACGAGTGGATAAATAAGATCTAGAATTTGGTATAGTATATAATCATGACGAGATACTCTGGAAATGAGAGAGAAAATGGTGTTTCGGACAGGTTCGCCGGTAAGTGCTTTAGGTTCTTCGCCAAGAGGGCAATGTGGTGGATGAAAAGGATCACCTTCTTCTTGTTTTCAATGATTGAGGAGGCTACGAACCAAGCCCCAATTGATCCAGAATAGATGGTGGCTAATCGGTTGATCCATTCCGGTTACACTACTTTCAGAGCTCGAGTGAAAATCCATATCAGAATAGTTATCGGAATCCGACGAACTTGAACTGGTTGCGAAATTCATCTTGCACAGTTAGGTAAAGGATTTTATGAAATGATTTTCGGATATCGGATGATATTCTAATTACATAGAATATCTATGTATAGTACAGAAGATCCCGTAGATTACGGAGGAAATTAAGGAAACGTGTCAGACAAAGTCTACAGTAACAGATACGCTAAGATCTGAATTTATCTATACACTGTCTATGCAATAGAGGCAATAAGACGTGTCTAGACTTTAAGGGTGATAAGCAAGTAATTTTTGACACGAAATGATAAGCAAAACTTTTGACATGCAGATACGGTCGAAGTCCAGACCCACTAATGCATCTAAACAACTATCAGTTAGACACACTAATGCAAGACCTAGTTTGCTAAGACCACCGCTCTGATACCAACTCTAATGACCCGTCCTAATCCATCTAGACGAATACATTACATTTGGTTACATCGCGGGGTACTTGACCTCTATATGATACATTTTACAAAACATTGCATTCGTTTTTAAAAGACAAACTTTCTTTACATCGAAAGTTGACGACATGCATACCATTTCATAATACATCCAACTATAATTGACTTAATAATAATCTTGATGAACTCGACAACTAGAATGCAACGTATTTTGAAATATGTCATGAATGACTCCAAGTAATATCTCTAATATGAGCAAATGCACAGCGGAAGATTTCTTTCATACCTGAGAATAAACATTCTTTCAAGTGTCAACCAAAAGGTTGGTGAGTTCATTAGTTTATCATAAACATTCATTTCCATCATTTTAATAGACCACAAGATATTTAATTGTACACGTAACCCGAGTATAAAATAACACGCGTAACCCGCGAATTAAAATTTATTCATATGGTGAATGCTTGATAACTGAACTAACAGGATGCATATAGAATATCCCCATCATTCTGGGACTCTCATCGGATATGATAATCGAAGTACTAAAGTATTCGTAACCCGAATAGGACTTGTCGGGGTCCATACATCTATCTTTAGGATGTAGTGACCCGAATTTTTCCAGGTTTATATATATTAAATTAAATTGTTATTTACATGATTAAGTGTTTCCAACATGTTAAGTAATCAAACTTGTTAAGACTTGATTAATTGAAATAGGTTTCATATAGACATTTGACCACCCAAGTTGACCGGTGATTCACGAACGTTAAAACTTGTAAAAACTATATGATGACATATATATGATTATATATATAGTTAACATGATATTATGATAAGTAAGAATCTCATTAGGTATTTTAACAATGAGTTATATTCATAAAATTGAGTTTATTGAATTAAGAAACTCGAAACGATATATATAGCGATTATCGTTATAACAACATCTTACTAATTACATATGAATCATATTAAGATATTGGTACACTATGTTTAATCATGATAAATGATAAGTAAACATGTCAGTAAGTGTATTAACAATGAACTACATATGTAAAAATAAGACCACTAACTTAATGATTTCGAAACGAGACATATATGTAACGATTATCGTTGTAACAACATTTAACTGTATTTATATCATACTAAGATATATTAATATATCATAATATCATGATAATGTAATAATTTAATATCTCATTAGATATAATAAACATTGGGTTAACAACATTTAATAAGATCGTTAACTTAAAGGTTTAAAATCAACATTTACATGTAACGACTAACGATGACTTAACGACTCAGTTAAAATGTATATACATGTAGTGTTTTAATATGTATTCATACACTTTTGAAAGACTTCAATACAATTATCAAAATACTTCTACTTAACAAAAATTCTTACAATTACATCCTCGTTCAGTTTCATCGACAATTCTACTCGTATGCACCCGTATTCGTACTCGTACAATACACAGCTTTTAGATGTATGTACTATTGGTATATACACTCCAATGATCAGCTCTTAGCAGCCCATGTGAGTCACCTAACATATGTGGGAACCATCATTTGGCAACTAGCATGAAATATCTCATAAAATTACAAAAATATTAGTAATCATTCATGACTTATTTACATGTAAACAAAATTACACATCCTTTATATCTAATCCATATACCAACGACCAAAAACACCTATAAACACTTTCATTCTTCAATTTTCTTCATCTAATTGATCTCTCTCAAGTTCTATCTTCAAGTTCTAAGTGTTCTTCATAAATTCTATAAGTTCTAGTTTCATAAAATCAAGAATACTTCTAAGTTTGCTAGCTTACTTCCAATCTTGTAAAGTGATTATCCAACCTCAAGAAATCTTTCTTATTTACAGTAAGATATCTTTCTAATACAAGGTAATACTCATATTCAAACTTTGATTCAATTTCTATAACTATAACAATCTTATTTCGAGTGGAAATCTTACTTGAACTTGTTTTCGTGTCATGATTCTGCTTCAAGAAATTTCAAGCCATCCAAGGATCCTTTGAAGCTAGATCCATTTGTCTCTTTTCCAATAGGTTTATCCACAAAAATTAAGGTAGTAATGATGTTCATAACATCATTCGATTCATACATATAAAGATATCTTATTCGAAGGTTTAAACTTGAAATCACTAGAACATAGTTTAGTTAATTCTAAACTTGTTCGCAAACAAAAGTTAATCCTTCTAACTTGACTTTTAAAATCAACTAAACACATGTTATATATCTATATGATATGCTAACTTAATGATTTAAATCCTAAAAACACGAAAAACACCGTAAAACAAGACATACGCCGTCGTAGTAACACCGCGGGCTGTTTTGGGTTTGATAATTAAAAACTATGATAAACTTTGATTTAAAAGTTGTTCTTCTGGAAAAATGATTCTTCTTATGAACATGAAACTATATCCAAAAATCATGGTTAAACTAAAAGTGGAAGTATGTTTTTCAAAATGATCATCAAGACATCGTTCTTTCGACTGAAATGACTACCTCTTACAAAAATGACTTGTAACTTATATTTCTGACTATAAACCAATACTTTTTCTGTTTAGATTCATAAAATAGAGTTCAATATGAAACTATAACAATTTGATTCACTCAAAATGGATTTAAAACGAAGAAGTTATGGGTAAAACAAGATTGGATATTTTTTTGATTGTTGTAGCTACGGGAAATATTGTAACAATTCTATACAAATCATATCCTAGCTAACTTATATTGTATTATACATGTATTCTAATATATTATGTAATCTTGGGATACCATAGACACGTATGCAAATATTTTGACATATCATATCGACCCATGTATATATATTATTTGGAACAACCATAGACACTCTATATGCAGTAATGTTGGAGTTAGCTATACAGGGTTGAGGTTGATTCCAAAAATATATATACTTTGAGTTTTGATCTAGCCTGAGACGTGTATACACTGGGTCGTAGATTGATTCAAGATAATATATATCAATTTATTTCTGTACATCGAACTATGGACAACTAGTTGTAGGTTACTAACGAGGACAGCTGACTTAATAAACTTAAAACATCAAAATGTATTAAAAGTGTTGTAAATATATTTTGAACATACTTTGATATATATGTACATATTTGTTATAGGTTCATGAATCGACCAGTGGCCAAGTCTTACTTCCCGACGAAGTAAAAAATCTGTGAAAGTGAGTTATAGTCCCACTTTTAAAATCTAATATTTTGAGATGAGAATACATGTAGTTTTATAAATGTTTTACAAAATAGACACAAGTAAATGAAACTACATTATATGGGTGAATGATCGAAGCCGAATATGCCCCTTTTGCTTGGTAGCCTAAGAATTAGTAAACCGATCTACTAATTGACGCGAATCCTAAAGATAGATCTATTGGGCCTAACAAACCCCATCCAAAGTACCGGATGCTTTAGTACTTCGAATTCATTTTTATCATGTCCGAAGGATTTTCTGGAATGATAGGGGATATTCTTATATGCATCTTGTTAATGTCGGTTACCAGGTGTTCACCATATGAATGAATTTTATCTCTATGTATGGGATGTATATTGAAACATGAAATCTTGTGGTCTATTATTATGATTTGATAATATATAGGTTAAACCTATAACTCACCAACATTTTTGTTGACGTTTTAAGCATGTTTATTCTCAGGTGATTATTAAGAGCTTCCGCTGTTGCATACTAAAATAAGGACAAGATTTGGAGTCCATGCTTGTATGATATTATGTAAAAACTGCATTCAAGAAACTTATTTTTGATGTAATATATTCTTATTGTAAACCATTATGTAATGGTCGTATGTAAACAGTATATTTTAGATTATCATTACTTGATAATCTACGTAATGCTTTTTAAACCTTTATCGATAAAATAAAGGTTATGGTTGTTTTAAAAATAAATGCAGTCTTTGAAAAACGTCTCATATAGAGGTCAAAACCTCGCGACGAAATCAATTATTATGGAACGTTTATAATCAATATGAACGGGACATTTCAATTGGTATCCGAGCGTTGGTCTTAGAGAACCAAAAATTTGCATTAGTGTGTCTTATCGAGTTTGTTAGGATACATTAGTGAGTCTGGACTTCGGCCGTGTTTTCTTTAAAAACGATTGCTTAACACTTTTGTTGGAAACTATATATTATTAACATGTAAATATTATGTGATATATTAACCTCTTAATGTGTTTGATATTGTGTGATAGATGTCTACCACTAGTACAAATCCCATCGATGTACCTAATAATAATGAAGAGTCGAATATATTTTGGGAAGATTCACAAATTCCCGAAGAGGAACCGGAAGAGGAGGAACCGGATGAAGAGGAACCAGAAGAGGAGGAATCGGAAGAGGAGGAACCAGAAGAAGAGGTTCCGGAGGAAGAAATATTGATACCTATAGTAAATCGATTCAATAAAAGAAAATCCTCAACCAACGGACCAAAGTTAATAATGGTCAATGGTGTTTCCGCCGAGGAAGCAAAATATTGGAAAGATTACCAATTTTCCGATGAATCGGATCCCGATGAGGATTCTGATGATGTTATAGAAATTTCCTCGACCCAATTTAATAAAGCAAAAGAAAATAATAAGGAAAAAGGTATAAAAATAGAGAAACCCGATTCCAACCCCGATGAACTTTATATGTATCGGCAACATCCGTATTTCCTAAAATGTAACAATGACCCGGGAACCTCTAAACCACCAGGTTTTTCTAAATCATTGTGGAAAATGACGGCTCGTATTAGAAGAACACCATATATTCCTCGAAAATTAGGAAAACGAACCAAGTCCGAAGAAGAAGAAACCAGTGATTCAGATTAGAGGGTTGTAATCATGTTGTGTATTATATGTATTGTAGTGTGCTTGTACTTTTATGTTCTATGTAAAAATTGCTTGTATTGTTTGTTAATTATCTTTTACGAATCTAATCCTTGTCTATTTTACAGTATAAAAATAAAATGGACGTTAAGGGTAGACAACCGAATATTTTAGAAGATCTACCAGAGGATATGATTGAGGAAATCTTGTCTAGAGTCGGTCAGAATTCATCAACACAATTAATTATGGCAAAATTAACTTGTCAAACATTTGAAAGACTTTCCAAAAATGCCTTAGTTTATAAAAGGCTTTCCTTTGATAGGTGGGGTATATCACATTGAGGAGACCGTAAGTTACGCCATGTTTTCTTTAAAGCGTTAAATGCGGGGAACCCAAATGCAATTTTACGCTACGGGTTAAGAACCTATTTTGACTCAACATATCCCAACATAGGATTTCGTGAATTAGAAAGAGCTTCTAACATGCAACATAAAGAAGCATGCTATGCTTATGGGTTAGTGATGTTCGCTTCTTACCAAAGTGAGAAAAAGAACATCAGATTGCAGCTTTTAAATAAAACCTTCCCACAAGTGATGGATTCAGTAGTTGGGGTGAGAAACAAGGTTTTTAGATTATTACGGGGCTGTTGGACATTACGAAACCCTCGTCCTTTTGACGACATTACAACATGCTGCCTAGCCAATGGTCATAACGGTTATTTTCCACAAGACCAAGGATGGGAAGTCATCTTAGTAAAACCAGAATGCATGACTTGTTTCTGGACTTATGAATTACGTGTCTTTATTTCCTTTGCTGAACAACTTGCGTATTAACTAGATTTATCTTCAAAACTGTCCTGTATCAAAGTGTACTATATTTCATGTTATATGTAATATAGCGAAGTTGTAAGTTTGAAGAATATTTGTATGTGATATATTATTATAATCAGTTTTTCATATGGAATTGTAGTAGTTGAATTGTATATTAGCTACTAAGTATGAACTTAACGGGTAGGTAGTACCCGAATTTAAACTTATAAAACGCTAATAACAAGAAAAAACTTTTATAAATGAGTTCATATTATGCTACGAAATACTATTGACTACTCTTAATATTCTGTATGATTAACTCGATTTAGTTGGCTATTTTGAAGGAAATGACACCGACTACTCGACACACCATGAATATGAGCGAAGAGGAATTTCGTACCTTTCTTGCTGCAAACATAGCCGCAGTACAGGCTGCGCTACCTACCAACAATAACTCTGAATCTAGCAATGCAGCTAACGGCGCAAGAAATCGTGTCGGATGCTCCTACAAAGAATTCACTGCCTGCAAACCTTTGGAATTTGATGGAACCGAAGGACCAATTGGATTGAAACGGTGGACCGAGAAAGTCGAATCGGTGTTTGCCATAAGTAAGTGTACTGAAGAGGACAAAGTTAAGTATACCTTCACAGGTACTGCGTTAACGTGGTGGAACACCTATCTTGAACAGGTAGGACAAAATGCTGCTTACGCACTACCGTGGTCGGCATTCAAGCAATTGATGAATGAGCAGTACCGTCCTAGAAACGAAGTCAATAAACTCAAGGCAGAACTTAGAGAGTTACGAACACAAGGGTTCGACATTACCACATACGAACGACGATTCACAGAGTTGTGCCTATTGTGTTCGGGAGCATTCGAAGATGAAGAAGAGAAGATCGACGCGTTTGTAAAAGGGTTACCAGTAAGGATTCAAGAAGATGTGAGTTCACACGAGCCCGCTTCTATACAGAAGGTAATTCGAATGGCTCATAAACTCATAAATCAGATTGAGTGAAGAATTAAAGAGCAGGCGGCCGAAGAAGCCAACACGAAACAACTTAAGAGGAAGTGGGAGGAAAACGGTGACAATAGTCACCAGTACAAGAACAACAATAATTACAACCAAAATCGCAACAACTATCCCAACAACCGCAACAACAATCGCAACAATAACCGCAATCCTAACAATAACTACAACAAACATCCCAACAACAACAACAACTACAACAACCATTTCAATAACAATAATAATCCCAACAACAACCTCAATAACAACAACGGCAACAAAAACCAAAAACAGCCATGTCATAGGTGTGAAGAAAATCATCAGGGGTTTTGCACGACATTTTGCAACAGGTGTAAAAGAAATGGTCATAGCGCGACAAAGTGTGAGGTCTACGGACCAAAGTTTAACAAAACTAAGGGAGCAAATAATGTCGGAACAAGTAATGCCGAAACGAATAGTGTCAGAGCAAGTAATACCAACATTGTTTGTTATAAATGTGGAAAACCGGGCCACATTATTAGAAATTGCCCGAATCAGGGGAATACTAATGGGCAGGGCCGTGAAAGAGTTTTTTATATTAATGCGGCAGAAGCACAGGAAGACCCGGAGCTTGTTACAGGTACGTTTCTTATTGACGATAAATCTGCTTATGTTTTATTTGATTCGCGTGCGGATAGAAGCTATATGAGTGGAGATTTTTGTGCTAAATTAAGTTGCCCATTGACGCCTTTGGATAATAAATTTTTACTCGAATTAGCAAATGGTAAATTAATTTCAACAGATAATATATGTCTGGATAAAGAAATTAAATTGGGTGATGAAACGTTTAAGATTGATTCAATACCAGTCGAGTTAGGGAGTTTTGATGTAATAATTGGCATGGACTGGTTGAAGAAGGTAAGAGCAGAGGTCGTTTGTTACAAAAATGCGATTCGCATTATGCGTGAAAAAGGAAAACCTTTAGTGGTGTACGGAGAAAAGAACAACGCGAAGTTATAAAAGGTTGTTACGTCATTCTAGCACACATCGAGGAAGTTAAACCTGAAGAAAAGAACATCAGTGATGTTCCCGTCGCAAAAGAATTTCCCGATGTATTTTCGAAAGAATTACCGGGATTACCCCCACATCGATCCGTTGAATTTCAAATAGACCTTGTACCAGGAGCTGCACCAGTAGCTCGTGCTCCATACAGACTTGCACCCAGCTAAATGAAGGAACTTCAGAGCCAATTACAAGAACTTTTAGAGCGTGGTTTCATTCGACCAAGCACATCACCATGGGGAGCTCCTGTTTTGTTTGTCAAGAAGAAAGATGGTACATTCAGGTTGTGTATCGACTACCGAGAGTTGAACAAACTTACCATCAAGAACCGCTACCCACTACCGAGAATCTACGACTTATTTGATCAACTACAAGGCTCATCTATTTATTCGAAGATCGATTTACGTTCTGGATATCATCAAATGCGGGTGAAGGAGGATGATATTCTAAATACTGCTTTTAGGACGCGTTACGGTCATTACGAGTTTTTGGTTATGCCGTTTGGATTGACTAACGCACCACCTATGTTCATGGACCTCATGAACCGAGTGTGTGGGCCATATCTTGACAAGTTTGTCATTTTTTCATTGATGACATACTTATTTACTCGAAGAATGATCAAGAGCACGAAGAACATTTGAGAAAAGTGCTAGAGTTGCTGAGAAAAGAAAAACTGTACGCTAAGTTTTCAAAGTGTGCATTTTGGTTGGAAGAAGTTCAATTCCTCGGTCACATAGTGAACACAGAAGGTATTCAAGTGGATCCAGCAAAGATTGAAACCGTTGAAAAGTGGGAAATCCCGAAAACTCCGAAACACATACGCCAGTTTTTAGGACTAGATGGTTACTACAGAAGGTTCATCCAAGACTTTTCCAGAATAGCAAAACCCTTGACTGAATTAACGGATAAAGGGAAGAAATTTGAATGGAAAGATGAACAAGAGAAAGCGTTTCAATTGTTAAAGAAAAAGTTAACTACGGAACCTATATTATCATTACCTGAAGGGAATGATGATTTTGTGATATATTGTGATGCCTCAAAGCAAGGTCTCGGTTGTGTATTAACGCAACGAACGAAAGTAATTGCTTATGCGTCTAGATAATTGAAGATTCACGAGCAGAATTATACGACGCATGATTTGGAATTAGGCGCGGTTGTTTTTGCATTAAAGACTTGGAGGCACTACTTATATGGGGTCAAAAGTATTATATACACCGACCACAAAAGTCTTCAACACATATTTAATCAGAAATAACTGAACATGAGGCAGCGCAGATGGATTGAATTGTTGAATGATTACGACTTTGAGATTCGTTATCACCCGGGGAAGGCAAATGTGGTAGCTGACGCCTTGAGCAGAAAGGACAGAGAACCCATTCGTGTAAAATCTATGAATATAATGATTCACACTAACCTTACTACTCAAATAAAGGAGGCGCAACAAGGAGTTTTAAAAGAGGAAAATTTAAAGGATGAAATACCCAAAGGATCGAAGAAGCATCTTAATATTCGGGAAGATGGAACTCGGTATAGGGCTGAAAGAATTTGGGTACCAAAATTTGGAGATATGAGAGAAATGGTACTTAGAGAAGCTCATAAAACCAGATACTCAATACATCCTGGAACGAGAAAGATGTACAAGGATCTCAAGAAACATTTTTGGTGGGCAGGTATGAAAGCCGATGTTGCTAAATACGTAGGGGAATGTTTGACGTGTTATAAGGTCAAAGCAGAGCATCAGAAACCATTAGGTCTACTTCAACAACCCGAAATCCCGGAATGGAAATGGAAAAACATTACCATGGATTTTATCACTAAATTGCCAAGGACTGCAAGTGGTTTTGATACTATTTGGGTAATAGTTGATCGTCTCACCAAATCAGCACACTTCCTACTAATAAGAGAAGATGACAAGATAGAGAAGTTAACACGGCTGTATTTAAAGGAAGTTGTCTCCAGACATGGAATACCAATCTCTATTATCTCTGATAGGGATGGCAGATTTATTTCAAGATTCTGGCAGACATTACAGTAAGCATTAGGAACTCGTCTAGACATGAGTACTGCCTATCATCCACAAACTGATGGGCAAAGTGAAAGGACGATACAAACGCTTAAAGACATGCTACGAGCATGTGTTATTGATTTCGGAAATAGTTGGGATCGACATCTACCGTTAGCAGAATTTTCCTACAACAACAGCTACCATTCAAGCATTGAGATGGCGCCGTTTGAAGCACTTTATGGTAGAAAGTGCAAGTCTCCGATTTGTTGGAGTGAAGTGGGGGATAGACAGATTACGGGTCCGGAGATAATACAAGAAACTGCCGAGAAGATCATCCAAATTCAACAACGGTTGAAAACCGCCCAAAGTCGACAAAAGAGCTACGCCGACATTAAAAGAAAAGATATAGAATTTGAAATTGGAGAGATGGTCATGCTTAAGGTTGCACCTTGGAAAGGTGTTGTTCGATTTGGTAAACGAGGGAAATTAAATCCAAGGTATATTGGACCATTCAAGATTATTGATCGTGTCGGACCAGTAGCTTACCGACTTGAGTTACCTCAACAACTCGCGGCTGTACATAACACTTTCCAAGTCTCGAATTTGAAGAAATATTTTGCTAAAGAAGATCTCACTATTCCGTTAGACAAAATCCAAATCAACGAAAAACTTTAATTCATCGAAGAACCCGTCGAAATAATGGATTGTGAGGTTAAAAGAATTAAGCAAAACAAGATACCAATTGTTAAGGTTCGATGGAATGCTCGTAGGGGACCCGAGTTCACCTGGGAGCGTGAAGATCAGATGAAGAAGAAATACCCACACTTATTTCTAGAAGATTCGTCAACACCTTCAACAGCTTAAAATTTCGGGACAAAATTTATTTAACGGGTAGGTACTGTAGTGACCCGAACTTTTTCATGTTTATATATATTAAATTAAATTGTTATTTACATGATTAAGTGTTTCCAACATGTTAAGCAATCAAACTTTTTAAGACTTGATTAATTGAAATAGGTTTCATATTGACATTTGACCACCCAAGTTGACCGGTGATTCACGAACGTTAAAACTTGTAAAAGCTATATGATGACATATATATGATTATATATATAGTTAACATGATATTATGATAAGTAAGTATCTCATTAGGTATTTTAACAATGAGTTATATACATTAAATTGAGTTTATTGAATTAAGAAACTCGAAACGATATATATAACGATTATCGTTATAACAATGTCTTACTAATTACCTATGAATCATATTAAGATATTGTTTCACTATGTTTAATCATGATAAATGATAAGTAAACATGTCAGTAAGTGTATTAACAATGAACTACATATGTAAAAACAAGACTACTAACTTAATGATTTCGAAACGAGACATATATGTAACGATTATCGTTGTAACAACATTTAACTGTATTTATATCATACTAAGATATATTAATATATCATAATATCATGATAATGTAATAATTTAACATCTCATTAGATATAATAAACATTGGGTTAACAACATTTAACAAGATCGTTAAAGTATAGGTTTCAAATCAACATTTACATGTAACGACTAACGATGACTTAACGACTTAGTTAAAATGTATATACATGTAGTGTTTTATTATGTATTCATACACTTTTGAAAGACTTCAAGACAGTTATCAAAATACTTCTACTTAACAAAAATGCTTACAATTACATCCTCGTTCAGTTTCATCAACAATTCTACTCATATGCACCCGTATTCGTACTCGTACAATACACAGCTTTTAGATGTATGTACTATTGGTACATACACTCCAATGATCAGCTCTTAGCAGCCCATGTGAGTTACCTAACACATGTGGGAATTATCATTTGGCAACTAGCATGAAATATCTCATAAAATTACAAAAATATTAGTAATCATTCATGACTTATTTACATGTAAACAAAATTACACATCCTTTATATCTAATCCATATACCAACGACCAAAAACACCTACAAACACTTTCATTCTTCAATTTTATTCATCTAATTGATCTCTCTCAAGTTCTATCTTCAAGTTCTAAGTGTTCTTCATAAATTCTATAAGTTCTAGTTTCATAAAATCAAGAATACTTCCAAGTTTGCTAGCTTACTTCCAATCTTGTAAAGTGATCATCCAACCTCAAGAAATCTTTCTTATTTACAGTAAGATATCTTTCTAATACAAGGTAATACTCATATTCAAACTTTGATTCAATTTCTATAACTATAACAATCTTATTTCGAGTGGAAATCTTACTTGAACTTGTTTTCGTGTCATGATTCTGCTTCAAGAACTTTAAAGCCATCCAAGGATCCTTTAAAGCTAGATCCATTTGTCTCTTTTCCAGTAGGTTTATCCACAAAACTTGAGGTAGTAATGATGTTCATAACATCATTCGATTCATACATATAAAGATATCTTATTCGAAGGTTTAAACTTGAAATCACTAGAACATAGTTTAGTTAATTCTAAACTTGTTTGCAAACAAAAGTTAATCCTTCTAAATTGACTTTTAATATCAACTAAACACATGTTCTATATCTATATGATATGCTAACTTAATGATTTAAAACCTGGAAACATGAAAAACACCGTAAAACCAGACATACGCCGTCGTAGTAACACCGCGGGCTGTTTTGGGTTTGATAATTAAAAACTATGATAAACTTTGATTTAAAAGTTGTTCTTCTGGGAAAATGATTTTTCTTATGAACATGAAACTATATCCAAAAATCATGATTAAACTCAAAGTGGAAGTATGTTTTTCAAAATGGTCATCAAGACGTCGTTCTTTCGACTGAAATGACTACCTCTTACAAAAATGACTTGTAACTTATATTTCTGACTATAAACCTATACTTTTTCTGTTTAGATTCATAAAATAGAGTTCAATATGAAACCATAGCAATTTGATTCACTTAAAACGGATTTAAAACGAAGAAGTTATGAGTAAAACAAGATTGGATATGTTTTTGAATGTTGTAGCTACGGGAAATATTGTAACAATTCTATACAAATCATATCCTAGCTAACTTATATTGTATTATACATGTATTCTAATATATTATGTAATCTTGGGATACCATAGACACGTATGCAAATGTTTTGACATATCATATCGACCCATGTATATATATTATTTGGAACAACCATAGACACTCTATATGCAGTAATGTTGGAGTTAGCTATACAGGGTTGAGGTTGATTCCAAAAATATATATACTTTGAGTTGTGATCTAGCCTGAGACGTGTATACACTGGGTCGTGAATTGATTCAAGATAATATATATCAATTTATTTCTGTACATCTAACTATGGACAACTAGTTGTAGGTTACTAACGAGGACAGCTGACTTAATAAACTTAAAACATCAAAATGTATTAAAAGTGTTGTAAATATATTTTGAACATACTTTGATATATATGTACATATTTGTTATAGGTTCGTGAATCGACCAGTGGCCAAGTCTTATTTCTCGACGAAGTAAAAATCTGTGAAAGTGAGTTATAGTCCCACTTTTAAAATCTAATATTTTGGGATGAGAATACATGCAGTTTTATAAATGTTTTACAAAATAGACACAAGTAAATGAAACTACATTATATGGGTGAATGATCGAAGCCGAATATGTCCCTTTTGCTTGGTAGCCTAAGAATTAGTAAACCGATCTACTAATTGACGCGAATCCTAAAGATAGATCTATTGGGCCTAACGAACCCCATCCAAAGTACCGGATACTTTAGTACTTCGAATTCATTTTTATCATGTCCGAAGGATTTCCCGGAATGATAGGGGATATTCTTATATGCATCTTGTTAATGTCGGTTACCAGGTGTTCACCATATGAATGAATTTTATCTCTATGTATGGAATGTATATTGAAACATGAAATCTTGTGGTCTATTATTATGATTTGATAATATATAGGTTAAACCTATAACTCACCAACATTTTTTTTGACGTTTTAAGCATGTTTATTTTCAGGTGATTATTAAGAGCTTTCGCTGTTGCATACTAAAATAAGGACAAGATTTGGAGTCCATGCTTGTATGATATTATGTAAAAACTGCATTCAAGAAACTTATTTTTGATGTAATATATTCTTATTGTAAACCATTATGTAATGGTCGCGTGTAAATGGTATATTTTAGATTATCATTACTTGATAATCTACGTAATGCTTTTTAAACCTTTATCGATAAAATAAAGGTTATGGTTGTTTTAAAAATGAATGCAGTCTTTGAAAAGCGTCTCATATAGAGGTCAAAACCTCGCGACGAAATCAATTATTATGGAACGTTTATAATCAATATGAACGGGACATTTCATAGGATTCACGTCAATTAGTGGCAATTATAATAAACACCTATTCTTAGGCTACCAAGCTAAAAATGGGCATATTCGATTCGATAATCCAACCATAGAATGTAGTTTCGATTACTTGTGTCTATTTCGTAAAACATTTATAAAAGCAGCGCATGTATTCTCAGTCCCAAAAATATATATTGCAAAAGCATTTAAAAAGGGAGCAAATGAAACTCACCATACTGTATTTTGTAGTAAAAATACATATGACGACATTTAACAAATGTAGGGTTGGCCTCGGATTCACGAACCTATATTATTTATATATATATTAACAAATATAATTGTAATTGAGAAAATATATAAATTTATTAGTTATATCATTTTTTTATATTAATAATATATATATGTTTCATATATTCATTTTATATATGAAATATAAACTTTGTTATATTATATATATATATATATATATATATATATGTATATATATATATATATATATAGTTTGTTTGTTAAAATATAGTAATTATAATAATACTAACATAATTTTAAAAAAGGTAAAATAGTTATAATACTTAATATTGATAATAAAGGTAATAATGTTAATGACTCTGTTATTGACAATAATAATGATATTAATGATAATAACTATAAAAATATTAAATTTTCTGTTAATAATTGTTGTGAATATAATTTTAGTAATTACATAATAATATTATTCAGGTTAGTATAAATAATAATTCTTAAAATCATATGAGTGATAATAATAAATAATCTTAATATAAATGTATGATAATAATAACAAGTTTAGTTATGATAATAATTATAATACGTGTCAAAATAACAATAATTAATAATAATAATAATAGTAATGATAATCATAAATAAAAATCTTAATGTCCATCATACATAAATTAATACTACCATAATGATAATACTTATTTATAATAATAATAATAATTATAATTGTAACTATGTTTATAATAATAAGAATATTTGATAGTTAATGTTTGTATTAGTAATAACATATTAATAATAATATACTTACTATAATTATAATAGTGATAATAAATAATAAATAACAATACTAATAATTATAACATTAATAATAATAACAATACTAATAATAAATAAAATTTTTATTTAAAGTACTACCTTCTAAGGCTTTTGTAAAAAGATTGGCACCGAACCGGGATCGAACCTGAGACCTCACGATAACCCAACACCCCTTATAACCATTCGATCCAATGTGTTTTTCTGATATTTTTATTGCCCCGTATATATATATATATATATATATATATATATATATATATATATATATATATATATATATATATATATATATATATATATATATATATATATATATATATATATATATATATATATATATATCTGTTTCTTCCTGCCTACATTCCTTCTTCTTCATTCAACTTTTTAATCGATCAGAGGTCCAGATTTTTTTAACAAACAATTACTTATTAAGTTTTTAGGATTTACACTTGATACAGAAAACGACTAATGTTTGATGAAATCAATTAAAACAGAAAAAAAAATGACAGAAGTTGTAACTGGTTCGTAGAACACGACATGAACTCCAATTCGATTTTGCATTTTTAGTACGTTTTAGACCCAGATTCCTGAACGAAATAAGTTTTAATTTGTTACTAGAAACATTATGGACCTTCAATTTATCTTAAAACACAACAAGGAACTTGAATTTTTATGAAGAACAATGGTTTGACTTTTGAATTATAACTTTGACTTACAAAATTTGATTTCGATATGGAAAATTGAAGATTCAAACTTTGTAGGAAGATTAAATGAGAGATTCCTAACACTTCTCCATTTATACATTTTGAAAATTTATTTTAAATCGAGTTCTTGATAGAATGACCCAATAACAGAGAACGTTGTGGGTTTATTTTTAATTTTCTGTTTTGTGTTTATGTTTTTATTCACACTGCACTAGTTGATGATTATATAAAGGTTAAGTTATTTTATGACAACTAAATCGAATCAATTAAGTTTGGTTAGTAGCTTAATGGTGGTCGACAATGAATCGGACACAGAAGAAGAAGGACAAGAAAAACTGATAAAAAATAAAAGGAACGTTCGATGTTGATTGCTAACAATAAATTTTGGATACATCTGATTGGCTTCCGAATCTTTCTTCAAGATAATAGACATGAGAAGATTTTTAGAGTGAGATGTTAAACAGAATACTCCTTTATTCATATATTTATGGGTATAAATCAGTGTCTGTGTATATATATATATATATATATATATATATATATATATATATATATATATATATATATATATATATATATATATATATATACTTGTATTTCATATATGCATATGTATTACGTATATATCTGCATTTGTATCATTATACATCGTTATTGAAATGTCCCGTTCTTATTGATTAAAAACGTTCCATATTAATTGATTTCGTTGCGAGGTTTTGACCTCTATATGAGACGTTTTTCAAAGACTGCATTCATTTTTAAAACAAACCATAACCTTTATTTCATAAATAAAGGTTTAAAAAGCTTTACGTAGATTATCAAATAATGATAATCTAAAATATCCTGTTTACACACGACCATTACATAATGGTTTACAATACAAATATGTTACATCGAAATCAGTTTCTTGAATGCAGTTTTTACACAATATCATACAAACATGGACTCCCAATCTTGTCCTTATTTTAGTATGCAACAGCGGAAGCTCTTAGTATTCACCTAAGAATAAACATGCTTTAAACGTCAACAAAAATGTTGGTGAGTTATAGGTTTAACCTATATATATCAAATCGTAACAATAGACCACAAGATTTCATATTTCAATACACATCCCATACATAGAGATAAAAATCATTCATATGGTGAACACCTGGTAACCGACATTAACAAGATGCATATATAAGAATATCCCCATCATTCTGGGACACCCTTCGGATATGATATAAATTTCGAAGTACTAAAGCATCCGGTACATTGGATGGGGTTTGTTAGGCCTAATAGATCTATCTTTAGGATTCGCGTCAATTAGGTTGTCTGTTCCCTAATTCTTAGATTACCAGACTTAATAAAAAGGCATATTCGATTTCGATAATTCAATCATAGAATGTAGTTTCACGTACTTGTGTCTATTTTGTAAATCATTTATAAAACCTGCATGTATTCTCATCCCAAAAATATTAGATTTTAAAAGTGGGACTATAACTCACTTTCACAGATTTTTACTTCGTCGGGAAGTAAGACTTGGCCACTGGTTGATTCACAAACCTATAACAATATATACATATATATCAAAGTATGTTCAAAATATATTTACAAAACTTTTAATACATTTTGATGTTTTAAGTTTATTAAGTCAGCTGTCCTCGTTAGTAACCTACAACTAGTTGTCCACAGTTAGATGTACAGAAATAAATCGATAAATATTATCTTGAATCAATCCACGACCCAGTGTATACGTATCTCAGTATTGATCACAACTCAAACTATATATATATTTTGGAATCAACCTCAACCATGTATAGCTAACTCCAACATTCACATATAGAGTGTCTATGGTTGTTCCGCAATATATATATATATATATATATATATATATATATATATATATATATATATATATATATATATATATATATATATATATATATATATATATATATATATATATATATATATATGGGTCGACATGATAGATCGAAACATTGTATACGTGTCTATGGTATCTCAAGATTACATAATATACAATATAAGTTGATTAGGTTTTGGTTGGAATAGATTTATTACTAACTTTCACGTAGGTAAAATGAGTAGTTTTTATCAATCTTGTTTTACTCGTCATTTCTTCGTTTCTAATCCGTTTTGAGTGATTCCAGTGGCCACAGTTTCGTATTAAACTTAACTTTATGAATCTAAACAGAAAAAGTATAAGTTTATAGTCGGAAATACAAGTTACAAGTCATTTTTGAAAGAGGTAGTCATTTCCGTCGAAAGAACGGCATCTTGATGACCATTTTGAAAAACATACTTTCACTTTGAGTTTAACCATGATTTTTAGATATAGTTTCATGTTCATAAGAAAAATAATTTTTACAGAAGTATAGCTTTTAAATCAAAGTTCTTCTTAGCTTTTAATTATCCCAACCAAAACTGCCCCCGATTTTACTACGACGACGTATATCCAGTTTTATGGTGTTTATCGTGTTTCCGGGTTTTAAATCATTAAGTAAGCATATCATATAGATATATAACATGTGTTTAGTTGATTTTAAAAGTCTAGTTAGAAGGATTAACTTTATTTGCGAACAAGATTAGAATTAACTAAACTATGTTCTAGTGATTACAAGTTTATAACGTTGAATAAGACAGCTTTTTTATGTATGAATTGAATGATGTTATGAACATCATTACTACCTCAAGTTCCTTGGATAAACCTACTAGAAATGAGAAAAATGGACCTAGATTCAAAGGATCCTTGGATGGCTTGAAAGTTCTTGAAGCAGAATCATGACACGAAAACAATTTCAAGTAAGATTTTCACTCGAAATAAGATTGTTATAGTTATAGAAATTGAATTAAAGTTTGAATATGATTATTACCTTGTATTAGAAAGATAACCTACTGTAAGTAATAAAGGTTTCTTGATCTTGGATGATTACTTGGAATGGATTTAGAAAACTTGGAAGTAAACTTGCAATCTTGGAAGTATTCTTGATTTTATGAAACTAGAACTTTTAGAATTTATGAAGAACACTTAGAACTTGAAGATAGAACTTGAGAGTGATCAATTAGATGAAGAAAATTGAAGAATGAAAGTGTTTGTAGGTGTTTTTGGTCGTTGGTGTATGGATTAGATATAAAGGATATGTAATTTTGTTTTCATGTAAATAAGTCATGAATGATTACTCATATTTTTGTAATTTTATGAGATATTTCATGCTATTTGCCAAATGATGGTTCCCATATGTGTTAGGTGACTCACATGGGCTGCTAAGAGCTGATCATTGGAGTGTATATACTAATAGTACATACATCTAAAAGCTGTGTATTGTACGAGTACGAATACGGGTGCATACGAGTAGATTTGTTGATGAAACTGAACGAGAATGTAATTGTATGCATTTTTGTTAAGTATAAGTATTTTGATAAGTGTCTTGAAGTCTTTCAAAAGTGTATGAATACATATTAAAACACTACATGTATATACATTTTAACTGAGTCGTTAAGTCATCGTTAGTCGTTACATGTAAATGTTGTTTTGAAACCTTTAGGTTAACGATCTTGTTAAATGTTGTTAACCCAATGTTTATAATATCAAATGAGATTTTAAATTATTATATTATCATTATATTATGATGTATGAATATCTCTTAATATGATCTATATACATTAAATGTCGTTACAACGATAATCGTTACATATATGTCTCGTTACAAAATCATTAAGTTAATAGTCTTATTTTTACATATGTAGTTCATTGTTAATACACTTAATGATATATTTACTTATCATTTAACATAATTAACCAAGTGTATCAATATCTTAATATGATTCATATGTACCTAGTAAGACGTTATAACGATAATCGTTATATATATCGTTTTCGAGCTTCTTAATTTAATAGTCTCATTTTTATGTATATATAACTCATTGTTAAAATACCTAATGAGATACATACTTATAATAAAATCATGTTAACTATATATATAACCATATATATGTCATCGTATAGTTTTTACAAGTTTTAACGTTCGTGAATCACCGGTCAACTTGGGTGGTCATTTGTCTATATGAAACCTATTCCAATTAATCAAGTCTTAATAAGTTTGATTGCTTAAAATGTTGGAAACACTTAATCATGTAAATATCAATTTCATTTAATATATATAAACATGGAAAAGTTCGGGTCACTACAGTTATCGTTATATATATATATATATATATATATATATATATATATATATATATATATATATATATATATATATATATATATATATATATATATATATATATATTAATTATATAAAGAAAGAAAATAATATTCATTATATTAGTATCTCATATTAATTTTATTAATAATAATGAAACTAATAATAATAATAGAAATAATAATGATAATATATCAATAAGATTAATAATTAATAATTATAATTATTTTTATAATAATCTAATAATAATAAGAACAATGACAAAAGTAATCATATTAATAATTTAAAATAATAATGATAATAATAATAATAATAATAATACAAATAATACTTAATAATGATATTACTAATAATAACTTTTAATCATTAAAATGATGGTATTAATAACAGTCACAGTATTATTAATAATCGTGATAATTAATTAAATGTTAATCAAAATAATGATATAAATACAATAATAAAATAATTTACATGTATCAATTTTCATATTAATAATATTAATAATACTGATTTTGGTATTAATATTTATTTAAATAATAATGAAAGTAATAAACACAATAATTTAACTTAGGATTTCTTTCAATATACTTTATATATTCAAAATAATAAATTTCAATTATTTTAAATTATCTTTCATAATAACTAAATCACTAAATAGTTCATTAATTTATTATGTATAATTATTTACATATATAATTATCTATATAAACATTTCTGTTTATAATTACATGTTCGTGAATCGTCGGGAATAGTCAAAGGTCAAATGAACTTATGAAACAATTCAAAATTTTTGAGACTCAACCTAACAGACTTTTCTTATCGCGTCAAAAATATTAAATCGTATCTAGAGTTTGATTTAAATTTGGTCGTAAATTTTCAGGTCGTCACAATACAGACGTTAGAGGATATGTTGAGAGTGTGCATATTAGAATGTGGTGGTTCGTGGGATACACATTTACCGTTGGTTGAATTCGCGTATAATAATTCTTATCATTCGAGCAAAGGAATGCCACCTTATAAAATGGTGTACGACTGTCATTGCAGAACTATGACTTGTTGGTTAGAAGCTGGAGATATATTTACTTATCATTTACATATATGTCTCGTTACAAAATCATTAAGTTAGTAGTCTTATTTTTACATATGTAGTTCATTGTTAATACACTTAATGATATATTTATTTATCATTTAACATAATTAACCAAGTGTATCAATATCTTAATATGATTCATATGTACCTAGTAAGACGTTATAACGATAATCGTTATATATATCGTTTTCGAGTTTCTTAATTTAATAGTCTCATTTTTATGTATATAACTCATTGTTAAAATACCTAATGAGATACATAGTTATAATAAAATCATGTTAACTATATATATAACCATATATATGTCATCGTATAGTTTTTACAAGTTTTAACGTTCGTGAATCACCGGTTAACTTGGGTGGTCATTTGTCTATATGAAACCTATTCCAATTAATCAAGTCTTAATAAGTTTGATTGCTTAATGAAATGTCCCGTTCTTATTGATTAAAAACATTCCATATTAATTGATTTCGTTGCGAGGTTTTGACCTCTATATGAGACGTTTTTCAAAGACTGCATTCATTTTTAAAACAAACCATAACCTTTATTTCATAAATAAAGGTTTAAAAAGCTTTACGTAGATTATCAGAAAATGATAATTTAAAATATCCTGTTTACACACGACCATTACATAATGGTTTACAATACAAATATGTTACATCGAAATCAGTTTCTTGAATGCAGTTTTTACACAATATCATACAAACATGGACTCCAAATCTTGTCCTTATTTTAGTATGCAACAGCGGAAGCTCTTAGTATTCACCTGAGAATAAACATGCTTTAAACGTCAACAAAAAATGTTGGTGAGTTATAGGTTTAACCTATATATATCAAATCGTAACAATAGACCACAAGATTTCATATTTCAATACACATCCCATACATAGAGATAAAAATCATTCATATGGTGAACACCTGGTAACCGACATTAACAAGATGCATATATAAGAATATCCCCATTATTCTGGGACACCCTTCGGATATGATATAAATTTCAAAGTACTAAAGCATCCGGTACTTTGGATGGGGTTTGTTAGGCCCAATAGATCTATCTTTAGAATTCGCGTCAATTAGGGTGTCTGTTCCCTAATTCTTAGATTACCAGACTTAATAAAAAGGGGCATATTCGAAATCGATAATTCAACCATAGAATGTAGTTTCACGTACTTGTGTCTATTTTGTAAATCATTTATAAAACCTGCATGTATTCTCATCCCAAAAATATTAGATTTTAAAAGTGGGACTATAACTAACTTTCACAGATTTTTACTTCGTCGGGAAGTAAGATTTGGCCACTGGTTGATTCACGAACCTATAACAATATATACATATATATCAAAGTATGTTCAAAATATATTTACAACACTTTTAATATATTTTGATGTTTTAAGTTTATTAAGTCAGTTGTCCTCGTTAGTAACCTACAACTAGTTGTCGACAGTTAGATGTACAGAAATAAATCGATAAATATTATCTTGAATCAATCCACGACCCAGTGTATACGTATCTCAGTATTGATCACAACTCAAACTATATATATTTTGGAATCAACCTCAACCCTGTATAGCTAACTCCAACGTTCACATATAGAGTGTCTATGGTTGTTCCGAAATATATATAGATGTCTCGACATGATAGGTCGAAACATTGTATACGTGTCTATGGTATCTCAAGATTACATAATATACAATACAAGTTGATTAAGTTATGGTTGGAATAGATTTGTTACCAATTTTCACGTAGCTAAAATGAGAAAAATTATCCAATCTTGTTTTACCCATAACTTCTTCATTTTAAATCCGTTTTGAGTGAATCAAATTGCTATGGTTTCATATTGAAAACTATTTTATGAATCAAAATAAAAATAGTATAGGTTTATAGTCGGAAAAATAAGTTACAAGTCGTTTTTGTAAAGGTAGTCATTTCAGTCTAAAGAACGACGTCTAGATGACCATTTTAGAAAACATACTTCCACTTTGAGTTTAACCATAATTTTTGGATATAGTTTCATGTTCATAATAAAAATCATTTTCTCAGAATAACAACTTTTAAATCAAAGTTTATCATAGTTTTTAATTAACTAACCCAAAACAGCCCGCGGTGTTACTACGACAGCGTAAATCCAGTTTTACGGTGTTTTTCGTGTTTCCAGTTTTTAAATCATTAAGTTAGCATATCATATAGATATAGAACATGTGTTTAGTTGATTTTAAAAGTCAATTTAGAAGGATTAACTTTTGTTTGCGAACAAGTTTAGAATTAACTAAACTATGTTCTAGTGATTACAAGTTTAAACCTTCGAATAAGATAGCTTTATATGTATGAATCTAATGATATTATGAACATCATTACTACCTTAAGTTCCTTGGATAAACCTACTAGAAAAAAGAAAAATGGATCTAGATTCAACGGATCCTTGGATGGCTCGAAGTTCTTGAAGCAGAATCATGACACGAAAACAAGTTCAAGTAAGATCATCACTTAAAATAAGATTGTTATAGTTATAGAAAATTGAACCAAAGTTTGAATATGACTATTACCTTGTATTAGAATGATAACCTACTGTAAAAAACAAAGATTTCTTGAGGTTGGATGATCACCTTACAAGATTGGAAGTGAGCTAGCAAACTTGAAAGTATTCTTGATTTTATGTAACTAGAACTTGTAGAATATATGAAGAACACTTAGAACTTGAAGATAGAACTTGAGAGAGATCAATTAGATGAAGAAAATTGAAGAATGAAAGTGTTTGTAGGTGTTTTTGGTCATTGGTGTATGGATTAGATATAAAGGATATGTAATTTTGTTTTCATGTAAATAAGTCATGAATGATTACTCATATTTTTGTAATTTTATGAGATATTTCATGCTAGTTGCCAAATGATGGTTCTCACATGTGTTAGGTGACTCACATGGGCTGCTAAGAGCTGATCATTAGAGTGTATATACAAATAGTACATACATCTAAAAGATGTGTATTGTACGAGTACGAATACGGGTGCATACGAGTAGAATTGTTGATGAAACTGAACGAGGATGTAATTGTAAGCATTTTTGTTAAGTAGAAGTATTTTGATAAGTGTATTGAAGTCTTTAAAAAGTGTATAAATACATATTAAAACACTACATGTATATACATTTTAACTGAGTCGTTAAGTCATCATTAGTCGTTACATGTAAGTGTTGTTTTGAAACCTTTAGGTTAACGATCTTGTTAAATGTTGTTAACCCAATGTTTATAATATCAAATGAGATTTTAAATTATTATATTATCATGATATTATCATGTATGAATATCTCTTAATATGATATATATACATTAAATGTCTTTACAACGATAATCGTTACATATATGTCTCGTTTAAAAATCATTAAGTTAGTAGTCTTGTTTTTACATATGTAGTTCATTGTTAATATACTTAATGATATGTTTACTTATCATAGTATCATGTTAACTATATATATATATATATATCCATATATATGTCATCATATAGTTTTTACAAGTTTTAACGTTCGTGAATCACCGGTCAACTTGGGTGGTCAATTGTCTATATGAAACATATTTCAATTAATCAAGTCTTAAAAAGTTTGATTGCTTAACATGTTGGAAACATCTAATCATGTAAATATCAATCTCAATTAATATATATAAACATGGAAAAGTTCGGGTCACTACAGTACCTACCCGTTAAATAAATTTCGTCCTGAAATTTTAAGCTGTTGAAGGTGTTGACGAATCTTCTGGAAATAGATGCGGGTATTTCTTCTTCATCTGATCTTCACGCTCCCAGGTGAACTCGGGTCCTCTACGAGCATTCCATCGAAACTTAACAATTGGTATCTTGTTTTACTTAAGTCTTTTAACCTCACGATCCATTATTTCGACGGGTTCTTCGATGAATTGAAGTTTTTCGTTGATTTAGATTTCATCTAACAGAATAGTGAGATCTTCTTTAGCAAAACATTTCTTCAAATTCGAGACGTGGAAAGTGTTATGTACAGCCGCGAGTTGTTGAGGTAACTCAAGTCGGTAAGCTACTGGTCCGACACGATCAATAATCTTGAATGGTCCATTATACCTTGGATTTAATTTCCCTCGTTTACCAAATCGAACAACGCCTTTCCAAGGTGCAACTTTAAGCATGACCATCTCTCCAATTCCAAATTCTATATCTTTTCTTTTAATGTCAGCGTAGCTCTTTTGTCAACTTTGGGCGGTTTTCAACCATTGTTGAATTTGGATGATCTTCTCGGTAGTTTCTTGTATAATCTCCGGACCCGTAATCTGTCTATCCCCCACTTCACTCCAACAAATTGGAGACCTGCACTTTCTACCATAAAGTGCTTCAAACAGCGCCATCTCAATGCTTGAATGGTAGCTGTTGTTGTAGGAAAATTCTGCTAACGGTAGATGTCGATCCCAACTGTTTTCGAAATCGATAACACATGCTCGTAGCATGTCTTCAAGCGTTTGTATCGTCCTTTCGCTCTGCCCATCAGTTTGTGGATGATAGGCAGTACTCATGTCTAGACGAGTTCCTAATGCTTGCTGTAATGTCTGCCAGAATCTTGAAATAAATCTGCCATCCCTATCAGAGATAATAGAGATTGGTATTCCATGTCTAGAGACGACTTCCTTCAAATACAGTCGTGCTAACTTCTCCATCTTGTCATCTTCTCTTATTGGCAGGAAGTGTGCTGATTTGGTGAGACGATCAACTATTACCCAAATAGTATCAAAACCACTTGCAGTCCTTGGCAATTTAGTGATGAAATCCATGGTAATGTTTTCCCATTTCCATTCTGGGATTTCGGGTTGTTGAAGTAGACCTGATGGTTTTTGATGCTCAGCTTTGACCTTAGAACACGTCAAATATTCTCCTACGTATTTAGCAACATCGGCTTTCATACCCGGCCACCAAAAATGTTTCTTGAGATCCTTGTACATCTTCCCCGTTCCAGGATGTATTGAGTATCTGGTTTTATGAGCTTCTCTAAGTACCATTTCTCTCATATCTCCAAATTTTGGTACCCAAATCCTTTCATCCCAATACCGGGTTTCGTCTTCCTGAATATTAAGATGCTTCTCCGATCCTTTGGGTATTTCATCCTTTAAATTTCCCTTTTTTAAAACTCCTTGTTGCGCCTCCTTTATTTGAGTAGTAAGGTTATTATGAATCATTATATTCATAGATTTTACTCGAATGGGTTCTCTGTCCTTCCTGCTCAAGGCATCGGCTACCACATTTGCCTTCCCCGGGTGGTAACGAATCTCAAAGTCGTAATCATTCAATAATTCAATCCACCTACGCTGCCTCATATTCAGTTGTTTCTGATTAAATATGTCTTGAAGACTTTTGTGGTCGGTATATATAATACTTTTGACCCCATATAAGTAGTGCCTCCAAGTCTTTAATGCAAAAACAATCGCGCCTAATTCCAAATCATGCGTCGTATAATTTTGTTCGTGAATCTTCAATTGTCTAGACGCATAAGCAATCACCTTCGTTCGTTGCATTAATACACAACCGAGACCTTGCTTTGATGCGTCACAATAAATCACAAAATCATCATTCCCTTCAGGCAATGACAATATAGGTGCCGTAGTTAGCTTTTTCTTCAATAACTGAAACCCTTTCTCTTGTTCATCATTCCATTCAAATTTCTTCCCTTTATGCGTTAATGCAGTCACGGGTTTTGCTATTTTGGAGAAATCTTGGATGAATCTTCTGTAGTAACCAGCCAATCCTAAAAATTGACGTATATGCTTCGGAGTTTTTGGGGTTTCCCACTTTTCAACGGTTTCGATCTTTGCCGGGTCCACCTGGATACCTTCTTTGTTCACTATGTGACCGAGGAATTGAACTTCTTCCAACCAAAATGCACACTTTGAAAACTTAGCGTACAGTTTTTCTTTCCTCAATACTTCTAGCACTTTTCTCAAATGTTCTTCGTGCTCTTGATCATTCTTTGAGTAAATAAGTATGTCATCGATGAAAACAATGACAAACTTGTTAAGATATGGCCCACACACTCGGTTCATAAGGTCCATGAACACAGCTGGTGCATTAGTTATACCAAACGGCATGACCATAAACTCGTAATAACCGTAACGTGTTCTGAAAGTAGTCTTTCGAATATCATCTTCTTTCACCCGCATTTGATGATACCCGGAACGTAAGTCAATCTTTGAATAAACAGACGAGCCTTGTAGTTGATCAAATAAGTCGTCGATTCTCGGTAGTGGGTAGCGGTTCTTGATGGTAAGTTTGTTCAACTCTTGGTAGTCGATACACAACCTGAATGTACCATCTTTCTTCTTGACAAACAAAACAGGAGCTCCCCACGGTGATGTGCTTGGTCGAATGAAACCACGCTCTAAAAGTTGTTGTAATTGGCTTTGCAGTTCTTTCATCTCGCTGGGTGCGAGTATGTAAGGAGCACGAGCTATTGGTGCAGCTCCTGGTACAAGATCTATTTGAAATTCAACGGAACGATGTGGGGGTAATCCCGGTAATTCTTTCGGAAATACATCGGGAAATTCTTTTGCAATGGGAACATCATTGAAGCTCTTTTCTTCAGTTTGTACTTTTTCGACGTGTGCTAGAACAGCATAGCAACCTTTTCTTATTAGTTTTTGTGCCTTCAAATTACTAATAAGATGTAGCTTCGTGTTGCCCTTTTCTCCGTACACCATTAAAGGTTTTCCTTTTTCTCGTATAATGCGAATTGCATTTTTGTAACAAACGATCTCTGCTTTCACTTCTTTCAACCAGTCCATACCTGTAAATGTTGTTTTGAAACCTTTAGGTTAACGATCTTGTTAAATGTTGTTAACCCAATGTTTATAATATCAAATGAGATTTTAAATTATTATATTATCATTATATTATGATGTACGAATATCTCTTAATATGATCTATATACATTAAATGTCGTTACAACGATAATCGTTACATATATGTCTCGTTACAAAATCATTAAGTTAGTAGTTTTATTTTTACATATGTAGTTCATTGTTAATACACTTAATGATATATTTACTTATCATTTAACATAATTAACCAAGTGTATCAATATCTTAATATGATTCATATGTACCTAGTAAGACGTTATAACGATAATCGTTATATATATCGTTTTCGAGTTTCTTAATTTAATAGTCTCATTTTTATGTATATAACTTATTGTTAAAATACCTAATGAGATACATACTTATAATAAAATCATGTTAACTATATATATAACCATATATATGTCATCGTATAGTTTTTACAAGTTTTAACGTTCGTGAATCACCGGTCAACTTGGGTGGTCATTTGTCTATATGAAACCTATTCCAATTAATCAAGTCTTAATAAGTTTGATTGCTTAACATGTTGGAAACACTTAATCATGTAAATATCAATTTCATTTAATATATATAAACATGGAAAAGTTCGGGTCACTACAGTTATCGTTATATATATATATACATATAAATATATATATATATACATATATATATATATATATATACATACATATATATATATATATATATATATATACATATATATATATATATACATATATATATATATATATATATATATATATATATATATATATATATATATATATATTATATAAAGAAAGAAAATAATATTCATTATATTAGTATCTCATATTAATTTTATTAATAATAATGAAAATAATAATAATAATAGAAATAATAATGATAATATATCAATAAGATTAACAATTAATAATTATAATTATTTTTATAATAATCTAATAATAATAAGAACAATGACAAAAGTAATCATATTAATAATTTGAAATAACGATAATAATAATAATAATAATAATAATAATAATAATAATAATAATAATAATAATAATAATACAAATAATACTTAATAATGATATTACTAATAATAACTTTTAATCATTAAAATGATGGTATTAATAACAGTCACAGTATTATTAATAATCGTGATAATTAATTAAATGTTAATCAAAATAATGATATAAATACAATAATAAAATAATTTACATGTATCAATTTTCATATTAATAATATTAATAATACTGATTTTGGTATTAATATTTATTTAAATAATAATGAAAGTAATAAATACAATAATTTAACTTAGGATTTCTTTCAATATACTTTATATATTTAAAATAATAAATTTCAATTATTTTAAATTATCTTTCATAATAACTAAATCACTAAATAGTTCATTAATTTATTATGTATAATTATTTACATATATAATTATCTATATAAACATTTCTGTTTATAATTACATGTTCGTGAATCGTCGGGAATAGTCAAAGGTCAAATGAACTTATGAAACAATTCAAAATTTTTGAGACTCAACCTAACAGACTTTTCTTATCGCGTCAAAAATATTAAATCGTATCGAGAGTTTGATTTAAATTTGGTCGTAAATTTTTGGGTCGTCACAATACAGACGTTAGAGGATATGTTGAGAGCGTGTATATTAGAATGTGGTGGTTCGTGGGATACACATTTGCCATTGGTTGAATTCGCGTATAATAATTCTTATCATTAGAGCAAAGGAATGTCGCCTTATGAAATGTTGTACGGCTGTCATTGCAGAACTCTGACTTGTTGGTTAGAAGCTGGAGAAAAATAGTTTGATGGTCCCAAAATTGTTCAAATGATAGCCGAAAAAGTTGCTATTGCGCGGGAAAAGTTGAAAGCTGCCAGAGATAGACAAAAGATGTATGCAGATTCATATAGACGTCCGGTAACTTTTAATGTGGGTGATCATATGTATCTTAAGGTTTCACCGTGAAAATGGGTTATATGATTTAGGAAACATGGTAAGCTTGCGCCAAGGTTCATTGGGCCATTTCCAACTAGTGAGATTCTGAATGATCAAACAGTGGTCTGGATCTTCCATCAAAGTAAGCTGGTATTCATAATACCTTCAATGTGTGTTACTTACGTAAGTGTAAGGTGGACAATGAAACGCAAATTTTTCCAATTAAGGATCTTAAAGTTGATTTGAGTAACAAGTTAGTTGAGGAACCAATTCGAGTGGTCGACAGAAAGGTTACTAAGTTAAGAAAGAAAGAGATCCCGATGGTTTTAGTAGAATGGAAGCACAGCTTAGGGTCTAATTTGACTTGGGAAACAGAAGTGTTAATGAAGACCCATTACCCTCATCTGTTTAACCAAGACTAGATTCCGAGGACAGAATCTCTTTAAGGGGGTGGATTTGTAACAGACTGGTGACCAGGCTAGACTTAAGATGACCATTATGACCTTAAGTTTGTTATATGTTATTATATGCCTTTATTTTATTAATGTATTTATTATTAAGTATGTGTGTGGTTAAGACCCGTTTGTGACAAGGGTCACAGAACAGGTTCGTTTGTTTAAATCAGACTCCGTTAGGATGACCTAAGGATGTACGAAAGTTATTAGATAACTGGTAAATACTCGTGTGTAAGGGGGTATTATATTTTAACACAATAATAGGTATGTTTCTGCTTGTTTCCTTCATTTCTAGATATTTTCAACAAAACACCGTACCTAACCTTTACCAATTTCAAAACCTTAGTTTAATTCAAGTGTGAAATTGAATCAAGAGGCTTTAGTGACTGATTCTTAGCATCATTGTAAGCATTTATCCAGGTTATCATGCTTGAATTTGTGTTTTAATTCATAAGAATTAGGTTTATATGTGTAAAATGGGTTTTATGTATTTTTGAGCTTGAATCTTCATGAATTGTGTTTGTTAGTGCTAATTCATGTTAGATATATGTTATATACTTGTTATATGATGCTTGTAAGTGAGTTTTGTGACCGGAACAAGCAAAAAATCAAGATTTGGGGTCAAAAAGTGTTCATCAGCTCCCACACTTTTGACAGCTCAACCACGTGGTTGAGTGCTCAACCGTGCGGTTGAGGGCTCAACCACGCAGTTGAGCACTTGTTAGCTTTTGGTAAAACTGAAAAGGGCATAACTTTCAAACCGTAACTCCGTTTTCGATGAATAAACTATCGTTGGAATTGTCTGGAGGTTTCTTTCCAATGATAAGGTTTAAGAAGCTAGATCAAACTTTATTTTGGTCATAAAAAGGGGTTTTAGGGTGTATGTCTTATTTTGCACACATGTGAATGTTGTTATTGATTGAGGTTATGATGTTGACTTATCTCATAGTGAATACATGATTGTATGTGTTGATTTATAGTATGTATTGATGTTTCATGTTGTTCATTTTGGGTTGAAACCAGTCTAAACTATTGCTCCTACTGTTCTTCATCACTCGCACTAGCGAGCCTTCAATCGTTCGGTTGGGGTGGTCAACCGTGTTATGAACCGTGAGAGTGAGTGGTTAAGGAGAACTATTGTTTTGGTTAAGATGGTACGTACGGTTGAGATGTGACTCGTATGAGTCACTGGTCACTCGTATGGTGAACCGTATAAATCATTTGATTTATTGATGAGTGTTAAGTCATAGACCAAACGTACGAGTAAGTTGTCAACCGCAAGGTTGAGTGTTCTCAAACGTGCGACTGAGTGTATTACTCGTACGGTTGGCAGACCAGTTGTAAAGTGCGTAAGTGTTGGTATTTAGTGTTATTGTCTTGTTGTCGGGTTGTAATCAAGATATTATTACTGAGTGTGTTATATCTATTCTAAAGTGGAAAAGTTAAGGAGAAAGCTTAGTAGTCAGAATCAGAGCCATTGCTGGTAATTGGTGAGTGGGTCTATCTTCGGATAGAGTTTAAGTAGCAAATCATGCTACTGTAGATTACTCTGATTACCCTGTGTAGTGTAGTGATTGTCATGCTAGTTGGATAGTTGCATGCTGTGTAATTAATATGTTGTATATGTGCACTGTGCTTGACACCAGACGTTCCTAGGGAGGTTGGAGATTCGCAACTGTTCCCTAGGAGGTTGCAGTCTGTATGAGATCAACCGTTCTAAGGGAGGTTGAGTTCATACCCTGCAGTCTATTTGCATAGACTAGACGGGAAAGGACTATCGGTAGATGCTAGCATGATCAGCTAGGTCGTGTGTCCGTACAAGCTGCCGATCCTCATATTGTCTTTGTTTGTATGGTTGTTGGTTGTAAGCATGTTACCTGATTGTTGTATGATGGATTTCTTAAGCTTAATCTGTAGATATATTATGTTCACTTAGCGGTGCGCTAATCCCCCACATTCCTCTCCCTGCAGGTTTTAGGTTTCGCTATTGGGATCAGGCCGTGATGTAAAAGACATGTTTGACTAGTAACTCTAATGTGATGATTGTAATCGTGTTTGTAATAATGTAACACCGTTTGCTATAGTTAAACTTAATTATATGGTTTTCTGTAATTATGAATAATGATGTCGTGTTTGGTAATCAAATGTCTTCCGCTATGTTATGGAAAAAAATGGTCGGTGTTACAATTTTATTAATACTTTGCTTAATAAAATTAAAAGAAAAGGTGAAATCTACCAAACACTTATAAATTTAGTTTTTGTTATTATTGAAACAGTCAAACCCGCATAGTATAGTTGATTCAAATGGTTGAACAAAAGAATTATTTTAAACAAATATCAATAATAATTGTTATGTAAAATCTATTTATGTACGTCAATAATATAGTAAGAGCATTCACACGATGCTACAATGTGTAGTTATTTGAGCGAGGTAAAAAGTAAGTAATGTTATAATTCAGTAGGCTTATAACTACCTTTAGTGGTCTGGTTCTTGACTGTAGACTACTAATAAGTATATAGAAGGAATATGAGAGAAGTATATGTTTTATATATTTTCATGTGTGCACCTTATGTGCTCTTACATAACACATACATATACTCAAAAAATCTACTATACAATATTTATAATAATAATAAAATTAGCATCCACAATTGACTTTTATAACACTCCCCCTTGGATGACAATTTTATTAGAGAATAACTAGTAGTGCTTCATTAAAAACCTTGCTAAAGAAAACCCATTGGGATAAAACTTTAGCTAAGGGAAAAAGAGTGCAACATAGAGTTGACTCCCCCTCAAGTAGGCAACGCCTGAATTTTTACATCTTCTGAACATGCCTCATGCCAATATTATGAACGTGTGTTCTGAAAATAGCAGTTGGAAGTGCTTTGGTGAAAAGGTCAGCAGAGTTTTTGCTGGACTGAACATATCTCATTTCAATCTGGTTGTCCTTAATGAGATTTTGAGTGTATGAGAAGAATCTAGGAGGTATGTGTTTTGTTCGGTCACTTTTAATATACCCTTCTTTCATCTGTGCTATGCAAGCTACATTATCTTCATAGATAGTTGTTGGACTTTTATCGCGTTCTAGTCCACAAGAACCAAAAACATTTCCGAGTAGCTTCATGTAATACAATCACTTCGGCATGATTTGATGATGTTGCAACAAGTGTTTGTTTTTGAGAACGCCATGATATTGCGGTACCTCCATTTAGGAATACATATCCATTTTAAGATTTAGCTTTATGTGGATCAGATAAATAACCTGCATCTGCATAACCAACCAAATCTTGTTTCGATTCGTTAGAATAAAATAATCTTAAATCAGTAGTTCCTCGAAGGTATCGAAATATGTGTTTGATCTCATTCCAGTGTCTTTTGGTAGGAGCTGAGCTGAACCTTGCCAACAAATTAACTGCAAAAGAAATATCAGGTCTTGTACAATTTGTAAGATACATAAGAGCTCCAATTGCACTAAGAGATGGTACTTCTGGTCCCAGGATATCTTCATGATCTTCACAGGGACGAAATGGATCAGTGTCAACATTAAGTGATCTAACAACCATAGGAGTACTTAATGGTTTTGCCTTGTCCATATTGAAACATTTTAAAATCTTTTTAGTATATGTTGTTTGATGTACAAGTAAACCATTAGGCATATGCTCAATTTGTAAACCAAGGTAATATTTGGTTTTTTCGAGATCTTTCATTTCAAATTCTTTCTTTAGAAGTTGAATAGCTTCATGGATCTCTTTATTTGTACCTATGATGTTAAGATCATCAACATAAACAGCTATGATCACATATCCTGATGTTGTTTTCTTAATGAAAACACATGGGCAAATAAGATTATTGGTATACCCTTTGCTTATCAAGTAATCACTTAATCGTTTATACCACATGCGATCCGATTGTTTCAACTCATATAAAGACCTTTGTAACTTGATTGAGTACATTTCTTTGGATTTTGCATTGGTTGCTTCTGATACCTTAAATCCTTCAGGTATCTTCATATATATATATATATATATATATATATATATATATATATATATATATATATATATATATATATATATATATATATATATATATATATATATATATATATATATCACTATCAAGTGATCCATATAGATAAGCAGTCACAACATCCATGAGATGCATTTCTAAATTTTTAGAAACTGCAAGACTGATTAAGTATCTAAAAGTAATTGCATCCATAACAGGAGAATAAGTTTCCTCATAATCAACTCCTGGTCTTTGAGAAAAACCTTGAGCTACAAGTCTAGCTTTATACCTTGTAACTTCATTTTTCTCATTTCTTTTTCGCACAAAAACCCATCTATATCCCACAGGTTTCACATCTTTAGGTGTGAGAATGATAGATCCGAAAACTTTTCTTTTATTGAGCGATTCAAATTCAGCTCGTATTGCCCCTTTCCAATGATCCCAATCATGTCTATTTTGACATTCCATGACAGATTTTGTTTATGGATCATCATCATCATTCATGATGTCATATGCAACATTATATGAAAATATCTCATCAAGATTTTTCATTTCATTTCGATTCCATAATATTTTTGAATGTGCATAATTGATTGAAAATTCCTTATTGACATCATCAATCTCCTCTGCAGAAGGAGTATTGATTTGTGGTTCTTCTTGAACACTTTCTTTTACCTCATTATCAGCTGATTTTCTTTTTCGAGGATTTTTATCTTTGGAACCAATTGGTCTCCCAAGTTTCTGGCGTGGTAAAGACTCAAGAGTGACATTATTGCCAGCTTTTGGAATTTCAATTCGTGCTGGAGTATTTACTGCTGGTATATATGATTTAGTCACACTTTTTGTATCTGTAAATGCATCAGGCAATTTATTCGCAAGTTCTTGCATATGCATTATTTTTTGAACTTCGGTCTCACATTCTTTTATGCGAGGATCACGATACATTAATTGAGGTTCACACCATGAAACATCATTTTCTTTATTTTTTATTTCTCCCCTTAATCTAGGGAACAATGTTTCATTAAAGTGACAATCAGCAAAACGTGCTGTAAAAACATCAACCGTCATGGGTTCAATATATCTTATGATTGAAGATGTTTCATATCCAACATATATTCCCATCCTTCTTTGAGGACCCATTTTAGTGCGCTGTGGTGGTGCGATAGGAACATAAACAGCACAACTAAATGTTCTAAGGTGAGAAATATTTGGCTGATGGCCAAAAGCAAGTTGCAAGGGAGAACATATATGACTTGCACTTGGTCTAATACGAATTAATGATGCAGCATGTAAAATTGCATGACCCCATACAGATACTGGGAGTTTTGTTCTCATTATCAATGGTCTAGCTATTAACTGCAATCGTTTAATTAGTGATTCGGCTAAACCATTTTGTGTATGTACATGAGCAACAGGATGTTCAATAACAATCCCAATAGACAAGCAAAAATCATTAAATGCTTGAGATGTAAACTCACCAGCATTATCCAATCTCACCCTTTTAATAGTATAATCAGGGAAATGTGCTCTCAATTTAATAATTTGAGCAAGAAATTTTGCAAATGCCATGTTTCGACTTGATAATAGACAAACATGAGACCATCTACTAGATGCGTCTATTAGGACCATGAAATATCTAAATGGTCCACATGGTGGATGAATTGGTCCACATATATCATCTTGAATTCTTTCAAGAAACATTGGTGATTCTTTTCAACCTTAAGAGTGATGGTCTTATTATCAATTTTCCAAGTGAGCTGATGTACATGGGATAATTTCATCATTATGGATCTTTTGATTTGTCAATGGATGTCCATGTGTATTTTGAATTATTCTTTTCATCATTGTTGATCCTGGGTTACCTAATCTTTCATGCCACAGATTTATTATTACAGGATCACATGCCTTTTCATTAACTACCATGTGTGTTTCTGGTACATTTATATATGTATAATGTAAACCAGAACTAAGTCTTGGTAGTTTTTCAATCACATGCTTCTTGTCAGTGATACTTAAATATTTATCATTTTCTGTAGTCACTGACTGATAATCATATCCATTTTGGTATATGTCAGAGAAGCTTAACAAATTTCTCTTTGACATGGGAGAAAATAAGGCATTTTTTATCAGAAAATTTGTACCATTTGGTAACACGAATTTTGATTTTCCCATTCCTTTTATTAAATCCACAGGACCTGATATAGTATGTACCGTTCCTTCTGCTGCTTTAAAATTAGTGATATATTTTTTAGATTTGAGTATAGTGTGTGTGGTACCACTGTCTGCAATACAAAGATCCCCACCATTTGACTGATTTTGCACTCCAGTAGTGTACATCATGAACTTCAAAATATGAGAAACAAATAATGAGTACATAATTCATCAATATATTACATTTAAAAATATGTTATAACGAAAATACATAATAAGGAAACATATAGTAAAGTAGATATGGTATAGATCGTAAATCTACATCCATTTATTTGATATGGACATATAATAGGAAATTTATTCATTAAAGTAGTCACTTGTTGGCTCAGTGATTTTTGTATCAAGGTCATCCACAAGGTTTGCCTCTTTTCCTTTTCCTTTTAGGGATTCCTGATATTGATTAATAGAATATTGATTTGTTCGACAGTTTTTAGACCATGTCCAATTTTACCACATCGATAACAAGAATCTTCAATATTCTTTGAAGAGCTTCCTTCAACATTATGATTTGTGGGATTGTATGGTGGTTGAAATTTATAACTTTGTGGATTATTATTTCTTTGTCCACGACCACGACCACCGTAACCATTACGACCACGACCACCACCACGACCATTACCATAAGGGTGATTTCGAACATAGTTATGATTTTTATTATTGTTATGGTAATTTCCATGATGATGGTTTTGGCCAATATGACCACGACCTCGCCCACGTCCTCGTCCAGGTGCATTTCTTTTTTTATTATTATTGTTAATAGCATTAGCTTCAAGGAATGCTAGCGCACCCGTAGGACGAGATTCTTGATTCTTCATCAGTAATTCTTTATTCACTTCTGTAACTAAGAGATAAGTTTGAAGTTTGGAAAAAGTTTTGTAATTCTGCAATCTTAAATTTTCTTGTATAGTAATGTTTGCAGAATGCATTGTGGAGAAAGTTTTTTCCATCATATCAGCATCACTTATTTCTTGACCACAGAATTAAAGCTTTGAATGGATCTTGAACATGGCCGAGCTGTATTCACTTACCTTTTTAAAGTCTTAGAACCTTAGATTTCTCCATTCTTCCCTCGCAGCTGAGAGTAATATTCCTTTTGATTATCGAATCAACTCTTGATACTTTCCCATAAAACATGTGGATCTTTGATAGTGAGATACATATGTTTTAAGGTGATATCAATATGTTTGCAAATAAAAGCAATTGATTTTAATTTATCTTGATCAGAACAAGTATTGTTTTCTTTTAAAGTTTCTAGAATACCCAATGATTCAAGATTTATTTCTACATCCATGACCCATGATGTGTAGTTTGTTCCCGATACGTCTAGGGCATCAAACTTAAGCTTTGATAAGTTTGACATTTTCTATTTTCAGAAAGATGAACAACATAAATTATAATCATAATCAATTTCTAATCATAGACAAATAATAAAATGAAATTAGAATTATTTTAAATTCATAAGTAGCAAACAACAGAATAATGGCATGATTGCAAATGATAAAATCACAAGAGCAGGATAGAATATAGGTTCACCCGGTGGTATATTAGTAACAATGATGATAGTTAGTATGACAAATAGAATAGGCAAAATCATCCTTGTGTGAATCATCTTTACAAAAAAAAAAAACAAATTTGATGGTGGTAATCTGAGAAAATGAAGATTGATTTGTGAAAATGTGAAAACGGAGATGTTTATTTTATATTTGAAAAATATAGTCGTTGTAAAGTTGTCAGTTGACGTTAACAACCTTTATGTATATATGACCATTGTAACATCGTTAGTTGACGTTAACGACTGTTATGTATGAAATGTCCCGTTCATATTGATTATAAACGTTCCATATTAATTGATTTCGTCGCGAGGTTTTGACCTCTATATGAGACGTCTTTCAAAGACTGCATTCATTTTTAAAACAACCATAACCTTTATTTTATCGATAAAGGTTTAAAAACCATTACATAGATTATCAAATAATGATAATCTAAAATATACCGTTTACACACGACCATTACATAATGGTTTACATTAAGAATATATTACATCAAAAATAAGTTTCTTGAATGCAGTTTTTACACAATATCATACAAGCATGGACTCCAAATCTTGTCCTTATTTTAGTATGCAACAGCGGAAGCTCTTAATAATCACCTGAGAATAAACATGCTTAAAAACGTCAACAAAAATGTTGGTGAGTTATAGGTTTAACCTATATATTATCAAATCATAATAATAGACCACAAGATTTCATATTTCAATACATCCCATACATAGAGATAAAAATCATTCATACGGTGAACACCTGGTAACTGACATTAACAAGATGCATATAGAATATCCCCATCATTCCGGGACACCCATCGGACATGATAAAATCGAAGTACTAAAGCATTCTAAATTCAAGAATGGGGCTTGTTGGGCCCGATAGATCTATCTTTAAATTATTTGAGGGTCTGTTCCCAAATTCTTAGGCTACCAAGCGAAAAAGGGGTATATTCGGCTTCGATCATTCACCCATAGAAAGTAGTTTCATTTACTTGTGTCTATTTCGTAAAATATTTATAAAATTGCATGTATTCTCATCCCAAAGTATTAGATTTTAAAAGTGTGACTATAACTCACTTTCACAGATTTTTACTCCGTCGGGAAGTAATACTTGGCCACTGGTCGATTCACGAACCTTAATTTTAGTAGGTAAACCTACTGGAAATGAGAAAAATAGATCTAGCTTCAAAGGATCCTTGGATGGCTTGAAGGTTCTTGAAGCAGAATCATGACACAAAAACAAGTTCAAGTAAGATTTCCACTCGAAATAAGATTGTTATAATTATAGAAATTGAATCAAAGTTTAAATATGAGTATTACCTTGTATTAGAAAGATATATTACTGTAAATAAGAAAGATTTCTTGAGGTTGGATGATCACTTTACAAGATTGGAAGTAAGCTAGCAAACTTGAAAGTATTCTTGATTTTATGAAACTAGAACTTATAGAATTTATGAAGAACACTTAGAACTTGAAGATAGAACTTGAGAGAGATGAATTAGATGAAGAATGAAAGTGTTTGTAGGTGTTTTTGGTCGTTGGTATATGGATTAGATATAAAGGATGTGTAATTTTGTTTACATGTAAATAAGTCATGAAAGATTATTAATATTTTTTGTAATTTTATGAGATATTTCATGCTAGTTGCCAAATGATGGTTCTCACATGTATTAGGTGAATCACATGGGCTGCTAAGAGCTGATCATTGGAGTGTATATACCAATAGTACATACATCTAAAAGCTATGTATTGTACGAGTACTAATACGGGTGCATACGAGTAGAATTGTTGATGAAACTGAACGAGGATGTAATTGTAAGCATTTTTGTTAAGTAGAAGTATTTTGATAAGTGTATTGAAGTCTTTCAAAAGTGTATGAATACATATTAAAACACTGCATGTATATACATTTTAACTGAGTCGTTAAGTCATCGTTAGTCGTTACATGTAAATGTTGTTTTGAAGCCTTTAGGTTAACGATCCTGTTAAGTGTTGTTAACCCATTTTTTATTATATCTAAAGAGATGTTAAATTATTACATTATCATGATATTATGATGTATTAATATATCTTAATATGATATATATACAATTAAATGTCATTACAACAATAATCGTTACATATATGCCTCGTTTCGAAATCATTAAGTTAGTAGTCTTGTTTTTACATATGTAGTTCATTGTTAATATACTTAATGATATTTTTACTTATCATAATATCATGTTAACTATATATATATATATATATATATATATATATATATATATATATATATATATATATATATATATATATATATATATATATATATATATATATATATATATATATATATATATATATCCATATATATGACATCATATAGTTTTTACAAGTTTTTATGTTCGTGAATCACCGGTCAACATGGGTGGTCAATTGTCTATATGAAACCTAATTCAATTAATCAAGTCTTAACAAGTTTGATTGCTTAACATATTGGAAACACTTAATCATGTAAATATCAATTTCATTTAATATATATAAACATTAAAAAGTTCGGGTCACTACAGTACCTACCCGTTAAATAAATTTCGTCCCGAAATTTTAAGCAGTTGGAGGTGTTGTATCTTCTGGAAATAAGTGCGGGTATTTCTTCTTCATCTGATCTTCTCATTCCCAGGTGAACTCGAGTCCTCTATGAGCATTCCATCGAACCTTAACAAGTGGTATCTTGTTTTGCTTAAGTCTTTTAACCTCACGATCCATTATTTCGACAGGTTCTTCGATGAATTGAAGTTTTTCGTTGATTTGGATTTCGTCTAACGGAATAGTGAGATCTTCTTTAGCAAAATATTTCTTCAAATTCGAGACATGAAAAGTGTTATGTACAGCCGTGAGTTGTTGAGGTAACTCAAGTCGGTAAGCTACTGGTCCGACACGATCAATAATCTTGAATGGTCCAATATACCTTGGATTTAATTTTCCTCGTTTACCAAATCGAACAACGCCTTTCCCAGGTGCAACTTTAAGCATGACCATCTCTCCAATTTCAAATTCTATATCTTTTCTTTTAATGTCAGCGTAGCTCCTTTGTCGACTTTGGACGGTTTTCAACCGTTGTTGAATTTGGATAATCTTCTCGGTAGTTTCTTGTATTATCTCCGGACCCGTAATCTGTCTATCCCCCACTTCACTCCAACAAATCGGAGACCTACACTTTCTACCATAAAGTGCTTCAAACGGCGCCATCTCAATGCTTGAATGGTAGCTGTTGTTGTAGGAAAATTCTGCTAACGGAAGGTGTCTATCCCAACTGTTTCCGAAATCAATAACACATGCTCGTAGCATGTTTTCAAGCGTTTGTATCGTCCTTTCGCTCTGCCCATTAGTTTGTGGATGATAGGCAGTACTCATGTCTAGACGAGTTCCTAATGCTTACTGTAATGTCTGCCAGAATCTTGAAATAAATCTGTCATCCCTATCAGAGATAATAGAGATTGGTATTCCATGTCTGGAGACAACTTCCTTCAAATACAGTCGTGCTAACTTCTCCATCTTGTCATCTTCTCTTATTGGCATGAAGTGTGCTGATTTGGTGAGACGATCAACTATTACCCAAATAGTATCAAAACCACTTGCAGTCCTTGGCAATTTAGTGATGAAATCCATGGTAATGTTTTCCCATTTCCATTCCGGGATTTCGGGTTGTTGAAGTAGACCTGATGGTTTCTGATGCTCAGCTTTGACCTTAGAACACGTTAAACATTCTCCTACGTATTTAGCAACATCGGGTTTCATACCCGACCACCAAAAATGTTTCTGAAGATCCTTGTACATCTTTCCTGTTCCAGGATGTATTGAGTATCTGGTTTTATGAGCTTCTCTAAGTACCAGTTCTCTCATATCTCCAAATTTTGGTACCCAAATTCTTTCAGCCCTATACCGGGTTGCGTCTTCCCTAATATTAAGATGCTTCTCCGATCCTTTGGGTATTTCATCCCTTAAGTTTCCCTCTTTTAAAACTCCTTGTTGCGCCTCCTTTATTTGAGTAGTAAGGTTAGTGTGAATCATTATATTCATAGGTTTTACTCGAATAGGTTCTCAATCCTTTCTGCTCAAGGCATCGGCTACCACATTTGCCTTCCCCGGGTGGTAACGAATCTCAAAGTCGTAATCATTCAACAATTCAATCCATCTGAGCTGCCTCATGTTCAGTTGTTTCTGATTAAATATGTGTTGAAGACTTTTGTGGTCGGTATATATAATACTTTTGACCCCATATAAGTAGTGCCTCCAAGTCTTTATTGCAAAAACAACCGCGCCTAATTCCAAATCATGTGTCGTATAATTCTGCTCGTGAATCTTCAATTGTCTAGACGCATAAGCAATTACTTTCATTCGTTGCATTAATACACAACCGAGACCTTGCTTTGAGGCATCACAATATATCACAAAATCGTCATTCCCTTCAGGTAATGACAATATAGGTGCCGTAGTTAACGTTTTCTTCAACAATTGAAACGCTTTTTCTTGTTCATCCTTCCATTCAAATTTCTTCCCTTTATGCGTTAATGCAGTCAAGGGTTTTGCTATTTTGGAAAAATCTTGGATGAACCTTCTGTAGTAACCAGCTAGCCCTAAAAATTGGCGTATGTATTTCGGGGTTTTCGGGATTTCCCACTTTTCAACGGTTTCAATCTTTGCTGGATCCACCTGAATACCTTCTTTATTCACTATATGACTGAGGAATTGAACTTCTTCTAACCAAAATGCACACTTTGAAAACTTAGCGTACAGTTTTTCTTTTCTTAGCAACTCTAGCACTTTTCTCAAATGTTCTTCGTGCTTTTGATCATTCTTCGAGTAAATAAGTATGTCATCGTTGAAGACAATGACAAACTTTTCAAGATATAGCCCACACACTCGGTTCATGAGGTCCATGAACACAGCTGGTGCGTTAGTCAATCCAAACGGCATAACCATAAACTCGTAATGATCGTAATGTGTCCTAAAAGCAGTCTTCGGAATGTCATCCTCCTTCACCCGCATTTGGTGATACCCAGAACGTAAATCAATCTTCGAATAAACCGACGAGCCTTGTAGTTGATCAAATAAATCATCGATTCTCGGTAATGGGTAACGGTTCTTGATGGTAAGTTTGTTCAACTCTCGGTAGTCGATACACAACCTGAATGTACCATCTTTCTTCTTGACAAACAGAACAGGAGCTCCCCATGCTGATGTACTTGGTCGAATGAAACCACGCTCTAACAGTTCCTGTAATTGACTTTGTAATTCTTTCATTTCGCTGGGTGCCAGTCTGTATGGAGCACGAGCTATTGGTGCAGCTCCTGGTACAAGGTCTATTTGAAATTCAACGGATCGATGTGGGGGTAATCCTGGTAATTCTTTCGAAAATACATCGAGAAATTCTTTTGCGACGGGAACACTGATGTTCTTTTCTTCAGGTTTAAATTCCTTGATGTGTGCTAGAATTACGTAACATCCTTTTCTTATTAGTTTATGCGCCTTCAAACTACTAATAAGATTTAATTTTGCGTTGTTCTTTTCTCCGTACACCATTAAAGGTTTTCCTTTTTCACGCATAATGCGAATCGCATTTTTGTAACAAACGACCTCCGCTCTCACCTTTTTCACCCAGTCCATGCCAATTATTACATCAAAACTCCCTAACTCGACTGGTATTAAATCAATTTTAAACATTTCATCCCCCAGTTTAATTTCTCTATCCCGACATATATTATCTGCTGAAATTAATTTACCGTTTGCTAATTCGAGTAAAAATTTACTATCCAAAGGCATCAATGGGCAACTTAACTTAGCATAAAAATCTCTACTCATATAGCTTCTATCCGCACCCGAATCAAATAAAATATAAGCAGGTTTATTATCAATAAGAAACGTACCCGTAACAAGCTCCGGGTCTTCCTGCGCTTCTGCCGTATTAATATTGAAAACTCTTTCGCGACCCTGCCCATTAGTATTCCCCTGATTCGGGCAATTACTTCTAATGTGGCCCGGCTTTCCACATCCATAACAAACAAAGGCGGCATTACTTGTTTCGCCACTATTTGTTCCTTTAGTTCTGTTAAACTTTGGTCCGTAGACCTCACACTTTTTCGCACCATGGCTAGTTCTTTTACACTTGGTGCAAAATGTCGTGCAGAACCCATTCTGGTGGTACTCTTCACACCTTTGGCATTTTTTGTTTTTGTTTCCGTTGTTGTTATTGAGGTTGTTGTTGGGATTGTTATTGTTGTTGGAACGGTTGTTGTAGTTGTTGTTGTTGTTGGGACATTTGTTGTAGTTATTGTTGGGATTGCGGTTATTGTTGCGATTGTTGTTGCGATTGTGGTTGTAATTGTTGTTGTTGTTGTTGTTGTATTGGTGATCCTTGTCACTGGTTTCTTCCCACTTTTTCTTGAGTTGTTTCGTGATGGCTTCTTCAGCCGCCTGCTCTTTAATTCTTCCCTCAATCTGATTTATGAATTTATGAGCCATTCGACTTGCCTTTTGTATGGAATTGGGCTCGTGTGAACTCACATCTTCTTGAATCCTTACTGGTAACCCTTTTATAAACGCGTCGATCTTCTCTTCTTCATCTTCGAACGTTCCTGGACATAATAGGCACAACTCTGTGAATCGTCGTTCATAAGTGGTAATATCGAACCCTTGTGTTCGTAACTCTCTAAGCTCTACCTTGAGCTTATTGACTTCGTTTCTAGGACGGTACTGCTCGTTCATCAATTGCTTGAATGCCGACCACAGTAGTGCGTAAGCAGCATTTTGTCCTACCTGTTCAAGATAGGTATTCCACCACGTTAACGCAGTACCTGTGAAGGTATGCGTAGCGTACTTAACTTTATCCTCTTCAGTACACTTACTTATGGCAAACACCAATTCGACTTTCTCGGTCCACCGTTTCAATCCAATTAGTCGTTCAGTTCCATCAAATTCCAAAGGTTTGCAGGCAGTGAATTCTTTGTAGGAGCATCCTATACGATTTCTTGTGGAATTAGTTCCACTGCTAGATCCAGAGTTATTGTTATTTTGCATCGCATCCTGTACTACGGCTATGTTTGCTGCACGGAAAACACGGAAGTCTTCCTCGCTCAAGTTCAAATTCTGACGAGTCGCCGGTGCCATTTCCTTCAAAAATAGCCAAAAGAATTGAGTTAATCATATAGAATTTAAGAGTAGTCAATAGTATTTCGTAGCATAATATGAACTCATTTATAAAAGCTTTTTCTTCATATTAGCGTTTTATAAGTTTAAATTCGGGTACTACCTACCCGTTAAGTTCATACTTAGTAGCTAATATACAATTCAACTACTACAATTCCATATGAAAAACTGATTATAATAATATATCACATATAAATATTCTTCAAACTTACAACATCGCTATATTACATATAACATGAAATATAGTACACTTTGATACATGACAGTTTTGAAGATAAATCTAGTTAATGTGCAAGTTGTTCAGCAAAGGAAATAAAGACACGTAATTCATAAGTCCAGAAACAAGTCACGCATTCTGGTTTTACTAAGACGACTTCCCATCCTTGGTCTTGTGGAAAATAACCGTTATGGCCATTGGCTAGGCAGCATGTTGTAATGTCGTCAAAAGGACGAGGGTTTCGTAATGTCCAACAGCCCCGTAATAATCTAAAAACCTTGTTTCTCACCCCAACTACTGAATCCGTCACTTGTGGGAAGATTTTATTTAAAAGCTGCAATCCGATGTTCTTTTTCTCACTTTAGTAAGAAGCGAACATCACTAACCCGTAAGCATAACATGCTTCTTTATGTTGCATGTTAGAAGCTCTTTCTAATTCACGAAATCCTATGTTGGGATATGTTGAGTCAAAATAGGTTCTTAACCCGTAGCGTAAAATTGCTTTTGGGTTCCCCGCATTTAACGCTTTAAAAAAAATACGGCGTAACTTACGGTCTCCCCAATGTGATATACCCCACCTATCAAAGGAAAGCCTTTTATAAACTAAGGCATTTCTAGAAAGTCTTTCAAATGTTTGACAAGTTAATTTTGCCATAATTAATTGTGCTGATGAATTCTGACAGACTCTAGACAAGATTTCCTCAATCATATCCTCTGGTAGATCTTCTAAAATATTCGGTTGTCTACCCTTAACGTCCATTTTATTTTTATACTGTAAAATTGATGAAACATGACTAGGAACTTCGAGATCAACAGGTTTAATTCACACAATGGCGGAATTAGTGAATCAAACCAATCAAAGTGAATATGGGAAGCTTTTTGGGATTAAATTAGTCAAACCACAACAAGGATTGTGATTAGATTAATGCCTAGAGCTATTATTCACTACCAAGAGTGATTTGGGTTGAGAGAGAATCAGATCAGGTGAACCAGATCTGAGTGACTGTGTGTGAGAGAGGCTTAACCTAAAATGAAGAACATAAACCTTTATATACCCCAGCTGTTGACTCAACCGTACATGTCATCCATCACTCGTACGAGTTGGCCTCATCGGCCGTACGGTTGATCACTCACTCGTGTCTTCTCATTTAGGTTATAATTGTGACTTAGCTCAGCATCAACCGTGCGTATGAGCCTGTCAACCGTACGAGTGATGCTTCACTCGTACGTCTGACTAAGTCTAACATAGTTAAACATCCTTATCGCATTCCTATAGTACCTGAAACCATATATAAACATAGATAGGATAATAACGAGCGATCATGGTATCTTGTAAACTGTTGCACCTGCAATGGACGTGGGTAGATGTCTAGGGATTTGCATAAAATGCATCAACAACTCCCCCTAGGACCTAGAACATCTATTACAATTAAGTAAACGTCCATAAACCATTCAAGTTCATAAACACAAACAGTTTAGTAAAGTTATTACAGATCCAAATTCTCTCTCTCTCTCTCTCCAAAATACATCATCATCAAAAACCAAAACAAAAATTACAAACTCGCATCACAGTATTCGACACACATCAGCTGGCATGAACTTGATTTGAGCTCTGAGCATCACTTTCTCTATTGAGGTACGCATAGAGGACATCGATCACATGTTGATATCTCATAGCTTCCTCTTTTCGATCATCTCTGAACGTAATGTGATTGCGGTGAAGAGTCTCCACATCAAATCTCGACAAGTTCCTCAGCCACATAGGATCTAGAATCCTCACATTGTCGAACTGTATGCTTCCATCATCCTTCTCAATTGCAGTCAAGATTACTGCTTCCTCTGACAATTCATCATAGAACCACCATCTGAAGTTTTTACAGATATCCTTGGGTAAGGGCATCAAGGGAGATTGCTTCATGTACTTAGCTGGATGGAACTTTACAACACGAACAGGTCCTCCCTTAGAATTCTTCTTTGTTAGATGAATGGAGAATCTGGCGGATGTTGACCTAAAGATATCCCATTTCCCTATCTTGTATTCATATCTTAGTTTTCTCTGAAACCATTGGGAAATGTCACTATCTTCATCGTTCAACATCTTTAGCTTCGCCAGTTGCATAATCTCGAAGTAAGGTAGAGTTTTGAAGTGACTAGGACGTGCCATATAATTTACTCCTCCTTCCCTCTTGATAGCAACGCAATTAATCTCCTTGAAGTAACCCCAGCTCAGTATTTTACCCTTGGAATACTTCTTGGTTCTCTTTCCTTTCTCATAAAAACTAACAAACTTTGGCTCGAGTTCTGGCTTGTCTACTTGATCAGGGTTAACGACGTTCTTTTTCCACCAACTCTGACGGACTTCGTCTTCTACAACATTTCTGTTAACTTTAACCCTATCTCATTTGAACCATTCATTTATTTCATTCCATCCCTCGGCCTTGGCTTGTTCGGCCTGGAGTATCTTATTCTTCAGCTCAGTTTCTTTTCTCCTTTTCTCAGCAAGCAGTTTCTCATGACGGAACTTTTTGTTTCTTTCAATTAACACATCAACATCTTTCACTTGTTCTTTGTATACCTTCCTCGCCTATTCTAGATCTATTAAGTTCTTTCTTTTCACCTCACTACTCAAATCGAAAAAGTCTTTCAAAGTATTGAGTGATGGGTGAGAGTATTGTTCAAGTGAAGGCATAACTATCTCTACTTCTTCTTCTTATTTTTCTTCTTCATCAGATTCTGTTACAAATTCATCCTCGGATTCAACAATCACATCCTCTTTAACACTTTCCTTACCAACAGAATCTTCACTCTTCTCATCAGCAAACAAATTATCGAAATCACTTAAGTTGATATTTTGGATTGATTCGGGAGGGATACTAGACAATGACTCTTCTTGTGGAGCCTTGTTTTTAGCTTCAGCTATCTCTGCATCCTCTGTATCGTTTTCGCTATCGTATGCCAGAGCAGCAAGCTGTTCCATCGGAAACTCACTTGGTGGAACATCCCCCTTTTCGGCATCATTAAAAACATTTGAATAATACATATAATATTCAGCAGTAAAGACCTCACCATATTCATTAAAACTTCAAATAGGTATCACTAACGGTTTATCAAAAGAGGGTCCTCCAGTTCCAGCGTCATCTTCATCTTCTTTCTCATCATCATTTCCCAAATCAGAAGAAAATTCTTCTCCTTTCTCCTTAATCAACTTTGTTTTACCAGAGGTAAGCTGTTCGATTCTTTAATTCAATGCTTTTAACTTCTCCCTATTCTTCTTCTTCACAGTCAAAAACTTCTTCTTCAGCTTATCTGTTCTCTCCTTCTGTTGATCCAACCTGTCAGATAACTTTTTGTTTTCATCAGCTAAAGACTCAATCCTAGCATTACTGAGCTTCTTATCTTCAATGGCTTGATTCTCAAGATTGGTTATTTTCATGATCAAAGACATCAACAGATTTTGCTGAGTCTTGTATTCATCTGAAGTGATCTGAGTGGATTTTGTAGTAGGTTTCGGTGAGGTAACAGCGGCTCTTGCATCCTTCATAAACCCGGATGGCTTTCTTGGAACCTGTTGTTTAGAACCTCCCTGTGATGATCTCTGAGGTGAATCATAAGAATACTTCGTTCTTTTTTCCTTCATCTTTGGTTGCTCGGGCATAGGATCCTTTCCTTTCCTCTTCCTTTGAATCAAACTGGCATCTTCCTTAGTTGCTTCATCGTCACCCTCGATAACCTCATCATCAACCTTATCTCCTCCTTTAACATTACCAGCAGCTCTCTGATTATCACCTTCACCTTCCTCATCAGTAACTTCGTAGTTAGAGTCTGAATCCTCATTCCTCCAAGCATTACCTGCTAGGCATCGATAGTTCTCCTTGGCAAGATGACAAATGAGCTTTCGGCTAAAGTCAGGCTTCAATTCTTTGATTCTCGTTTCCTCCATTCTTCGGAAAGTAATCGGAGCCATCGGTAACAGGTGAATAATATCTTCTTTAAGCTTAGGTAGGTCAGGTGCAGCATCATTAATGATCAATTGTAGAAAACGAGTATATATCAGATATTTCTGGGAAGAACTGAAATGGTTCGCTTTGAAGTAGTGTAGAACAAACCCTGAGAAATCGTATGGTGCCTTCAAGACTAGTGCCACAAACATACTCTGTACTTTTTCATTCAACTTATCAAAGCCTGATTTGCGTCCACTCAAGCAGTGCATGATCACATGAGCAAGATATCTAAACTGTGGTGGCAGACATGTCTTCACCAATTCAGATTTGCCAATTAGTTGACCAGAGTAAGCACATCTCTTAAAACAACCATGAATTCGTTCTCTACTGATAGTCATATGTGAGCAGTTTGCATCATTAAAACCCAAAATCCTTCTGATCACATCTTTAGAAACAGTAATGGCATGACCTTGAATCTTACTCACAAGCTTATCTTCATCAACATCTAGCACAGCATATCTCCAGAACTCTCTCTGATGACTGTAGTATGCAGTGCATTCAGTGGAAATAGCAGTGTGAATCCTTGATCTCTTAAGGAATTCAACAATCTTCTTAAAGTGAGAGCCTCTTTCCAGTGTAGTGTCATAAAGAGCAACTTGATTGTTGTGTTTTCCCATCTCTAACGGAATCTCTTGTTGAGCAGGTGGGTTGACGTGATTAGCTTGTTGCTCCCCCTGTCCTTCAACATTAGCCACCGGAACATTTACTTGTTGTTCTGCCATTTGTTGATAAATTAACAAGAACTGAAACATAAATAGAGATGTTAGATATATGAAACAATCAACATAAAGCATCAAAGCACTTGCATCAAGGTGTCATAATCATGTTATACAGAATGAAACGTGCGGGTGATAGTGTCACACGTGCGGCTGAGGGATAAACCGTGCCACTCGTGTCACTGTTGACACTTTTGAGCAGTAATATGGTTTCAGACAGGGTACACGGCTGATGCAAAAATTCTAAGTGAGTGAGTCAACCGTGTGGTGACTCATGCGTGTAAGCACACGTGTCAGCTTTTGCAAATGAGTGATCAACAAAACAGGACAAATGAATGACCTTAAGGGTCCACACGGTTGATCATCAACCGTGTACTGACTCGTGCGAGTCATGTCTCACGCATGCGAGTGATGTCACTCGTGCATGTCTGATGAAACCCGATATTAAATGCCTTTTTAAATCATCAAAATCACATAATCGAACGTTTTATGGACCGATTTACATCACAATAGCATAATAAGGTTCCGATTAACACAAAATAATAGCAAACTCAGTTCAAAACAAGCTCAAATTACACAAAATTCGATTTATAACCCTAAGGGTTTCGATGCATTCAAACAGCAAATTAAGAATCTTAAACATGATGAAATTGTACCTAATAGGTGGCGCTGGATTCGTCTAATGATGCTTAACGTTTGTTGCAAAGGAAAACTTGATCGGTGATGATCGAATTTAGAGAGAGAAAAAGTGTTGGGTGCACAAGTGTGACAGATCTGTGCTTATCACCCCTATTTATACTCTCGTGATCAACCGTGCGGTTGATCACACGATCCACCATCAAACACGCGTCTCACCTACATCACACGTGCGTGTGACCCAATTACCTTAGGACAATTTTGATTAGGGTCATCCGTACGGTTAATTCTCAAACGTGTGGTTACACGTACGGTTCACACATCAAGCGTGTGTGTGAGGACTTAGGCAATTTCTAATTTTTCAGATTTTCACAAACTTAGGATTCCAACTCGTTTGGCAATCTTAAAGCTAACGAACACTTTAATTTGAGTCATAAATCACTAAAACCTTCAAGAAATGACCATTAACACTTAGGTAGATAAAAAATCCTAACCTGACCAAGGTTATTACCCTAAACATTCTGTGTTCCAAAGGTAAATCCTACAGTGTAATGTCAACGTATCTTCCTTAATACTTAAAATATAAAGTCCTTCAAATAATCACAATCTCTACAAACTTCTTTCTCATGGATTAGGTGTCCAACAATATCTTGATCTCAACAAGGTTCTGTCTGATGTTAATGCACATTCAGAGGATTAATCAAAAAATAAAGATAAACAAAATCTTTAAAGCTTTTCTGAAATATAATGTCATGCAACTAAAAACATGCAAATAAAAGACATTCTATCATTAAATGCAACAACATGCAAAACCAAAATATTTTTGTTGTTTTGAGTTTACAATGCAAACTAATTAACAGAACAGATATACAAGACATACAAATCCACATTCTTTTTGTGAGCAAGATGATTAAACAATTTTAAAAATGGATCAGAACTGACATTTGAATCAATTTCTATTGTTCATTTCCAATTATCCAGTCTATGTCTATTACCATGCAATTACTGATATCAATCCTCATTAAACATGAACATATTCATTCCGGACACTTCGACAATCATGTTGGTATTAATTACTTGAACATTATAGAGCAGTGATTTTTGAGATGACGCTAAGTTCATTAATCCATGAATCTTTCATCACTTATGATTGTGCATTTTTATTAGGTTGTCAATTCATTACGCGTAACTTTTCGTTATCTCTTTCCATGTACTTCATTCAAATTGAACAGGATGGTTCTCACGGTATTTTGAATAACCCTGTCAGCCTTTGGCTTCTACCAATGTGTTGACAATCTTCAATCTAGTTGGCTCAGCTGATCTCAGAGTATATTGGATTATCCGAATAGGCGCACTATTTACCGCAGGGATTGGTCTACAGTTAAAGCAGACTTGCCTGATGACCAGTCATCACACGAAATAAATCTCGAGGCCCTTAACTTCTTTATGTTCAAGTTGTCATGGAAAACGGAATCGAAAGTTAAACTTTCATATATATATTTAATTAGAGTATATCTAGGTAAGTATCTTCCTAACTTACAGCTTTAATGGGTATAAATCTAGATTGTAGACGACAAGAATCTTGATAGTTCAGAGTGAACGTCCTGATTAAACAATTCAAGCTGCACGGGGGCGTCACACTAAGAATGATCTGAGTTCTTTATGAGCACATCATGAATCAGCATTCTTCATACTTTCAGGACTTTCCATCTTGATACGCCAATTACTTTTAACTTTGATTTTCTTTTGATATTTCCTTTTTCAGCATATCATTGTCTTTTGATATATTGATTTTGAACGCCAACATGAATGGATTTTCTATTTTTATGCACGAACTCATGTTTCTTTGTTGTGTGCTCAGATCACTTAAAGGTGTTCTCCCTTATGCTTGAATGGTCCGCAATAAGGAGTTATACTTTTCGACCTTAAGTGAGAAGGGAAACTTACTTTCGACATAAACTAATTTTCTCTGATAATATCGGGGTTTAGTTTCGATTATAAAGTCTTAGGCCCGTGACAACGTGGTATGCACCAGCCAAACAGATAATCCTCAACCCCTTAAATGATCTATTGAATGTCCAAATCATAGCTGTGAAGCTGAATTGGTAGAGCAACGTTTGAATATTGCTTGGGGACATCCAACACCAACTTTCTCTAACGGTTATCAATTATGATAGGGGATACCCTCAACCGACGGTTGAGATCCTCAACAATTTTCATTAGATATAGTTTTGGAGATAATTAGGTGACTACCTTTAAACACAACAGATCGTCCATAACTTCTGATTCTTAGATGATTATGGTTCTTATTATGATTGTCTAATATCAAGAATTCATAAGTCACATCTATCAGTACATCACACAACAGATAAACACAAACATTCAAATCAGTCCTTACTAATCAAATATATCAATTCTCAGTACAGTAATTTCTTCATCTCCCACATATTAATCAAAACAAGCTCATTTTCAAATTTTTTAACTTTTTAAGATTTTCTGGTGAGGCATTTTTCACTTTTTAGGTATTTTCTGCTGAAGCATATACTCCCCCTAAAATGCTGAAATATAAAATCTGTTTGTGTTTTAGCATTTTAACGAAACAGAAAATAACTACAGACTAGCATGCAAACATGAAAGAAATCATGCAAAGAAATGCAGACAGCAAGCAAAAATATGCAATACAGATAATTAACAACCAAAAATATGTCATGCATCCTACATGCAAAGTCTAAAAGTTTGATTAACCCTCACAATCAACATCCGAAATTACTTTGTCTCGATCAACAATGCCATTCATCTCTAGTAGTAGCAGGAACCTGGGTTTATCAAATGCCTTAGTAAAAAGATCAGCCCTCTGGTCCTTAGTACCTATTCTCTTAACCTCAATAATCTTTTTCTCATGGCAATCCCTAAGAAAGTGATATTTAACACCTATGTGTTTAGTCTTAGAATGTTGCACATGATTTTTAGTAATTGCTACGGCATCAGTATTATCAATATAAAGAGGAGAGAAAGAGATTTTTAGCCCGTAATCGCGAAGTTGTTGTTGAATCCAAACAACTTGCGAACAGCAACTTGTAGCAGCAATGTATTCAGCTTCACATGTGAAAAGTGCGACTGCAGTTTGTTTCTTGCACTGCCAGGTCACCAGCCTTTCACCTAGAAATTGACATCCTCCTGATGTAGACTTGTTGTTGATTTTGCATCCTGCATAATCTGAATCGCTGTAAGCTACAAGATCAAACTTCTCATCGTTCGAATACCAGATACTGAGATTTGGTGAATGCAACAAATAACGTAGAATTCTTTTGGCAGCTGTAAGATGAACTGTATTCGGATTAACTTGATAACGAGCACACAAACATGTTGCGAACATAATATCTGGCCTAGATGCAGTGAGATACTTGAGCGATCCAATGATTACTCGATAATATGTAGGATTAACAGGTTCTCCTTCGTACTCTAGTGATATACCATGATTCACAGCTAACGGAGTTGACACAGGACGTTCTTGAGTCATACCGAATTGTTCGAGTATATCATTTACATACTTTGCTTGATGAAGAAAAATACCATTACTAGTCTATTCGACTTGTAAACCAAGAAAGTAGTGTAAGAGACCCAATTTACTCATTTCGAACTCATCCTTCATCACCTGTTCGAACTCATCAACGAGTTCCTGCTTAATAGCACCGAAAATAATGTCGTCCACATAAATATGGACCAAAATGATATCATTATCCTTAACCTTTGTGAACAGAGTACAATCTACCATGCCCATTTGATATCCTTTTTCAATCAGATAACTCGATAACCGTCCGTACCAAGCTTTAGGAGCTTGCTGTAAACCATAAAGGGCTCGACGTAAGGGGTAAACTTTGTCAGGATGAAGATGATCTTCAAAACCCGGAGGTTGACTGACATATACTCTTTCATTTAGCTTGCCATAAAGAAATGCACTCTTAACATCCATTTGAAACACTTTAAACTTCATAAATGAAGCAAAAGTCAAGAAAATACGAATAGCTTCCAATCTGGCAACATGAGCAAAAACTTCATCGTAATCAATTTCAGGATCTTGCTGATAAACTTTATCAACCAATCTTGCTTTGTTACGGATAACATTGCCATCTTCGTCGAATTTGCACTTCCAAACCCATTTGAGATCAATTACTTTTGCACCATATGGCTTAGTAACTAGCTTCCAAATATCTAGACGATGGAATTGCTGAATCTATTCTTGCATTGCCATAACCCAATCAACATGCTTCAAGGCTTCCTTTGTTGTCTTTGGCTCTATTCTAGAAATATGACATGAGAACTCGAAATATGCAGCAGCGGTTGTCATATGAGTATCAACTTGACCATCAAACTGAACTTGTCTTCTTGTTCTAACACATGCATTTGGATCTCCAATGATATTCTCCCTAGGATGAGCAGCTGTAGTTCTGAGAACTGGTTGTGCGGGAATAGGTATCTCAGGTTGTAGATTCGTAGTATCACCAATATCTTCAGGATTATCAGAATTTTCACTTGAGATATCAGATCCGCAGGTGTCGTACACTGGATCAACATCTTGATCTGAATCTTGTGTTGGTTCAACGACAGTAGGTAATGGAGTTGGAGTAGGTGCAGACACTTCTGGCTCGTTCTGTAAATTAAATAGCATTTATAACTCTACTTCATTCTCTGTCTGATCTGGAGCAAGATTAAATGAATCAATCAGCTCATCATAGTTGTAGATCCAAGGATGACTTTTGGTAGCAGTCTTTGTGTAATTCCGTTGGATGTCAACTTCAGACCATTCTTCAACACATCTCATCTCATTGTTGAAAACTCGCTTATTAGGAGAACTATATCCTAGAAATACTCCAGTAACCGCTTTTGAATCAAACTTACTTCCTGGTTTTCTTTTCAAAATGGTACATGGTGCACCAAATGGTTCTAGATGCTTCATAGATGGTTTTCTCCCATGCAGTAGCTCATAGCAGGTCTTACCCAGTCGTTTAACAGTCAGAACTCGATTCATAGTGTAACACGCATTAGCAACAGCTTCACTCCAAAAATGAACAGGCAATGATGAATCTGCCAGCATTGTTCTAGCTGTCTCGATCAAAACTCTATTCTTTCTTTCAGCAACACCATTCTTCTGAGGAGCATATGCAGAACTGAACTGCATATTAATGACTTTTTCAATACAGAAGCCTGCAAAATACTGATTCTTGAATTCTGTACCATTGTCGCAACGAATCTTTCTTACCTTAAGATTAAAACCTGTTTCTAATCTATTGATTAGCACTTTCAAGTTTTCAAACGTATCAGACTTTTCTTTCAAAAACATTACCCAAGAGAATCTTGAATAATCATCAGTTACCACCAGACAATACTTACTACCATCAATGCTTACAAAATGAATTGGACCGAAAAGATCCATATGTAGCAATTCAAGCGGAGCAGAAATTGGATTATACTTCACCAGCTTATGAGCTTTCTTGCTCTGCTTACCCTTCTTACATGGAACACATGTTCCTGGAATATGAAAAGATCGAAGATCAACACCCTCTACAAGATTGTTGTGGACAAGGTGATTCATTTTCCGAAAACTTAGATGACCCATGCGTTTGTGCCAAGTGATAGAATCTTGTTCAGTCGCTTTAGAAACAAAAGCTTGATGATGTTCAGCAGTTGAAATAGCAACATTCATATCTAGCATGTATAAATCAGCTTGTCTAGGAGCCTTCATCAATATCATTTCAGGAGGAATCACAAACTCTGGTTTCAGAATGTAGCTGAATTCGTCGTCAAATGCTACTTTGAAAGTTTTATCACGGATTTATGAAACTGACAACAAATTGTTTGCAAGCTCTTGACAGTAATTCACTTTGTCGAAACTAACTTTCTCATTTTTCAGTAAACCTTGAGTTGAAATGTGACCTCCTTTATCTCCGGCAAATGCAACATAACCTCCCTTAATTGGGTGTACATCCAAAAGAAGATATAGCTGTCCAGTCATATATCTCGAAGCGCCGCTATCCACTATCCAGGTGTTGTTTGCAGGTACCCTGGTTCCCTGCATATCACATTAAGAAAATTAATTGATAATGGGAACCCACGCCCTGACGGTGGTAGGTTGTCCATTTACACCCATAGCTTGAAACACCATCCATTTCCTATTTGAGTCAGGTGGAATCTCATCGTTGGAAACCATAAACTTAGACAGTTTAGAAGAAGCAACATTGCTCTTCTGGTTTTTCACATTCTGCTCATTTTCAGAGCGATTCACTCGTGGTTTGTTACGGGAAAAGTATTTCTGACGACTAACTTTTTACGAAGGTGATCGTGCCTTAGGTTCAAAAGACTTACCACGATCACTTGATTTGGCAACGCTTGCCTCGGTATCCTTCTTAGGAACTTCCATCTTCACAGGGGAAATTGACCTATTGAAGTTCTTTCTCTTATAGTCTCCATAGACAATATTTGTCGTATGTCTTCTAGAACGAACTTCATCACAAACAGGTGAACCTGTTCTGTGAGTATGAGGTGATCGGTGATCATCATATGTGAGGTCAATCTTACGTCTTTGTGTTCTATACCTTGTAGGATATTTAGCAGCAATGTGTCCAAACACACCACAACTAAAACATTGTCGAAATTCTCTATATCCTTTAGATTGATATTGGTCATTAGAGTTAGAGGAAGGGGGATCTTGTGTTTTTGCAGACACAGGAGAAACGTTTGATCTCTTTCTAGGAACAGATTTAGATACAGGTTTAGGTGTAACCGGTGGAACCACTCTATTAGCAAACTTTGGATTTTTCATAATCCGAATTGGCTCATCAAGTGTTATCACCTTCCTTTTCTCAGACTTATCTCCTAGACCAGTTTTCTTATCTTCCTCATGGTCTAAAGATCCTTCAGTGGTATCATCAGAAGGTGCATTCTAGGTTGAGCTACACTTTTTGTTCTTCTCAACATAGTCCTCATAACTAGGTGGAATACAGTCTTCTGGTCGTCCATCAACAACATTTGCATTAACAAATTTGTTCTGAAATGGTGGAGCTGCTGTCTTTAATCCAATACCCTTTCCCTTGGTATCATTTAATTCAACCATTAATGCATTCCATTGTGACGCACTTGCCCAACATTTCATCTTAATTGACATAGCTTCTAAATCAGCTTTAACGCATTCATTTTCTTTCTTCAATTCGTTTATTGTGTCAACACGTTTAACTAAAGCTTGATTTATATCAAAGTTATAACATTTTAGATCGTGAAGTTGTTTTTTATAAACGTTGATTTACTCTTTCAACTCATTTTCAACCTTAGTGGTCACATGGTCAGCATGCCATTTTTCTTTCATTTCCGCATATGCCTTAGTTAAATTATCTATTGTTACCTTAGATTCAGCACATTTAACACATTCATCAACAGTAGATGGATCAGAAGATACCTGTTGAGCATTATTTGATGAGGAAGTCTCAGCCATAAATGCAAAGAAATCTGTCTTCTTCCTATCATCGAGCTCATCTTCTGATTCTGACGAGTCAGTAAGAAACTCTGAAGTATCAGCATCTTTTCCCAAATGAATCAGCTCAAGTTTATCCCATATGTCCTTAGCTCTTGTCAAACCGGAAACTTTTTCAAGATCACTAGCTGATAAGCACATCTTCAATAAGTCAACTGCTTGATTGTTCAATGCTTCAAAATCAGTTTGATCTATCCCAGTATGATCAGCTTTATCTTCAACCTCTGATTCTGACGTCTTGTCTGAATCATCAATTTCTGAATTTACACTCTCGAGATCTGAACCTTCACCCAAAAGAACTAACATCTCCAATTCAACAGTAATCATTCTACCCCATTCGTCTAATTCCTTATCAGCATCAACCAATGTTTCTTCATAATGATCTGCTTCTAGACTGTCTTCAAACACTGAGATATCACCATACTTATCCTTCCAACTATTGAAGTAGTAGTCCTCTGATGATGTTGGTGAGACACTTCCAGATTCAGGTGTGCGAGGAACTGAATCACGTGCCTTTTTTAATTTGCTCACAACTTGTTTCTGAACCTTCTCTTTTCTAATGGTTTTTGACAATTCTTCAGCTCTTTCAGTACGAGCAGTCAGCTTCTCAATTAAACTCTTACTAATGACACAATCTTCTTCTACTTCATAAATCTTAGCCATGTTAGCCTTAGGTTGTTGATCAGCTATATTTAACTTCATAGACCAATCATCATCGTCTCCATGAATGACAACCAAAGCTTTTTTCAGACTTTCAGCTGTTTCTGTCTCATTTACTTTATCAGTAATGTAGATCTCGCATTTAGTTGAATGACTCTGAGAACTGTAGTTCTGATTCTTGAATGGATTACGATTACCCTGCTTCTTTTGTTTCGTACACTGTCTTGAAAAGTGACCTAAATCTCCACCGTTATAACAAGTAACAGAATTCATATCAAAACCCAGTTTTGTATCCTTGGTCAGACTGATCGGTTTTCCAGTTCGCTCTTCGTAATCTTTTGCTCGTCTCACAAGATTTGCCATGCCCCACATAATATCCATCTTTTCTGCTTCATCTTTATCAAGTTGATGATAATCTTCAGTAGTTAGATGAATGTTGCCCACACGACCATCAAGATAACTATCAT